>NC_053201.1:6885000-7510000 GCF_905163445.1 Pararge aegeria
ACCAGTAGGACTGAGGATCCGTGTATCCCTGAACTCCTACTATTGCAGAGTTGTGTGTACATACTATAATATAATTTAACACTTACTATATAATGAGAAACAACAATTTATAAATATGAGAATATAATAAAGAAAGAAATGTAACAAAGTATATAAGAAATCATAACTAATATGTCCTTTTCTCAAAATGATGAATGGTTACATGTGTAAACCTAATTAACCTAGTCAGTTTTAAGATTATTTTTGCAGTTCAAATTCAAATTCAAATTCAAAATTCATTTATTTCAAGTAGGCCTAATATAAGCACTTTTGAAACGTCAAGTCTGTCTGTTTGTAGTGATTCTACCGTTCATTTATATAAGAAGGTTTAGGGGTATTTATCATAAGACACATAACATATTATAATGCATATGTAACTACTGTTGTGACACAGCTTATTTATTATACAATGTTTTCAGTGCCTATGACTATACTGTTTCTGCTCGTGGCAAGGAATTGGTTAAGACAGACTTGCAAATAGAGTTGCCTTCAGGTTGTTATGGCAGAGTGGCTCCTAGATCTGGATTAGCTGTCAAGAACTTTATTGATGTTGGAGGTAAAAGTAAATTCTGATCCTTTCTACAGGTGTTATTTACTGTATGCTTCCTATGTTTTGAGCCTATTTCCACATGAGATCAGTACACTTAGTATAAGATTTACATGCTCAAAATCATAGGGATTTTTGTGTATCAAAGCACTGAAGTTATAATCAGAGTCAGAAATCCTGTTTTTGCTGTTGAAGTTACTTATTTGAGGACAGGATTTAATTAAGATAGGACAGGAAACAAGATATATTTGAATAATTTCCATTTAACTCTTAATGTTACAGAATATTGATAGTCAAAACTGACCTGCGGTTAGGAACATACAAATCTTATACCACATTATGATGATGTTGCTGTACCCAAATATATACTACAAAATCATCAGTCACTCATATTTTTATATGTATTTCATACCACATTAAGGGGTAAAATTTCAATAACAAAGCTTATATTTTAATTGTACTTACAAAAAGGGCAGTGGTGTGCACAGGGTATGGAAATGATATAAAACAAAGCAAATCTTCAGTACAAGTTATAAATAAATTAAGGGAATGCTTTTTATAACACTTACAATGCGTATCCTTAAGTTTCTTAGAACTTGTACTGGATGTTTTCATCATTTTATATAAGGCGGCATACATAAAATACGTAGAATATTTAATAGGGGGTTGAGTCAAATCTCACCTAATCTTACATTGGAGAGAAGGGGAGGTCTCTGCAAATATTTAACACGTTAATGTAAGAAACCCACATTTTGAAAAATCTCACATGAGAATGGGGGAGGGGTTGAATAAAATATCACAACATCTCACCAGGCGGGGAGGGAGGTACAGAAAATAAAAAAAAATCCTCATGTAATTTATGGCCCCCTGATTAGCATGCCCTCTATGCACACCACTGAAAAAGGGTCTCCTATTTGGTCACCCATAGCAAACATTCTGCTTAGGAGACATTTATAGTATATAAAGTAAACTATTTTTATTAAGGAACTAAAGTATATAACTTTCCCTACATCAAGAATCCCCTTCACAAGAATCTATTTCAAAATAGCTGAATTTAAATAAAAAAATTGTTGCCAGGAATCCTTTCTAAGATAAAAATTATGTTGATCTATATGTGCCCAATTTCATAAGATCACACACTGTGGTTTAACAAAATATACGTAACTAAAAATAAACAAACAAAATACCTTTGCATTTATAAATATTAGTATGAAATAATCATATATTCTATCCACAGCTGGTGTAATTGATGAAGATTATCGTGGTAATGTTGGTGTAGTGATATTCAATCACTCTGATCAAGAATTTATGATTAAGAAAGGAGACAGAATTGCCCAGCTGATATGTGAAAAAATCTATTATCCAGAATTAGTTGAAGTCACAAATTTGACTGAAACAAAGAGAGCTGATGGTGGTTTTGGTTCTACAGGAACCCAATAAAAAATGTTAGTGTTATGTATATTATTACTGTATTAAAATAAATGTCTTACAAATACAGTTCTTTTGTACTGCCACCTAAGAATAAAAAAATTTCTGCCACCATTGTTCATGATAGTCACATACTGGTTAAATGAAATAGCCTTTTTTTAGCTATAATTATACAGCATTAAATAAAACTACTGCTAAATTTAAAATGGTTCGGTTTTGTTCCCTTTTACCTGACACACATTTTAGTAATGTTTTCTATAAGTTTACAAAATCACAATTATGATATTGTTATTTTGTTTTTGATTCTGGAATATCCACAATAAGGAGAACACATAATCTTACTTGACATGCCTGAAATATGCTTAACGATCCTTGCACATCTCTAGGGCAAAATAGTGCCAATTGTTATGTTCACGAAACTCAATTATATTATTAATTGGTCCAAATATGTTGCTTTAATCCTTAAAAAATTATGTAAGATGAACTAATAGGTTCTGAGATATTTGTGTACAGCAGAATTGTAACCATTGATTTCCTAAACACTATATGTTTCGCCTTATCCTTTCAAACCACAAATTTTGCAAACTACATATCTAACAATTTACTATACATTAAGGACAATAATTAACATTTATAGGTTATTCATAAGTTTAAAAATTGTTTCCTTCAAAATTATCCAACACACTTTTAAACATAATTGCTTCTGGAGGGATAATTTGCTGTGTGGATCTAGGATTGACATCTTTCCTCTTCAGAAAAGGTTTTAACAAGCTAATTAACTTATTGTCAACTTGTACGCCAAAGTCCGCTTCTGCTTTTTCCACTTGTTTCTCCAGAATTTCTATATTTGAGTGTAATTTGAATACGACATTAGATAAAGTTATGATTTTCTTCGATAGAATTGTAACTTCATGTCGATATCGACTAATATCTTCGGTCACGGCATTTCTGCAATCACTGTTTTTTGATTTGATCATTTGTAGAACACTAGTTAATTCTTCGAGTCTAGTTATCATGTTATCAATAACATCTTGTACCGTTTTAAAACCGCTTGCCAGATCCAACTTGAAATACTCGGCATAAGCTGAGGCAACCTCTTGCAACATTTTTAACAAATAACTTTAATAAACACCAAAGTCGGGATATAAATTTTCCAAAACACTTGCGATTTTATCAAGTACATCTGTCACAAGTTTTGACAACCCCGTAAATGTTATCGGACACAAGTTTAGAAGTTTTAAAAATATCTCCATATTGTTAAACTAAGTAGTTTAGCCATTATGTTTTTTCTGCCTTCTGGCTCCACCATCGTACCTATATTGTGAAATGTAAGTTTTGCAATAGCAACAACCATGACATGATTTTCAATAAGCATTTTGTGATAGGTAGGTACAATTTCTGACTCGAACTTGCTCTCGAATTGTGCTGTGTTTGACTTATGTCTATTTTCTGTATTCTATCTATATGCAATCTATTGGTTTACTACTTAGCAACGTTGTTATTGTTCAAAAATATTCATACATTTAAAAAAAAAATAACAACTGTTTAGTAACTTATCAACAGACTACAGATAGATTGCATATAGAAAACAGACGTTATGTAAACATATTTAGATACATTTTGATCAATCTGCATGACAAAATAAAAATTATATAGTCGCAGTACAGCTTATAAATGTAAATTCCGCCTCCAAGTTGAACTTATGTGACTTGATTAGTGCTTAAGAGTTATAGTATCTTCCCCGAAAGTGCCCTTTAATCTATATGATATACTTCTAAAATTCCTCGTCCCTTATCCAGTGCCCATATTAGCCATTTCAAAAAAAACATGTATATTAAAATAAAATGTATTTGGCGCTTACTACATTGCTATTCCGCGCAATATAATACCTATTGTCTGTCTCACCACACTCGAGGTTTCGAACATGTTTCGTTTCAGCAGTCAGTAGGGATGTGACGACAAAAAACGATTTTCAATTAATCGGTTTTTCTTTTTGCCGAGAAAAATCGATTTTTCTTCAGAATATAATCGATTATGTTATATTAATAGTTTTTTTCCTAATTTGCAATTAATTTTAAGAGAACAATCAAATTATAAAAAGTTTAAATAAAAATGTTTTTCATATAAATCAACAAAATTAAATTTTTCAAATAAATATAAATAAGTTTTATTATTCAAAAACTAGAAATCTGTGGGCAACGATTTCAGGAACAGCTCGTTTGAAAAATGAAGTATCACCAACGAATAATGCCTCGCAGTTCGCTGGTCCCCCCTCACCTTTTTGCCAAAACTAGATCAAACAAAGGTGAGGGTCCCCCTTCACCTTTTTGCAAAAACTAGATCAAACAGTTCTTGAGCACACTCTCCAAAATATATCTTATAGAATACCAAAAGGCGGGCAACCTTGCAACGATGCTTCAAACTCTGAACTTTTTTATTGAAATACTCGTGGACTTCTGTGATTACGTGAAAAATAACCTAAAACATATCGACCAAATGTTGGTAAAATAGTACAGTTCGTTGACTCCATAACATAAGTGAATGTTTGATCAAATGAATTTACTAAACTATTTCAAAAGCACAGAAGGAATGCCACCATACATGCATCGATGGCGTTAATGTAATATTATGGAGATCGTTCCGGGTTCTGGACCAAAAAACCAAACTTAGTGTCGGGGGGTATAAGATTAAAAAAATCAGTAATAGTGGATTGAATGATTATAGAAAAATCGAGATTATTTTTTTAACAATTTATTGTGAATTTTGTATTTTGTAAACCATATCAGACCGTGTATAAAGGAAAATATGGCAAACAAAATAAAACGCAATAAAATAGTACATAAAAAGATGAAATTCAAATAATGGCTAATTGTATTTAATAGTAATTAAAAATTACTATTTTTTAATTAATTTCCTTATAATCATTATTATTCCGTTGATTACAAACATAGACCTTCGCTCCTTTATTTTAAAGTACACACAATGTACTAAATGTGATGGCGGGCGCATTTTGTGCAAAAAAGAAAGATGCTTTTGTTTTACTACTCGCGTGTTGGTCCCACTTAGCAGGATATGATCGTCAGTAGTTTATACTTTTATATATATTTTATACTAAAATAATTGGTTTGAGACAGTGTCATGCATAATTCGAATAATGAGATATTTGGGATTTACAATTATTTCGAATTTCAGAGTTATTGCAACACATATTAGCATAGCACAAGCTGATGAATACGATCCGATAAATTCCTTTAACCAAAGTCTCTCAGCAACTTTCCTTGTAACTGTTATGTTTAGGAAATATTTATACCGGTATTTTTTAACATCGGTAAAATTTATTTTACTGTTACTGTACTTTACAGTTTAAACCTTACAATCATCAATCCATTACCGGCCCACTACAGGGCACGGGTCTCCACTCAGAGTGAGAAGGGTTTACTGCTTACGGTGTAATCTCTGGCAAAGTGCGGGCATGCCGGTTTCCTTCAAGTGATATTTAAATTGCTTGAATTAAAGTTTTAAACAAATGTCTTAATTAAAATTATAAAGGGGAAAGAATTGTTTTTTTTTTACAGAGATTACGATCTTCACATTTATTTCTTTACTGACCAGTGAACATTCTACTTCGTGCCTTTTCAAGCTACTTGACACTGGGCTTTTGGGCTGTTTTGGCAATAAGAAGAGTTATAAATCAAAAGAAGAAGAAGAAGAGTTATAGTATAGCAGATAAGAGTCGTAAGAAGTTAGTCCGTTTTAGTTTTATGACAGCTCAATGACTTACAAGTTTTAGTGGTAGGATATAATCTTAGGATATAAAGGATATAAAGGTCCTTATGTTTTCATATTTCCAACGTAAATAAAATACGTGGACTGGCAACAACGCATCAATGGACCGTCCGCCCGGCCGGCCGCCATTTTGACGTAGTCTGTCACTCTGAATTTATTTTCTGTCTGTGGTTAATGCCTGCTTTATTAGTCAAAAATATGAATGTTTTCATTCGTGGTTATTGCTTTACTTGGTAATTTGTTTCAATGAATGAAATAAGAGACTATTACGATGCTCCCTTCGACAGGCTATTTTAAAGGAATTAACTGCCCCTTCTACGACAGCGGTCTGTGCGAGCGGCCTTATTGTCATTTTCGTCATGTTAAGAAGGAACCACAAAATAACGATGGAATCGAAAGTGGAGCGATCCTGCAGAAACTGGTATCGGCAGCGGTACAAAAGGTTTTGCAGCAGAAGGAAACAGGTACCTCATTACTGTCACAAAATAGCACTGATTCGGAAAACAACTCTAATCAGCCCGCTTCTTCCAAAGTGACTTACAATCCAACTCCAATAGCCGAACTTAACAAAATTAATAACACCGATGATGAAAATATTGATGACAATAATGAGCAAAAAAAGCGACATATACCAGTTCCATATACACCCAGAAAGCCAGCCAGTATACCAATCAAAAGACCTGTGGACACAAATGGTTCGAAGCTCTTTACATATTTGCCACCTGCTCAGTATAATCCCGGTTCTGAAACAGCCCAGGTAGATCCCTACACTCCCAAAGGTACAAACGAATCAGGTGAAAAATATTTACCTGGATCGGAGAAGACAATACCTGAGTATAAGCCCAAGGAATCCCAAAACTCTAATCTTAACTACATTCCCTCCGACAAGTCTGTGAGCAAAAAAAAAATTCTAGAATACAAACCAGCTAAAAATAAAAGTATACCTTCGTCAGTAACTTATCAGCCAACTCCTAGATCATTGGTTCCTTGCTTTTCCAGTGATGAAGAAGAACCTGAGGTAAAGAAAAGGAAGCTTTCAAGTGATCTTAATGGGCTTGATGATCTAGGACCAGAATTTGATATTTTAGACCAAATATTAGATGAAGAAAAAACAGAAAAGGAAGTAAAACTTATTTTTCAAAAAGATGTTTGCAAAGAATCTAAGGAAAAACTTAAAAATCCAGAATCTACTAGTAAAACAAAGGAATCCATTAAATCTGAAAAAGATAAATCTTCAAAGAAAGAGGACAAAAAATCTAGAGGTAGGTCTATGGAAAAAAAAGAAAAATCGATTGACAAAGATAAACAAGATGGAAAATCGTCTGATCGAAAGAGCGGTCACAAAAGTTCTAGCAAAGATAAAAACAAACATGAAAAGACAAACAAGTCAGGTAAAAAATCACACTCTAGTTCAAAACATTCTAAAAGTAGTTCATCTAAACATACAAAAAAGGCAAGTGATAGTGATAAAAGAAATGATAATAAATCTCATAAGACTTATAGGTCAAAAGAATCAAAAGATAAAAGAGATAAACATAAAGAAAAACATGTAAAAAGTGCTCCCAAAATCTTTGAAGAAGACAATCATAATTATGAGGATAATTTTGAAGAGGAGTTAAATGAATTATCTGAGTCAGATGAGGAAACTATTGCACTTCAATGTAAAAGAATATTTGAAGAGTATGTTCCAACTGAAAAACCACAAAATAGTGAAGAGTGTACAGACAAATTAGAGACTGAGCCTGAGGAATATATACCTACAAAAAAGAGAATATCTAGGACAGTTGATAAAAATATAAAAATATTGCCTAAAGCACCTATAAAACCAGATTATAAAGTCAATGCTGCACAAGCTATGGCTGAGCGATTAGCCAAAGTTAGAGAATTCCATGCTTCAAAAAGTGTTCCAGAAAGTAATAATTCCTCAAATGTAGTTTTGAAGCTAGATACAGCGAAGTCTATTTTCAATACTCCACCTAGTACCAGTGTTTCTAAAATCCGCATTGCTCATGTACCTTATGCATCAACCATGCTGACTGCAAAGAAAGTCATCACTCCTAGTACAATCTCTGTCAAGAATAGTGATCTGCCATCTAGTAGTACTATAACCCAAACTGTAAAGAAAGGAACTCAGAGGGTTGCTCACATACCATGTGACAAATTTATCGATCGTCCAGGTGTCTTAGAACCATTAGGGTCCAAAATACAAGCAAATATAAGATCTACGTATTTGAATATGATGATTGATCATTGTTTAAAAATTTACCTATTACCAACTGATGCCTATGCAAGAGCGCAACATGAGGAGTTAGCAACTAGCAAAAAATGTTCCACAGTGCCAATATATAAGAATTCTGCTGTTCTCGCAATCAGCAGACTCAAGAAAGAGGTTCTTGAGTGTAATGGAGTGAAGAAATCTGGAAGTGACTGTGCAACACTCACAAAAGCACCACAAGGGACAGTAAGTAAATCAAATACTGTTGGCTCATGGAGCATAGAGAATAAGATTAGAAGAAATTTTGAAGACCCACAACAATTTACAGGTGCAAAGTTTTATAATAATATAAAAAAATGGATCCTATCAGAGGAGCAACTCATAGAGAATGGTTTCCCCCGACCCCATAGTAGTGGTGTCAAAGGGAGAGCAATTATTTATGGACAAAACAAACAAATTCCTCCAAAAGGATATTTAAGAACTTGTCGTAGATGTAAAAAGACATATACTGTGGACAAAAAAGGATTTCCAACTTTTAAAGAGGAGTGTATTTATCATCCCAATAATAAATACCGGGTTAGAGGTGAAGTTCGTTACCAGTGCTGCAGTCAAGAAGGCTCATCAGATGGGTGTTGCATAGCTTCAAGTCATGTGTATGAATATGTAGACTTTGAAAACTTGAAAGGATATGTGAAAACACTACCTCCAGAAAGTGTCATGGAAGACTATGGTGTATATTCTTTAGATTGTGAAATGTGTTATACAACACAAGGTTTAGATTTAACTAGGGTCACTGTAATTAATTCAGTGTGCAAGGTGGTTTATGAGACCCTCATAAAACCTTTGAATCCTATTATTGATTACAATACAAGATATTCAGGTATTACTGAAGAACAAATGTCAGATGTTAAAACAACATTACTAGATGTGCAAGCAACTCTGCTTACTATGTTTAATAGTAATACTATATTAATAGGTCATAGTTTAGAATCGGATTTTAAGGCACTGAAACTCATTCACGATACGGTCATTGACACTAGCGTATTATACCCTCATAAAATGGGACCACCCTACAAGAGAGCATTGAGAAATCTATCATCAGAATATTTGAAAAAAATTATACAAAATTCTGTTGATGGGCATGACAGTGCTGAAGATGCCACTGTCTGTATGGAACTCCTAATTTATAAAGTAAAAGAGGACCTTAAGACTAGGTGATTATTGCTCCATTACTTCAACAAGTTATTCATAATACACTTTACAAATTAATCTACATTATTTTCATATTAAATAAGGTAAAGAGTTTTTGTATTATGTTAATCTTATGAACTAGCAGTCGGATTTGAAAATTTCTGTTTATTTGGGGAAGGATAAATGCTATATAATTATAACATCAAGCTGTTTACCCATAGTTAATGTAGGTAAAACAGTGGGGCACAGGTAATGCAATAAAATGTAGACTGTTATTAATATCACATATACATCTATATAATAATAAAAATAGGTTTACTTGTCAAGAAATTCTCTATCTATTCATGGCTTTTACTATGTATTCGATTGTAAATGATAGTTTATAGTATATTAATTAATGCTATTAAGACTAACTTATTTTATAGCAATAAAATACTTATGAATGTGAAGTTTGTGTAATAAAAATTACAAATTGTCAAAATTAGAGCCAATAGCTGTAATTTTTGTAGTCTATCAAACAAATGTTATTTGATATGCATTATATTTTCCTTTATCATAAGCTGGAAGGGATTTAGTAAACTATAACTATTTAGTAGCTAAGTAAAATATTTTATATTTCTTTAGTACCTTTTGATTGATATTTTTAATTTCATACAATACTTAACATACATGCAGATTGATTAGAAATTTGGTATTTATGCGAGACTCACATTTTGTGTTGTCTGTTTTTATAAATTCTTTATAGTATCCGAGCCACTATACGGCCTCATAACGAGTTCGCCCACGGAAGTCTCGTTTTCTTACCTAACCTAATTATTTACGATGTGCAGATGATTTTTGTATTTTTTTTATTTTACCTATCCATTGCCAAAGGCCTGTAAATATCAAGGATATATCTCATACTGTATGACATCCTAAAACGTGAGGGTTTGTATGTTTATTTCAAATAGGTTTATGGCCAAAGGCAGCCAGTGGTTCCTGCGTAACGTAGGTCTCCATAGATACCTCGCTCGCCCTATCCATAAGGTTTCATTTAAAAAAAAGCGCTTGTTGTTAAGCTCGCCCTTTGCACTCCCGATCCCAACGCCACTCCTATCAGAAAACATCCTAACATATCCTTTATCACGAATAACGACCCACAATACAAAACAGTAGCCCAATTAGGATAACCAAATTCCAAAGCCCAAATTCTGACGTCATTCGGATTTGTTGTGGGTCATATCCATTGGTCACGGGTCACGTCATCGTAACAGCATCAAGGCCTAAGGGTTGACGTCTTCCCTTCCGCCTGGAGCTCGACTCCTGACGGGCTTCGCGCTTTACAATCCTTATTATCAGCTACTGTCTATCCGCAACAACCCTACTAGAAGCCACGATTTAAAAAAAATGTCCGTTTCGAAGGATGCAATAATGTATACTCTGAAGTAACACATTAACATAATAACCATGATAATTCAAAAGTTCCCACAGGAATAATCATAACCTAATTCCATCCGAAGTAGCTGACAATACAGAAAATAACACAACCGATTTTCTTGGCGGCCACTTCCAAATGACGACAGAATAAATAATTTGTATTTTCATTAACAATTAATGGATTAACTTCCAATAAAAAAATAATTATTTACCTTAGGACTTGGGTATGATTATAAGGTTCACTAAATATAAATAGTTTTGATGTAAATTAAAGATAAACTTTTATATGTAAATTACCAGGAATAGATCATTTAATTAAAACACAAATCTGAAACCAAAAATAATATTTACTAGAAGACAAACATTATACACACACCTATTTGTAAATGTTGAAACCTGAAACAGTGAAATAAGTTTCAGCAAATATTTCATTGGGACATCCATTTCACATGTTTTTGTGATGACTAATAATTTGTGTAGTTTTCAATAAAATTCAATACTTCAATAATCAAGAGTGTATTTGTAAAAGTAAACGTTATAAAATTGCTCATACTAATCTTAGTAAACTGGAAATTTCAATAAATTTATTTTAATATTTTTGTAACAGTACTACTTATTCTTCCCAAGATATAACGATTTCAATTATTGTTTATTAATGAATGACAGAATAATCAAAATATTTTACACTGAAAATACAGTAATTAAACAAAGCATGCCTAATTATAAAGATAAATATTTAGAGTAATACTAGTTTTATACTACCAGCCGAGTCCGTAACACAAACATCATTGTAATGTAACCTTGCAAGACTTGTACAATAATTATGTATTAAGTATTAATTTACTAACATTTAATAAGGCGTGTACACATTGTATGAATGTTACAAGGTGTTAAGTGTTATGGGACTTTGCAGATGACTTTAAGCAATATTTTTATTAATCATTGTTATTGATTGAACAAGAACTATGTCAAATTTGGCAATAGTTTGTTGTTTAATGGCCATCCCACACTATATTCACTCAACAAAATTGAGTATGTGTCACATAATTCTATAACACTATTATATCTCATAACATTGCAACTCACTTTTCAATGCTACAATTTGTGTATATTTTGTGTTGAGTCAATATTGTCTGCAAAGGCCACGAATCTAACAATTCGTAACTGGTTAATTAAAAAAAAAAAACAATTATATTTGATAAAATGTTAAAACTCACTACTTCTATTGTTAATTGTATGCAATGCAAACTCCTAAATTTTCGATGTTTATACATATATTAATGTTGGTTAATATATTTTATCATATTAATCTACTGATGACATATTTGCTTTATAAATTGCTTTTCATTTTTTGTATTTATATTTCTAACTGCCAAATGCTAAATGGCAGTAATGCAGGTTATGATTGAATATTAATTAATTATCATAATAATTTATACACATGTCCCAATGACTTTCTATGGAGATGGAGGCCAATACCACCAGAGCTTTCCAAATAATGTGTATATTTCAACTCTATAACTCCCTGCTAATCAATAAAAGACTGTTCCACACATGCTTTCACACGTTTTTCGTATTCCCGCCGATTCTCTTTATATAGTTGTGCAGCCATCGAGTTCGCTGGAGAGTTGGGGTTGGGGTCACTTAACAATGACTGAAAATAAAAACATGATTAATTATTTTATGCAGATATTTTTCCATAAAGTGCTGAAATACACAATTTTGAGATCATCATTCATGATTCTTGAAGTATGAGAATGTAAGTAAATTTATTGTAAAAAATACCTCATGCAATAATAACTGTGAGACAGGAATATAAACCAAATTTTTTATATTTATTTTAATTATCCTTTCAAAATCCTTGTTTGTATAAGATAGTAATATGCATAATTGAATTATGTATGCGAAAAAAAATGGTTGTGAGAAAAATAGGTTAGTTAACTATTTTTCTCATAAACTTTTTTTTGGTTGATTTTCAAGTTTCTACTAGATAAACTGTGGTTAAAATGTGCTTAAATTTATGTGGTATACCAAACATTATTGTGCAAACCAATTTAAATTTAAACACTACTGAACTTCTCCTGAAACTAGCCAGTTTATCAACTTCCTGACCATTTCCAATGAATCTTTGAGTATATACAGATGGAAATATCAACAAGTGGTACACAAAACCATACATTTTGTGTTCTTTTTGTAAATAAACCACAAATATCATGAAATATAGGGTAGCCAGGGAAGTTATGTGATATCCAGAGAAAGAAAAACATTGCTGATAAAGAAATCATGTCTCCTAATCAGCTGAAAATCGCTACATAGGGTTTATTTTGGTACCCCTTAATATAGTTTTGCCTTTGGATGACACTTCATGGCCACCCAGTTCATCATCAAACCATGCAGAGTTCATACCTATGTTATAAGGTTTAGTTGCATTATTAATTGCAATAAAATATAAGATTTTTTTTTTTAAATATGTGTTGACTGTGATACATATTTAAAATAAAAACAATATCAGAGTAACAATATTCATATCAAGGCTTAAATCTCAGGGTAATTTGCACATCCAAATCTGTTCCTACAAAAAAATCCAATCCAGTCAATACATTGCAATAGCATTCTATTGTGGCATGATCTTTAGAAAATAGAATGTTCAAAACTTTACCTGTATTGAGGTTAAAATGGCAGACACATCATAGGTAGGGCTCCATCTGTTTTGCAATATGTCTAAACAAATACCACCATCAGCATACACATTTGGGTGAAACATTTTAGAAACAAATCTAACAGTAGGAGGTTTGTTTGGGTATTCTTCTGTGAATTCAATTGTTAGTTTGAAAGTTCCATCCTCAAATGGAGTATCATGCGGTCCAAATATCACAGCATTCCAGATCATAATATTATTATCTGTGGGAGCACCCGACACACCAGTTGGTGGGTCCTCTTGCAGGCTGGAAATTTAATAAAAGAAATGTTATTACAATCCATACTAATATTTCATGTGAAAGTTTTATTGTTAGCTGTGTTCAGCTTTACAATTCAACCTATTTGATCAAATTTGGCACACATTTTTTTTTGCATTGCATCCCAGAGATGGACAGCATGGACAAGCTGATGGTAAGTTACATGTGGGTTTCAAGAAAATAGCTTTTCTTTCTTATCTTGGTGAAAAGTTGCAAAGAGATAGTTTGCATCCTGGAAACGGCCAAATGATACAATTTATCTAAATAATGGGTTCCTGCAGAATTTTTATAAATATAAATAAACAGCGACAAAGTTAAAGCTAGTTAGATACTTCAATTTAAATGGACGGGTGATCAACTAAGGTGGTGGTGGTGAACAAATGAGAGTTGATGAACATGCTTCCTTTATTAGTAAACCCAACCATTACTATTAATACTCCTTACTAGTCAATAACCAAATCAGATTTTTTTTAACTAAAAGCCCACCAACCCCAATAGGGTGAACAAGCTTAGGTAACTACAATGGGTCAACACTCTATACTCCTGTTCTATATAAAAAATTGGGGCATTTGTCACAATTAGTTTGTTGATCAATAATTTACAAATAGTTGGCAAAAAAAATTTATATGCTTCTAGAAATGGAACACTCCATTTGTCTATTTTACCACTATTTACAAGTGATACATTTTAATTTACGAGAATGACGTATAGAATAATGACAACCGTATAAAGCAACTTAAGCGCGCTTGGAACTGTACAAATCGATTTGTTGATCATGAAATAAGAATGTGGAACAGAATAGAAATCGATGACGGTAATTGTGATGTAATTTCATGAATCATTTGTTACTTTATACTAAACGACACTTTTCAATAGTGCGAGTTACCTAGCAAGCCAAAAATATTTACCGCTTGAAATCTCTCATCAGACGTCTTCTTGCAGGAGTTGACATTTTGTTTCACAATCAATTCACTACACGAAAAATGGGCAATTGTACTCAAATGGGCTTAAGTCTTGTGGCTCTCATAAATTTGCTGCCCTGATGATTATTATCATGAGGTCAACTTGCATTTCTTTCTTTGTTTGCAAAATACGACGTCGTCACCACCAATGAAAGGTTTGTTAGGATGACCATGAATATAGTAAAAAAACGACCCTGTGGGCTGTGATCACTTCGCAGCGAAGATGACAGTCACCAAATGTCATACTCATGGTAATAATTATTTTTAAATGTTGGCTTCCCTGTCTTTTGCTATTGTGTTCAGTAACTGAGTTCAGTTATTTTATTAATTGGATTAGAATGTATTCACATGATTAAGATCTAAAGTATAGAAATAGTGCTATATATTTTTAAATATTTCTGCAGAAAAGCACCACCAAGTGTTTTGTTTACTGCTAAATACGGAATAGAACGCTTTTCCTAAACTAGCCCACTTTAATGTGAGTTGAGTTTTCCAGTCTCCACGATTTAAATTGATTTTAAGCTCGATATTTTTTGGAAAAAATCTACAGCCTCTATAATATCTTGTTCTGTGTCGGCACTCGGCAGTTAGCCATCGTTCCTAGGGTATTATTTATTGAAAGGCTGTAAAAGACTCGAATCCATGGCCGTAAAATAAAAAAAATCGTTCCTAGGTCGACAGGGCTAGTGATCACAGATTAGTAAATCAATATTTTAAATAAATATTGTCTGTGACAATCACAATCAAAACTTCAAAATTGATAAATTCTATATTAACACAGAATTGAATTGAATACAATTATAATTAATAAGTCCTATCAAGATACTAGAAAAAACTTTTGTTCAAAATATTTAAACAGATAAAATGAATGAACAAACTTCGAAGAAAATATTGTTTAATAAATCTACAGTGAGTAGTTATTTGTCTATAAACTGAATACCCATTTGTCCTATTTTAATCGTATGTATTAGTTTTGTTATTAATATTGGTAATATATATAATTATTTTTGTTTATATTAGTTACTAAGTCTCAAAGCGGAATTGCTTAAAAAGCAAGAGGAAGTGCAGGAAAAGAAACATTTGCCAAAGCACAATATAGAACTGTTCAAACCTCTTCACCAATCTGTAGAAAAACATAATAAAAGTGAAACTAAAACAGAAAAAAGGACTTTAAAAGATAATTTAAAAGCTGTAGATGTAGAAGAATTTGAAGCATGCAGAAAGGCAAAGTGAGTATTTATCTCTGAAATGTAAAATAATAAGATTTTCAGAATTTTGTAAACACAATTTAAAAAGAGAAATTTGAAAATAAACCTGATGGAATTAGGTTCAAATGCAAATTAAAAGATATAAGAATTGAGAAATATTTTTATTAAAATCCATGCTAATATTATAAATGCAAAAGTGTGTTTTTGTACTTTCTCCTTACTTTATGCCAAGCAATTTATCAACTTGAATTTTGGCATACAGTTAGTTGAAAGAATGAAGAGTAACATAGGCTACTTTAAATCCCAAGAAAACAAACAGTTCCCAAGGAGTTTTAAAAAGCCATAATATACATGGAAGAATGCAGGCAACAGCTATTATATTGTAAATTTTAGCTTTACCTAGAACCTTATTTAAACATTCGCTGTTTGTGTTGTAGATTAGCATTAGAAAAGAAAGCAGTGTTATATAAACATTTGGAAGATGGAGCAGGTGATTCACAACTGGCTGGTCACTTTCTTGTAGATTTCAAAAGCAAAAAGCAAGAGACACTCTCGAAACCGCAGCCTGAACCTGAGGAAGAGGAAGAACAGATTCCTTATGAAGAAGATCAAAGTGAATGGTCAGTTCATTGTACCATTATTGTCATTCTCAGCCTGTTAATTCTCCAAAAGGCCACATGAAAGAGAGTATTAGAGCTTCAAGCCTGTTCATGTTTCTCCGATGTGTACTATCAGGTTTTGCTACGCCGTAGGTTGGCTACTGCTAATTTCCTAACATTGGGCTGGTTCTCAGAACTTCTTAACAGTAAACCTCAATGATATAGGAATTGAACCCTAAACCTCATGATTTGCACTTAAACTTGTATGTTGGTTTAGAAATAATGAACATTCTTTTATTATACCACACAACGATATAGAATAGAATAGAAAACACAACATTTGGTGGCCATATTTCTGTAAAGCAATATTTTCCTTCAAAAATTCTTTATTCTATACAGTAAATACAAAAATATGCTATGTAGTCTTCTGTTTCTTAGTTTTTTATTGGCTTAACTGCTAATGTTATCATAATTTAATTTGGCACAGAGATAGCTTGCATCCTGAGAAAAGGATTCAAAGATGGTTTTAGGGCTTATTGCATTTTAATTTTATGATTCGTCCAGTCAATTCAAAAATAGCAAGGGATTTTTTATATTGTTAAAAATATTAAACTAACAGTTTTTTTTAAATATTATTTAACAATGTAAAAAACTTTGGAAGTTATTTAAATGGCTTTAATAGGTAAGTACTGTAGAGTTTAAAAAAATCAGATCTGCTATTCTTCTATAAACATCAAAAATGTATCTCTAGATCCTATGTTGTGGGATATAGACCTAGATTATTTTTTAACCTCAATCTTATTAGATAGAGGAGTTTCTTTGGTGGTTATACTGTCTGTACCTTTTTTGGTCTTTACACTAGTTGTATATTCCGACAGAAGGTGAAGTATGAAAGAATTTAAATAAATCTCTATATAGTTCATATTTTCAGTAAAATATTGGTCTAAAATAAATACTTGGTAACTGTTTAACAGGGTTGAGTTTACGGACTTTTTGGGTCGAACTCGTAAATGTTTGAAATCAGATTTGGATCATTATAAGAAAAGGGATGAAGAGCTTATGAAAATAGTTACCAATGAGCCAAAACAGCAGGATTCTACTGAAAGTGTAAGTGTTGAAGTTGAATGTGAATTTTAACATATTTTAACATTTTAACGTATGTAATCTGTGTATGTTTGTCTTTCTGTGATGTTAGATATATAACTGACTTTTGTTAAACACATTAAATTGTATTTGCATGTTATAAAAACACAAACATTGGTCTCTATCTTGACCTCCATTTTTTAAAACGGCTGAATCTATTTTTGTGTGATATCAAGGGCAGGTAGAGGACTAATATATTATCTTTCAAGCTGATATGCTACACAAATATTGTTATTATATAATACATACCGTAAATTGTGTGTTTAACTTTTTCTGTAATTGCAAAAATTATATTGCCAAGTTTATGTTGTGTACAAAAATACTATAAAAAATGTTGATTCTCACCGTGATTAAGGAAAATAAGTAAATGCATAAAATATCTCAATACTATATTTCTGTCTTATTGAGCAGCAGGCTTATTTCCTACACAAAAAAATGTTAATGTACATGGTTTCGAGACCAAACAATGATTTTTGATTCCCACAACTGGAAAATGTTTGTGTAGAACATAAGTGTTTTTTTGGTGTCTGGGTGTATCTGTTTATTATAAGTATTTATGTATATTATTCAAAAAAATATTCATCAGTCATACTAGTACCCATAACACACATAGCTACGCTTACTTTGGGGCTAGATGGCAATGTGTGTATTGTTGTATATTTATATATTATTATTTATTTATCTCCCAAACATCCCCGCATGCTGTTGAGCTGTTATCATTGACAATGATGACTTTGATTGGTTGCAAATTCATTAGAATTAAGCTAAATTTTACTGGGCTGTATGGTGATGGCAGATCAGAATACTGTTGTCAACATCACTCCTCTTCATGGTGGTGTATGAGGCAACTTAGGGAAAGTAACGGAGAAAGCACAGCAGTGTGTTCTGAGCTAACTGCTACTACTACCATATCCATCTACTGCTTTCACCAACCTTTCTGCCTTATTTGCACACATTCCCGCCTGCATGGGCCAGCAGTGGACTGATAAAAGCCATTGATGAAGCTCTCATTGGCTTGAATGAAATTACTTTTTTCATTTATAATTAACTGATCTTTGGAACAGTTTAAAGAAGGAAGAATTAGTCTTAAAAGTCCACATAGGGCCTTATTAATTCCTGCATTCCTATTCCGACGTTAAGCCACGTTGGGTTAACATTTGAATTGTTGTGCAGTGTTTTTACACTTCTGACGTTTGAAAGTTGCTGTCGCTTGAAGTTATGCATACTGTGTTTTGTCTTACTTCCAATTATTCCAATGGTATAGCTCATTTATCAGTGAGGCCCTTAAAACAATATACCAGAAAGCTCCCGGTAGAAACTGCTATTCTATCATTAAAACTTAGAACTTTTGCTCAAATTCTTTTCAAAATTTAGTATTAAGTTATATCATATAATATCAGATATTTCTGTAAAGTGAAATTACACTGTGAAACCAATTCGGTACATTCTACAACGACGCGTAGTCGGGTCGTAGACTCGTCGCGTAGACTCTATAGTGACCGGACGATAGAGTCGTGGTTCGCGCGCTGTTGCAGACGTTACATTACAGAGTAGTAACTAGTAGAGAATCTATGTAAAATATTTTATGTTAAACTAACTATTTAGTCAAAAAGAAGTTGCACAACGAAAGTTTTTAGTTTTAATTAAAATTTCCTTGTAATTTTCCTTGTTGTGTTGCAATAAAGTATTTCTATTCTAGTCTATTCTATACCTCATATATTTCCTGACTTACTATATTATTAAAATTATACTTTCAAACATGCAGGACAAACCCCAGGCAGCACAAAGTTCAGAAAAGCCATTGTTAGTGCAGAAAACAAATGACTATCTACAGTTATTGCGCGAAAAATGGGAACAAAAAGAAAAGGAACTTCTTTCAAAAGAAGAGGATATACACTACCAAGATTTACTATTTGATGGTTTGTACATGTCTTAGAATATTTTATTATTTACATTAAAGTTTTTCCCTCGAAAGGGAAGCCAAAGTCTTACCGCTAGGCTATCACCGCTTTTGGTCTCAAACTGTGACAAATTTCTAAATCTGGAAGCACAATAAAAACCGGCAATGTGCGAGTCGGATTCGCGCACGTAAGGTTCAATAAATATTTCATTCTGCTCTGTTGTAAATATTTTATTTTATTCTGTGTAATAGCGGCAAAAGTAATAAATCATGTTGTGAAAATTTGAACTGTCTAGCTATCACGATTCATGAGATACAGCCTGGTGACAGACGGACAGACAGACGGACGGACGGACAGTGGAGTTTTAGTAAAAGTGTCCCGTTTTAACCTTTGGGTACGGAAATGTGAAAAGACTGCTAGTTTTAAGCCTTTTTAAAGCATATTTCTATGCCATTTAAGCGTATTTTTAATACTATTTTCTCGCAGAGGCGAGAATCCACGGCGTCGGCTACTACGCGTTCAGTACAGACGAGGCCGAGCGGCGTAAACAGATGGAGGAGCTCTTGAAGCGACGGGATGAGACCTTGAAGGCTCAGAAACAGGCCGAGGAATTGCGGAAGAAGCGTGATGAGCTGATAGCGGCCAGGGTCGCTGCGGCACGGGCTCGACAACGTGCCAGGGCTGGTCTTCCTCCTGAAGACCCTGAAGGTAATACACCAGGAATGTTAAAAGATATGGCCTTGGGACTATGCGTAGCTTTGTATTTCGATTGAATGATTTGTCAGTCTTCGCACGCGCAGTGGGCAGCGATCCTGCTCTCTGAGTCCAAGGCCGTGGGTTTTGATACCCACAATTGGAAAATGTTTGCGTGATGAACATGAATGTTTTTCAGTGTCTGAGTGTTTACCTGTATTTTATAAATATTTATGTATATTATTCATAAATATATTCATCAGTCATCTTAGTACACAAGCTACTTTGGGGCTAGATGGCGATGTGTGTATTGTCGTAGTATATATATATATATATATATATATATATATTTTATTTACGTTCTAAAATTCCACTACGAATTAGCCCTTGATCGGTAAATCTAAGATGGTAGTAGACTAACCTGTAAAGGGGTAAAGCAGTTATATTAAAGCCATACCCCTAATCGGTTTGAATCGGAACGCTTAATCGTTTGGCGACATATCTTTGTATTTAGGGTGGTCCCGGTCTGTGTCCCACCGGCCAGTAAACTGGGCTTTGTTAAGTTTTTGTGGAACTCCTGGTTTCCTGAAGCGATATATTCCGGAATTAAAGGTATCCAGGATACCATCAGCCAGGGCATGGCATAAGCATAAACACAGCCACTTTCGCATTTATAACATACGTAGGGAAGGATGAATGCAGCGTAAGGGGGTAATGCAATGCCTTGATCAATGTGAGTACTGTAGGTATATCTAATTGTTGTTACAAACAGACTTTATTTTTACAGAAAAGAAACAAGACTTCACTACTTGTCTGCTACAATTTCTAACGCAGCAAAAGGATGAAGCAGATAAAATTGCCAAAGAGGCGGAAAACAAAGCTAGAGCAGAACAGGAGAAGGAGAGGCAAAAGTTACGTGATGCGTATGTAAGGGAATGGGATCTCGGGAAAGACGGGGTTGAAGGTAAAGGAAAGAAATTTAGAGAAATGTCTCAAGAAGAATATGTTGAACAGCAAAGAGCCAAGAGAATTGACGAATTTGCCCCTTTTCAAAAAATTAACAGTGATAATTCGATGGATGTGTTTGATACACAAGGCAAAAGAGTTGTATCGGATTCTGATAAAAACAAAGTTAAAACTTGGTCTGATGTAAGACGAGTGGAAACTCCTCCACCGCCAGTTATAAGCGCTCTTACTGATTCAGAACAGAAGGGTCTCTATTTCACTACAAAAAAAGCTGAAATTGTGGTCAAATATAAAAACTTTGTGAAAGGTCAAGAACCAGTGCCCATAAATAACGAACTGAATGATGAAGAAGAATTTGTTAATACAAGATCTAAACCTGATAAGAGAAAGGATGGTACTGAATATCTTGAAATGGAACCTCCAGCAACGTATGATTATTATGGTCCTATTCCTAAGCATAGAAAATCAGATAAACCTTTCGATTCGGATTTAAGAGAAGCCATGGCCCAAGGGAATAAAAGCTTAGAACGAAAAGAGAGTAGTAGAAAGCTACCCCAACATTATGATTTTACATTCGTCTGATTTTTTGTAAGAAACGTGTTAAATAAAAAAACCTTAGTACAAGATTCATTTTATTTCGTCTATTGTAATTTATAACACTTGATCTTATAAATATAGTACAGTGTGACAATAATAAAGAAATAAGTAATCTAATATCACGTGAGTATCACAATTCTACAAATAATGACTTTCATATTCAAGTGTAAAAGTTAAACAGAGATCAATGTTTCGTGTACAACGTTATAGCTGTTTGATAAGAATTATGTGTATTTAAAAGTATATGCTATCAAGCTAATCACATTTAAACATACAAGTACATCGAAGACGTTTCTGTTAATTGTGTTAGAGTTGTTCTTTGGTGTTAGAGTTTTCTCAGTGGTTATTTCGTTATCATCATCATTGGTGGTTACAAAAGTTGTTTCAATACTTGAAGTGGGCGTTGTGGTTTGTTCATTACCTACAATGGGACTTGCATTTTGTTGTAAAGCTTCTGCTGTTGGTAGTGGTTCACTTGGTTTTGCTACGTCATCCATACGCTTTTCAATTTGTTTTACCTCGGGAGCCGCCTTTACTTCAGGCTCTGAAGTAATCATTTCTACTCCTGATATTGTTTCTGTTATTTCTACCATTGTTTCTGTGGTTATTTCATCCGTACCATCATTAGTCGATGTTATATTCGTTAACATAATATTATCATCCTTCAATTCTTGGATATTTACGATCGGTTCATCGGACAACATTATATGTGTTACTTTATCATCTGTCACACCAGTATCTACATTATTAAGTTCATTGCTCTCGAGGGCAGATATGTTGGTGATGATTACAGTTTTTTCATCACCCGAGGGAATGAATTTCACTGTGTTTATTTCTGTTCTTTTTTTAATGCGCGTAGTTCGTGTTTTTGCTGCTAATTTGGTCAGGATCTCGAATGCTTCGATTTCCCGATCTGTATTAGGGCCGTTGCACAAATCCCCTCGACATGGACACGTCATTTTCCAAGTTTTAGTTGTATTGCAAAACAGAGGGTAGCATTCGTCTTGGTAGAGCTTTACACAGAGTCTGGATTCCACGTACGCTGAAATTTAAAATATAAAAATTTAAAGTCAAGCGAGATTATAATATTTATTTTATTCTTATACTAGTTTGGAGAAGAGATTAAACCAAAAGGAAATAATATATTTGCAATTGTGATCGGAAACTATTTAATGCTAGTTGAGGTCGGACCCGTAAGTGGATAAATGTTGGTCAGTGGGTCGCATAGGAACTATTATAATAGGAACACGTTTTTATTACCGGATACACGCACTTTGAACATTGATTTATTGTGTGTGGCCTATTCGTTGTCAACAAGTCTTTTTATGAAACATTATTTGGACTATGTGGTTACTGGTTTATGCGAAAACATGTTTATCGTAACACAGCGTTTTATCAATCGATTGATAAAATTGATAATATGCTATAGTTATGATGGAAGTGAGTCAAGGAATTCAATGTAGTAATATACGCTTTACTTGGGACCCATCTCTAGATTTCTGGCTGTAACACATGCGTTTTGAGATTTGTCGTAAATTTGCAACCACAAGGATTCGTTTCATTAACAATGGAGCATCCTCTGGAGATATTGACTTCTCTACTTCGTTGAATTTGCAATCGGACCTAGTTAAACGAAACTGATCCAACGCACATTGAGGTAGCATTGAGGCATTAAAGGATACATTTTTTTGTGTAACGACGTCCAATTGTTAGTTGTGCTGTTAACTTCTAAGGATATAATGCCGCGGCCGGAGCGAACGTTCGTAGTTTTGACATCTTTATATACTTAAAAGGTATGTAGTACAAGAGTATATAATGTCCAAAGGTTGACTGGTAACAAGAATTTACATTAAGGATGCCTGCTGTATATATAATCCATGTATCGCAGAGCAAGGATAGTCTTAAAGATGCCTGATGGAGCCTGGTGCAGGGTGAGGGAAGCAGCTAAACTACGGGCAAAGGTAAGGGTCCGTAATCATACAATGAAACGTAGTTGTTTAGACGTTGGCATTTAGCACGAGATCAATGGCGTCGAACTGAGCGTTTGATCTGAGCGGCTAAAATGGCCTAGTTCAATGGGAGGATTGGGATTTATTGAGTAGTAATTGGAAAAGTTTATGAGTCTTATTACAAAATTGTAATTAAAGAGTTATAGGTAAAATATAACTTGCTTCAGGTGAAGGAAAACATCGTAAGGAAACCTGCATGTGAGACGAGAACCGGATCCTGTATTGGGCCGGCAATTGGTTGATAAGATGATGATCATTAGGCTTCGAAGCATGTCTGCGTTTCTACATGGCCATGGGATCTGGAGAACTACACGGAAACCCGCTGAAATTTTGTAGGAAAAATGCCCTGAATTTGTAGTAATTTGCATAGAAAGAACAGCAATATCTTTTCATTATACTGTGCTTGTATGGATGTGAAATAAAATGAACAAAAAATAAATGTACTGACGAGGTGAAGTAGCGACGACTGCGCAGTAGGGTAGGCCCGGCTCGCAGGATGTCACGTAGTTTCCCGGTACTTCGCAGGCGGGGGCCCGGCGGCTTCGATGCACTTGCTCCGCCAATGGACCGCACCAGTAGCATGTTCTCGTCTCTTCAGTTACAACGGCAGCTAGAAGTTGTAATAATATTTGCTATTTTATTAATTCACTTAAGTATTTATGTTATTAAAAGCGGTGATAGCCTAGTTGTTACGACTTCCCTGTCGGCGGGACAGAGTTCGATCGCCGGTAAATATCACTTTCAATTCAAAGTTCAAAGAATAGTCAAGCCTGTATATTTATCGTGACTTTTCCATCAGTTCGGAATGAAGGTTGAGGATTAAGAAGAACTCAGTAGGTAAACAGTATTTTTTTATCTTCTGCTAATTCTGTTGCACGTTAGTTAAATCCTTTTGTTTATCAAAAATAAAATATAGTTGTCGTAGTCTTATGTTCTTGTATCAACAATAATTATACAGGGGAGAGCAGTGATATCTATAGTAAGAGTTTTTACTCAGTTTAGGTATCAATGATTCAACCAAACATAGTATTAAGCTATGTTATTGTCTGTCACTATGTAATAATCGTGTAAATAAATGATTTTTATAATTAAAAAAAAAAAAATTAAATTGTCGCAGCAGCCTGCTTCCAAGCATCCTTGTCATCAAAAATCATCATCATTATCATCCTACATCACCCTTCATCCTCAGTAAACCTGTATGCCTGAGAGCTCCTAGCACCTTCGCATTCTAAGTGGCCTGTAGAGGGCCGGTAATGGGTTGCTCATTATGTAAAAATTGAAATAACTCTATTTTTCTTCCACTGTCATGCGAATCTTAGCTATTAAAAATTAGCTAGGAATAACATCGGGTAGGCGTTAAAAATTGCAAACTTCAACATTATCGGGAAATAGATAATTAATTTTCCTATTATAGTATAAAGGATTACGTAAACGATAAAAAAGCTTGGGTGTAAACAATTGCTCTAACCAGGTTGCTTCTTAAATATTTTCTAATGACAATGTGAGATGGTGATAACAAAAAGAACACCCGGCTAAGTTTGTTGTGGGCTTCTTCTTAGACCAGGGCGCGATTGGAACCCTCGTAGCTTTAGTTTTAAGTTTACGATTGTAGTTATCGCCATCACTACTCACTGCTATGTACACAATTTGTATATAATAACGCATCAAAAGTGCCATCTATGTGCCTATTTGAATAAAGAAATATTTGACTTTGACTTTGACTTTGACTTTAGATTTAAAGTTAAAGTATGTAAAAAATCTTAGCTCGGAAATTAGATTTGATATAAATTAATTTGGTTTAGTAAAAAGAAAATTTGCGAGAAGCAATTTCTCCAGAAAGTAGCAGACAGTTATTTCAATCTCACCGACAAAAAGAACTGGTACCTACTAAAGTTGTATTTATTTGTATGAAGATGTATTGTAGGGTGATTACCCATACAGGAGTTTTTCGATGTAGCTAACCTGCGAGCTAGGCTTTCTTTTTTCTTTACAATTTAGCCCTTGGCTACAAATCACGTGATGAGTAGTGATTATGCAGTCTTTTGGAAGCGGGCCAACCTAAAAGGGGTATATTAAATCAATACCCCGGTTTCTGCTTTCGGTTATTTCAGCATCGCACCGGTACGCATCGAAACCGGAAAAAGACATGGTCGAAGCTTCCCGCCCGTCGAAACTATGTAACCGTTTTTAGTTTTTCACTAATGCTATATTGTGAAGCTAGTGAATCCCTCGATCACATACCTAATTTAATCCCATCCGCAGTCTACCTTTGATTAAAAATATATAGCTTCGTTGAACACGTTTCCCCAACAAGCTTAGGTAAGCTATAGTAATAATAAATTTTATTTCATTAACAATTACATTCATATCTTAATTATTACGCTGAGATCTCCTTTTAAGTATAGAATATACTTGTACCAGGAGGTCTCGCTCTTCTCTAACAAAATGTGTACATACATAGAGCTAATTTTTCAAATTCAGCCGTATATTACTAATTTTCTTTTTTTTAAACTAAGCTATAAAAATAACAGGTTCTTATTAATGGACATCTTACACATCCTTAGCCACACAGCTAAGCTCACACACAGCTCTAGTGGAACAGCAGCCTAAGATTTACTAGCAAAGATCGCTACTAAGCGATAAGCCCTCCTTTTGTATGGTAATTCACAGATGTTTCTGCTTTTATATTAAAGTAATGTACAAATAAATTGTATAAATCCTTACTATAATATTATAATGCGACAGTTTTTGTTTATTTGTTTTTTGCCGTTCATTTATGTTCTGACCACGCAACTAATCAACTTGATTTTGGCATAGAGAAAATTGAAAGGACGGAGAATTACATAAGAATAACATAGGCAATTTTTTATACCAAGAAAATTTTTTATACCAAGAAAATAAACGGTTCCCACGGGATTTACGGGGTGGAACACAGAAAACAGCTAGAAATGTTTTTAAACTCTCTCTTCTATGAGAGACGCGGCCTGAGAACGTTAGTGGACATAAATAAGTTGAGAATTATGATGTCATGTGAATTGGATGAAGTTGAGATGGCCCACCAGATTGTAAGTAGAAAACGTTATCGGAACGCCTATAAACAGAGCAAGCTTCGCAGGACATGCAAGAAACTCGTCTTAAGAAATGCCACCCTGGTCGGATGGCATTTTTGGGTGACACCCAAGGAGGGTGGGGAATGTTGGTATTCCTTAAAATGACATAACTTTAAGAGGCATTATAGACTGAAAATCTACTTAAATGGGTAGGTGGTAAATAGGCAAATATTGTTCCTCTCGACATTTTACTCCCGCAATTGATTTCTGAGGGTGCCCACTCATAACTTAATGTTTGGTTTGGCATTAAGTAAACGCTATTTAGAATTCAGTTTGCGGCCATAGTGAATCCGTTTTTGGATTGCAAATAAGTAAGTTGAAACCTTCGTACATACTCTACAGCTAGTTTTATTTGAGTTTGAATTTAGTAAATGAAGGAGGTATGCGGTCATTTTAATTTTATACCTAACCTGTTGTCCCGCAGTTCGCCTTCGATTTAGGTTATCTAGTTATTCTAGTTTTTTATTCTCCTACAAGTTAGCCCTAACTTAACTGCAATGGCAGTTATATTAAACCCATACACCTAATCCTTAGCGGCACGTCTTTGTAGGTAACTTGCAATGGCCGAAATCTGGCACTAGAAAATTATTAAGTCCCAAATTCCTCTGCCGGGAATAGAACCCAGGAACTTAAAACCACATCGCCCACCACCATACATGCTGACCTCTAGCCCAACGATACATTAGGCACAATTTTACCTAGTTACCTATCAGAAATTGCACCTACCTTCTCTAGATAATACAATATCCCGTAACTTGCTCGAATTCCCATTTACCCGGTGTAGTGTAGTATGCCGCGGTTGTTATTTATTCAGTCAACAATGAACGTCGGTTAGTGCTATCATTTATTCAGCACTGCGAAAGGACGCCGTGTGTTGATTACTTTCCATAACATCGCGCGGGGGAAAATAATTCTCTATACGATGTCATTTCTACAAGTAATAAACGTTTGTTTTGGAGATCCGTGTGAGATGTAATGCTTTAAATTAAAACCAGCCAAGTTAAAGGAAGATTCGCGTATTGTCACTGATGCATTCCGTAACTAAGAAACGTATAGGGACAGTAATTATTTACTAGCGTTCCCCGCTACTTTGACCGTCTACCATATCGACTTTCTTGCTATTCTACATCTATGCTACACTATAAGTATACTCCGAGCCACCGCGTTCGCTCGCACGCCTGCGCTATTACTACGTTTTTTTGCTCCTAAGAGCCGAAAAAACTAGCGTGATGATAAATACCTACTATGTAACCTTTCGCGTGAATATATATTTAACGGTTTAAAGGTAAAGGAATTAACACAAGAAAGTAAGAAAGCTGGCTTATTCGTAAATACATCCCAAAAAAATGTTTAACAAACTCAGACAAGACAAATCCACGTCCACGGTAAAAATATAGAGTACGTGGCAGATTATATATACTTGGCACAGTCAGTTTCCTTAAATTGTACTGAGAGAAAAAATGTAAGAAAGAAATCAATAGGAGAGTTGCCATCGCATGGAAAAAATGTTAGAGTTTTAAAGAGGTAAATTTAAACATAAAAAAGAGATTGTGTGAGGTAGTGATTATGCCATCTCTAATATGTGGATGCCAAACGTGGTCATTAAGACAACAAGACGAAGAGAAATTGGCTATCTGCCAAATAAAAAAGGGACAGGTTATAAGGTCAGTTTAAGGGTTAAAGATTATAAAGATGTTAACCTGTAGATATAACAAAAATGATAAGAACTTTAAAATGGAATTGGGCAGGACATGTTTGCGGGTTGCAGCCAGAGAGATGTACTAAAAAAGTGATGGAATTGGCTTCAAAAATAAGACGAGGAAAAGAGGACGACAAAGAAAGAGGTGGCGATATATTTTTCATCAGAGGTGTGGACCGGGCTGCATGCGCAAGGCTCGCGACAATTCGCTTTACCGAGACTTGCGGGAGGCCTACGTCGTAGAGGCGACTTAAACGTAAATGTTTTATAATTTATATGTAAGAAGAATATTTGTTTAATTGTAATACGTTTTAGAACTTTCGAAGATGTGATAGCCCAGTGGGTAGGAGCTCGACATTACTTTCGGCGGGCGAGTTCGAATTCCAGCACGCACCTCTAACTGTTCAAAGTTATTTGCGTTTTAAGTAATTAAAATATGACTTACTTCAACGGTGCACAAAACGTCGTGCGGAAACCTGCATGCCTGAGAGTTCTCCAATATGTTCTCAAAGGAGTGTGGAGTCCACCTATCCGCACTGCGCCAGCGTGGTGGACTACGGCCTTAACCCCATCTCTTTGTGGGAGGAGACCCCGTGCTCTGTAGTGGGCTGGTAATGCGTTAATATGATGATGAAACGTTTTAGAAGTAACGGATTATTTTTTATTTTCATGAAAACAAAAACGCATCTCAGAGCAGAGATATTATTTTAGTATTAGAGCACTATTAGAGGGGCTACAAATGAGGAAAAGAGAAAGAAAGAGTTTTTTGAGCCACTTAATACGGTTTATAAGACTTAAGCATTGCATACCTATCGTTTTCCCGCTATGTGACTCACTCACAGCTTTAATAAAAAGCTTAGGACTGTGTTAGGCATGCAGATTTAAAATATTCTTGTTCCGTTCCATTTAGAAAACCTACGGAACAGAGATATAAAAGCGTCTACTGTATTTTCTTTTTTTACATTCTTTGTAGTGTTTCACATATTGCGGTCGCCACACGTACGACTATAAATTTCTGCTGTTTTATGGTCTCTATGCTGAATAAAATATGAAGTAAAAATGCAGAAATGCAGGTGAATGCAAACAAAAGTATCATTTTTGTTTTATGGCTATCATTTTAATTAAAATTGTATAAAAGTGTTTCTCGCTTTTTTTTAAATTAAATTTTATTGTCTATACTTTGCAAATTAAATTACAAAGCAAATAAATATTTTGTGAATTAGAACAATAAGTATACATTGTTCTTAGTTTTGTGATTTTCATTTTGATATCTCTTAATGCAAGACTCGTCAACATTGATGTCAAAAATTATGGTCATGAGAGTGTGTGTGTCTTGCATTTTAACTTCCTGAAACAGCCTTCGCTGCGGCAGGTTATACCTACGGACGACCGTATCGTATAAGTGCAGAGTTTTACTAATTAAAATTAAAAGATCATACTATTAATAAAATATTTGTAGTTTTTCCTTCTACTCAGTTTTGATCTTAAGCATTTCTAAGTGGGAATGCCTTCGAAATGGGGATGTTATCCGTTTGAACTTTGACTGTTCAGAAGAAAATTTGAAATCCCAAAAACAAGCTCATTAGAATCGTCGTTCAAGTATAGTATGTTTTAAACATTGGCAAAAAGTGCGCCAGATTCCGAACCTAAAATAATAAAAAAGATTAATTTTTAATTGTAATTTTAATTATAATGTTAATTATCTAATTACTTTTTTTGTTACTTTATTTTGTTTGTTTCATATCTGAGCTTTGCCTAAAATTTATTTTTAATTTTTTTTTTAATGCTTTTGTGTATGGCTGGGTCCCCGACCTCAAATACATTTTTTTTTAATAATACAACCATAGTGAGAGCTCACCGTGGCAATGTGGTTGACGATACTACTATCCTGACTTCGGACTGGTACTGAATTTTCTGTCAAGAATTTTTTTTAACGGTTTAGCCCGGCTCGCTAAGAACTTAATGATAAGGCATGCCAACATGAGACCAAAGAAACCTACTGCATGACGTGACTAGGTATATATATCTCTATCGATATTGTATGAAGCGTAAAGATGAAAGTCCTACAAAATAATACGAACGAGAGATCCCTTTGTAAGTTATTTGAAAATATGTAGCAACAAACTTAATTGTAGTCGAGAGGGTCAAACATTTATAGAAGTACTTCACTAATTTGCGAGAAATTCCAATTTAAAGCGAACGGCAAAGACGGAGAACTCTATTTTAGGAGATACTGTGTAAGCACTTGACGCTAAAGTAGGTACAAGTTTGTCCTTTGAATGTTTTATAGAGCCACGGCGCCGGGTCGGGAGAATTTAGCACTTGGAGAATAAATTGAACAAGCCCGTGTCACGTGTCTTTTCCGTGTACAGTAACAATGTTTTCGGTGATTGGTAGGTACATATTAACTACTGTTAATAATTATTTATTATTTAACAAAATATACCATACATATTACATACAAAACCTAGATATTACATTTCTACAATATTATAAAGCTCTGATATGTAATATTGCTACTGCCGCAATAGGAGACCTGTACTATGGCAACAAACTTCAACCACGGATTCTAAAGCGTGTCTCTGTGTGTGCGGCAGCCATCAGTTCTTACAGGATACTACAGTTGCTAAAATGTTTAGGAGGTGGATTAAAATCCAAAAGGTCGTAGGTACAAATCTTACTTTACAAGGCTAGGTTTGCTTTTACCGCCTTCGGTCATTCACTGCGTGCGTTAATCCGTTAAAATGCTAAACTTGCTTGGCTTAACAAACGCCGTCTAGCCTTTAAAAATCTTACCGTTAAGAATGACGTGTAACGCGTGTTCGATGGCGTGTAAATTTATGACCAATCACATGCCGAACTGGTTTGAGTAAGACGTTTATGATTGGTTGCAAGTAAAATGCAAAATTATCGTGATCTGGTGAATCAAAAATCTCCTTCACTTTGACCAACCCTAGTAGGTGGGACAACATTTTTGATTCGAGCCCTGCGAGAAGGGATTGTCATATAGCTCAAGCATTATCTCTATAGTTATATTTGAAGTTCAAACTTTCCTAGCTATACAACGTGTAAATGAAAACCGAAATAATACTTGAGAGGTTTTAGAGGCACATTATTCTCTGAGACAGTAGTCTATGAGACGAGCCGAAGCCGAAACGCTAATACTTTTTGCGTAAACCAATGCCATAGTTTTTACTCAAAGAAATCAGATACAGCCCTAACAGCACATGCAAGAGTAAAATCAAGTGACTCCTGTCACTATATTAGGTACGCGTCTCGTAGCGTGGGTACAATGTGCGTGTCGGTCTTTTATCTTCAATAGGGTTGACATAAGTAAAAACTTAGAATGTTTTGAATTCGTTTGTGTGGAAAAATAAATATGCTTTTTGTGTTTAAATATTTTTACAGGGTGATTTTTTATGAAATTGGAGAGACGATATTGAAGCTGTCGCAGGGCTCTCTTGGACGAGGCTCGCCACCAATGCATTGGGGCAAGATAAAGGAGGCCTTTACCCGAAAAGAAAAGTTTTTTTTTAAATTATTTTTTTAAATGTGATATTTAATATGTTACTTGGGATTAATAAGCTTAATTATTTACGAGTAAAAGTGCCGACTTATCCAAGCATATTATAATTTCTGGTAACCCTATGTTTGCAGTCTTGTAAACTATTAGTCATGACGTGAAATATCAACATTTTACACTGTACGTGATTTATTCATAAAACACAAGCAAGAAATATTGCTAGCGATGCCGGCATCGTCGCTGATCCATAGAGACGCGAAAGCGTAAGGTTTCTTCTTTATATAGTGAAGTGAAATATTTTCTTATTTTCTGCGAGCTTACTTTTCTTACCTGCCATATAAATACCTTCGCCGTTCTACAGTAGATTCACAGAATTAAGAACATACAGGACCCTTATTCAGTCATTATTGCATGCGGTGCATTGTCTCCAAAAACAGTGAAATCGCCTTCGCACGTCCCACTTTACAACAGCGGAATGTTGCTAGCTCACAAACTTTTCCCATTGTCATTTTATGGTAAGCGTTTAGAACATCATTTGGGCCAGCGTGGTATGAACCCTTTCTCAGAATGTGAGGAGACCCGTGCCCTGTAGTGGGTCAGTAATGGGTTGATATGATGATGATGTTTAGAGCATTAGAGGTAAAATAATGACTGTCAACTGATAAATAAAATAAAGTGAGTAGGTATCGCCTTTTCGAGAAACTACTAAAGTGGATGAATTTGTCCCGGGGAATCGAAATCGAATCCGATCGATCTAGGCCGAATAGGCCTACTTGAAATAAATGAATAAAGGAACGAATTAATTTTATTTTAAAAGTGTCACGTATAAAGCATAGCTATCACACATACAAGGCAATGATAGAGTGAGGGTATGCTCAAAGGACTTATGCGAACGTGTCATTCACGTCCCTACTCCCTGCTTCCTTAGATAACAGGCTCCAGCGGAAGCCGGCTGTAAATCTAACTTTATTTGTTATTCTCTGCGACTATTTTTGGACCTATTGATATCCACGTGGACAGTACAACACTTACTTCGTAAACAGGATAACAAACTATCTGACGCCGTGGTAAGCGCAGAGTCCAGTGTTTGATCTTAGTTGGGGTAATATGGGAAGTTATAAAAATCCTGAAAAGCTTGGGTATAAATTGCTCTAACTTCATAGCTATATATTAATTAACTGTGAAATTAAAAAAAAAATCATAATTCAAAATTCATTTATTTCAAGTAGGCCTAATATAAGCACTTTTGAAACGTCAAGTCTGTCTGTTTGTGTTGACTCTACCACCGGTTCGGAAGGCAGATTCTACCGAGAAGAAGCCGGCAAGAAACTCAGCAGTTGCTCTTTTCCAACATCAACAATTTACATTTTAACATCTTGTGAGAGCTGAAAGCGGAGCCGTATGCTTCCAAGCAACCTTGTCATTGAGAAATTCATCAATTGTATAGTAACCTCGCTGTAATAAATGTGTTTTAACAAATTCCTTAAACTTATGCATTGGCAGGTCCAAAATCACCTTAGGAATCATATTATAAAAGCGTATACTCAATCCACAAATGACTTCTGTACCTTTCGCAGACGATATGCAGATGACACTAATAGTCCAGGGTCGATAATTTTTAAAACCAAAAAAAATCATAATAGGATGAAACCCATTAGAAAAGGAGGGAAATATGATAAAAATGAAAGGAAAAATAATTTACGGGCGATCTGAGGTTGGGAAGAGGATGGGGGTGAGTTTTTAAGGGTATAAAACGGTTTTTCTCGATTACCGGCAAAACTAAAAGTCCTATCGAAAAAAGTCAAATGGAAAAGTTGTAGATAATAAAAAGATCTAAAACTTTTGTATTTACACTTTTTTCACATAACCTCAAAATTTATGTGAAAAATTCAAAAAAACCAAGTTTTTGGTTTTTTATTTTTATCTTTTACAAAAATTTACTATATATTTCGTAGCAGCTGTTACAACCGCTAGCCTAACCAGTATTCGAAATACAGTACAGTATACAACATCGTTTATAAAAATACACGTGCACGCTGAGTTTCTTGAAGATAATTGTTTACTTAAAAAAAACAATAAAACTTTTCGAATCTGCATAGGAAGGTAAATACTATCTCTATTTTTATCTGTATCAATCAACTCAACCATAAAAAATTTTTCGAATTCAAGTTTTTTTTGATTTTTTTCATTTTCTGAGAAGATTTACCATAGTAACATATATTTTTTTTTTCACCATCGGAAAGTAGAGATTTCAACGAACACAAACCACACCAACTTTTTGAAAAAAGCTGATATTTTGACGGGTGAATTTTCGATTGAAAATTAGGGTGTTTTTTCGATATTAATTCAAAATAAGGTGAAAAAATAAATATTTTTAATTAAATAAATTACAGCGTATTTGGGACATAAAAAAGTAAGTTTTCACAAAATTTCGTAAAAAAAAAAAATTTTTGTAAAAGATAAAAATAAAAAACCAAAAACTTGGTTTTTTGAATTTTTCACATAAAATTTGAGGTTATGTGAAAAAAGTGTAAATACAAAAGTTTTAGATCTTTTTATTATCTACAACTTTTCCATTTTAGTTTTGCCGGAAATCGAGAAAAACCGTTTTATACCCTTAAAAACTCACCCCCATCCCCTTCCCAACCTCAGATCGCCCGTAAATTATTTTTCCTTTCATTTTTATCATATTTCCCTCCTTTTCTAATGGGTTTCATTCTATTATAATTTTTTTTCACTTTTCATTATTTTTAAAGGCTTCTACCCTGGTCTATAATTTATTACCATTTCTTGTAAGTCGACTGTTTATGTCCACTTTTTGTTTATAAAGGCTAATATGTTGTCTTACTTATGTGAGATAGTGATAGCAAAAAAATACCTGGCTAAGTATGTGTGGGCCCTTCTTGATGCTTTTGGAACCCTAGTAGCTTTAAGATTGAATTTGCAAACGTAATTATCACCATCACTTCACAATTATGAACGCTTCATAAATGCCTCTGATAGACCTAAATGATTAACATCTTCGAATCATCGTTACTTACCGCTAATACTAACTCAATATTATAACAAAGGCTACTTTTTTATTGCAGGAAAACAAAACTGATCCCACGGTGTTCGTAAAAAACTGTAATAAACGTGGACAAAGAACGCGGCCAACAGCTAATAAAAATTGTTGGATAGAAGCAGGCGTTACTTTGCAGAATTCCATGATATATTATGAAAATTAGGCTTTATATGCTATACTCCGCGAAGAGCAGAAGAATCCGTATGGTGTAATTTATAATTCTCATCATCTTCATTTTCGGCAATGGACCCTCAAATATTTAATTTCTACCCTATTTTATTAAGCTTCATTCTTATAATAGCTAATAAAAAATCAAACGTAACTTTCAAACATTAGATTTCGATTACTAATTTCCGATGTGAGACCTCCTTTTTCAAAGTACAGAGTATGTCGTGGGAGAAAACACCTGCTTCGCTTTACGGTCTTAATATACAGAACACTGAACAAAATAATTTCCGAAGGTTTCTTTAAACCAACGTATACCAAGTAACGATTTTTGGAGAACATTCGGGCAAACGGCATTTAGCAATCTAGAAGCGTCCCGCGGCTTTAAACACGTTTAATAATTCGTTTGGTTGCTTTGCTAGGATTAGAAGAAGGGACGATATTTGTTGTAAAAATAAGAATTTTCCTGTAAACCATCGTTGGGAATTTGATATTCTTCCAGCAACAAAAGTGGCCGATGTTACTCTCCATTCTTTAAACTAACTCGATTGGATAGTGATTGATGGTTCGATTGGTTGCTTAGTTTTTGTTTAACGACCTCCCTCGCACACTGTGACTTTTAATGGGAGTTCCGTATTCGATTTCCGGCAGCGGCATTTGGGAATTTATAATTATGTGCCGCTGCCAAATATGTGCCGCTAAGCGATTTAGCGTTCCGGCCTGATGTCGCGTAAAAACCAATAAGGGGCAGGGTAGTATAATTCATCATCAAAGCTCTACCGCCCTGGGTGGGCCTTGGCTTGGTTAAGCACATTTCTCCTTTTGAGGCGGTCAGAAGTGGCTTTTTTCCAGCTCCATCACTCTATCGACCCCTAGCTCGTCCTCGGCCTCTACGCCCCTTCAATTAGCCCTCCATTAACCTCTTTGGGGCTCTCGTGCCTCGGGTAGTATAACTGCCAATCCCCTAATAAGTTAGCCCGTTACTATTTTAGACTGCATCATCACTAGTTATATCACCAATAGTTGAGATTGCGGACAAGGGCTAACTTTTAGCAGAATATAATATAATAATATAATAATGGAAGACAAAGTTAGTATTGATTGCAAGTAGGTAATTATTGTAAGAGCTGTTTTTATAGAAAGATATACCTACATTTTTAACGTATTTAACAGTAACAGGCCGATATAAATTTCTTAACCATTTCAATATAATTGATGCCTATCGTGGGAGAAAACACGTGCTTCAAATGAAGGTCTCATTTAATATGGAACAATATATTAACGACACATTTCCGAGTGTTCCTTTAGGTATACTTACCAATGTAAGTTATGGAAATAATGATGTTTGGAGAGCATTCGAGGCAAACGACATGAATTTTGCAAATGTAATCTATTTTCTGCTCCTTTATTTATAGGTATAACGTTACTTTGATGTCTAAATAAAATTATTTTTCTATGAATGTTAAAGAGTTAAAGTTATCCACGTGATTGTTATTTAATTTTGTTATTGGTTAGTAGTATGTTTTTAAGCTTAGCCGGCTGCATGAATTTGACATTTAATTTATTTAAATTATCTACGCTCGTTTAAAGGCTAACAGTTTTATTATATTTCATCATCATCTTATCAACCGGCCCTCGACAGGGCAGGGGTCTCACAATGAGAAGGTTTTAAGGCCGTAGTCCATCTCGCTGGACTGGGATTGGTGGACTTCACACACCTTTGCGTAAATTATGGAGAAACTTTCAGGTATGTAGGTTTCCTAATGATGTTTTCGTTCACCGTTGAAGCAAGTGATATTTTAATTGCTTAAAACGCACTTAGAAATGTGGGTGCGTGCCGGGCTATCACCGCTTCCCGCTCGCTTGCTTCGCTTTACATATGACCAATATAATATGGAATAAGTTAAAGTTTTGGTATTCAATGTTTTCGAATAAGAGAAAAATCCTATTCAAAAACGAATTAATAGGAAATTTGTCAAATTGCAGCAGTGGGACGTTAATAGGCTGCGGATTACGTTCTCTGAACACGTATCTATTTAAAACGATTAGAGAACTAGGAATATGTTTAGTATTCTGTGGTATTTTTACACATTTTTTGGGTTTATGGACATTGTCGACAAAGGTCCTGTCAGTCAAAATGCCTAAATGTATCAAAACTACCTCAATGGATTGGATCCTTTTCGTTTAACTACGTCCAATTCGGTTAAATAAACTTTTGATAATGACTTTTATGTTTCCCAATATATTTTAATACAGATTGCTACATTATAAAATGTTGTTGGAAAAGAGCAACTACAGACTACACCCACAACACAACAAAAATCCTTATAAAGTAATTTAGGTTGTAACGTTACGTAATGTTAAGTAATTGCCCATAAATAAATTAAGAGATAATTTTCATTAAGTGTCGGCCGCAATTGCCATCGATGACCCCATTTCTATCCATTTGGACCAATCAAACTAACAATGTTAGCACATACTGTTATTGATTATTGATTTCACAACATAGACGGCTTTTCTACGAATAATTATTAGGCTAGTATTTATAAATGGTGACTAGAACATCAATGATAAGTTCGAACTTATGGTGCTGCTAAATGGAAGAATTATCTCATAGTTCTTCATAGTGAAAAAAATATATGTTATTCTTGACCATATTTCTGAATAGATATTTGTGCAGTTTATACGATTCAGTAAATTATTCTCGATAGAAAAAAAATGTAAAAGTTACCTCAGACAAAAAATTTAACTACGTTTTTGTAACGAAAATTTTAAGTATCACAATTCGGGGATAATATAAAAATATTATTTAAGTGGACATTACTAAGTGTTTCAGTTGTTCGAAAAAAAAAAAACTTATTTACACTTATTATTCCGTAAATAAAAATATACTTCAAATTTTATTTAGAAAGTCCATTAATGTCGTCTTTAAATCTCAAATACAAAGCGCTACAAAAATGTCTCAGATGGAGGAGCTACACAAGTAGAAAAATGTAGTATGACAATATTTTTTTTAATCGCATTATTTTGTTAATCATCTTATATTTGTATAATCTTTGGTCGTTGGGCTGCACGGTCGACTATATTTGCCTGAACGAACGTTTAGGAATTACCTATTTGCCCCGATAATGATTATAAAGTATTCATTTAAAATTTATATTTACAGACAAAATCAGCAGCTCGTTTACACCGACTGAAACTTGAGCTGCCCACCTTTTCAATATCTAGCCTGAAGGTTGTCTGGACGAGATCGCTTTTAGGCGATAATACGGCCTCTTCGCAAGGTTAAGCCTATGTCTAGTAAGGTTTAACTTTGGTCGCTGCACTCTTACAGCTTCGGTGGTGTACTGTGTAATGAAGTAAGTAATTATATTTATCGATCATTACAATAATTAAATTGTAACCAATCGAATATTTCTTTTAAATGTAGATAGTTTAATTTAAGACAGCTTTGGCCTTTGGCGGATTTATAAAATTGTGCGTATAAATTAACTTACCACTGAGCATGATGAAAGTAGGAAAACTCAGCAGAAGCAATCTCGACGTTGAACCAATTAACTTCGTTCCCGCCATCTGATATTGAAAAAGTATTAAAATAAGTAAGCGAGTATAGAGTTGACTATTTATTATTATTTATTTTATGTAATGAAAAATATACATGTTATAATAATAACATCTATTACGGCGTAACAAATTAATCAAATTAATCTGTACACCGGTATTCATCGTTCAGCGCTTATTTTTTTAAAGCTAAATACAAAATATGATGGGTAGTTCTAAAAATAAATAAATTAATAAATAATGACTACGTTTTAACTAGTACTATTCATAAAACCAGTTCCACATATCATAGTTATATTTTATTTAATATAATATAACTATACATACTTATTACATACTTATATTATATTTAATATCGTGAATGTTTTTAAGTTTACTAAAATAACTTTAATAGATAAAGCAAAGTAACCTTATCACTAGGTGATATCTTCTAAAATATCTACACTTAAATTACACGAGAAATTAAATGAAAATAATTACAGATAACCTGACACATACAAACAAAAAGTATAATGTTAATTTTATAACATTTCAGTAAATGTTTCTATTTATTGGTCTGACATTATGAAGCAGATTTTTTTGCGGTTTTGTTGATGAATTAATGATAAATGCTCAAAAATAAATAATACACACCATAAATGCATTTAAAACTAATTTATGACGATGACTAATTATTTCCTAACGCTAATATATATGCTTTGAAATATTATCCATTTAAACCGTACGTAAACGTATTCTAAATTTGATAAAACATTAATTGAACTAGCTGAAAACATTAAAATTAGAATTGCTTGCCATCACGGAACTTTAATTAAATATTATTTGTTAATTTTAAATATTTATGTAGTTCAATTAGAAATTAAGTAATGATAAATAACTATGTAAGTACCTTGTAACGTTGACAGTTCCAGTTTGATAAAGAATTCAATGTTATCAATTCACGCTTATCAATAGGACTATAGGACGTACCCGCACGCGACTCTACGCGCGGAGTGCTGACTGCACCTCACCGGCTCGGCGGCGTAGCTCGTAGACGTGACGTGACGTAGCGTAGTAAATGACGTATGTGCTATAAATAACAGGGACGTCGGATGTTACAGTCTTCATTAATTGTCGCTTGTACTAGTACGCCTTTGCTGAAGCTAAACATTGTTGCAATAGCGTTTTGGTCTCTACTCATCTGCCTCTTTAGTTTAATGGTCAATATGTTTTGCTGAGTTTCATTTCGGCTAATTATTTTACTACAGATCATAAAGACCTGGTTTTGGCTAATAATAACTGTCCGCCAAACCCCATTAGATCAGCGTGGTCTAAGCTGTAAATCCTTCTCTCATATGTTTGGGAGGAAGGTGCTATGCACAGTGGTCAAGATACAGTTTACACTAATAATGTATAACTAAACAATTTCTTTCTACGTTTGAAGGTGCTTACCCCCTTAGTGTTTCACGTACTATCACAATTTGCTACATCAAGGTGTCATAAACACCAAAATGAGATAGCTAATAAACACTTAATTTATAGTGTTTATACTTTGCGACATATTAGTGTGATTAATTGCAATAGTTAAGATATATACAGTCATCTGATAGTGTTTTACATAGTTAACGACACCTTAGTGTGACAATTTGTGATAGTTAACAAATATTCAATTCCTTCGGGGTTAACTGCAGTTCGCAGATGCCGTGCATTGCGGAGAAGTGACCTAATTAGAAACCTCTGGAGCGGCGCCAATGCTTTGAAATAATATCCATATAAACTACGACTACCTTATTCGCATGTAGAGTAGTGGTTTATAGATACTCTACATATGAATTAAGGTATTAAGAGAGACCAAGTAGACGCCTTCTTTGACGAGCACTGTATCAAATATATCTACTCCTACTAAAAAAACTACTACTCCTGTAGAGCAGCGCAACCACGGCCCGATGATTTTAAAAAACCGAAAAAAAATTACAGTATCGCTCAAAATTAAAAAAAACAAGTGGCTGGATGGGGAAGGTGTATGATCGTGTTTGGTGTTCTCGGGATGGTCTGTGGGCATTTTCATATGTCCATTCATCATCAGATCATCCCATTACTGGCCCACTACAGAGCTCAGGTCTCCTCCCACAATGAGAAGGGGTTAAGGCCGTAGTTCACCACACTAGCCCAGTGTGGAATGGTGGACTCCACACATCTGAACTCTCAGGCATGCAGGTTTCCTCACGATGTTTTCTTTCACCGTTGAAGCTTAGAAAAGTTAGAGGTGCGTGCTGGGATTCGAACTTGGCCCCCCGAAAGTGAATTCGAGCTCCTACCCAATGTGCTATCATCGCATCATATGTCATCATATTAAGGAAATTGATTAATATCTATATTTGTTTAGTCATTGTCAACCGTCTGTAGCACTACACTGCTGGACCAAAAGCTTCTGCCAATGGGAGGGTTTGCTCATAATCAACCACGTGATCAAAATAGCTGGTAGTAGTAGCACGAAATATGCTCGTGCTCCGTTATGTTATTCCTAGTCGCCTTGTACGAAACCCTGCAGGGGATGAGAATCGATGTCGACAACTGTATTCTGATCCGCCGTCGCCACACGGTACCGGCACATGTGTACAAAAAGATAAATAGATAGATAAATTCTTTATTGCACACAATTAAGGGATAAAGATAATAAATATTAGAAACAGAAATACAAGAAAAATAAAAATAAGCAAAGGCGGTCTTATCGCTTAAAGCGATCTCTCTTATCGCTTATCGCTCTAAAGATATATATTTTCGAGTAACTTTTTTGAAACACGTACGTAAATATCACTTTGTATCCTCGTAATATATTCGAGCATAAAGTTTAACTCTTCTTGGATACGAGGAATTGCGTCGTTTGAATGTTTTATAAGGAGTCGGTATTTTATTTTCAGTGTTTCATTCGTGCCGTGTTTATATTTCTGGTGAAAACGTACGAGTACCTATTGAATAATTACTATCGGGGACTAAATATAGCTGTACCTTTTAAAAAAGTCTCTCATTAAGTCTAATGTTAACATTAAACGCATGAGCTTTTAGGAAAGTCCTACTCTAGTATAAAATATTACGTAACCGGGAAATAGGCTTGGGTGTAAATTATCACTCTAGCTAGTGTCCAAGTGACAACGTGATATCAAAATGAATACCCGGGTTTGTTTCTAATAATACACAGGATACAATAGAAATACTTACCTACTAATTCTACAGATAAGATAGTAAGTTTGTTGGTTTGATAAATTACATTCACACAACATTTATAATACTTATTCGTCATTATCAACCCGTTACCAGCCCTCTCAGGGCACGGGTCTCGGAATGAGAAGGGTTTAGGCTGTAGTCTACTGGCAAAGTTCGGTTTCGTAGACTTCACACGCCTTTGTTTTTCCCTTCATCGTCAAAGCAAGTGATATTTGAACTACTTAAATTAAAACCCACATAACTCCGAAATTATGTGAAGAGGTGCGTACCGGGGATAGGTCCTCCCGATAAGCCACAACCCTATTCGGTTGCTACGCTGCATCGTACCGGAACGCTTAATCGCTTAACGGCACGTCTTTGTCGGTACGGTGGTAACTAGCCACGGCCTATGAGCCAAACCAGACCACAAAAAATTCAAAAATAATATAAATTGCCGCTTCCGGCGATTGAAACTGGAATATCCCACTTAGGTCGTCAAAGACTACACACATCATTTATTACCATTTTCACTAACGACCAACAACGCAATGCCTAAATAAGTAACGCTTAATCGATGATGATTCCTAGGCATTCATCAACCGCTCACAAATAGTTATCACCTAAGAGTTGGTGATACATTTTTCTATAGACATTATTAGACATTCGATTTAAGCGATGCCTAGGTTTATTAAAATGGGCATTGATCCCATTTAATTCTCTATATTTTCATTAAAATTCCGTATATGACATGCGTTGCATATTTTATAATGATCGATTGAATTGAATCGTGTGTAATTTATTTGCATTGACCGTGAGGTTCGCATTGATTTTATTACTGTACGGCCCCCATTCGCCCCTCGGTCGCTGTTGACATGCCAATAATATAAATATAGCTCTCAGGGACTGTATACCTTTCTCCCTATTTGACATGCCTCAGTTATTCACATTTAACATTTTATACCGTGCAAATTTAGCTGTGTTCTTGTTATTAAAATCACTGTTTGGCACAGTGGGCAGTGAGTCTGCTTACTGAGTCCAAGGCCGTGGGTTCGATTCCCACAACTGGAAAATATTTGTGTGATAAACATGAATGTTTTCAGTGTTTTTGTGTTTATCTGTACATTGAAAGTATTTATGTATGTAATTCATAAATTGTTCATCAGTAATCGAAGTCCCCATAAAGCTACGCTTACTTTGGTGCTAGATGGCCATGTGTGTAATGTCGTTATATACTTATTTATTTACTATCTTCAGTCCATTCATTCGGCTCTGTAGTAGTAGAGCTTTTTGTGACAGCACTCGTCCGGGGTCCTACCGCCATGCTTATTTTCCGAAAAGCAGAATTACTGTGTTCCGCAGGGTGATTACGTATCTCGCGACAGCAATGCGACAGGCGTAAATCTTGCAATCACTGCTGTCAAACGTCACTTTGATTATTTATTGTATGGGAAAGTGACGTTTGACAGCTGTGATTGCAAGATTTACGCCTGTCACATAGCTGTCGCGAGATACGTTATGCCGGTGAAAGTACAAGCACATGAAGTTTCTCATCTACGCTTCGGGTTGTGTGTGTTCTTATAGTCGTAAAAATGTAATAGGCCCGTTTTGACATTTGTCATCGCGACGTAACTAGTTATGGAACCATAAGACTCTGTACTCGATACTCACGATAAATCAATTCAAGTTTGTATCAGAACTTGATTGATATTATTATGTATTGTAAAGTGTTCGTTCGTTCAAAGTATTCCTTTAACTTCACAACCAATACGCGTGACTGGCTGTTGATTATACGTCCACTTTTCAACATGTTGAAACAGAGTTAGTAGTATATAACAACAAACACAAAAATCGAGTCAAATCACTATGTTTAAATTAATGTCCAAAATAGAAGAGCCATAGTTAACGTAATAGTAAACAAAATATATCAAACTTAAACGAGCGCACAGTCAACTTTACAAGATGAGGAACGAAAAACTGCGCAGTGCGCGCGGGGACGCTTCAGTCATGTGCCGCTTGGTCAGATACATCAACTCAGACTCATTATTTAGAACCCATTTTGAGAACCAAGCTCATTCTTTGCAGTAAAGATAACTACACAATATTTAATTTCGATATTCAGTAAAAAAATGGTTACAGCTCTAGTATAAAAAAAAAAAAGACTGAGAACGTAACTGTTTTCGGAACGTTTCGCAACAATTATAAATTGCATGCTACTATGAAGTAAGCGCAAAAAGAATACTCGCGATATATTCTTTCATGTTATTTAACGTCCAAAAAAATTTACGTATTTTTTAAAACACTGTATGTAATTGATTTTTATTTTATTGTTTCTTTCAGTTTCGTTTCAAGTTACATTCTATGGTCTTGCACAAATGTCAAAACGGGCCTATTACATTTTTCCGACTATAGCAAGTGTTACTCTGTACGACGGTTTTCCACTAGCTATCACGTAGGCCATCTGATTAATTCGTCAACTATAAATAAACATTCCATATATATTCTCCCTTCTCTCTTATAGGAGAGAGGGATTGAGGTGCTAAATGCAGCTAAATGAGCTTAAAAGAAAAAAATATTGGTAATATTCACAGCAATACATAAAGTATTTTTATATGTTATTTCGACAGCCGATTGGCGCAGTTTTCAGCGACCCTGCTTTCTAAGCCCTAAGCCGTGGGTTCGATTCCCACTACTGGAAAATATTTGTGTGATGAGCATTCATGTTTTTTAGTGTCTGGGTGTTTACATGTATATTCTAAGTATTTATGAATATATTCATAAAAATATTTATCTTAGTACCCATAACACAAGCTACGCTTACTTTGGGGCTAGATGGCGATGTGTGTATTGTCGTAGTATATTTATTTATTTTCGACCGTATTTCTGATTCTGTATTGCTTGCCCGCTTTACACGATTCAGTAACATTTTCTTGATAGAAAAAAATAGCAATATATTAATTACTAATATTATAAATGAGAAAGTGTGTTTATTTTTCCTACCTTTACGCTCTATCCAAGCAATCAATCAAGTTGATTTTTGGCAAAGATTAGTTGAAAAGACGGAGAGTAACAAAGGCTACGTTTTATCCAAGGAAAACCAACGGTTCGCACGGGATTTATAAGAAATCATAATAAACGCTAATGAAGAACTCGGGCAACAGCTTGTATATACAATATCTTTATCATGTAGGGGCATCTCTTAATTACATTTATGAGAGTTAAGTAAGAAATAAGTATCAAAATATTGTTAAATTACTTTCAGTGTTGTACATAAGACTCAAAGTTTTGTGGCTAAAAACTTCGCGTTCCATCGGGAAATGGATGGAAAGTTTTGTAATAAAGAAAAGTTAAAAAGAACGCGAGAAGGCCGAAAGCCGTTCTATTATTTATTACTGTTATTATAGAATATCGATTTTTCAATTTCAGAGATACGAAATTACACTAAATTTGGAATGGTGTTTAAATGTACATACATTTATTTTATATTATTTAAAGATTCAGCTTCGTTCCCCCTGTCTGGCAGTACCTATCCAAATTTAACATTTCTTTTTTAGCATGCTTCTTATAATTATTATAAGTGTCGTTTCTTTTTTTTTAATATTTGGACTTTGGTAACGATGAAATATGCCTATCTGTACTATAGGCGGCTAAAAATTTTGCGCCAATGAAAATTTAGCTTTATTGGCTTTTTAATTTTTTTTTGTAACTGCTTTTGCGGAGTATTATAGCAAATAAACTTAATTTTCATTGATTGATTGATAATAATTTGTCTAAATTGAGTAGAGTGATACTTTAAAACTGTCCCACTACCCTTTTTCCCTTTCTTTGTATACTGTTAATATGAATAATCAACAGACACGGTTAAGATAAACTAATGACACTACCGAACTGCCGCGCGCTAATTTACATTAGGACTTTTTCAATTTGCTGAAACTTAGTTTCATTTTCGTGATTTTTCTAAAACTGAGTATCATTTGTCCTGCAAGTATTGACATCTAGAAAACGTACGGACGTTTTCTAGATGTCTTACGGAACTTTCCCGAAAACACTAGTAAAATAAGTAATAAGGTAACAGCTCATTTTGCAAGTCGAAAAGTCGCCTTTTATATTTCAGTACAGCTGCAAAGTTGTTCACAATTCCAACTAGTACGTATAAGTGTGAATCGTGTCGAAATAGGAAAAACAACTGCTCTTTTCGCAAAAGAGTATCATGTTATGAAAGTTGCGGCGAGGCGGCGAAGCGGCTAGGGCGCCGCATTGCACCGATGACCTACATTGTCACACCAACCGCACAATACCTACAACAGAGTTCGCAGAGACCAGCAAACGAGCTATATGTATTTTTAGCTTGACTTTCAGGTCAAGTCGTAGGCCTTACTTTTAACTTAACTTTTTTTAACTTAACTTGAAACAAAGAGATCTGTTTTTGTATTTGTATAACTAAGTAGTTACAGTTTAGATACTGGGTGTCCGAAGTGTCACTCACGTGTATAGATACTGTTCGCTTATACCAACTGTATTCATCGGTGTAACTGCCCTACGGCTAGGCAGTGCAGTGGTGGGTGCTCAATAAACTGCGTTTGAAAAAGATACTGAATTTGCGACTGTCCTTTTTGGTTGCTGACCAACAAACCTCAAATGGCTCGAACTGAAATCACAAAACTTTGAGTCGATTTACACCATTTATGTATTCTATCATCATCATCATCATCAGCTTATTAGATTACGGTCTCATTGCTGGGCATAGACTTAGCTAAACTTGCTCGCCGAAGCACGGCAGTAGCATCGCCACTTTTCTTACTCCGGGCTGAGAAAAAATGAGAATTTCTAAGTAAATAGGACACCAATTAAAATTTTTGTCCTTACGCCCTTGATTAATTAATAGTTACGCCATTGACTGTGTACTTATTACCAGTGGATTTATAGCAATTTTAAAAAGGTATAAAAGTTAGGATTCGAACACGGCCCTCCAAAACTGATATCGAAGTCCTACCCACCGGGCTATCACCGTTTCTACGCTCGCACGTTGCTTTGCATTATTTTATTTCAAACACAGAATAAAGAACATACAGAAACCGTGTACACGACTAATAGTGAAGTCAGTAAGTAATCTTGTTCCAAGATAAGTTTGAAGCCTGTATTTCCGCTTCCAGAGACCGCTTCCATTTTGCCTTTGGCCATTGAAATGCTTAAAAACATAGGTAAAATAAAACTGTAACTGAAAGATTTCTGTACATTAAATATATTTTGAAAATTTTGACCGGGGGATGATTTATAATTGATACTGAGTCCAAAACAGATTTTTATTTAATTTTTGTCTGTCTGTCTGTCTGTCTGTCCGGTCATCACGTGAAAACTACTGAACGGATTCAAATTAAACTTGGTATAGTGGTAGTGGATATTCCGGGTCAACATATAGGCTACTTTTTATCCCCATAAACAATAAGTTTCCTCCAGGAAATGGGATGAAAACTTTTATCAATTTTACTTAATATCTCCGTTAAATTTGCACAGATTTAAGTGTATACTATCAAGCATGTAAGGTCTTATTTTAATAAGGATCTGATAAATATTGTCGGAGATAAAGAACATACAAATAACTGTCAGTCGCAAGGCATATGGGACAGCGCGATCGCTGTCCCATATGCCTACCATCCTACTAATATTATAAATGCGAAAGATTGTGAGGATGGATGTATGGATGGATGTTTGTATGTAAGTATCAACTAAAATACCACGTAAAATAATAGTACATAGCTACTTACGATGATTATGATGTTAGCAGTAGATATATTCTAGCTTCTCTATTGACTCATATGCGGACGAAGTTGCGGGGTTCGCTAGTATTAAATGTGTCGTACAATTCAGTATCTACTAACAATGTCTGCAGCACATTACATGCACGATCCAAATTAATTATGAGGTATCAGGCTGTCACATAGCAGTAAGCCCCTTAATATAGAGCCAGCTGTTCCAAACTAAGAACAATTCTGTAACGCCGCGGATACTAATATCCCCAACCTTTCATTTAAATTTATTATCCCAGTTAATACTGCGATGTTGTTGGTCAGAAGTATGACGGTAAGTATGTTCTATACTAGTGGTTCCCAACAACTTCACGTTCAACTTATGATGAGTTTCCCATTCAAAAAAAAATAATTATTAAATCGGACTGATATTACTCTTGTTTCACACATTTTAACAAATAAAATTTCAACCCCCATCTCCTTTGGGGTTAGAATTATTATAAATTTTTAAACATATGCATATATATTGGATAGAAGTAGGCGTCACTTGGCGGAAATCCATGATATAATATGAAAATAAAGCTTAATTTGCTATAACACTCCGCGAAAAGCAGGAGAATCTGTATGGTGTAATTTATAATTTCTTCAATCCTTATACGCCGCACCAAACAGATCTTCATTCTTCTTGCACGTTTCGCTCCGAAACCAGAGCATCCTCAGGAGATGTTGACTTTACAATAAATAATTGTTAAGAAACATTATTTAACAACTATTCATTTGTTTGAGAGTGCCTAGACTGACGTGGTAAATCCACGTAAGAACACTTACTAAGAGTTTGCCTGACTGTTGAAAATATGAGTTCCTGATAGTGATGGGCCGAACATGGGTTTCACCGAATACGAACATTCGGCCGAATATTCGGTAAAACTTTTACCGAACCGAATATTCGGCCGAATATTCGGTACATTACAGTGAACGTTTGTTTTCCGAAGCAGGCAACGTTTATAAGCAAAAACGAAACAAACTATTGCCAAATAAAGCTGAGCATCTTGTTTTTTTACACCACAACTTGCCACTTGTGAATTTTAAATACTAAATTACACCGGGCTTATTTTCTAATTATGTAACAAAACATTTGTGTTTACGTTTCTTTTTATTGTAGTTTCAACTTTCCATTACCGTTTAAGAACTATATTTTTTCTGTTTATAGATAAACAAAACACTTTCGTGTAAGTCAATGAAGATGTGAATTGTGTTTTTTAAGGAATAATCTTCCTATATTATTATTTTACATACTTAAGTAATTAATGATATTTTGAATTATCTTAAATAATTATATGAGATGTCATATGTGTCTTATATATCAGTAGACTATAATTAAGTTCCTAACTCTTAATGTGTAGATTAAGTGATTGATCTCTTAAATTACAACCTGAGAAGTACAAACAAATTACTTATTTTCTTTATAAAGAACTATATTGGTTGAATAGGATAGGTTTAAAAGTTTAATATCTATAAATATATTTTGCGACGCTATGCTGAGTAGAAACTAGAAAAAAATATTATCCATAATCTACTGTATTGTGATTTGATTAAGCTATTCTCTAACACAATAAAGACTGATCGAAATAAATATCTTGTTTATTTTCCTTCAATTAAGATAAGACCTGATTATAATATATTATTCTAAAGAGTTTACACAGCAGCCTAATCCCAAAACAGCTAGATACCTATATTTTGCGTTAAGTTATTATCTTTTTACCAACCTACTTTAATTGAAAATAAAGCTTCAGTGACGACAAACACAGAAAGCTATACTCTAAAATACTTACCTCATTACACTGTACACTCAAATCATGATAATACACGGATCATTAACAGTAAAAACTTTGAGTATCTCTTTGCCGAATATTAGGTGATTCAGCCGAATATTCGGCCGAATATGAATATTCAGTAAAGCTGCCGAATATGCCGAATACCGAATATAAAACGAATATTCGGCCCATCTCTAGTTCCTGACTGACCTGAGGGTGGAATTGAATGAACGACGTAAAAATAAATAGCCTCCAAACCCAGAGAAATAAAAATAAAAACTATAAGACCGCATACATATAACACAAATATTATATTTTAAAAGTACGTAGTAAATGCAACAAACATGAATTCGCTGCAGATGAAATATCTACTGTTAGATGTTATTACCTCTACAGTCCGCATCGTGCGGCAAACCGGTTCAACTTGTCTACGGACGCCACTCAAGTTGATTTGCCGGTATGCCGCAAATCCGAGGCCTGGAACAGTGAAATATTATTACAATTTACATAATTGATATCAAAATACTATATAGCTTGATTGCAAACATATCACCGCTTAAAGTATTATTATTTTAATATTGGTGACGTATTATTTTAGAATTAAAATCCTTGAATATAAATTTAATATTTTAAAATAACACTGCTAAACGATAAACCTATACCACTGATGCCCAGCTTACACAGCTTAAGGTAGAACGCGTCTGCCTATATCATTCCTATTCACCTTTGATTTAAGGGTACTTTTAAATCTGATATGTCCATCAAGAAAGAGTGGAGACGGATTTTCAGGCGAGCCACACCTAAGTGCCGAGCATGAACAGTCTGCGAAGACTGAAACAACTAGGGTATAGGTAGTGCATCGAGCAGCAGAAAGGCTAGCTTGGCAGGAGACATTTCTTACCGACGAAGCCGTGCCTATCCTGTCATCGCTTAATAGGTATTGAATCAAGCAGCAGAATGGCTCTGCCAAGCTAGCCATTCTGCTGCTTGATTTAATACCGACGAAGCCGTGCCTATCCTATCATCGCTTAATAGGTAGTGAATCGAGCAGCAGAATGGCTAGCTTGGCAGGAGACATTTCTTACCGACGAAGCCGTGCCTGTCCTTTCATCGCTTAATAGGTAGTAAATCGAGCAGCAGAATGGCTAGCTTGGCAGGAGACATTTTCTCCACGAAAGGAAAAAAAATTTAATCTTATGCTTTTTCTGCTGGGGTAATAACATCTCAGTGTGTGGAGTATACAATGCAACAATAACTGCAGGATGCGATATGCGCCGCAAGTGCAGGACATCCGAGCTGGACCGACCTTGTCAGCTGTTCTAATAATATTGTGCTGTGCCCACGTCACACTCACGCCACGCTTCGTGCAGCTTGTAGGGTTGCGAGTCTGATTTTGATTTCATCGTTTTGATATCCTTCTAATGTTATAGCATACAAAGTCAAAACTATTTAAAAAACTGGTTAGTGCAATAATTCATATCCAAATTTTTTTTTTATCTTTTATACAATAATAGGACTTATCTATTAGCTTATGTTTAATACAAAGCAAAAGTGTATTTATTTGTTTGTTACCTATATAATTCGGCTCAACCACTGTTCCAATATTAATGAAATTTGACCCTTAAATAGCATGCATCCTGGATATTGCCCTAGGATGCTATTATTACGGGAAACCAACGGTCCCCGCGCATTAAAAAAAAAATCCCGACAAAAACGGATGAAGTCGCGGGCTAATTTTCAAAAGATTACCTGTTTATACATTACGTACGGTTTCTCGTGACTTCACCCGCTTATAATAATTTGTAAAATCCCATAGGTAAAATAAATTCTCTGATTTCTAAATTACCTTTAAATAACATTACTTCGAAAATAACTCAAAAGAATCTATCAGTCCCTGTTAAAAAACTGGACTGCGGGCCTAGAAACCTAGATTAAGCTGTAAGAATAGTTTATTATTAGCACAAAACAAAAATATATTTCAGTTCGAGTGAAAAACTATTATGACATTGAATGCAATGGACGAAGAAGTCGGAAATGGACCGAATAAAAAGAGCTCATTATTAGAAAAGAAGATGCTTTATTGTTTGGAAGCTACAATGCTGAAGTTATTTAAAGTAAGCATTGAAAGAAAGCAAAATATTACCAATTTATCTACTGTGTTAATAATAATAATCATCATCACATAACCTATTATCAGCCAACTACAAAACACGGGTCTCCTCGCACAAACATAAATAAATACTACGACAATACACACATCGCCATCTAGCCCCAAAGTAAGCGTAGCTTGTGTTATGGGTGCTAAGAAAGCTGATGAATATTTTTATGAATATAATACACATAAATACTTATAATATACAGATAAACACCCAGACACTGAGAAATATTCATGTTCATCACACAAACATTTCGCAGTTGTGGGAATCGAACCCACGACCTTGGACTCAGAAAGCAGGGTCGCTGCCCACTGCGCCACTCGGACGGGCCGGAGACAAAGAGAAAGGTTTAGGCCGTAGTCAGCCCCTCTGGCCTAGTGCGGATTAGTGGATTTCACACCCCTTTGAGTACACTAATGAGAACTCTCAAGTATCCAGGTTTCCTCATGATGTTTTCCTACACTTTTGGAACAGTGATTATTTAAAACGCACATAGCTAAAGTTAAGCGGTGCGATTCGAACTCGGCCCCCTAAAACTGAAGCTGAAGTCCTACCCACTGGGCTATCACCGCTTCTGCTTTTTATAATAATACTAGCGGACCCCAACGTCATCTGTCGGGCTAATTTGTGAATCTAAAACATCCAGGGTGCCACCAAAACGTATACCAAAAAATTCATTCAAATCGGTCCAGGCGTCTAGGATGAGTTTAGTGACATACACACGCACACAAGAAATACACAATGTGTAACATTGTATCATAGTACAATATCGTTTTATAATTTTGTGGTCTATTGGTTAGCATGTTCAACTACGGATCGCAAAGCCCTTTGTTCGATTCCTGGGTTGGGTTGAAAACTGTTTGGTAATGGGATTTTCCTATAGAAATGTTTACTACCAACCCGAAGTTTGGATTGGTGGTGTCAACCTCCCGTGCCGCGGGGAGCATTTTAAGCCGTCGGTCCCTGTTATTATCCCAAACATGTTAAAATCCACTGAAGCAGCGTGTACCGTGCCTGTACTCTATAACCATCTCTATACATAGTGGGCTTGTGTCCAGCGTTGGGTCATTGAAAGTCTGTTGATGATGAAAACTAAACTAGTCGAATGAATAAAGACGAATCAACAGAAATCTGCTCGTGTACTCCTCAGAGTTACCGACCTCTCTGACGCAGCGGTTAGCGCTTGGTTTTAAAGGTACCGGGTTCGAATTAGAAAATTTTATTTGGTCTGGTCTTGTGGGAGGCTTTGGTCATGCGTATTTAGCGTCCCGGTACGATGCCGCGTAGAAACCGATTAGGGTTATAATATAACTGTCATACTCCCTAACAGGTTAGCCCCGTACCATCTTAGACTGCATCATCACTTACTTTATTTTATTACGGCTAGAGAGCTGCAATCTCACCTTTGCTGACTTGTGTGGAATAAATAAAAAAAACAGTTTCCATAAATATTGTCGCGTAAGCGAATGATGCCTAATACATCACTCGAATGGCTTATAAAATTGTTGAAGGGGTGCGCAATTTAGCAGGGGGAGCGTCTCGAAATTTATTTAAAAAGTTTGGTGGGAAAACGTTCGATCTTCATTCCGCACCAAGAATGTTAGTCATTCATTGATTTTCTCGAATGTTGATTAGTTTTAGCAATTGCATGAATTCAATAAGCTGTTTTATTGTGCTCATATTTTGTAAAATACGCGTAATATGGTTATCATCACTATCATTTGAGCAGGGCTTTCATTAAAAGACTCCTTCTCCCAATTGTCCAGATTGTGGTGTAAGGGAAGATGTTTATCACATTCTGATGGAATTTGTCCGTAGCAGAATAAAATGTTTGCTGATATTAACATACGTTTGTCAAACCCCTATTCTGAGGCCGCAAAATATTTATATAATAGATTTAAGATTAATGTAGGTAGACGTAGAATAAGTTAGTTTGTAAGGTAGTCATTGTAGACAGCCCCTAGGCAGCGGCCTATTGACTCTAGGACTGATGTGCTGTCCAATATACCAGACGAATGGCTTGTAAAGTTGTAAAAGGTATGTTCAATTCGGCAAGGGGAGCGAGTGTCAGGATTTATTTTAAGGTTAGGCGGGACGGTGCTCGATCTTCATTCGCACACCTCAGTGACACTGCTGCTACGGAGCGGAATAAATGGCTCTATTTGTATAGATTTGCAATCTTGACGGAGGGATTTGCCTCCGGGGCGTTATATGCTTTGAATTATTAAGTTATTGGTAATAACACAAGTCTGATTGGTTTTTTTATAATATTAATATATACAAGGTGATTATTTATTCGATAAAGCAACGGTATCCAGCAGTAAAAAATATATAAATATAGCTTATGATTATAATGCCAGTGCATAATCACCCTTTACGACTGCTTAGCGGTGGCGGCATCAATAACTGCCGTCATCAATCAGTAAAAAAAATTTTGATTAGGCTATTAAATCGATCACCTTCATTAATTTTTAGCTACAAATCTGTTTTTATCACTGGTGCAACGTTTAGACAAATATTCATAAGAATAAAAGATCGTGTATCAGAGGAGTGAATCTTCTTTGCTTTTTTTTTTCGTATAGGTTTCCTGTAAAGTAAATAAGATAATGATGACACAAGTGTGTATTAATACCTAAGCGCGTTAACGGAGCGAAACCTATTTGGTTTATATTATGTGTCCCGTACCTTAAACTTTTGTAGTTATCTCAAGGTCGTTAGGTAAATCTGATCAGAAGCAGGTATGAGTATGATTATAAGATTTTAGATGGTAAAGAGGGAAACCTCTAATTTTCAAGTTTTATCTTTTAAATTTTTATTGTACCTACAGTATGTAACATGAATTAACTATTCCTTACAAATCAAACGAAACCATAACATAAGAAGTCATCGTAGTGACTCAAGAGCTTTGTGATTTTTAGTATTGTACCGGATAATTAGGACAACATAATTGCGAAACGGAAATCGAATCTAAAAGCTTGCTTGCGTGAGGGGGAATCTCATCGCAGTGCCAGATGTCGTTAAAATGACGATTAAATTTGCTCTGACCATGAGGTCTGCAATTATTGTGTTAGTGCGCGGACCAACGCCCCTTGTTCACTGTTGTCATGCCAAGAATATAATATAACTAGAGAGCTGTCGCAGTGTCTTTTATTTTTCGTTCAGAGCGTGCCAAGTTTTTCATTTTCCGTAGACAAAGGTAATTTTTCTTTAGCCTGTCCTAAATTGACAGAAATAAACGAGTTTAAGCTGAATTTAAACAAAAGACTTGACTGATAGCGTCTCGGTTGCTTAGGTACGTGTCCAATGAAGGGGTTGTTAGCGAATAACGAGTGTTTGATTGCCTCTTGATTCTTAGCCCTTTTTGTAAAGATAGTAGGTATATACAACGTGTAAATAAAAACCGAAACAATACTTTAGAGGCTTTAAAGATACATTATTTACTGTCTCTTAAAGTTATCTGTGAAACTTAAAGTTTTTTAGTATACCATTGCCAAAGTGACTCCTGTTATTAGGCACGCTGCGCGTAGCGCATCTACTATACTCGTGTCGGTCTTTTATCTTCAATAGGGTTGTCATTAGTAAATACTTAAATTAGTTTGTAATAATAGATACACTTCTTTTTATTTATTATTTTTACAGGGTGATTCCTTATGAAATATACTTATGCACCCTTCAACAGTATTTCGTAATTCCGTTACACGTTGTGTATGGGCTGGAGTAACACAGGCTTATTTATGCCCGGGAAGAATATCTTGTTGACGATTTCGAATATAATAGATGCAGGCAACCGGGGCAGTATTAATGCTTTATAACATAGATAAAGACATAATATTTCAATATGCGAAGCTAGGTACATCAAAATATGCTTTTATCTAGTAGACAAAAACACAATGACTCCAGGTACACAATGGTTTGATCTTAATTGTATAACTGCATTTATATAGTCCGCTCTATAAGCATGCCCCTATTCCAGACGAACATTGAGTACAATATAACATCACTATAGAAGCTACAGATATCATTGTGTTGTGTGAGTGTTTACTTTCTGATAATTACTAAACAATATTTTAAAACATAAGGTATTTATTATTATTTATATTATTTAATTGAACTACCTACCCACAAAGTCATAGCATGAATATTAATTGTTTTGTACTAAACAATGTATAATTATTATCAAATTGCAAAAATTGCAAATCAAATTATAAAGACGCTGACAAGATTTACAGTGCAGAATTTTAATTGTAAATCTTGAACACAGTGTTACAACAGCTGCTTTGTGGCAGAAATAAGTATGACGATGGACGGACGAGCTCTGTCACAAAAAACTCTTCTAATATACCTTTAAATACTCCTAGTAATTAAACATTTGTTGGTAACAATAACGTTTGAAACATAACCTAGGTTCTCTTTCTATGGAAACAGCCATAGCCGTTTTTAAATACCTTGGAAATATTTTTCATGTGAATGTAATACCCAATTGCAGTAACGGTAAATAACAGTGAAATTGAACCGTGTTTAATATTGATGTCATTCAAACAACTACGAATTCGTCACGTAGTATCGACGGTAGGTATTCAAAGAGTAAATAATAATACGCTGCAATTTTCAAACTGAATTGGCACTGAATTGCTTTTAAAATAAAGCTGTACAAGTTATTTCCCATCCGATCGACGATATGTTGCAGTCCATTTTTTTTAAACTTGAAAATTATACAGCGTAACATTTTTTAAATGCCTGATTTCCAATGTTTAGCATTTTAAAATTAACAGCTTGGTAGTCGTCTGATTGGATGGATTTCGCATATTTTTAATCATTCGATCCGCCTTTATTAGTCCGTCTTAAATAACTTCTTTGTTTAATTTTTGCCCGTTAACATCAATTTCAATGTGAGTTTCTGGGTTCTCATAAAAAAATATCCTCAACCTAACTTTTCTGTGATCGTATCTTTAATGTTCGTATTCCAAAGTGTTTCTAAGTAGTTAAAAAAATGCAATCTAACTTAGCTGAGATTTATAACCGTATTCGATAAAATAAAATATAAATTAGTCCACCAATAGTCGGACGGCTAGACATTTTTTACTTCATACAAAAAAACCTTGATGCAGACTTTATATTCGTGCCTTTTTAGATTCCGGACCTAGAGCGCATTTTAAGAACTTTTAAAGAAGGTTAGGTTAGATTATAATTAAAGGTGGGCCATCATCATGGGTCCTATCGAAAATATTCTAGGTTTAGTTCAGTTTAGTATTAATTTAAGTACATTCTACCCTTGTCAACTATTTAAAGAATATTTTTAATTTGATTTTAAGAAGTTAGTTCGGTCGGAGATCGGAGATATTAGTTATCGTTCTATAGCGATATAGCCCGGCCAAGGCTGTCTTAAGTTTGTTTTCTTACTACTTCTGTTTAGTGTACAATATAACTGTATTTATACATTCAGTGCTATAAACAACTATCAATATATATAGTTGTAGTGGCACTAGATAGAGCAATTAATTCTTACTCTTTTAAACTGTTCCGAATCTGGGTAAATAAATTAATAAAAGTGCTGTAACCCGGGTAGTTCTTACTTTGCACACTGTTACATTTTTACCGCATCATGTATATTTTTTGTCGGTTTTCCATTATAAAAGCTCAGAGAATGGAACGTTGCTCGTCAAAGAGAACTAATTTTAAACTCCATGATTAAAACCGGTGTTCATTTCGTATGAAGCAATGTACTTTTATCAGTGCTGAAAGAACAAAATTAAAAGATGAAAATTAAAAAACAAATTTGCTCATTGCATTTGCTGCATATACCTGCGATAAAAAGTGCACTAAGTAGGTTCATGTGCTGTCTGATATCAAAAAGTGGCCGTAGAATATCAAATGATACTCACGATTTGGGAAACTATTCCGGTACTTTGCTAGTGAACAAACGTCTTATTTTAAGTAATAACTTACTATATTACAAGTGATGTTCACAATTCTTAAACAAGGGAAACAAAAACACGAACCCTTTTCTGCTAGTTTTGGTATGGGCATGTCTTTTATCTTTCTTCTCCTTTTGTGATTGTATAGTTATTCCTCAATAATCTATTACCATCTATTAGTATAAGTGATCCTGCTGAACTAATTCGATCGAAATAAATTAATAATAGGTGATTATTTATCGAAGGTTTGCACGGTGTTCTAACACCGTTAAAATCACATTGTTCACAGCCTTTTACACGTGCTGCCCGTGGGCCAAGTTCTCTTCGAAAACTTACATGCTCGAGTAAAATATAACAATGCATTCAGGGTGTTGATGAAGCTGCCCCGCTTTTGTAGCGCATCAGGGTGGTTTGCGGAAGCTCCCTGGTGCGAAGGTTCCGGGGCAGCACCAACAGTATCCTGAAGATGATTGCAGCAGGTATGTGAGTCACAGCTGTGCTATTTCAAATAGATTGGAGTGGCAGAGCTTCGCATATTGATATATTATGCATTTATTTTTTATTATCATTTAATTATAAACAAATAATGTATTTTACTAACAAAAAAACATGAGCCTTGATGCCTGAAATAATGATGATTATTATTATATATCCACAAATATATTATGTAGTAAGCATATTCATTACATAAGGTAGGAAAGGTACCAATCTAAATATTAGAAAAAAAAATTGAATCCATTTTTAAACTCTGCTTCAATTCTTGCAGGTTTTATTTCGCTTAAAAGTCTGAATCACTTACTGAAATGAAAATTCTTGTATTATACCCACAAATATGATGGCTTAAAGCGGATGTTGGAAAAGTTTGAACGATTTATATGAACAGTTTTGCGCTTTCGTTAAAACAAGCTGTTTCGTTGAAAGGATTAAATTAAAAAATACGCTATATTTTATTCCGACGCCAATTAGTTAAATCGATAACCAAATTCATTCCAAAACAGGCGATGAGATGAGAGCTATGCTTCGTAGAAGCTCTAAGTGTTTAATTTCGAGGTAAAGATATGAATAAAATTAACCGCTACAGCTTAAAGAAAAAGTTTGTGGAGCAGAAGTCGCGACGAACGGTGCACATAGCTTGCGGTACCCAATGTTCTGGAAACGTCAGGAAATACACTCCACATTGGAGTATATGGAGTGTTCTAATACTTACAGGAAACCTAAATATTATATTTCTGTTGTCATCATTATTCTATCTACTAGCATCGTATAAGAAATGTTGTGTTATTTGTAACCATTTTTGACAGTCTACGTTGACTTAATGCGGAGCGGAAGCCTATAGTTTATATTTTTATAATAATAATAATGTAATAAATATCTCTTTATTTCAGGATAAGCCCATATTAATAAATTTAAAATTGTCATATTAGTGAAAAGAAAAATAAATAATTAACAATAAACAATATCGAATTAAAAATTCAAATTACAGTATAAATTGATTAAACCATTTTAATCAAATATAAAAATTAAAAAAACAAAATAAAAAAAAAAAAAAAAAAAAAAAAAAAAAAAATTACAATGAATAATGATAATTATTAAAAAAAAAACCCGTTATAATTTTTATACCGTCTTACTTTAATGAATCGCTGGTATAATATCGCCTTATAGGCTCACTACAGGGCTCAGATCTCCTTGAGACGAGAACACAGTGAGAAGGGGTTAAGGCCGTTGTCCACATCCCTGGCCCAGCGAGGATCAGTGGACTCTTCATACCTTTTTGAATATTATCGAGAAGTTTCAGGCATGTTTTCCATTACCGTTGAAGTAAATGATATTTAAATTTTTGAAACGCATATAACTTTTGAGGTCCGTGTGGGATTCGAACTCGGCCCCCGAAAGTGAAGTAAAAACCCACTGGGTATATATTAATTTATAAATAGTTATATAATATTAAATTTAGTATTAAGTATATATATACATATATGTATATGAAGTTGTATTTGATAAAATATGCTTTTTAAAACTTCCATTTAAATTTTGTAATCTGTTTTATGCAGTGTTAGCTCATGACAGTGCAGCGACGGAAAAATTATTCCATGATGGATAGCCGCACTACAATCTAGCGTGCTCTAAACTTGATGAATGAAGTGCATTTTGCATAGGTAGACAATGTGTTTTGTAGTAAATTCAAAATTACTGTTTTCAATATGGAAGAGAGAAATTGTCACTGTAATTCATTTAACACGTTAACTGTACCTATTTATTAACAGTAATCATTGTCTACCAAGAAACCCATGAGATGGTATAAGGAAAAACATCGCTTATATTGAAATGATGATGAAATTTTGCACTATATGCCTATAGTGCAAAATTTCGCAGGGCATGCAGGGGACATGTTCTACAACGTGCCCCCCTGCACCAATTAACCTGAGGTGTTAAGCGCCATGTGCCTTTAAATACACCGGCACCCACGCCCTTGAGACCAGAACACAGCATTGCAACAATAATACCAAGTGGCCGAAAGAAACATAGTGGCAGTACTTTACCGGACGAGGTCTGTCACAAAAACTACTATCATTGAATATATCATCCGTAAAGCACTGGAAAAGTGGAAAGGAGGTTTCCTACTCGGTGGGAAGCGAATATGTAATCTTAGATACGCTGATGATACTGTTCTTGTTACCACCTCAATGAAACATCAAAGAGCTTCTGCAAAGACTAGAAGGGGGAGTTTGGAGCTTTGTCTGTGCATCAATAAAGAAAGAACAAGTTAATGATAGTTGACCGCTCTGGAAATCTGTTCGACACCACCAATATACCGTCTAAATGGTACGAACGATGGTACTTGTGTGCCGGAGATAGAGAGACGCATAGCAATGGCGAAAGGTGCTTGACACGGTTTGGCAGTATATGGAAAAATCGAGGCATAACATTCAACACTAAGAGTCGCTTGGATTGTGTCTTGATGTTCCCGATATTCATGTACGGAGTTGAAACGTGGACGATCAAGGCAAGAGAAAAAGAGGACAGGCCAGTTCGAGGTGCTGGAAGCGCTTTTTGAGATTACCCTGGACAGCCAAGCGCACAAATGTGTCTATCCTGCCCAGCCCGGCTAGGAATTATCTCCCCGGGTAAAGGATAAAAATGTACCTTCTCCCACAGCTTTATTGACTCTCGGAGCACAAGTGGAAATAATATCCAAATAATATATGTGTATACACGCGTGTACTTTGTATTGTTTTCATGTATAGACATAGGTATGTGCGATAAAGTTTTTAAAATAAAATAAATAAGTAAAGTATAATTACGTCTATAACTTTATCATCATTTTCATCAATATCCGCAGCCTATTAATATGTATTTACATATTCATTTAGGTATATCTTTCTTCAGCAGCACATACAGACTTGACGATATGTCCCACAGCTGGGCATTGGCCCATCCGAAATTGGGTCCATGTTAATGTTAATAACCGCGTCTGACGGCTTTATGTGTTAGCAAAGGCGCATTGGTACTCAAACCTGGAACCTCGTGGTCTAGACAAACATGCTTACCTTTATAATCTTAAAGATTAATACTTCAGGTAACAGGCTTCGGCCGTGTCTAGTTACCACCGCTAGACGTGCCGCTAAGCGATTTAGCATTCCGGTACTATGTCGCGTAGAAACCGATTAGGGGTAGGTATGGGTTTAACATAACTGCCATGCCCCTAAAGAGGTTAGCCCGTTACCATCTTAGACTGCATTATCACTTAACACCAAGTGAGATTGCAGTCAAGGGTTAACTTGTAGTGGAATAAAAAAAAAGAAGTTACTCTGAGGTTTTTTAATTTTTATTCTTCTAAAAGTTAGTTGACTGCATTTTCAACTGATGGTTTGGTAACTAGCAACAGCCAAAGCGCCTAGCAGACCGAACCGGCGATGAATCAAACATTATAAATTCCCAACTTGCCGCAACCGGGAATCGAACCCGGGGCGTTCCACTGTTAAGACCACAACGCCCGTCGTCGCGCCACGAAAGTCAATTTCGAAGCAAATCTAGGTAAGTTCTTTGGGAACAGCAGTGAATGTTAACATAGTAGGAATACCGATTTTATATTGAAGCTCGTAACAAAGTTTTCCACATATGAGTGAGGTAAAGAAAAGTTTGCATTACAGACAGCTTGCGGTTTCTTAGAGAACACTTGCACCTGCATTTCTTTGTGGCGCCACGCTCTAAGTGTATGTTTCGTTATCACCTATGGTACAAAATGGTTGCAATAATAAAGTTATGTATAAGTTATAAGTATAACAGCCTTTTTGGTCTTTATGTTTTTTGTAGCGCAGAAACCAGAGAAACTAACTTTTCCCGCGAATTTGTTACCATCAAATATTTATTTTTTTGTTTTATTTTAAACTAGCTGTCCCGGCGAACTTCGCACCGCGGATCTTATTTTTTGATAAATAATATATTTTAATACCTATCCTATTCCGGACTAAGAGAACTCCAAAAAATCAAACATCATAAAAATTTGTTCAGTCGTTCAAGAGTTATAAGTGGTGTAACTTCCTTTTATATATATTGATAAATAAATAACTAGATATACTACAACAATACACACATCACCATCTATTCCTCAAAATAAGCGTAGCTTGTGCTATGGGTACTAAGATGACTAAGAATATTATTATGAATAATATACATAAATACTTATAATATACATATAAACTCTAAAATATTTATTCATAAGGTACATAGGGAATTGGTGTATCTTATGAATAAATAAATAAACGTCGCAGTAGCACCTCATAATGAGCTAACTCATGCCGTTGACACGCCTTTGACGTCATGTTACATTATTTCGTAGCACCTTTTAAATGAGAGACACTGAAAGTCCGGCTCGTTGTAATGCGAGAGGACGTTGTGGGCCACATTACCGTCATTACCAAAACAAAAGGGTGCCCCGGCAACAAAACCAGCGAAGGGGTCGATGCTGATATATCTCATAATAATAATCTGAATTCGTATTAATATTAAAAATGCGAAATTGTTTCTTTGTATTAAGATTATATGTGCATACATTTCAGCGGTGAAAGCCCAGTGGGTATGACTTTATCTGCAGTTTCGGGGAGCGGAGTTCGAATCCCAGCGCACACCTATAACTTTTCTAAGTTATGTGCGTTTTGAGCAATTATTTATTTATTTTATTTATTTATTTATTAACTCATTACACATAATATACATCACAGGTCTTAATTTAAAGGTGTAAGCATAAACTCAAAAGAATTTTTCCGTACACATAGCCGTTGACAAATTTTTGCTTTGTTAGTCTAATACATAGATTAATAAATTAACATTCACAATTAATGCTACAAAATCGTTACTTATTCACATTACCATTTAGTATGCGAATGAATGAATTAAAATATCACTTGCTTCAACTGTGATCGAAAACATTGTTAGGAAACCTGCATGCCTCGGAGTTCTCCATAATGTTCTCAAAGGTATGTGGACTCTACCAATCCGCACTTTTCTCACTGTAGGCGCGTGCTCTGAAGTGGGCCGTTAATGCGTTAATATGATGATGATGGTTCATAAATTTGTGCTTCCTTAGGTTCATTATCATTACAAGTGGAATTGGATTGGCCACACCCTGCGGAGGGCTACGTGCCCAGACATGCTCTACACTTGAACCCCAAGCAGAAAAAGGAAACGATATAGGGGAAGGGCAAAAAGACCACAGACAATAAAATAGGTCGCAATGGAGAACCTTTGGCCAGCATTGGGACTTAGACATGTATTCATCTATCCATTGTTCATTTCCAGGATGCTAGTAAGCATTAGTATTTTATTTTCTCTTTTGTTTTTATTTATTTCTATAGATTACTACATTGCGCCAATAGGCAGAAGAGAGTATTTGTAGATGATTATTCCTTTGTTCCTGAACAAATAGGGCCGAATTGAAACATTCATAAGAGTGGATTTGTTTTCCCGCGAAAGGAGGCATCTCATTCTCTGGCCCTTAAACTATCTCTATGCCAAGACACGTCACGTGATTGAATGAAAATTTTTGAAAGTGTATTTTCTAATGCAAATTATTAATATAGGTAAAATATAACCTCACCATCATCGTCATCATATCAACCTATGGACGTCCACTGATAGGCACGGACCTTTTGAGAGGATTTCTACACTAAATAACGACCAGCAACTCCCTGATCTATCTCGAAGTTATACCCACTGTAGAGTTTGCACACATTACACTGTCCAGTGCGGGTCACCAGCCACTCCAGTCATCATCATCATCATCTCAACCAATTGACGCCCACTGCTGGACATAGGTCTTTTGTAGGGCGTTCCACAATACACGGTCCGGGGCCGCTTGCCTCCAGCGGCTCCCAGCTACTCGCCTGATGTCATCTGTCCACCTCATTGTACCTAACTACACTCCAGTACCTAATCTCAAATTAACGTCAATCGTTTCGCCAACCATTACACTTGTACATATTGAGAAAAAATGAAGCAGTTATATCCGTGCCAAAGGAAACAACGGCACTTTAGCTTGCAATTTGCTCCGAAAGCGGTGGAACGTGAGTATAATAAATTCACGGATAATACTGAGAAATTGCTTTAATCAGTACATAATGTCATAGAGTAACAACCTCCAAGTACCTCATAAAACATACCTTTATAGTATTTTCGTCAAGAATAATATAGTGAGGTAACTAATAAGATTTATTATGTAGGTTCCTAAGCTTGGCCTGAGCTCACATATTATTCTTCTCAGTAGAATCAGACAGTTGCTAGTAGAAATGTTCTTCACTATTTTAATTTTATTATTATTCCAACAAGGTAAATATAAAGTTGTCCATGTTAAAATACGTATACATATTTAATAGGTTTCTGTACCTATGTGTTCCTCAACCACTGAACCGATCTTGATAGAATTTACCTCACTGGTATATACCAGTGCTATTTCCATCCATATGGATGGAAATAGCAAATAGGATACTTATATCCCGGAAAAGCACCCAGGTAATGTCTCCGAGGGGTTTTAATAAGACATTTTGTCAGATTTAAATATGCACGTCGTCATAGAGAATTTATCTTGAAAAGATTTTAGACGGGCAAAGGATACTATTTATCCCGGGAAAAGTAACGGTTTTTTTCGGGGTTTTTCGTAGCTGTCGTAGTCGTGTCGTGTCTGTAGTCTAAAATTTGTTCCAAGTCACACCACAGCAATAAAACTTTAGAGGTAAGTAGGTCATAATATGGTATAGTTACCCGAATAGTTAACTTAAGTAAGTAAACGTAGAAAGAATCCCGTTCTCACCCGATATGTTTGTAGGCAGGAGCGTAGCAAATGCGTACATAGTTTGAGTTTGGGTGGCTTTCCTGAGTTTAGCATGTAGAAAATTTGGAAAAAAGTTTAATATGAGAGGCTGTTCCGACTGTTCTCTTTTTGAATTACTTAACCACCCGCGGGTGGGAATGTAGTGTTATCCACACGCAGTTTAAATAAAGAACGCCAATATTCCGAACATGAGTATGAAACAAAAAATTCAATCTTTCAGAAAAGATCATTCCTCTTTTTTTAAACAATACACTCGTACTCGTGTAGGAATAACATAGAATAAATACATTTTTTCACCCCAAGGAATTCGTAGAACCATAATGCGTACCTACCGCATAGTAGGTATTATTATTTTACTAAGCCACGCTCGAGGTAATGAAAATACCTTGCAAGGTGCGAAATATTTTACCCTAACGAATATATTCGTAGGGGAGCACGTTATATGTTTACGCAAGTGGTGATTGGATGAGGCGGTGTCTAAATCGTATTACTTAGTGCCATCGGAATTGTGAACGGAAATTGGTAAACGGTATCTTAGAAGTAATTTACATATTGTTTTCTATTTAATTTATTCATTTCGTACCGAAATGTTCTTGTATAAACAAAGGATGTGAACAACCTGCCGTGTGGGGACGGCAGATCAGAATACAGTTGTCACCACCCCACCTTATAACGCGGGCGTTGTACGAGTCATTATCTGTGCTACTACCATCTACACCAACCAGCGTACCACCAATCTGCCCAGCGTGGAACTATGGGCAAACTCTTCAGGTGGACAGTAGCAGTGGACTTTAGAAGACTATTTATCGTAATGATGCTGTGGACAAGAAAACACTTAGTTCCACACCTAGTGACCAAACAGTGTAATAGGTTTGTAGGACGGCTATTGATTCCTATTTGGGAGTGCTATTTAGTTTACAGCACCGACGCAATGTTACCTGTTTATCGGTAAGGTATACTACGGTGAGTGTGCTCAGGAACTTCAGAATATTATTTCTCCGTCTCCGTTCTACCACAGAACAGAGAGACGCCGTGAGCGGTGGTATCCTTATGTGGTTAGTATCAATCGAACGTTTTTACTTTCGAGGCAAGAGTGAATAGGCATTTTAACAGCAATATTTTCTTCAAGCCCTATCGTGAATTAAAAAAAAGTCTATCTTCTATAGGCCACATTTACTCAGTCAAGCTCTATCTGGTAAAACATCACTTTTTACCTCAGCTTAATTCACGTGATTTCTAGCTTACGCTACCACTCCGCGTTAAAGCCAGACGAGATTATTTCAAGAGTGCGTATTTAATATTTAGGGTGTTGTAGAAGCTACTTTGCGTTACCTAATTATGCCAAACTGGATCTACCAGCGGTTATGTGATTAGCTTATGATAAGTTAATTACAGGTGACTGATAGGTATAAGGGAACGCTGTCTAAGCCTGCCATAGCAACCAACAAATCATAAACATGGTAATAGCACTGAATATTTTTATTAATTAATGAGTCAGTGGTACAAAGGTGTGTGCAACAAATATGCCTACATGAATACAGAATAATTGTTTCTGGATTTGAGTTAAGATAATCTCTGAAGAAGTAAAAAAATTTCACTCTCTTAAATTCACTCGTTTACAAATATACAAAATTGTAAATAGGTACCTCAGTATTTGTTCACTTCGTATCCCTAGAAAGAGTACGCCTTTCGCTACAGTAAAACCAATTTTAAAACTCATGATTAAAAACGTGTTCATTTTGTATTAAGCTACTTGTATCGGCCTGGGAGGGTCGAAATTAAAATTGAAATTCTCGCTCTACAAGTCTACAGGCATTTAGTTTTCAGTTATTTGGGGACAGCGCAATAAATATCGTCAGGCGACAAACGTCCCAAATGCCGTAAGAGTTACTTTCAGATTTATAGTCACATTTTATCAAGCCGATAAATTAGCGCATTTCTTAAATCACAGATTCTGTAATCTACTATACTACAGTATAGTAGATACTATACTACAGTATAGTAGATACTATACTACAGTATAGTAGATTTGAAAATGGTTATAAGTAGTAAGTTGTAGAAGAGATTTGTGTGACAGAACTCGCCGGGGAAGTCTTGCCGCCATTGTTATTTCTGTTGCCAAGCACCATTGCTATGTCCCGGTCTAAAGGGCATGGTAGCCGGTGTAATTTCAGGCACATGAGACTAAACACATACGCCCCAGGATGATGGGCACAGGGCTACATTTTGAAAGACTTGTACCTAGGATGACTTGCGAAGTATTGGTATGTTTATAGGCGATAGTATTGCACTTACCAGCCAGGAAGGCCATATTATTATGCTTGTAAATTCGTCAATTATTAATAAAAAATAGAGAGGGTGTATGTATTCCTCGGCAATGTGTTTATAGAGCCATCCTTGTGGAATGTAATCGGATTAGTTCCCCGTAATCGCCTCGCAAAATATACAAACTCATTGTATACCACTATAAGCCGTTTTGGGTTTTACTGCTAGTTAGGATGTGGAGCTTTGCTTATAAATTAACAATTTAGGCAGATTTAAGGACATGGCCTCGCATACCACATAAACTTATTTTAAACTTTTATGCTATGCTCATTTTCTGCGGTTTCAGATTATGATTAAATTTTTCATCTACTGAGCTCCATCAAAATGACTATTTTATGTTTGTTCAAGTGGTGGATCACCAGGTTAGAATTTTGTAGAAATCGATGTACCTCTCCAAGAGGAGAAGAACCGTACCCTGTAGTGGGCCGGTAATGGGTTGATATGATGACGATGAAACTACCAAGTAATTATCTACATTTGTTTACTATAGCAACGCCATATTCCTTCACGACTTGTAAGTATAGTGTGTGTAACGCTGTTAATATCCAAGGAAAAACCAAAAGGACATTTATTTGTGACATACCATCATTTTCCTCCTTTGTGTTACTTTGATTGATTTGGATGACGTTTCTTTGTGATTTCATTTAGGAAAGCGGAATTCGCAGTGATGTACCTAATTTTTTATGAAAGCTGTGTGTGAATGGAATTCATACTTTTCAATTTTTTTTATCTTATATTTATATTTTTTAATTATCCGCAGCCTATTGACATCTTCCTCTTCCAAACGAGTGATGCTCTTACAACGCTGCTCAAATGCTAGTTGCTGAGCTTTAAAGACTGTGATCGCAACTTTGAATAACCGGGAACGGAAGATTAACGTACTCTCTTATAGGAAGGACCTCGTTATCATGACCACTAGGCCAACAAGTCAGTTAACACCCTGTATTTCTAAATATGAAATCAGGACTCAAAGTACTTTTAAAGTATGGTTACGATAAGAATAACGTTTTTAGATCCATCAACAATTATAGCCTCACGATTTACGCCATTTTTCGTTCGGATTTTGATTAATTTCTAACCCAATAATGGTAACCGTAGTGTCACAGACGGATAGAGCCAACACAAAACTTAGCCAGATGTTTTGTCCTCGGATACATGGGGGATACGTCGACCCAAGGTGACGACCTGTGATGCTCGGCCATTGACTTAAACGGGGCTGGTTATTGAGATGAGATTACTTAATACTCCCCCGAGGTCGTGGATGGAGACCATGCCCGGGTGTCGAAATAAATCAGGGAAAATTCTACATCCCAATGATTATTCCTGACCAGTGACCGTAGATAGCAGCAAGCTTGAGACGTTTTTGCGGGTCAGTGCAGGGTACATTTCACTGATGAAAGCAGGATACAATTCAGGGCACAGCATAATAGCAAAGAAGCTTTTGCCTCGACTAGTTTGAGTGGTCCTTTGTAACAGTTGCACTCTTTGTGATGGCCGTAACTAACAATTACTGCTTTCATTGTAGTTTTCCTGTTGTATTTTAATTGTAAAGGTTGTTTTATTTAGCCGACTACCACTGTGTTTAATTAAATTGTTTTTCTATCCATCCTATTTATAACTTGAGTTGGGTTTGCAACCCTAAAACTTCCTCTGGTCTTTCGGTTACAATATTCAACTACGGCTTATTTTTTTTAAGCAGTGAATACAAGGTACTCTTCATAAAAAGTGCCGCCCTTGTCATCAACCTGAATCGTAGGTGTTATATCTAATGTGCCTGTAACTACAGCGGCAACCATGGCCTTCAGACACAAACACAGCAATGTCATTTGGCTCAGAAATGAGCTTGGCATTAGTACTTCCCCAGACGAGTTTGATTACAAAAGTATTACTACTCCTAATAAAAGTTATAGGTATTAGGTATCTCTTTCAAGAAATTATCAGTGCCATGCCAAGTTATGATATTGGCTCTGTTCATTTCCGTGCCTCGGCCAGCATTTTAATTCTTCGGTCCGGGATTATGAGAGCACTATCGTGATTATAATAGATCAATTTCGCTAACCCACATTTGGAACAGAGTGGCAGAGTGGCGCAAAATCCATCTCTCCCATCAATATCCTACGCCCAGCAGTGGGAAATGAGGATGTTAAACATGCACTTTAGCTATTTTACGTTTAAGTACAGTAGCGAAATCTAATTTTATTTCCATATAGAGTGTAAGTACAGAAACGGAGTACAAACAAAGGATTTAAATGTAAGTTTCAGAAAAGCGGAAACTGCATGAAACCAGTGAATCGACTTTGTTTGTTCCACTCGATTTTGGTGATCTCCGCTCAGTACTTCAATCCATTTCCCAAATTCAAGTTGAAGCTTATCTTGAATTTTAAAAAGTTCAAAGTCACATTGGGACATACCTACATTTTGTTTCGATGATATTTTTTTCTTTAATTATCTTGACGTTGTTTAACTTCGTGCCTAGGAATGTATGCTAAACCGTGGGTCTCGGTTATTGTTACTAATTTGTGGAAATTATATTTATGCCTTCCAGTTCCTAGCGTAGAGGGTCAAAGCTGTGTTTCCCTCAGTCCCCTGAGAGAAGTGGTCTGCCCCAGCAGTGGGATTTATCATCATCGAATTAAAAAGTGACGTTAATCACCAAAGATCCAAAGTGACCATCAAAATTAGAGACGAATGGTAAAAAGTGGTAAGATAACCCTCAGAAAAGCGTCATTAGAACTAAAAACATATAAAATATACCTAGCAAGTTTTATATGTTTACACATAAACATATAAAATAGGCTGTGTTTTAGTTTAGTTAAACACAAATTAAAGCTTTACAACGAAACAAAAGCCTCAACTACTTCTGAACAGCTCGTGAAGTTTTACTACAGGAGACGAATTTTATGCTCCACACAAGCACTTCCAAAACTAATTACTGTTCGGAATTATAGCAAGTTTGCTGGAATTAAGTTGTTAGGCGGGATAACAGGATTGGGTTATACCCATTATCAAAGAGTGACTCTTCGACCATTTAAATTTACTTTACTAATTACATGTAAATTATAAATGCTAAGTGGGGCTGCTTGTTTGTTGTACCGTTTTTGAGGAAGGTACGAGAGTACATTATTCCCGTATACATTGGAACCCAAAAATTGGGTCACAATCTGTTGTAATTTTGCTTTATATTATAATAATTTATGTGATCTTGTATTATCTAGGTCGAGTTTTACTCGAACCTGGAGTGCCTGGAGTGTCCTACCGAACATGAGAACTTCCTTGACCTAAAAAGTCCCCCGTTTACATATACACGTTTTATAAGCAAATTACTTTAATGCATAAAGCTTGTTTTTTCAAGTATGTCGACCTCCCTCGCGCGGAGTTAAGCGTTGTGGTCTTTTAAGCGGTGGTCCCGTGTTTGATCTCCGCTAGGTGCTATCTGGGAAAACTTTATTTTACGCGTGCGTATCATGAAGTAAAAGTCAAAATAAAAAGGAGGGTCATAAACATCCTATTTAATATTATATATCTCTGATCTCTGATAGACATAAAATTAATAATTTTTAATTTAAATTAAAACCTACGTTTAATTAAAATAAAAAATTATACACCAAAATAACACAGAAAATAACAATTTAAATTTGAAGCCCGAGGTTTACAATAGAGCAAGTTATTATAATAACCCATTCTATTATTTTAGTTCGGTTTCTAGACAACATGTAAAAACTAAAGGAAATTACGAAACTATACTTCTAACTGATACCAGGCACTGCAGAAGTCTGACAGTAAAAAAATTAGTTTAACAATCCATGTAGGCAGACTGTGCTATCAAAATATCACTATTATTTCCGCCGCGATAGTATCGTATGTTACATGGGATAGAAGCAGGCGTTACTTTGCGGAAATCCATAATCCATAATTTTATGAAAATCAAGCTAAACGCGAAAAGCAGGAGATTTTGTATGATGTAATTTATAATTTTTTCAATCCTTATACTCCTCACCAAACAGATCGACTTTAGCAAATTTATTTTTACATGTGGGTATATACTTTGTATTTTTATATCAGGCCAAGAACCCCATTAGTAGTGTCTAAGCGTCGTATTCAGACTTAGAACTTCAACAAGATACTTCGCAGACAGCTTACGATAAAAGTTTTCCCAACCAAATGAGTTAAAGATTAGATACGTTTTAGATTATTTCTGAAATATAACTAAACGAGTTTAATAGATGGTATGCACTGACAAGGGATAAAATTTACTTGTCCACCTACCAAAGAACAGCATCAGAGGAACAAAATTATATTAGTGGTCATGTATACCTACGTAATTTTTTTTTCGTTTTAGCCGTGAATCGAGCCCAGACTTAATTAACTAATTACAATAACAGCATATTTTTTTATAGAAAATAGGGTTTTAGAGCGAAGACCCACCACAATGCTCAAATGAGGATTGGCGATTTATGTGACGCTTATATTCCTTTAGCTTAGATTCCAATAGACTTATAATATAGCCCAATAATACTTACGGCATACTTACGCTCCTGCGATCAACTGCCCGTCACTTACCTTTTGAAAGACACCCTTACCGATATTCAATTACGAATCATAAGTGAGTTTCACTTTACCTGCAACTACTAAAAGGAATCTGAAGATGCAACACATCGATCAATAGCCTATAACAGTCCACTGTTGGGCTAAAAGACACAATTTTTTTTTATACTGCGACAATACACACATCGCCCCAAAGTAAGCGTTGCTTGTGCTATGGGTACTAAGATAGCTGATGATTTTTTTTTTTTAATAAAATACACATAATAATTTATAATATACAGATAAACACCCAGACACTGAAAAGTATTCATGTTTATCACACAAACATTTTCCAGTTGTGGGAATCGAACCCACGACCTCGACTCAGAAAGCAGGGTCGCTGCGCCACTCGGCCGATTATGGGTAATACTGTCGATAAGCCCAGCAGTGGACTCTCCCAACGGGGCAGGTTTGCCTATAATAATCACGCTGGGCAGACGGGTTGGTGATCGCAGTAAATTGAAGTCGTAGCAAAGAGGACGCTACTATATTTCTTCGTTATACCGTATACTTACGCCTGTGGGAAGAGGAGGGTTGATGAAAACTGTATTTCGATCTGCCGTCACCACACGACAATATAATATTAAATATAACATGATTAAATAATTCAGTAATAAATTACTTTAAAAATAAAAAAACGTCAGCTTAAATACAACGAAAGAGTGTTCTTTATTGCACACCAAGAAACCCTATACAACAAGGACGTAAAACGACACATTTAATTTATGTTGTACAATTGGCAGCCTTATCGATTAAAAGCGATCTCTCTCAGGCAACCAAACTGCAGAGGACATTATGAGTGACAGGAGGATATGTTTAAGTGGCTAGTTCATGTATTGGATAGAAGCACTTTGCAGAATTCGATGATATATCGCGGAGTATAGAAATTTAAGCTTAATTTTCATAAGTTAGGTGGTTCATCTAAAAATTTTACATTCCAAGAGCATACATTAATTTCTTTAAAGTATCATACTCACATTTTAAAACCGCACCGTGAATAATTTTGGAAATATTCGTATCTTGAGGAGTTTATTTGCATAATAAAATACCTAACACAAACTACGTTAGAAAGGAAACCACTCGTATGTAATTTTCATAACATGAAATATTTCGTTTCGTACAGAAAGATTTTCGGCCTCTGGACTTTTATACAAATATTATTTTAACATTCATAGTATTCTGGTTAGAGTTTTGTTCAAATGTTTTAAATATAATGAATGAAATCTTATTCGGAACATACTCTATTCCTTTTAGACCGAGTAGATGGTGGCTTGTTGATTGGTTGTTTAGTTAGACCGAATCGAAGGAAAGGACAAACAAGCAAACAAACAAACACACTTTAACAATTGATATTAGTTATGATAGACAAAGTTTTTTTCATTTTTAAGTGTTGGTGAATTATGTTTTGAGACTTCCCACTATAATTAATATTGAATTTTACCATATATTTTTTTTTAATTATCAAAAATAAAGCTCTTACCATCAGAATGAATGAATATACACCTTTACCGCTGCGCCAGGAAGATCGTCACAAACTTCAGCGAACCGAGTTCAGTAACAACTTTATGTTACGCTAACGTGGTGTACAGGTACTCTACTTTGAATAATTCCTTTATAAAGTGTAACGTTACACGCGTCTCGAGTAAATGTGATTACCACGTGTAGGACAGAGTTTATTTGCAATGTAAAATTGTTTAAAACTTTCGGTTTTGTATGTAAATTACATTATTGCGTGTCGGGTCGGCTTTTTATTGAATACATACAACGAAACAATGTATTTAAAAAAAACTCTATCTTAAGTAAGTTTACTTGGAAAGGAAGTAATAGGACATCGCTCATGAAAAGGATCACAAATGAAAGACTCACAATGACTGACTCGCGTCAGCCGGCCGTCCGCAACAGCGACCCGGCTTTCTAAGTCCAAGGCTTTGAGTTCGATTCCCACAACTGGAAAGCGATTTTGTGATGAGCATGAATGTTTCCAGTGTCTGGGTATTTATCTGTTTTTTAAAAGTATTAATGTAAATTATTCATAAAAATATTCATCAGCTTTCTTAGTACCCATAACTCAATAAACTTACAATACACAAACACTCATACTTTCGGGCTAGGCGGCGATGTGTGTATTGTCGTAGTATATTTACTTATTACCTATTTAATTTAATAATTAATAAAGCATATTTCAGTTTGCTTATAAAAGATAGATAGGTACCTAATAAGAAATTGGCAACCATCCAGAATCACATTTACACGTGTTTGTATGTGCGTGTGTTTTGTTTTAATATTATCTAGGTCTATTTCTGTTGACATAGTAATCCGTGACCTTTGGCCTTAAACGTAAACAAAGCTGATTTTATTGTACAGTGGTATGTCATATATAAATTAAACAGACCGACAAATCATTCCTGTAAATAGATTCGATAGACTTGATAAATATTTCAAAATTATCATGAATGCGCTTTATTTATTTTCCACGCTGTTTTCAGATTTAATATACAGTGTTTAAGGTACCGTTTAACGTTATTTAATTTATCTCACGTGTAAATTCATGTGCATGCGTTAGAACAAACACGCAATTATTAGCCTCCACTCGAAAACGCAAACAACAAAATTACACGAACATTAGAAACGATTGACGTCCGTTCATTACGCTCCGCGGCAACACGAAATACGAGTACCTATACTATAATACGAGTACTGTAAGCTCGAACAATGAAATTAGTTGTTAATTAAACATTTCACTAAAATTATCTGCCTGTAAACTTTTATTTTAGAACGTTGTTAAAACGTTTATTTTCAAGGCGTAGATATTGGACGTTCGTGATTATCCTTGTTCCATTTTATAAAACAGTGAAAATAAATGAAAACTTGTTAAACTGAACTTCGTCACCGTATAAAAAGTAGTACAAAAGTTTCAAAGAGTATCCTGTGCCCCAGACCTAAGATATATCATCTATCATGCTTGTAGCCATCACCATGAGGGGCAGAGGGCGTTTTACTTAAAGGTATTCCAAGGAAACGTTAAAGGTAAATATTATGACAACATTATATCAATCAGTTCATACGTAAAAGAAAGACAAACTATAGAACGCAATTTCACATTTATAATATTAGGGATATTTTAACACAAATAAGTACCGACAATGGTTAAGAGATACTGAACCAAGAACTGGTTATAAATACATCGAAACTAAAGGAACATTAAGTTACTTCCAAGTGCGGTCCGTCACTGTGATTTTGGCCACTTGCCAGCCCGTACATCCGTTCTGTAAAAAAGGGCAAAGTTTATACTAATTGCCGGGTAAAGTTCAACGATATGTTATCACTTGTACCAAATATTACATCGTTATTTAACCTGTTTTTCGGTAAATTCATGATGGGAGTTTATAAAATTGTATGTCTTGCTTATTTTGAAAAGTGATAAGGTAATGTCTTGAAGAAAGTGATTATTTGCTGCACACATACTTGTACCTTATTAAATAAGAACGTCGTAATTTGTGAAGAATTCATTCATGAATACAAACGAGTCATGATTTGAATGTAATTAAGTATTTCTATTAGACATGTGTTGTTGTACACAGTAGAGAATAATAATAATCAGTTATTTTGGACCTACTAATGCATTAGTTATGTGCGTTTTAAGCTTGCTTCAACAGCGTAGGAAAACATCATGAGAAAACCGGCATGTCTCAGAGTCCAGTATTATGTTCTCAAACCTGTGTTGAGTCCACCAATCCGCACTGGGCTAGCGTGGTGGATTACGGCCTTAGCCCCTTCTCGTTGTGGCAGAAAACCCGTGCGCTGTAGTGGCCGGTAATGGGTTGATATGATGCTGATGAATCATGAATGCATTAGTAAGAGGTGACTAGGCTAGTGGTTAGGGCGTCGGCCTCCATTTTGGTTAGAACTAGTTTTATACCCAGCTTACCCTTTTAACTATTCGGATTGATATCCGTTTTTAATTTGAGCAATTAAAATATCACTTGTTTTAACGGTAAAGGAAAACATCGTGACGAAATCTGCGTACATGAGAGATTTCCATAGGGGTTCCAAACGGGTATATTTGATACGGGAGATATTTTTGTGAGAGACCTGTAAATGCTAGTAAAGTAACTATTCGCAGCTCCTTTATAAAAACATTCGTTAACATCACTTATTTTTATATACTATCTAACTACTTATTAGTCGAAATAATTTTAGAGTCTAATAATGTATTACTACGTAATATTATAAAAAAGGCGATCCCGTCAACAAACCTGATCTACAGTTTAACGGAATGTCTCTAATTTATTTTACTGTGGTAATTGTTATTGAAAATAAAATTAAAAGAAAAAAAAGCCTACTCATTCTCAGTGTGAACTGAACTGTCATTCATCATTTTTCTATCAATGCCGATGATGAATGCATTAGTTTAAACATTGTTATAAATTCATTAACTTCATTACGGTTTTCATACAATTGATGATTTCCCTAGTGACTCGGTCAAAACATGGTCAATATAAAAATAAATATACCGAATGTAGCTTACATTCAGTATATTCCTCTGTATATTCACTTTACCGCTAGATAAACATTGCTTCCGCTGTAATGGATTGTCACTTTGGCTGACATATAACGGACATTCCCAAAATGTTGCCGGTTTGTCGAGCGCTCCCTCGTGCCTTCATCACATGTGACAGGTGATTCGATGCCAATATTCCCTATTATGTTCGACTACTTTTTTGTACACTAAAGATCAACCCAGACCGAGCGACGCGTTGCTCGACCACGCTCAAGGATATTTCTCATCATCCTTAGCTTACTAGTCCCACTGCTGGATACGTGCCTCCTCTCCCATACTAGACATGGAGTAAGTTTAGACCTTCCATGCTGCTCCGGTTGTAACGGTAATGATACATTATCATTATCGGCCCACTACCGAGCACGGGCTACCTTCGAGTACGAGTGATAAGGGTTACGGCCGTAGTCCACCACGCTGGCCAAGTGCGAATTGATAGACTTAACAAGCGTTTGAGAACATTGCAGATAACTCGGAGGCATGTCCTTCCTAAAATGTTTTCTTCTCCACCATTAGAGCAAGTTATATTTAAAACGAAAAACGCTCATATCTACGAAAAGTTAGAGGTGCGTTTCGGGGATCGATCTTTGTCTATTATATCTCGCGTATAATAAATAAATAAAATTAAATAAATACCTTAAGGTAGTATAACTTCAGGTATCCAATACACAAGTACTTATAAAAACTAAAGTAAAAAACTGTAATTTGAAAATGTGACGGATATTGAAGTAAATGTAAAGGAATTATATTCGCAATATAGAATTTGTTTCACATTTTGTTGGTCTTCTATTTTTTCATACTATTGAGGCTAAATTCTGATTGGATTTGTTGCTCCGCAGGTTGCTCGGGCTGCCGTTACCCTTAGGGTAAATGTCTTCATCAACGTGTTATATACTTACCTTTCGGGGACATATTAAAAACTATAAACTCAATGCCAATACTTTTACGGAATTTGTTCTTTTTAGGGTCCTGTTACGAAAATGGTGAAAAATATCCATTCTGGATTCGAAACTAATAAGTACGTCATTATTATTACTAAGTGAATTGACTTTAAATGGGAAATACAATAAAAATAACTGCACCTTTTCGTATGTCCGCCGATACACACCTACCTCGGGTAGAACGTGGCCAGCTTTTTCAGTTTGAGGTATCACGTCAGTCGATTCAATAACCGCACCTGTAAAGCTTAGGTATGTAGCATCTAATTTATTCTATCCCATTTTTATAAATAACTGAAAAAAATTAACTTCAATTATTCGTTAGAGGTAACTTTAGTTTTTTTTATCTTAATGAATCGTGTAAAGCAGACTGCCAGTAGTTGACAATATGCTCCAGAATAACATAAAATTATTTCGCTTATACAATACACACATCGCCATCTAGCCTCAAAGTAAGCGTAGCTTGTGTTATGGGTACTTAGATGACTGATGAATACTTTTATGAATAATATACATAAAAACTTATTGTATACATATAAACACCCAGGCACTGAAAAACATTCATGTTCATGACACAAACATTTTCCAGTTGTGGGAATCGAACCCACGGCCTAGGACACGGAAAGCAGGGTCCTGCCCACTGCGCCAATCGGCCGTCAATGTGAAGAACAGTTCTAGTACTCGTAGCTTTTTGTGACAGAGCTGGTCCGGGAAGTACTATCGCCATGCTTACTTCTGCAGCTAAGCAGCATTGTTACAATGCTGTGTTCCGGTCTGAAGGGGGTTGTTGCCGGTGTAATTATAGGGACATGAAGCTTAACACCTACGCTTCATATAGATTGACACAGGGCAGTATATTGCAGGCCGTGCACCTTGCATGCTCTGTGAAGTGTTGCTCTGTTTATCGGCGACGGTTTTCCACTTACCATCAGGTGGACTATCTTGCTTGGTCCGTCAAATATTACTATAAAAACAGTACATTATCAATTAGACCAGGATCGATAATTTTTAAAACCAAAAAAATAATAGTAGGATGAATCCATCCATATTTCACTCATTTTAAATTACTGTAAGAGTAGTTAGTGTTCGTTCATTCATTGGGTGGTGAACCATTCAACTATTGAAGCGTAGCGATATAATTAAACACGTTAGGTACGTTTCAATACTCAGTTACAATTAACATTAAATTCTCACTGCAATCCAATTAACATTTAAGCTATCGCTGTATTTGAAGGTACATTTCTGCAAACCACAAAAACCAACTGTCAAAAGAGAAAACATAATTAAAAAAATGGATTCTTCTAACGGTTTCTATAATACCGGCAATATAAACTAAATGCATAGGGTATATGCCATAAATTTCCCTCTAGTTTTAATAAAAACTATTTTGTGATATTTTCCATTTTAAAATTTAAAATATCGTTGTATTTAATTATTGTTCTATTTTATACTTACCAGCACGTAATGCGGTTCGCAAGATGTCGACAAATTGCCAGTACCTAGAGGAGGCCTGTGTCGTAGTAGTTGTTGTATAAATATAATTACATTAGAGCAAGATGCAATAGAGAAGAAGGTTCAATTTGGTGGCCTTATCGCTACATAGCGATCTCGTTCAGGCAACTAAAGGCGTCAGCAATCAACCCATTAACGGCCCAATATAGGGCACGGGTCTTCTCTCAGGTTGATAGGGTTTAGGCCGTAGTCCACCACGCTGGCCAAGTGTGGATTCGTAGACTTCGTTCTCCCTTGTGAACATAATGAACTGGCTGATGTAAGTCCAACTGCGGGACCTGCTGCGTGACTTACATTATGCTAAAAGGTTATATCTTAAATCAGCCACATCATCTCCAATCCAAACAGCATCTATATTTCTTGTTTTTTTTTCTTTCATCTATTATCTATAATAATTTGACCAGACTTTTGACAGCCTAACATTATACCACAGATTCTGTATTGTCAATTTACTTATTTTATCTGATTACAGACATTATGAGACACGAACAATACGTTAATGTAAAATAACTTTGCTCAGCATTAAAATATATCTAAAATGCGGAGAGAACCTGAAACTAAGGTCGTCAGTCGTGACCCACTTCATTTGGCTGTGCTCCACGGGTGAATGCAGTCGGTCTTAACTCGATAATATTATGAGATTGGCTCGCTCTTTAAGAGGTCGCCATTGTAAATTTAAATTACGATCCCACTTTGAATAACATTCTTTTAATTGAGATTGATTCAGTCTTAACGAGTTTAGAAGGTTTCAGAGATATCCTTTGTATATGTATACGAAGTTGTGTTAAGATTTGCTATTAGTGAAGATGTAGACTATTATTTCTAAGGTACTGCTCGATTGGTTGTAATAACATCATCATCAATATATGTATATATATATATATATATATAACAGTCTACTGCTCGGTTAAAAACGGGAGTGTGATATCAGTAGACGGTTCACGGCAGTAGTGAGACAAATGACGCTGCTGCCCGTTCTCCGTTATAATCCATGACTCTACATCATTCTTGTTATGGTTCTCACACAATTTGGTCATTTTGGATTCCATATTACCGCTAACGTACTTATGCTGTGGGGACAATATTTTCCAAGGGCGGTCCTGTTTAGAGATCTTTCTTGCGATTCATGTTCTTGGGAACTTTTCGTTTTTCCAGTACATGAATTCCTAAGTTTGTCCAGGAAAAGCGAGTCCTCACCTTCCCCAGGGTGATACATTTAGCGCATGCTGTATGTGCATGTACAATCCTGTACATGTATGTGCATTTATAATATTATTCTTCTTCTTTTACTGGGCCAGTTTTTTGCAATTAAAACTTCTCGATGAATGCAGAATATTTAATTAAATTAACTTTCTGATTTGAGCGACAAAATTCAGATATTGGTTGGGTTTAGGCATTTGTATATCCCCAATGAAATTTGAGCTCGTTATGTCGAATGTTGTTTGGGTCTAGAAAGTTTTAATTGCTCAGGTATTTGTGGAACGCCTGTCTGACTAGCTAACAGAGTTCGTATTTCATTAAAATTATTATAAGCTACAAAATTCTATTTTCCTTAGCCTAGATCCTATTAAAAGTGTAAATACATTCTGTTACTGTAGGTATTATGTTTATAGACCTGTATTGACAGTAACTATTAATACGCTGGCAGGGCACTGGTGGTGTTCCATATCTTCTTTCCATGGCTGCACAGCCTTTTGCGAGCTTTTCAATAAACTGATAGGTTTATCAGATTTTATATAATCGACCATGTATCACATTTCCGAAATAAATTAAAGTATATGGCTGTATGTGGTATGTGCTGGAATATTGACATGCTTTCAATTCTCTTTAGGATCTTTAATACCTTTTCCTCAATGACCCTACATCACATTGTGGTCGCTACTCTTCTTTCTCCAGCTTTTATGAGCGATTTTCAACCAGTACTACTACTACAGGACAAGATATGACTCTATACAATACATTAGATATTTGTAAGATAAATCTCGCAGATAAATCTCTTACGGTTCTTTTAACACGCCTTCAAATTGAGTATTTCTTCATTTTTAGTATTATCGTTCTATTATTGTTGTGTCGATTGTTTATTATTGTCTTTGAACCTAACCCAATGTTAATGGTTTCTTGAAGATAACTCTTGAGACTACTCTCTAAGAGATAGTGTTTCCTTGTCTCCTTTTATTGTTCATTATATATCATTTATGCTGGTACAAAACCAAATAAAATCAAAAAAGTTACTTTAATGTGTAAGTATTTATTTTTTGGATTGATGGTTTTGAATGAGATTGAATATAATTAATTTCAGGCGATAATTATGAGCTCTTTCAGATCCCCAAATAAAACTTCGATTGTCTTCTTGTAAGTAAACCAAAGATCGACAGGTAATTAAGACCTTCAAATATTTGACTTTATCTTTGTAAAGTAGGCTTCAAAATAATAATTTTAAAGAGTCAAGCGATCAAAGAGCCTCATTGTTAAATTTGTGTGATCTCTCTGTTAAATATCTACTCATAAAGAAATGTCCAAATGTAAAATTGAAATGAAATAAACGAACAAAAAAACGGCGTAAAAAGTGTATAATAATATTTAATTATTAGTTGTATTCAACTACAGTCTAATACTGTGGTACAGCACTATGGACACTTAGATATATTTACCCTAATTTCTGATATACATTTGTATACTACGTTATATATTTTTTCGCATTTTTCCACTAAATAAGTCACTCACTTCGACTCATGTCACTTAGAGTATGCTTGCCAAGTATTGAATCAAATTCAAATTCAGAAATTCAAATTTACAATTCATTTATTTCACGTAGTTCACTAGTATAGTTTCACTTCTGAAGCGTCAAATCTGTCTGTTTGTAGTGACTTTACCACCGAAGGCAGATTCTACCGAGAAGAAGCCGGCAGGAAACACAGCAGTCGGTCTTTTCCAACATCAATTTACATTATACATTTTAACATTCATTTTAAATGTAAAATGTAAATTATTGATGTTGGAAAAGAGAAAAAGAAAGTATTCAAATAAAATTTATCTTATTTCTTAAGCACTGATTTCACTTTCCTAAAACTACTTGAAATGAAATAGTATGTTCGACTTACACATTGTGCCCCTTTATATTCGTAAAAACATTTCCGGCGTTTGTTTTTTACTTAACATTTTTAAAGAGTCATTAGATAGGAAATTACTTACGAAGTTAGACTTTACTGTACTCTAACAACAAGACATAAAAAGATTCTACACATACCTTTTACTAGAACTAAGAACAGATTAAATTATTTTATTATCCGTGTATCTCGCCTTCTTAATTCTTTTTACATTGACTTATTTAATGGTATGATAAACTTTTGCATTAGGTTAATTTAACTGTCAGGTATAGTTTGAAAATGAAAAAGAAATGTAAAATATTTATATATTTATATAAATAGAGGCGTAAATATGAAAACCTGCTTCATTTTTGTGCCTTTTGGAGTAGAGACCGTGGGGTCCGGAGGCAAGAGCCCTTTTCAAAGAATTATCGAAAAGGGTTATCGAGTCTTCCGGTGATCCTAGAGCGGGCAGTTACCTTGGCCAACAAATAAGTTTGGCCATCCAAAGGGGCAATGCTGATTGCTGCCAGCATCTTAGGAACTGTGCCTCGTTGCGGTGGTTTCGAGGACGTTTTAGATTTTATTTAGTTTTAAACAGTTTATTTTAGGTTATATTTGTTAAAAATATTTATTAGCAAAACAATTTGCTGCAATACAATTTTTCTAGACTCCACCCGGTTCCCTTGTTTATAAAGTAATTATCTGTGAACACCTGTTATTATTTTCTGCTGGTTTTCCAATTAAAGTAAAATAAAATAAAATAAGTAAGTACAATCTTTCTTGGTGGTAAGTGATGATGCAGTATTTTTATAAATTGTAATAACTGATAGACTAAAAAGATAGTTAGTTTAACACCATCGCCTGTGAACAGAGTAAAACTTCGCGGATCATGCAAGGAACACGTCTTGCAACGTACTGTCCTGTGTCCATCAACCTCAGGCATAGGTGTTAAGCCTCTTGTACCTCTAATTATACCGGTAACCACATCCTTAAGACAAAGCAATGTTATTAAAAGTTAGAAATAAGCATAGCGGTAGAACTTTCCTGGATTAGCTCTGTTACAAAAAGCTTTTCTACTAAACCCGTACTCCATCATTTTGACGGCCGATTGGCGCAGTTTGCAGCGCCCCTGCTTTCTGAGCCCAAGGCCGTGGGTTCGATTCCTACTACTGGAAAATGTTCGAGTGATGAGCATGAATCTTTTTCTGTCTGGGTGTTTATATGTAAATTCTATGTATTAATGAGGCATACAATTCATCAGGTATCTTAGCACCCATAACACAAGCTACGCTTACATTGGGGCTAGATGGCGATGTGTGTATTGTCGAATTATATTTATTTATTTATTTATTATTATCATGTTCGGTCCTCTTAAATATTAAATAATGCTTGCCGGATATTCTACTTTATTTCAACAGTATTCACACGACATTAATACATCACTAATTACAGAGTGGCATGTTTATATACATCAAACATATTGGATTTCCTTTGTTTTTATCACAATAACAATTATTCATAATATATTTTTTGTTTTATCTACGCAAGGTTTCATTTTGAGTTAATTGTATTCCTTTTGCGATGCACATAAACTTCGCAATATTCTATTTATAAATATCACAAATATCGCCAATGCGAGACAAAAATTCTTGAAGAATAACTAGACTAACAGACTGTTAAGTACCTAAATTCATAGCAGGTATACAACACTAATAAAAAATTCAACTCTCAACGCGTAACGTGGCCACGGCGAAAGCCTATCATTACACAAATTATTATTATTTTTATATATATATATATATATTATATATTATATATATATATTATATATATATATATATATATATATATATATATATATATATATATATATATAATATATAATATATATCAATTCACAGTGTCAGAAGAACCACTTTAGGATTGCATTGGATGAAAATTATGTCGAAGATATAATTAAACGTTAAATTTTAATCAAATCAAGTCTATATAATATAGGAGGAAAGAAAATGATGTAATAAATTTTCATGACTGATTTTACAGCCAAAGATTAATTGCTGAAAGTATTGGCAGAATTAATAGCTCCAGTTTCAGACATTTTACTGCTAACGAGAATAATTTTGTAAGTCTTCCATTGAAATGCGGGGAGTCGAAATTAATCGAATAATAGCTTACTGAGATTGAAAATACTGTAGATATTATTTTAAGTTTTTGTATGGTTTTCCATTAGTGACGATATAATTTAGTTTTATTATGCTTATAAATATCAAGTCCTACATTATAGAATTATTTTAAAATTAAATATATACCTACTGGTTTCGAATTACTGTTATTGTATTACAATACCTAGATGTACTACGAAGCCACAAATAATATAATGGAGCGTATAGCTCAGTGATCTGAATAACGCTGATAGTTTAATTATTTAGTATTACCTAGCTATGTCTGTCCATCAATTTGAGGTATAGGTGGTTTTAAAGGAATTCTATATTTATCTACATTCCTTTCTTTCGCTAGGAAGCTTAAAAACAGCGCACAGATATCTTTCTACTTATTTGGTGTCGATATATGAGGCAGAATCGTTTCCTAAAACGCTGCCCAAAAAACCATAACGATAAAATATTTGATAATATATAGTGAATAATGCGGATGCACTTAGCAAACCCTCGCAGTTCTGCGGACCTTCGCGTCGTCGCAGTGTGTTATACCTCTCATGGGGATTCACGTGTTGAAATAATAAAACTTCACCCGCAATTCTGTTCCGTAGCACAACTAGCGGACACGAGTGGTCGCGATGGAAGTGAAAATATGCGTGCGGTTTTGCAAATTATTATGTTTCACTTTATAGTGTCGATGACCGTTTTATTTGGGTCACATGTTTCTATTTAAATTATATATGTACGAGTATTAGTTCGGAAAAAAATGGCATTTCGTTTTTGCCAATATTTCATAAACTATTAATATTTAAAAAAAATCAAAAAAACATTCTGAAAGAAGAGGAAATTTCCAATAAAAACTTACAACTCCCGGAACTCTATCTCCATTATTTATAATTTTAATTTAACGCTGAAAAAATAGGTCTGCGCGCGACATTTTTAGATTGCGCGCGAGGCCTCAAAAGCGAGTACGGCACGTTACTTAATTTATTTAAGGTATTGAATATTTTTTTTTAATTTGAAAAAATTATGGTATGTTCTGAACACTATAAATAATTAATTCCCGTTGGAAATTTTACTAAAAGTAAATTTTTTTAACAAGTTAAACAATTGTTAACTAACAAAATTTTCTCGAACTTCCGTCTTAATTGTAAGTAAAAAATAATGTTTAAATAATAGTTGTAATAAATTTTCGCTTCGTAGAGCCTTTCTTACATGCATACTTAACATGTCGACTAGACTATATTTTGAGGTGAACAAATCAAATGCTTGGTAGTAGAAGAGTTTTTTGTGACAAAGCTAGTCCGGGGATGCTACCACCATGCGTATTTCTGCCGATAAGTGTTTGGTTGCCGGTGTTTTTACAGGCACACGAGGCTTAACACCTACGCCACAGGTTGACAGACAAAGGGTGACATGTTGCAGGATGTGTCCCTTGCATTCCCTGTGAAGTGTTGCTTTGTTTATGCGCAACGACTGTCCACTAACCAAAAGGTGGGCCGTCGGCTTGGTGCGTCAAAAATTACTATTAAAAAAATGCATGTACTCGTAATTAAGTTTATAGTGTAATTAAATCTGAATTTACTGGAATTGGTCCGTATCCAATAACGGCCAAAGCGTTATTGTGTTTTAAAGCCCTTATTAGAAGGTTAAGCATAATTATAAAAGGTTTTGCTTATAGCCTATAGGCTCGCAAAGATAATATTTTAAAATAAACACTTCGTATTCATAACCTCCTAAGGTGGCTGATATCAAATCCGTTGTGAATGCATCTTTACACACTTATGTAGTACCTAAATTTATCGTCTTATGATTCACATTTAGGGAAATGAGTTACCTGAAAGTTTAAATTTAAGAAAACTTTAATAAGCATGCAATTGCACTTAACAACATATTATTAAAGAATGGTAATGCAAAACTATTTCTCTCACAAATTTACGCCGATGCTTATATTTATTATCGAAATCTCAATCTCTGGGATATAAAAGTTTGACTTCAGTTTAAAATAAACGTAAATATTCAATACAACGCGCGAAGTTTGCGAATATTTAGACCTGTAGCTTTAGTACAAGATTTGCTCGCACGCAATCGTCGTTTGAGAGTATCAAACTCTATACCGTCAAAATAAAATGATCCTTATGTCAATTAATTAGAGTCGCAAATCTTGTTGTGTTGATTTATTTTACAAATGTTCTGCCAAAAGCAGCTCAGCTGAAGAATTGTAGGCAAATCTGAGCTTTATAGGTATTGTAATTAGATCCCTTTTTCTTATGTTCCAGAATTTCAATGCTCGAAAACGACTCCTCGATTGCGTGCGAGCAAAACTTGTGCTAAGGGTAATTGTATCAGAATTCTTTAGGGTCGGTTAACGACTTAGCGTTCTCGTGTTCAAGTTACTGTGTTATTGAACGTAAAACCGAATTCGTGTTCAAATCAAAGTTCAAAGAGTTTTGAAATATTTATCACATGTTTGCGGCTTTCGTGTTATTAATATTGTGAAAAGTTTACAAATTACGAATAAGTATTTGTTCGGAATTATGACATGAGAGAAAGGGATTTTGTTTGTAGGTAAGGAGGATTAATTGTTTGTTTAACTTAGGTTTTATTCCCCTTTTGGAGAAGATAAATCTTTGTGGATTTGACAGTTATGTCCTATGAGTTTGTTGAGTAATGGACATCTTGTAATGAGGCCCACTTCAGCGGATGCACTTCGACGCTCCAGGATCTTTTGTGCTCAAAGGACAGGAGTAGTAGACATAGATTTTCATCTCTTAGTCCAGTATCTCAACTGGTCGTAACGAAGTAGGTATACCAACCTCTAGGCCCGCATTCTATTGAACAACTTACTCGTATATAATTTAAAGTTTTGTTTTGGTCCTTTGCATGACCCATTTACAAATTGGCTACTTTTTATGTTTTATTTGTAATAATTATTAAAACTTCGACAAAATGCTTATTGTTAGCATATTCAACTGAATATAACGAGGTCCTGGGTTCGACATATAGCATAAAATGTCAAAATCCTCCTCTGTTGCCAGTTATATGAAAATGTTAGGGTAGGCAGCGCTCTTGTGCATATATGAAGCGCACGCTAGAACCGTGCTTTGGTTGACAAATAACTTAACTTAACTATAACAGAAAATCCAAAAGTGCACGCCTCATAGCGAGCATTTTTAGTTTTTGATAAATTATAATTAAACGACTGTACTTAGAACACACACGTTGAGGCAAATTCTACAGAAGTCCAACGAGTACAACCAGCCTCTGTGTCTTGCATTCGTGGATTATGAGAAAGCGTTTGACTCAATCGAAACCTGGGCAATTGTGGAATCCCTGCAGCGATCCCAAGTAGACTGGCGTTACATCGAGGTGCTGAAATGCTTGTATAGCGCAGCTGTTATGTCTGTCCAAGTACAAGGCGCGTTTACAAGACCTATCCAATTGCATCGCGGGGTGAGACAAGGAGATATCCTGTCTCCAAAGCTATTTTCAAATGCTTTGGAAGATGTCTTCAAAACGCTAGATTGGAAAGCACATGGCATAAATATAAATGGTGAGCTTATTTCACATCTTCGATTTGCAGATGATATCGTTATCATCGCGGGTTCGCTGCAGGAGTTTCAACAAATGATCGATGGCCTTCATGCTGCCTCGCAAAATGTCGGCCTCCGGATGAACTTAGACAAGACCAAGATTATGCTTAATAATCTGATCGTTCCGGGGCAAGTCACTGTCGATGGGTCTATTCTCGAAACTGTTAAAGAATATACATATCTTGGACAAATCGTTCAGTTGGATAGAAACAGTTTCGAGAAGGAGATCGATAGAAGAATACAGCTGGGATGGGGAGCGTTCGGCAAACTCCGCCGAGTCTTCTCGTCACCCATACCGCAATGCCTGAAGACAAAAGTTTTCGATCAGTGCGTCCTGCCGGTCATGACTTACGGTGCCGAAACGTGGACACTGACAGCGAGGCTAATTCACAAACTTCAAGTCGCTCAGCGTGCTATGGAAAGAGCTATGCTTGGTATTTCTTTGAGGGATAAGATCCGTAACGAAGTGATTCGCCAAAGAACTAAAGTAACTGACATAGCCTTTCGTGTTAGCGTACTAAAGTGGCAGTGGGCTGGTCACGTTTGTCGGAGGACCGATGGACGTTGGAGTCGAAAGGTTCTCGAGTGGAGACCGCGTGTCGGTAAACGGAGTGTCGGACGCCCCCCTACTAGATGGAGCGACGACCTCCGAAAAGTGGCAGGCATCGACTGGATGAGGAAAGCCGAAAATAGGAAAAGTTGGCGCTGCTTGAAAGAGGCCTATGTCCAGCAGTGGACGCACAATGGCTGATGATGATGATGATGATGATGATGACTTAGAACGCTAATATTAAGTAGGAATCAGCACAGTGCATTTAATAAATAAAAAAATCCGGTAAGATAATTTTTTCGTCCAATTTCTCTGCCACATACACGGATCCGTAAACACAGACACACGGACGTCCAAGAATGATTAGTTTTATTATTATTTACTATATTGAACAAGAATAATTGCTTATAAAATATATATCATATGTGCTAGACAGATTATTTAACTTGATGTTAGTGCACTCATATCATACTGTAAGTGAAAACATTATTTCAGTTTTGAAAGACTGGGTTTTTTGGAATGTCGAGAGTAGAGCATCACCTCACGCTCCGCTTATGAGGCGAGCAATTATATACACTGGATTTATTAGTGTGCTACCTACTGTATACTGTATTGCTTTTTAATGGTTAAAATATGATATTGTATATATTTAAACTCATTAGATTTTAGAGGAATGTGCAGCGTCCAAATAAACTCATGTGAGTTTCAGGATGCGAAGAATACTAATTTTAGTAGTGTGTAATAAATTAATAAAATAAAAAATAAATAAATAAATCTATCATTCAACCAAACGTCAAAATTTTATAAACTTTCTTGGCAAACAAGTTTGATAACACTTTCGGTTACACTGGAGTATCAGTATCTTTACCGAATTCCACAGAAAGGAATTACTTCCTGATGACCAAAAGCTGGTAGAAACATGAAAGTTTGTACTCACTGGAGATTGTAGAGGTAGAGTGCGCCAGATTCAACCCATTTCTAAAATGACTAGGTACACAAATAATATAGAGGCTGACGTAGTGTACAAACATCGCAGCGTCCTGTGCGAGCATCCTCGCCTGCTTTATTGAGTTTCCGCTTGTCCGCGCTTTGCATTCATATCCTGCTGTTTGCACGACTCAGCGTTACTGTAGCCGCCTCTCATGGAAATGATATTGGATGTAGCTTGAGAAAATTGTTCCTGTCAAAACGAATTCCTGCTACGCAGCAATGGACCGAGTGATAAGGAAATACGACAATAGATATACACTAATATCATATGGAGATAAAGTTGTATGTAGGGGGTAATCTCCGATACTACTTATCCGATGACCTTTATGGTGAACTATATACCCTTTTAATAAAATGGCTTTACGTGGAGATTAGCATTTATTTTTTCTGAAGAAAGGCTGAACAGGCCTGTAAACTAAAATAGTTATCTATTCATGAGCTTATTAAATATTTAATGCGAGTCTGAATAGATATTTGTTTGGTTTTTAAATTAGTTTATGAAACCACCACCCAGTGCGGATTGGTGGACTTCATGTACGTGAAACCTGATTGAACGAATTACGAAATCATGTTGAAGGGAGAAGTATGTTTCATAAGGAAACCCCCCCTGTAAAAATATTAAATCAAAAGAAGCATATTTATTTTTCCATACATATCCATTCAAAACATTCTAAGTGTTTACTTATCCGTTCGTCAACCCTATTGAAGTTAAAAGACCCACATGCGCATAGTACCTACTTACGCTTCGCGACGCGTACCTCATAAAGTGACAGGAGTCACATGATTTTAATTTTGCATGTGATGTTAGGGCTGTATATGACTTCGTTTGTTAAATACTATTAGGTTTTCGGTTTCACAGAAAAGTCTTAGAGACAGTACATAATGTACCTTTAAAGCTTGTAGGTAAGTATTATTTAGGTTTTCATTTACACGTTGTATAATATTCAAAAAAAATTCAAAATTCAAAATTCATTTATTTCAAGTAGGCCCAATATAAGCACTTTTGAAACGTCAAGTCTGTATGTGTGTAGTGCCTCTACCACCGGTTCGGAAGGCAGATTCTACCGAGAACAAGCCGGCAAGAAACTCAGCAGTTGCTCTTTTCCAACATTAACAATTTACATTTTACATTTCAAAATTCATTTTTCTATCTTGTGAGAGATGAAAGCGGAGCCGGATGCTTCCAAGCAACCTTGTCATTAAGAAATTCATCAATTGTATAATAACCTCGCTGTAATAAATATGTTTTAACACATTCTTTAAACTTATGCATTGGTAAGTCCAAAATTACCTTAGGAATCATATTATAAAAGCGTATACTCAGTCCCACAAATGACTTCTGCACCTTTCGCAGACGATATGCAGATGACACTAATTTATGACCATTTCTTGTAAGTCGACTGTTTATATCCACTTTTTGTTTATAAAGACTAATATGTTGTCTTACAAATACTATATTGTTATAAATATATTGTGAGGCTACCGTAAGGATACTTATTTCTTTAAACTTTTCACGGAGGGATTCACGTGATTTAAGTTTATATATTGACCGTACAGCTCTTTTCTGCAATATGAATATAGTTTCAATATCAGCAGCTTTGACCCATAATAAGATCCCGTAAGACATCACACTATGAAAGTACGCAAAGTAAACAAGTCTTGCGGTTTTTACGTCAGTAATCTGTCTAATTTTCCTGACGGCGTAGGCAGCCGAGCTTAGTTTACCTGCTAGTGTATCTATATGGGTACCCCACTGAAGCTTGCAATCTAAGGTCATGCCCAGATAAACTGTGGAATCTTCCATTTTCAGTGATTCTCCATTTATTATTATACTTTTATTAACTTTCTTTACATTTGGTAAAATAAATTCCACACACTTCGTTTTTTTGCATTTAAAAGTAAATTATTGACAGTAAACCAGTGCGACACATGCGACATAGCACGGCTTACATCGTCAGAGTTATCTCTACCTCTATCGGTTTTAAAAATTAGAGATGTGATCTGCAAACAGTACAATGTCACGGTTTGGTAGATCATTTATATACACCAAAATTAGGAAGGGACCCAAAATTGAACCCTGTGGGACACCCATTGACGTAGCCGACCCCTGCGACTTAATGTCTTTTATGCAAACCCTTTGGGTTCTGACACTGAGATAAGAGGCAACCAATTTTAGTGCAACGTTTTTGATACCATAGTGGGCTAGTTTAAGAAGCAAGGTTTTATGATCAACACAATCGAATGCCTTGGATAGATCACCAAAAACTCAGATCATTGAAGTGATTCAAAAGTTGATGTAATATAATTTTTTCAAAGACTTTACTGAGAGCTGGTAAGATTGTATTGTATATATATTGATCCATCCAGTTTTAAATTCATGGTTTTTCGGTCACATATTGTTTGACTCCTAACGAAATTTTAAATTTATCGATTGGAAGGCTATAAACGATAAAACCATATGCATTGATTAAACAAGACAATATATAGAACTCACTTTGTAAACTCATGCAGATTATTATTTCGTGAAGCTGAATTTGACATTAATTGCATTACTGTAAAAACGTCTTTTTATCAACGAAAAGCCTTTGTTCCCAAACTTTGATCTCGGGCAATTTATTTTTAGAAAGAACTGTATAAAGTGGTGTATAAAAAATACGCAGTGACAACCATAACATCAATTCTGTATACCTTTACGGTCAAATATAGACCGAGAAAGAAAAAAGGTCCTAAAAAGTATGATATGTCACACACACGTTAATGCACACAGAAAGGAGTGTAAATGTGACTACTTGTTGTAGACAAATCGAGCTACTTGTTGTAAAAAAAAACATTAGTATTAGCAAAAAAGTGCAAACCGCAAGCGAGACATGCATGATTCAATGATAGAATGATAATCTTATTTCTCTAACGTCGCTTTCCCGTGTGTAAGCACATTATTCGGTCCCTGGAAACATCTGCCGCGGGTCAAGTATTTTTTTATATTTCACTGTGTTTTTATTACAGCCAATTCTTTTTAACACCCGTCTCATATAAAACAATTTTTTATATGAAAGTATAATGCATAAAATTCTGAAATTAGTGGTCACGAAGATTTGCTTAACAAAAAAGGTAGTAGCCTAGGAATGAGATAGCCACAGATCACACAGATCACATCTGGGTCGAACTTTCTTACGAGGAAAACGCAGCTGAATCTAAATAATCTTTATTTCTTCGACAGTAATATTACCTCGCGCCCAGTCGCGACCTTTTGGAAACGGAGCACATTTCGTTCACTAAAAAATGTAAAGATTTTAATATTTATGTATGTATACATGTGTAAATTTTTACACATGTAGCCATTGGTCGTAGCGTGATTGTATATAGCCATTATTGTTACTACCAATCCAAAACAAAAAAAATATAATCGAAACAGTATTTTCTGAGATTAGCGCGTTTAACCTAACCAAGTTTAAAAGCTTAATAATATTTCAATTATGCCTATCCGAAAAACCACGTCAATTTAAATCTCCGTTGCACGACGATTTTAAAAGACAAATGCGGAAAAAATAGCGATGCTATTCTGTAGAAGCTTTTTGCTTTTGCGGCATAAAGAGAAGCGTATGAGCTATTACAGACTTTATTGTACGTATCTCTGTCAAATTTTAGCCAAATCGGTTCATTCGTTGTGGCGCTAATGCGTAACAAACATCCATCCATCTATCTATCCATACATAGATTAATCCATACATCTATTCTCACAATCATTTATAACATTATAATATTAGTAGGATGGTACGCAACTATTCGATCGTTGTCCCATATGCCCTCCAACTTGCAGTTATCTGTGAAGAATTATGTCATTGATCTCCGACAAATTTCATCAGATATTCATTAAAATTAGACAATACATGATTGGTAGTACACACTGTCAAATAAAAAAAGAATTATTAAAATCTGTGCAAATTTAACGGATATATGAAGTAAAATTGATAAAAAAAATTATCCCATTTCCCGGAGGAAACTTATTGTTTATCGGGATAAAAAGTAGCCTATATGTTGACCCGGGATATCAGCTACCACTACACCAAATTTTATTTAAATCCGTTCAGTAGTTTTCACGTGATGCCCGGACATAGACAGACAGACAAAGATTAAATAAAAATCTGTTTTGGACTCAATATCGATTATAAAGCATCCCCCGGTCAAAATTTTCAAAATATATTAAATGTACAGAAATCTTCCAGTTACAGTTTTATTATAAGTATTGATTTTATAGTATATTTTAAAACATGAGAGGTAAAATGATTGCTTTCAACTGCTAAATGGTATGAAGTGACTTTTTCGAGAAACAACTCTAACCTGGAATTGTTTTTGATACTTCAATATTAGTCGTGTTCACAGTTTCTGTATGTTTAATTTTGTGAAATAATGTTTATTTGCATATTTTTTTAAATAACTTGGAATCTAATTTCTTAAGTAGGACATACTTTTAACTTAATTAACTGTCCTCTAATTTTCTGCTGTCTATTTAAAAAGCAGGAAACGCTTCCTTTACTGAACAGTTCGCTAACTCTGTAACGAATAAAAGTTCTCACTCTCCAAGTGAAACAAAATAAAATAGTATAACGTTTAAACTAACGTCGAGATCAACTTCATACCAGTCGGTTGTTAGTTACGACAATGTATCACTTTGATTTATTGATAGATTGTCGTAACTAAGCTCGATGGCTAAACAAAATTGATAACTAGGTAACTGATGGGTGCACGAATTCGGTGGAATGTTCATGGCTAAGGGCTTAAAGTCATCTGGAGCTGCGCGTTGACAATGTTGACATGAAGTATTGTAAGTATAATACGGCAGAACATGAACAAAGCAAACCACGTCCCTTTACGTAATTGCATCATTTTCAAAACAGACGTACCAACTTAAAATAATAAAAGAGTGCTACCAACTAATGCAATTTGTGTAGCACACACATTCATAGTTCCAACGCTTTGTTGGAATTTAATGTCCGTTTTCTAAATTAAATCTATCAGAAATAATAACAGTATTTTTTAACAAACAACAACTTTGCTAAGCAACTTACCAACAGACAATAGATAGATTGAATGTAGAAGAAACGTAAGCCTATAGTTATCATCATATGTTAGTGATATCAAACGGGAGCGACATGCGCTCTGAAGGATTCAGTTTGAAAGTGGCAGTTTTAGAATTCGGAGTTCAAACTTTGAATTTTATAATAAAAAATACAAAATTTCAATTTTTTTTAACCCAGTCTCCACCAGCTAACGAATCTTAGGGAATCGTGTTTCGAAGTCTTACTAAACTAATGTTCTACGCAAAACTAACGTAGCTAAACACTACAGCGACGAGACAGCTATTTCGGTGTATGTTATTCACATTGCAAACACAATAAAACGTTACTAAAAGTTGTGCTAGCTGTTATTTGGAGTATGAATATTTGAAAACTACAGCTGTAAACATCATCATCTACCCATTACCGGTTCACTGCAAGGCAAAGGTGTCTACGCAGAAAGAGAAGGGTTGAGACTGTAGTCCAGCACTGGCCGGGTGTTGATTGTTACACTTCACACAACCTTGAGAACATTATGGAGAAGAACTCGAGGTTTCCTCACGATGTTTTCCTTCACTGTTAATGTGATATTAAATTTTTAAAATTAACTTAACTCTGACAAGTGAGAGGTATGTGCCGGGGTTCGAGCTCAGTCCCCCGAAAATGAAGACAAACATACTAGACTATCACTGCTTCTGTAAATAATTAAAAATTTGCTAAACATGTTTTCGTCTCTATTTTAGGTAACAGCAACAACGAGAACGTGACCCGGAGTAGCAGGTAGCATTCTCGTAGCCATTTTAGGCAACTAATAGTAAATTCCATCGGGACACACCGGCAGTTTACAGATGCTATGCATTGCGAAGTAGTTACGTAATTACAAAACTCCAGAGGGAATATGCACAATGTACATAATTCTGAAACATTTATCCACGCCAGATGACATAAATGGCCTCATTTTAAAATATCTTTCATCGAATTTCATGTTCATTAATGCAAACCGGAACTCTGATGAATTATAAAATATATAGTGGGTAACAGAGCAATTATTCACAAGTAAATAATGTAATGTGTATTTTACTGACACAGTTTCGGATCAATAAGTAATTAAAGCCTACTCAGTCTTTTATAGTAACATATGAAATCAATGCTTTTAAGAATTGTTAATACGTCTCACCCCATCATGCAGTAACGACTGCAGGGTGAAGTTTTTTTTACTGAATAATACAGCAGAATACCATATCTACAATTAGTAATCATCATTGCATGTGAGATGAAAAATAAAAATGTAATCTTTTCCGGCTAGCCAAATAATGCTGTATGCTGTGTGTGTGTAAAAAATGTTCTTATATATTTAGAAAATTCAATAATTTATCTTTTCAGAAACCAGAAATTTAGCTTTGCTTTAAGTAATCATATCAGAAATATGGAAATTAAATAAGTAGAGAAATTAATATAGCCAGCATAAAAATACCAGAAGTGGTAATGGGCTGAGCAGACATCTTGAAGGAAGATGGACATTGGGATTCCAAGGAACTGGAATAGTGACTCTACACCAAACGATGTATAATAGTAGACTGTAGATCTTCTTCTTAGGTTGGCAGGGAGCATGAAGCACAATAATAATATTGAACATACAGGGTACAGTAAAATGAAGGTACGGCAGGTAGATATAAACTTAAAGTAGTGTTTGCTTATAAAACATCACTACTTAGTATGCAGTAATTAATATTAAAATAAAAGAATATAAGGCTTTATTCGATCTTACGAACTGTAAACGTAGTGGCTTTTTATTTGCCGGTTCGAATAATTCCTATCAAATATTATATTACAATTTACTACTATTTCTAGGTACTATTTAATTTACTACTATATAATCCTAATAACTGCTATACTATATATAAAATCAATACAGCGATTAAGAATAATATACCTACTACTAATAAGAAATAATATAGGTATTTTCGTAGTTACCATCAAATGTTAAACTACCTTACCTACTCAAAAAAATCATTTACAAAGTATAGTCTATATGAATTGGCAAATCCTAATAGTCATTGGCGATTCTTAACAAAACCCCTTTGGTTTCTACGCGTCGTCCTACGTAAACATTAAATCATTTTAAAAAGCATTAATTACAATCGAGTTTATCTATACTAATAATAACTAAAACTGTAACTGGAAGATATCTGTACATTTAATATATTTTGAAAATTTTGACCGGGGGATGCTTAATAATCGATACTGAGTACAAACAGATTTTTATTTAATTTTTTTCCGTCTGTCTGTCTCTCTGTCTGTCCGGGCATCACGTGAAAACTATTGAACGGATTTAAATAAAATTTGATGTAGTGGTAGTTGGTATCACGGGTCAACATATAGGATACTTTTTATCCAGATAAACAATAAGTTTCCTCCGGGAAATGGGATGAAACTTTTTATCAATTTTACTTCATGTCTCCATTAAATATGCACCATATGTTTTTTATTTCATAGTGGGTACTACCAAGCTTGTTTTGTCTATATTACATTATTATTATTATTATTATGTTTTTTTGATGAATATTGTCGGGATCAAGGACATAACTCTTCCCAAATAACAACAAGTAACAAGACATGTGACAACGATTGAATACATGCGTACCATACTACTTAATATTATAAATGCGAAAGTTTGTGAGGGTGGATGTATGTATGTATCTATCAACTAAAATAATGACAACTGACTAACTCAGTATACCACGTTAAATAATAGTAGTTACATAGGTAGCTACGATTATTATGATGCTAGCATCACATCTATTCTAGCTTCTCGATGGACTCATAAGCGGACGAAGTCGCGAGAGTCCGCTAGTTTGAAAATAATAATTTCTTCTCCATCCAAACGCGTTGATTATGACCATATCGGCTGAACGGTTAGTGACACCGACAAGCCTTAATAAAATGCAATTTTAGGATGTGTTTTTTGCCTCTTAATAGCGGCAATGGGATGATTTGTCTTTGCTGCCAAAAAATATAGCCAATATAAAAAGAAATATGTTATGGCAGGAAATCTTAATATTATAACACTTAATGTGTGTTAACAACCGTGGTCAAGAATAGGGTCAACCACTATATATTAATATGCCTAATAAAAAACGTTTTCTCTCTTTCCTCACAACTCTTAAAACGATACCCCAACAACGTATCAATGTATTGTGAAAACTTTTTATAAATAAATCATTTTCATTTCAACTTTATGAGACCCGCGTATGATCTATACTTCGATTGGAAAGATGACTGTCTCATAGACAAATACCTAACAGTAAATTTTTCATCAGGTATAATCTCATAAACGTCTTAAATACAACCATGCATTAGGAAGCAGTGACCTAATTAGTAACCTCTGGAGTGGAGCAATAGCTTTGAAGCATTATCCACACGGCTAACCACCACAAATTGCCGCATATAAATGAATACTGTATCTACTATCTAGTGGACACTAAAGCTGAGGTGATACAGAGATGAATATAAAAGGAAACAATCTTTCGTGATAGACACATGTTGAAATGATAAAATAAATATATTAATGGTATTGCTATATCGAAGAACTTAGTGATTTAACTTTATAATTTACAGTATAACATTAACACAAAATTAGACTTTGTTGTTTAATTCATTTTATAAACAATTTATAATTTATAAATTAGGCATCAGTGTTTTTTGTCAGGTATAACTTGGAAGTATAACATACTAGCTGTTGCCAGCGGTTTTCGTCCGCGTTCCCTGGAAACCGTTTGTTTTCCTGAGATAAAAAAATCAAGTTTATTAGTTTCTCAGTTAGGGCGTTGAGTAAGGACAAAAACAAAATAACAAACGAATAAACAAACAAACACACTTTCGCATTAATAATATTAATTAGGATAAGGTTACGACTGAAGTGAATAGGTAAACGTGCTACGACCTAGACCTCATCCACAGAATTAAGACAATACAGAAACCGTGAATACGACTAATATTGAAGCATCAAAAACTTGAGTAGTGTTTCTCGAAGAGCCGGTTGGTTACTTCATTCCATTTAGCAGTTGACAGTAATTATTGTACCTCCAATGTTATAAACGTTTACCTTAAAATGGGAAAAATAGTAAAAGTTTGTGAGTTAGCATCATTCCGCGGATATGTAGAGAGATGTGCGTGAGCGTTTAAAACTGTTTTTGGACACATTTAACTGCAATATTGGCTGAAAGAAGAACCCTCATTCAGCCAATGTATGTTCTTAATTCTGTGACGTCATCATTGCTTTTTATCAGGCAAGTCGGCAAATCAAGCCCATCTGATAACCGAGACGGTAGCTTGAGTAGCTATTTACACTGGTATGTGAGGATAGTTCATAATATCAATAACAAGATGTCGTTTATGTCTGTGAAACGTGTGACACATGCCGCGTACTTACCATTAAATTTGATGGCCTCGGTGTAACGTTGCAATATACGCAGTTTAATTATTGTTGCAAATGTTTATTAGTGTTTGCTAACGGATCGTTACTGAGAAAATTCATACTATTTCGTTACATGTACACATATTGTCGTAATATATACCTACTTAAAGATCACTTATAGCCTTAAGAGAGCTCAGATAGTAGATAATAAGCAGGCGCTGTGATGGTAAGATTCACACATAGTGTACATGAGTAGGTTCTCCATTTTCGTATCATATACACCCATATTAATATAGTTGCTATAACATTAGAATAGTTAAGGAGTGTTTTGTCACATTCTGACAATTGAAAGGTGCTCTCAGTTGAATTGAGCCAAAACCTTGTTATTCATTTAAATTGGTCAAACAAAGAGATCTATCCACACAGAAGTCAGTGATTAAGGAGCATATTTTACAAGGGGGCATCCAGCACTGGATAGAGCTACATGACCCTAAAGTTCCCTCCACCGATCGTCAGCATATTGCTAGATTAGTTCGAGAAGCGATTATAATTCGCAAGCACAAAACCTTAATCGTGAGGACGGTTTTAAATTAGCAAGTGTGTGGAATCGAGTAGTAGAATTTTGCAAACCAAGAAAGCATCGTACAGCTTCTCAGTTTAAAAGGGACGTTATCAGGGTTGTATGTCGAACAGTTCGTGAGATGCTAACAAAAAGAACACGAAAACGGGTAGTCAAACTCTGCCTGTGACATCCAACTTCACATCTCGGACCTCCGCAGTCCCGTCGTGATCGCGATTCATGCAACTGGGTCTAAATATCGACAAATCCCATAATGTTTTCGTGGTATATACCCGTTGAACTATATTTAAGAAATGTTGTAATTCATTGTTCTTAGGCCAAAACACTGCTCTGACGTTATGATACTTTTATTATTAAAAAGGATGTCCATAATATAATCTAGAACTAAAGCTACTGATACACCTCAGCGTGTTTTAAACAAGAGAGAAGGGCACATATTTAAGAGGACTGATGGACGTTGGAATTTCGAAATACATTACTCTAGGATCCCAACATGGCTTAGCCACACTGCTCGTGTCGATATTAGACCGCCACACTGGGCGTCAATATAGTCGCGGGGAGTCATTGGCATTGAAAATCCTTGCAAAACAACTAAGTCCAACAGAAAACGTTCATCGAGAGACGAGGTGAAGATATTTCTATAGAAGTGAGGGGAGTGAGGTCGAGTTGCAACATCATAATTATCAGCGCATTACGGGCCAGTACATGCTATTTGGCGCCAGAAATAGTGGTAGTTTTTCATCATATTGATTCACATTTCACGCAATATTAAATCTCAAACTGTGATTGAACGTGAAAACTTGAGGATGATACTTCTCGTCCTATAAAATGTTTTGATAAAACGAGTTTTTAAAACGAAACAACGCTAAAAGTGCATCTCAAAATTTAATGCGTCGGTCTCGCTGTTTCTAGAAAAATCACAGAATCACTTTTGGTTTAAACACTATATGCATATAATTAATAATACTTATTTGATAATCAACTTATGTAAGAGTTTATACTAACATTTTATTTTATTGGAAAGAGATATTTACGAGTTACTTAACAGAAGAGTTTTCCGGTTAATGTAGCAAATAGGCATTAAGAAATGTCCTACTTATTCTGTGATTCACTGAATGCGCTTTGCTGTCACCCCTATTTATTTACAGATGCTTTTACGGAATTACTGCAGCCACGGAGTTCCGCCTGTTTTTACCTAACTGCGTAATAAGAGAGGAAATAGGTTTATCTGTTTGTGCAGTTGCGAATTTTAAGTTGGACCATTCGGCAGGTAACCGTAGGAATATTACATATGACATTGGATAAACAATACCAAAAACCATTCCTCTAATTTATTCCTTCTGAGGCGCTTTGAGAATGAAACTCTAGGCCCGATTTTATTATTTTTTTAAAGCATCAATTATTTACGTTGAAATACCTATATTATTAAATTTACCGACATCCCGTTAATGCCACATTCTAATAAAAGAACAACATAAATCAAACTAATAAAAAACCCTAGTACCTACTTTCCTGTACATTTTTTTTCCTTTGTTTATCTACAAGAGATTGGTATAAAACAAAAATGCCGCCAGATTTTAATTATAAATATTTAAGTTACTTTAGCTAGGTTTAATATAAATTGTATAAATTTTATTAAAAATTTTAAAGACGCATGCAATTCGCGTCGGTTTAAAAAAAACTGCTCTCTGAAACCGCAAATGTTTCCAGAATTATAATGCACTGGAAGAAATCAGCATTACCTGTGTACATATAAATCGTTCAGTAATGTGTGGGAAAAGACACGGGTGTAAATATGGACATGTTATTCTAACACAATACCTCGTCGGTAAACTTATAAGCAATTTAATGAACAATATACGAAGTATCAACAAGAGAAGGTTTGCAGTGGTTTGCAATATGATGTCGAAGTTAGGACACAACTGTGGTGTAGTTTGCAATGCGGATGTGGTTTGTACTCGCTCAGCAAACATGCACACCTGCGGCTTGTTGGTCTGATGGGAATTTCACGTGCTCCAGACAATAAAGCTCAGTTCACACCTGTATCGCAAGAACTTTTAGCGTAAGTGACAATCAACGCTACACTTTTGTTCAAGTATGGACTATTACGGTGGAGTGCTATTATAGGGAACATGTTCTCGTAGGTAACATGTTCTGCAGTTCTTAGTATAAGTAATGAGACAAGAACATTCGTATTTATTATTCAGACCAATCGACAACCTGCGCTATCATCATCATCCTAAGGTCTATGAATACTAACTACCGGGTACAGGTCTTCTTTTTCATAGGAATGAAATTTTTTTAACATAAATCCACCACGATGGTTAGTGAAATTTAAATAATACCCGATAGCTTATCGCGCATCCCAAGGCCGCGTTTGTAAAAGAACAATTTTGTAATTATGTTTTGATCTCAGGAGTCAATTTCAGAACACCGTGATCCGCAAACAAACATGCTACAACTAGATTAACAGCACTAGCATGGTCAAACTACTTACTGAAATTAAATTAAATTAAATTAAATTTATTCGCTGAATATGAGCTTACATAGGGTCTTATTATAATATAACATTCCTCCATATTAAGCATGCGAAATGTAAAATGCACAACAAGTAAAATCATTACACATGTCTGCATAATCTTGTTGAGCAAGCATTGAAAAGTTATTTATTAAATTATACAGGTAATATCAATGTTATCATAATAATGTCAAAATAATATCCTTTTTAACTCGGATATTGTATAGAAACATTTTGTAAACAGCCAATGCGCCAGATTTTTCTTTAAAAAACGCGTAGGTTGATTTTTTAGACCTGCATCTAATTTATTGTATATTTTAACGCACATAGGAAAGGGGGATTTTGCGGTTTATTTAATTTATATTTATTGTTGCACAGCCGAAATTTATTCCTCGTTTTGAAATGGCTTACGTTCGAGAAAGTTTTAAAATACTCCAGGTGGCGATGAACGAAGACTGATATTTAGTAGATATACAGACAAGGCAGAGTAAGGAGATTGTGTTTTTGAAATATTGGTCTACAGGAATCCGTTGGTACCTTCTTAAAAGTACTTTCACAACGATGAATAAATATCTTGCGATTTTTCTCCGTATGGGCTGCGGCCGTTTGGTCCGAATCCTAGCGGCATGACTAGCATGAGCAGGATACAAATATCTCCCCTGGGAAAGGATAAAAATGTATCGTCTCCCACATTTATCAACTCGAAGAGCATTGGCACACAACTGGTAATAATATCCAAATAATATATGTGTAATAATAAACGGGGGTTCCCTTGCTTTAGCAGGTGGACACGTTAATGACATCCCCTGACAGGTGATATAATCGCGGGATATAATTTTGTCTCTTGCCTGTGCTAGCACTGCACTGGAGCATTTATATAGGTAGCCAGTTAGTCCTACCGATAAAGACATGCCGCTACGCAATTTAGGGCTCTGGTACGATACCGCATAGAAACCAATGGATTAGTATAAGTGCCTTACAAGTTAGCCCGCTATTATCTTAGACACTTCTCAGGGCATGTAAGGAGCACTTCCTGCAACGTGCCACTCTGTGTCCATTAACCTGAGGCACAGTTGTTAAGACGTCCCCTCATACCGGATACATTACAACAATGCTGCTTAGCGGCAGAAATAAGGATGGTGGTAGTACCTAGTTTCCCGTACGAGCTCTGTCATAAAAAGCTCTACCACTACTTAAGGTTAAACTGCAGTCAAATGTTAACTAGTCATAAGAGCAAGTAGAACCCGTAAATTAAACTCTATAACCACGCTCGAGTCCGTCAACATATCTCTGCTGGGAATACCTACTAAATAGAAGCAGGTAATTATTTAACAACTCAGGATAAACTATTGCTGTACTTTACCTAGCAATTAACAGGAAGCTTGTATTTGAACTGTTGACTTTTGAAATCTAGTTTAACTTGGCGGCTAGCCAAAGTCTCCAATATTACGGGCCATAGAAACTTGATGTTCCTCCTAAACTTATAGATGGTACTGCTTTCGAGAGTTATTGGATCTGGTACTTCTGTAGCCAGGATGCGACAAAGATAATATCTGCGAATTTAGGTTTCGCTTCGTGATACGAACTACTTGTTATATTATGGAAGCTGCTTAAGTGAAAATACCTTTGACAGTTATATAGATATAACTGTTAAATCTACAATGTGAGCTAGCTGAATTTATAAGAATATTTTTTTATTAATTCTAATTTTAAATAATATTTCTACGTCATATTTTCTTTGTTCATTAGTGTTTACGAGTCTTCGTCGCCTGAAATAAACATATAATTGTGTTACATATATGTACGTCTTTTCTTAATTATAATTCCACTGACATCGTCCAAAGAGCAGCGGACTTAAATGGAGCTGGGCGGGCCACATATGTCGTAGTGGGCTAGATGATGAGAGAGATAATTATGAGGGAGAAGGATAGAGATGGGCTGAGGAGTCGAGAATGAAAGGGATGACATCGTTAAGGCAACAGGGAAGAACTGGACGCAGCACACCAACAATGGGGCAAGACGGCGTGCTAATGAAGAGAAAGTGGACTGAAATTAGCTAATGATGATGATGATGAATTATAACTTTACAAGCGTGGCCACCACGCCGACGTGAATATCATGCAACAAAAACTGGCTTTATGACAAAGTAGCAAGCTGAGTTTTTTGTATAATTTTGTATGCAGTGGTAGTTCTTGTCAACTTATTTGTAGGTGACAGAACCCAAAAATTATACAGAATTAACCTATAAAATTAATTATCTGGTAAATAAATTAATTGATTTGTAAATCAACATCATGTCAAGGTTTGCAAGTCTTCTCTGCGTTCCGCGTACCGCTAAATTTCTTGGTGGCACGTCTTTGCTGGTACGGTGCTAGCTAGCCACGGCTGAAGCCTCCCGTAAGACCTGACCAGAGAAAATTCAGAGATTATAAATTCCCAAACTTACCCAGCGGGGGATTGAAACAGGACCTCCACTTATCCTCCTATTATAGTATAAAGGACTACGTAATCGATAAAAAAGCTTGGGTGTGAATTATTGCTCTAACTAGGTTGCTCTTTTAATAATTTTAAATGACATTGTGAGATGGTGATAACAAAAAAAACACCCGGCTATGTTTGTTGTGGGCTTCTTCTTAGACCAGGACGCGTTTAGAACCTTCGTAGTTTTAGTTTAAGTTTACGAATTTGGGTATCGACATCATGTCACTACCGTGTAATTCTTATGTACGCATCTATAGCGCCACCCATGGGCCTACTTGAATAAAGATATTTATGACTTTGACTTTGACTTTATAAAACCATATCGCAAACCACTGCGCCAGGGAGTTGGTCAGTATAGATTTTATCATACAACCAGCTGCTACCTGCGTTCTTGGTCCGCGTCTATTACAATTTTTACGATCCCGCGAGAACCGTTTATGTTCCTGTGATGAAAGCCTACGTTAACCTCCGTCCTTTCAACTAACTCTGAACCAAAAATCAAGTTGATTATTTACATAGTTAGGGCGAAAAGAAAGGACAAAGAAAAAACACACTTTTGCATTTATAAAATTAGTTAAGGTAGCATCAGTATCGCTTATCAATATCTTTTTTATTGCCCTACAAGTAAGCCTTTGACTGCAATCTCACCTGGTGGTAAACTTTTGCATTTATAAAATAAGTAAAGATAGCATCAGTACCTATCGCTGGCCAAATTTTTTTTTTACAAGTTAGCCCTTGATTGCGATCTCACCTGGTGGTAAGTTATGATGTAGTCTAAGATGGTAGCGGGCTAACCGGGTAGTATGGCAGTTATATTTAACCCATACTCCTAATCGGTTTCTACGTGACATCGCTACGGAACGCTAAATCACTTAGCGGCACGTCTTGATCGGTAAACTGGTAACAAGCTACGGTCAAAGCCTTCCACTAGACAAAACGTTCATACTATTATGAGTCCTAGTGCGTCTACACTAAGACTTATCTTAGTGCGATTGGTAATAAGCAATACTAACGACTGTTTTTAAAAAGAAACAACATTTTCTGAATAGAAAATTTCATTAAACAGAATAATATATTCCATGAATTACTCCTGACCTTGTCGTTAATTTGGCTTAGCTCTTAGCAGAGAGCCACTTGAGACATTCGCACGTCAGGCGAAGAAAATTTATTCGCTACATTAATATTCTGAAAGGTACTCGCCTAATAAGTAAACATTTGTGATGTTATCTATTACGAAAATAAATTCTTAGACGATATTTACACCATGTTTATTTCTTAATTACCTAGCCCGGTCGTTAAAAGATGTCAGAAGTCATTTGTGGGATTAAGTATACGCTTTTATGAGTCCTAAAGTAATTTTGGACCTACCAATGCATAAGTTTAAAGAAAGTGTTAAAACACATTTATTACAGCGTGGTTACTGTACAACTGATGAATTTCTTAATGACAAGATTGCTTGGAAGCATCCGGCTCCGCTTTCATCTCTCACAAGATAGAAAAATGAAAATGTAAAATGTAAATTGTTGATATTGGAAAAGAGCAACTGCTGAGTTTCTTGCCGGCTTCTTCTCGGAAATCTGCCTTCCGAACCGGTGATAGAGTCACTACACACAGACAGACTTGACGTTTCAAAAGTGCTTATATTAAGCCTACTTGAAATAAATGAATTTTGAATTTTTTTTATTTTGAAAACTCTGGACCGATTTTGCAAAAATATTTTTTGCAACGATACGACGCAGTTTTATACCCGTAAATTAAATATGTTTGCTAAGAATACTTTATTGCAGACACATATTTATAAACACAGGGAAAAAAGTATCTGTCAGAGCGTAGGTAAAATATATGTGCTAGGATTTCAATTAAAGTAGTGTTGTAATTTCCATTTATTTGTTTGTTTTTTATTTTAATCTTATTTTTGAACAAGACGATCGGTTGTCATTCTGCGATTGGTTACGGCCGGTAGACGCATAATGGCGGGAGCCAATCAATTTGATTGGATTCTACCTGGACGGCCATTGATTTAATATGTTACTATAAGCTCGCTGTGGTTTTACTTGGCGGGCTGGATCGATCTTTGTAGAAGTCGGGAAGTGATTAGTGAATTGCGAGGTAGTAGAGAATAAGTTAATATTGTAAACAATTACGATAGTTTAAAAAGTAAATTAATAAAGGGTTATTTTTATGGTACATTTACTTGCGTCTTTTCTTTTCCTATCACTACCCTACAAATGGCAATTTTCGGTGGCTCCCTAAAGTTTAAGTATGGAATTATTATGGGGCGGATAAACAAATCCCTCCAATGTAGTTTTTCCCAAAAAAAAATTACGTTTTCTCTGGCAATGTAGACGATGGTAATGTAGTATTCACTTAACATCAGGCGATGCATCTATGCTCGCACGCTCTAAAAAAATTGAAAATGGTTGACCCTGGAGTTCAAAACACTATGAATATCCTATCAATGAGTATAGAAACTATGATTGTTTGATATATTTAATATAATCATCGGCTTATTCATAGATAAACTACTGGAATACGCTATTTCATAACACACGCAATTATTAAACTACTTAGGTATATGTAGCTCAAGATTAACTTAACCTAACTCTTCTAGGGTAAAATACTTGCACTATATCATAACACCACATACCTTTTTTTTAAACACAATACTCGAAGGTCACTAAGGACTGAACAGGCAAGGTCTGGGATTTCTACAAAAATGTTTTTATTGTTTTATGACACAGAAGTTCAAAACTATATCAGCATATCAACTTGAATTTTTTTCAAGAGATTTACCACCGTGGTAATTAAGTGTGCACAAACACAGGTGCACTCTAGAGTGAGGGTCCCCGAAATAGATTTCGGGGACCCGAAATAGATACGACGCAGCATAAAGTGCTCGCTGAAGCTCAAGGTGAATTTCCGCCAAACTTCAGTGATACTAAAGATATCTTGATAGAAAAACCTTATTGCCGACCCGGACATCGAACCCAGGTCCTCGTGATCTGCAGTCAAGTATGATAACCACTAGACCAACGAGGTGGAATTGCTTCAGTTCTACTGACTTTTGTATAAAGTCAAAAGTCGAAGTCAAAAATATCTTTATACAAATAGGCCCATAGGTGGCACTTTTGATGCGTATGGTGAGAATAACACGGTAGTGAAGAAGCCCACAACAAACTTAGCCGGGTGTTATCACCATCTCAAATTGTCATTTGAAATTATTAGAAAAGCAATCTGGTTAGAGCAATAATTCACACACTAGCTTTTTTATCGATTACATAGTCCTTTATAGTATACTAGCGTACCCAGCCCGCTTCGCTGGGCTAGATTTTGCTTTATTTTATTTAAAGAATAAACTTACATCATTCAATTTTTAATTTAATTCTCATAATATATTAAATTATTTATTTATCTCCGTATTCATTCTCTTCTATTCTCTTCTCGAGCGGGTGAAGATGTACACCCAACAATAGAATATCATCATAGTAAATATAAGCTGTATTTGACAGTTTGACAGTTCAAAAATAGGAGTGCTCCGATTGTTACCAAACTTCACAAGATTACTCGCCAGGTCAATCCGGAGATTCGCTGAAAGTTTCATTGAAATCGGTCCAGCCGTTTCGGAGCTTATACACAACATACCCACAAACTTTCTCTTTTATATATATAGGTAGATAGACTAGGACTTTTCTATAAGCTTACGTTTAGTAGGTACAAACTTTGAACTTCTTAAGAGACATCTGCGAGATGTCAATGAGTAGTATATTATAGAATTGTAAACGAATTATGAATTTTATGTAACCTAGTATAATATAAATACCGATCCGATGGAATTGGACAAAGTTGCGTGACCGTGTAATTGGCCCCTGCGAAACCACGCGGGTGCAAACAAGAGGAGGAAACCTACCTACCGCGTTGCACATGACCATCCAATTATTGAGTTTGATTGAAGCTGGTACGAATCCACTTTGTTTATTTTCCATACGTTGCTAGTTTGGAACAATATTTGTTATGTTTTATATTTTACCGCTATACTCTCTTACGTAGAGTGATAATGATGATCATTTATATAAAATACTGCCTCTGCCCGCGTTATTCGTTCTTATTTATCACAGATCCCATGGGTGCCGTTTGGTTTCTTGGGATAAAAGGCTATGTTTCTCTTCGTTCGTGAAGGAAAACATTGTGAACAAACCTGCATGCCTGAGAGTTCTCCATAACGTTCTCAAAGGCTGTCAATAAAAAAAAAAATATACTACGACAATACACACATCGCCATCTAGCCCTAAAGTAGCGCAGCTTGTGTTATGGGTACTAAGATGACTGATGAATATTTTTATGAATAAACATCCAAACACTGAAAAACATTCATGCTCAGCACACAAACATTTTTCCAGTAGTTGGAGTCGAACCCGCGGCCTTGGACTCAGAAAGCAGGGTCGCTGCTCACTGCGCCAGTCGGCCGTCAAACTGACGACCTAGTACTGACGACTGGGCTGATGATGATGATACAATTGTTTCTTTGATGATTTTATTAAAAGTTGTATGATAAATACGGCATTACTTACCTGGTTTTGTGACGAATAAGGAGGTACGTACCTATCTTCAAAAAAAAGTTCCGTTACTAAGCTATCAAAGCTTATATGATGACGAAGTTTAAGTAAATTTTATGTCTATGATATAGCCGGTTCGCTTATGCGTCATCTGCCGGGATACATTAGCAGTGTTAATCCCCACTATTTTGTAAAACAAATTCGCCTAGTGGCAAACTTGATTTATAAACTAATTGAACAACAAACAATTGTGGCGTGGACAAATTGGCGCTGTGTTGTGGATTTGTTTTTATTTCGCCTACTTTGACTAAAAGCTATCTATGCTACTGCAGCAAGGTAGATTATCAAACACAGATGAGATTTATGGGTGGCTGAGCATACTCTCTGTTGTCTGAGCGGCGGATCGATGCAGCGCAGTTATTGTTTGCAGATAGATTAATGCGGCGATAGAGTGGGGGCTGAGGAGCTGTCGACGCGACGACGATGGTCCGTCTACCTCTGTCTGTTGGACATATATTTATAATAATGTGCAACTATTTGGTCACATTTTTTAGCGCATTCCTTGTTAAGACCGGGGCATGACCGATTTCAGTATGTAACGTTACAATTTCCAATTCTTTGTTTTTTGCATCCTTTGAAAGTTGATATATTCTTGTTATTGAGTTATTACTTATACTTTAAGGAAATGTTTTTGTAAATTAGTAATTAAAAAAATTTGAACAATTAAAATACTTAATAATATAATACAGTATATTTTTATCTCAAAACTAAGTGTCACTGTAAAGAAATACTTAGATTAAATACTGTTTTTTTAGTCATTAGCAGTACTCAGCACCTTAATAATGCTGCAATAGTCTAAAATATTAATACCTGTTTTAATACAGTATCAGATTTGCATGCTCGCAATCGCGAAGTGGTTTTCGTGTATTGAAACACTGTAACGTTGAAGCAAACTGGACATAACATCACTTGCTTCAGAGTCGCAAATTCTGTAAGTTATTTACTCTACAAGAGGTCTTGCTGTAGAAATGTGGACGTATTTGAGCTTTAAAACAATGTGTTTAAATTCTATTTCTAATCAGACCCTACACAATATCGATAGTCGAAGTACAAATCCTTTAGTAATTGATACAGTTCACATTCAATGTTTAACATAGGTGACCTTGATATTTCGAGCTACTTGCGAAACAAAGAAAGGTCACTTGTGATTGCGGTCTTTACTGTTGCGAGTTGCTTGTCAACCATATACCAGCCCTTTAAGAAATGATGTCAACTTTTAGGACGAAATAAAATGAGTAGTATACTTTATTGTACATAAACACTACTATATTTAAAATACAAATATATCAAACTTTATTACCTCTTGTTACCTCCTCACCGGCAGAACTTTGAAATATCCTTTCACAGCTATAATTTAGGTACTACAAATATAAAATAATAAAAGATATATTTTTACTTACAATATCAAGTCGTTTTTGAGATCTCGTTTTCAATGCAGCTTAAATAATGTATCAAAACACATTGAATACATCGAGGTTACAACTGCTGAGTTTCTTGCCGGCTTCTTCATTAAAGTCACTAAAAACAGACATACTTGACATTACAACAATTCCGGCTAAGTTTGTTGTGGGCTCTTATACCATGGCGCGTTTGGAACCCTCGCAGCTTTAAGTTTAAGTTGGCGAACGAAGTTATCACCATCCCCTTACAATTATGTAAACATATATGTATGAACGCTTCATAAGTGCCTGCGATAGGCCTACAGGAATAAAATAATTTTGATTTATTAGGTGCTTTTATTAGGTCTATTTGAAATAAATAAATTTAAAATTGATTTTGAATATTTTGAATAGGTTAGTAAGTTAGTCAAACTGACTTTCCTTTGCTTTTTCTATGTTCATACAAATCAACATTTTTGGAATTGAATAATAAGCTATTCTTCCAATAATCACAAAGTAAGTTGCGACAGATTGTATACAGTTTACTACTAATTAATCAGAGGTGGGCATAAGCCCCGCTTACATTTTTCTGTCTTTATGACTTCTGCAAACTGTGCAACTGTACGAAGTTCAACGACTGAAGCAAGCATATTTGTGCCGCTTACCGGAGTCAGCCATTTCAAATGCTTTTGGCACAGTTCCCCTGCAGTTTGTCAGAATATTTCCGACGCTTTCTCATCGTGGATCCCGAAGATCTTATTTGAATTTAAATACATATGCATCGCAATTCACAAAATTTTCTAAAACAATACCTATTCTTACTTTTCATCATAAGGGTGATATCACCTAAACAAAAGTACCTACCCGAGAAATTGCTTTTTACGTTTCGCTGATTGTAATAGGATGTTGAATTAAACCTCAATTTTCACTCTGTTGAATAATGTCGTACCCACTCTTACCGCAATCTTTACGCTTAGTTTACCCGAGGGGACACGAAAATATCGGCAGCTTCTAAAACTTGCTTCTTTATAGAATTTTATAGTATTCATGTTCCTAAATTCCACTTTAAGTATATACTATCATCTGGTGTTTTTTTTTGTGTAAATAAAAAGGTATGATAATGATATGATAAAAGAAATAATGAGGTATGATAATGAAATAAAATATCATTAGGTTTTACCATAAAATTAGATATTATTTTTGATTCAAACTTCTTAGTACAACATAACGAAACGCATATTTTTTTATAAGCACAAATTCTTTATTCTTATCTGTATGCGCCAAGTTATATTAAGTTATTTAAGATTTTTATTTTTCGAATGAGTGGACTGTATTTTTTGCGGTAAATTGGTGTACAAAAGAAAGATACAAAGGAATCAGAGCACAAGGAAGACAGCACTTACTTGACCTTATTTTTCATGGGTAGGAGCACGCCGTCCGTTGATCCAAATATTCCTCACGAAGTCCTCTCTTCTCGAACACCACCACTTATGTTATATTTCGGCACACACATAAATATAGGAATTATGCTTAAAAGGATCTCATTGAAACTTCTAAGGTATATTATGATATTTTATGGCTTATTTTCAGGCAGCCAGTAAACTCGTATTGCCCGTTACTTTTCGCAATCGGAAAGCAAGTCGTCCGCAAACGTCTTAATCGTTTGCTTCCGTTAATTTAAGTGACAGCTCTGCGTTCTAGTGTTTTTGAGGCGTATGAGGGCGCCAGTCTCTTTACGGAGAATCGTTCAGTGCTGTTTTAGGTTGGATATGGGAGAATAGGAACACCAATGAAATTATAAATTATTATTTAAGACTTAATTATAACTTGGCGCAACCATCCACCCGCCCTTAAAGGGTCACCTTTAAGAAAAGCTCTCATAAGGTATGAGGTAGAATTGCCTCTTTTAAGAACGCGTATTGCGCATGGGCGTATTTTATATAAGTATGTGTATATTTACGAAAGTATATTAAAAAATATTAATTATTTGTAGAATTATTATAAAAGAGAATAAAGTCTTAACGTATGAGCTACTTAGTACTAAATTATGAAACTATAATTGTTACGCTTATTGCGTCGGAAGAGGGCATAAGCGAACGACCGGACGGACGTAAGTTCTCCCGGAAATTTTAACGGTCGCTACGCGTATGACGCCGTCTTTCGAGGGATGCACTTTCTCTACTACTGCTAGAGGCCAAGCCAGAGGCGGTACGTTGTCATTTATAACTACGACGACAGTTCCCGGCGTAATAGGTACGGAAGGCGTATTCCATTTCAAACGAACTTGCAATCCGTGCAAATATTCCATCCTCCAACGATTCCAAAACGATTGGACCATTTTATCTATTAACGAGTACCTGTCAACCAAGTTAATTTTGTCTGGATTGACATCAGGCGCAGGCAAGGAGAATAGAGGCGCAGTATGTAGGAAGTGACTTGGAGTAAGAGCCGAAGGTTCGGCAGGGTCAGAGCTTAGTATTGTTAGCGGACGCGAATTGAGAAGACATTCGACCTGAATGAGCACAGTGCAAAGTTCCTCATAAGAAAGGAGCTGTTGCCCTATGACCTTGAACAGGATCGTCTTAGTCACCTTGATCATACTTTCCCATGAACCTCCAAAGTGTGGGGAATTGGGACAGATGAATTTCCAAGTTATGCGATTTTCAGCGCATTCCTGCTCTAGCTTCGGGTAATATTCTTCTCTTAGAAATTTATAGAGGTCCCGAAGGTAAGAAGCAGCACCCTGGAAGTTTTTAGCATTGTCGCTATGCAGCACCTGAACAGGACCACGACATGATAGGAATCTTTTAAGCCCGGCGAGGAAACTGGGGGTGCTGAGTGAGGTAGCAACCTCAATGTGCGTAGATCTCGTAGTGAGACACGTGAACAGCACAATATAAGCTTTCTCGCTGTGTACGCCACGGCGGCGTACAGGAACGTATGGTATAGGACCTGCATAATCGCAGCCGGTGAAACTAAAGGCTTTCAACGCTGGACGTGTACGTATATCAGGAAGATCCGCCATCAGCGGAATGGTTGGACGCGGTTTAAATCTAAAGCAAGTATTGCACATATGTACTCTTTGCCTGACAATACGGCGTGCCGACAGAATCCAGTACCTCTGACGAAGCAGGGCCATTAGGAGTTCGGGTCCAGCATGTAAATGTTTAATGTGGTAATAATCAATGATTATATTTACCACGTGGCCATTGCGAGGCAATATAACCGGATGTATTTTTTCAAAGCTAAGTCCAGAGTTGGCGAGACGACCACCAACGCGGATAAGTCCATCATCAATAAATGGTCTTAGGCGATTAAATGCCGGTGAACATGTTTTATTATTTTTAATAAGAGAATATTCTTCAGCAAAATGCTGATTTTGCAGAGCGCGAAGCATTCTATTCTCTGCGAAATTTAAGTCGTCAGCGGTAACTGCACTAGTGCCGCGACGAGGCAGTAATTTAGCAAATCTACAAATGTATACAATTATACGTAGAAGTTTGCTCCACGAAGAAAAACGGAGAGCAAGCTCGTGTAAGTCGTTCGGGAGTATAGGTTTACACACAGTGTGTATAAGAACCTTCTTCTCGGGTACGTCTTCAATAGACTCTCCCTCTAGAGTTTTGAGTGGCCACTGAGACGGATGCATTGATGCCCATGGTGGACCATGCAGCCACAGAGGGTGTGAGAGAAGCTTCTCAGGAGTTACACCTCTCGATAGAATATCAGCAGAGTTCTCAGTGCCAGGGCAATGATAAAAGTTGTCTGGTGAGATATTCTCAGTTATCTGTACAACGCGATTCGCGACAAAAGTCTGCCATCTATGCGGTGAACTTTTTATCCAATATAGGGCGACTTTGGAATCGAGAAATGCATATGTAGCCTTGATTGGGATACGCTCAGAGTAAGTGTCATGTACTGTACGAAGCAATTTCGACAGTAGGACGCCACCTAATAGTTCGAGACGAGCAATTGAATGAGGTTTCGTCGGCGAAACTTTACTTTTCGCACAAGCAAGACGCACAGTGTTACCAGTAGGGGAGCTAACGTGTAAATAAACGACAGCACCATAGGCTGCGAGACTAGCATCTGATAGTCCCAGGAGAGTGACCTCACAGTCTGTTGTCACGCCCACATGACGCGGTATGTGTAGCTTATTTAGAGCTGGCAACTCATCGCAAAACTGTCTCCACATCTTAATGATGTGTGGTGGAGCTACAGTGTCCCAATCAAGATTTAATTGCCAAAGCATTTTAATTAATATTTTGGCATACACGACTGTGGGAGCAACGAAGCCCATTATGTCCCACAGACGGGCAACAGTCGACAAGATGGAGCGCTTAGTGCATGTCACATCGTCGGGCACAGAAATTTTAAAATAGAAAGCGTCATTTCCAGTATACCAATGCAGACCAAGTATTTTATGGTGCATGGTTTTGTCAAACTCCACTTCAGTCGGAAGTTTGTGGGACGCAGGAAGGTTATCTAAGACCTCGCGAGAATTGCTGTTCCACTTAACTAATTCCCACTGTGCACCCTTAAAAAGATCGATCATCTGCAGCGACACAGTGACTGCCTCTAGTTCGCTGGGAAGCGAGAAAGCTACGTCATCCATATAAAGCGCGGGTAGCACAATGCTATTCGCTCGTGGATATTTTGCGCCGTCGTCATTCACCAGCTGTCTTACCGTGCGCAGTGCATGGAAGGGACTGGAAGTGAGACCGAAACAGACTCGATTGAACTGGTATAGCACAAGAGGGTCTTGTGGATTAAAGCGGTATAAGAAGCATTGATAGCGACGATCAGCTTCGCGCATAACGATTTGTAGAAACTGTTCTCGGCAGTCGGCTGTCATTGCCACTGCATGCAGACGAAAATTCAAAATTATTTTAAAAAGATCTCCCTGTAAATTTTGACCGGAATGTAGCAGATGGTTCAGTGCCTTTCCAGAACTAGAACGACAAGAAGCATCGACGACTAATCTCAGTCTCGTCGAGAGTTTGCCTTCACGTAAAATCCCCGTGTGTGGCATCACGTAAATCGGAACAGGATCTTTAGAATCATATGAAGGCGCGGGAGAAATATAATCTTTCGCGAGATAACCTTTTATGACGTCATCATATGCCGACCTCAATTTATTCGAAGCTTCAAGCTTTCTTTCGAGGCAGATGAAACGTTTCTTAGCTATGTCCAAAGAATTCCCTAGGGAATATAGATCCTCTTTAAATGGCAGCCCGACAACGTATCTGCCCGTATCGGGATCTCGGACAGTAGTCGAAGTGTAGAAGTCTTCGCATTCATTATCATCAGGATTCTGAATGGAAGCGGAAGGAAGTTCTTCAAGTTCCCAGAAACGCTTGACTAAAGAGTCAATAGCAGGAGGCTCTTGAACGAAACAACATGTCAAGGCCGTATGAGTATTTATAGTAGGTATCGTAGGCGCATTGCCCATGAACACCAGACCTAACACCGTGCGCAATGCAACGGGCACCGACGGGTCGCGACGTGACGTATGGACGTCGTCGGGGAGAAGCAAATGTGGAAATAGGGAAGCTCCTATTAAAGCATCAATTTTATCAGGTACGCCGTAACTCGCATCGGCAAGCGGAATACCTTTAAGGTGTGATAGGACTGCCGTATCTATCACAGCCGTAGGTAATTTGTCTGTCACTTTATCAACAACAAGTGGCGAGATATTAAAACTAACGTTATCATCAAAACGCGAATAAAACGTCAAGTCAACCGAGCTGGATTGTACAACCTTCTCAATTCCACCGAACCCCTTCACGATAGTACGTTCTGTGAATTTAGTTTGCAAACCCAAGCGATCACAACATTCTTTTGAGAGGATATCGGCCTGCGAAGCAGAATCCAACAATATACGTATAACTTGCCGTTCACCATTACAGTCGTAAACAGCAACTTGTGCGGTAGCCAATAAGACAGTAGTTCGCTTGTCTTCCACACGATTCATTAAATTGCTATTATACACCTGCGTAGCGCTTGTAGACGGGCTTACGCGCGTAGCGCACAGTGCTACGTCGGCGCGATCATCCGCTACGGGCGATGACGCGGTAACGGTAGGTGCGTTCGGTGGCGGCATGACGGTATTCAACTGAGGCGCGCGGGAATGTTCCTCGCGCTGGTCAAAGTGCAGCCTTTTGTTATGTTTCTGACCACACGAACAGTGCGGGGAGACTTCACATTGCCCGACTTTATGTTTTATAGACAGGCAGTTCACACAGGCATTCTTCTCCTTGACGCACTTAAAACGTTCTTGAGGAGTTAATAATTTATTAAAGTCAACACATTTATATAAATGCGCATGTGTTATATTTCTACATAGACACTTGGACGTAGGCTTATCAACCGTGCTTATATAGGCCTGATACTTCGGCGCATTGCCAGAAGTCCCGTTATTCAAATGTTTTATATTTTTATTATGACGTGTATTAGAAGGGTTTGTGACATTCGTATTCGTACGCTCAAACACCTTCGCGCGTGTTGTGATAAATTCCACAAAGTCGTCGAAAGTAGGTATATTCTTACCGCATTTAATTTCAAACGCGCGTACACTCTCAGTATCGACCCTTTGTGTAGCTATATGTAGTATGATAAGATCAGCTAGGTTATCTAACTTTAGATTTTTTAAAGCGCTTACTGCGCCAGCGAACCGGTCTATGAAATCTTCAAAGTTAGTCGCAGAGGGAGTCTGAAAACCCTTATAGCGAAATAATTCATGTAGGTACGCGGAAGTCAACATACGTTTATCATCGAACCTATTGACGAGTGTTTGTAAAATGAGCTGATAATTCTCAGCACACGGAGAAATTCCAGCGATTGCGCTTTTTGCCTTCCCTGTCAGCTTCGGTAACAGATAAAATAGCTTTTCTGCATCTGTGAGTGATGGATTATTATCTACTACTGACTTAAAGGTCGTATAAAACATCTGAAAAGATTTAATGTCACCATCGAATTCTAATATCGATATGGGAGCTAGCTTCGGCTTGGCTTTTAGCAGCGCGGAGGTCGCATTATGTATTTCTGGTGTCGTATTTAAAGTTGAGCATTTTGTATTTGTTCGTTTGACCCTATTATACAAAGTCTCAAAAGCATACAGACTTTTGTAATCAGGTTTTGCATCTGAATTTAAGTTTAATAAACGTGTATTATAATCGTCTACAATAGACTCGTACTTTAAACGCAATGAATCAATTTGTGAAGATTCGTCTAGAAAATGTTCTCTTTTTTCAACGTTCGTATGAACATCGGGTTCACGAGATAAGTCAAAGACATTTTGCATGATACCGAATATAGCTTCACGTTTAGCAATTAAGATAGACAGTTTAGTATCCTGAATCTCCTTATCACTTTCGCTAGTTTTAGAATCTACTTTAGGAGGCATTTTACTAAAGTGTAAGTGAGACAATTATCTAACAATCACGAAATACCTATATTTTTATGTGAGTATGATAGGTTAATAGCCAATCATATACTGGTAAATTAAGTAGGTCGCGCGGAGTGCGGATAATATGCGCAAGCGCGCTTCGTTCGATATTACGCGTGGTCGGGTTATATCGAATGTTCGATCGACCAGAGGTTCGTATAGACAAATCTCGACCTTATATGCTAGGTGTTACGACTCTTGAGTAAATGTTTCACAACCGAAGGTACTACGATAATTAATAATTGCAAGTTTTAAGATTTGTTTTAATTGTTAATTCAATTTAAATACACTAATATTTATCGAAATATACATAAATATGTGTAGATAATTAGTATGTCTAACTGGGGAAATAGCTAGCTCAATGCTATAATGCCGCTTATGCCAGTATTAAGACAAAGAAAATAGATGACGCAATGACCTATTTTATTTAAAATTATATTATTTCAATTATTAGAGCCTATAGAAGTATTCTAACAAGGAAACTAATGCTTCAATACGTTAATATGAAGGAAATGCTGTAAATATCCGGCTCGAAGGACCAAAATAAATATGTATGCGCCAAGTTATATTAAGTTATTTAAGATTTTTATTTTTCGAATGAGTGGACTGTATTTTTTGCGGTAAATTGGTGTACAAAAGAAAGATACAAAGGAATCAGAGCACAAGGAAGACAGCACTTACTTGACCTTATTTTTCATGGGTAGGAGCACGCCGTCCGTTGATCCAAATATTCCTCACGAAGTCCTCTCTTCTCGAACACCACCACTTATGTTATATTTCGGCACACACATAAATATAGGAATTATGCTTAAAAGGATCTCATTGAAACTTCTAAGGTATATTATGATATTTTATGGCTTATTTTCAGGCAGCCAGTAAACTCGTATTGCCCGTTACTTTTCGCAATCGGAAAGCAAGTCGCAAACGTCTTAATCGTTTGCTTCCGTTAATTTAAGTGACAGCTCAGCGTTCTAGTGTTTTTGAGGCGTATGAGGGCGCCAGTCTCTTTACGGAGAATCGTTCAGTGCTGTTTTAGGTTGGATATGGGAGAATAGGAACACCAATGAAATTATAAATTATTATTTAAGACTTAATTATAACTTGGCGCAACCATTATCAATTAATTTTGCAAACCACCTACTACTAAATACTGTATACAGCACACAGTATTTAATTTAAACTATATGACAGTACTTAAAGTAGAGTTGTCCTTTTCACACTTTATTCCCTGGACAAATAGTACTAGTCCAGCTTAGATGTTCTAAGTAACATCTTAATAAATATACGTACTCTACTTATACAAATAGTTAACGCAAAAATACTGTGTGAAGGAATAACCAATAAACATTTCTAGTAAATGTATGTCTTGCTCGTTGATAGAAGTAAGTCAGCGATTATAGTAACAGTCGCTTCGAGACGGCTTCATCCACAGTTAACATCGGCATTACATCTAAAATGGATGATCTGATCCGATCTCTACTGTTGGCAGATTCTCTACTAAACCTCTTGCTACAAATTATATTTGATTTAAATACACTATCATCACTCACTTAGGCGTTTGAGAGGTTTTACACAATGATAATAATTAAGCTAACCTTGATTTAATTCGCGAAAATAGATAGGTAGGCTGTTTAGTGTAACTATTGCATTATATTTTTTATAAGTATTAACTTTTATCCATTACCAAAAAAAAAAAAATAATTAAAAATTCATTTATTTCAAGTAGGCCTAATATAAGCACTTTTGAAATGTCAAGTCTGTCTGTTTGTAGTGATTCTACCACCGGTTCGGAAGGCAGATTCTACCGAGAAGAAGCCGGCAAGAAACTCAGCAGTTGCTCTTTTCCAACATCAACAATTTACATTTTGCATTTTAACATTCATTTTTCTATCTTGTGAGAGCTGAAAGCGGAGCCGGATGCTTCCAAGCAACCTTGTCATTAAAAAATTCATCAATTTTATAGTAACCTCGCTGTAATAAATGTGTTTTAACAAATTCTTAAACTTGTGCATTGGCAGGTCCAAAATCACCTTAGGAATCATATTATAAAAGCGTATACTCAATCCCACAAATGATCCCTGCACCTTACGCAGACGATATGCAGATGACACTAATTTATGACCATTTCTTGTAAGTCGACTGTTTATGTCCACTTTTTGTTTATAAAGACTAATATGTTGTCTTACAAATACTATATTGTTATAAATATATTGTGAAGCTACAGTAAGTATGCCTATTTCTTTAAACTTCTCACGGAGGGATTCGCGTGATTTAAGTTTATATATTGACCGTACAGCTCTTTTCTGCAATATAAATATAGTTTCGATATCAGCTGCTTTACCCCATAACAAGATTCCATAGGACATAACACTATGAAAGTACGCAAAATAAACTAGCCTAGCTATTTCAACGGAACAGGAATGTTGCTGAGGCTTGGGGTTTTTTATACAAGGACTATCACAAGTCAGATCGATACACATTGGCATTGTTGAGGATGAAGCAACAAGTTCATCGTACAGATTATTTGTTGATAGTATTTCAGCACTGTGTAATTGTGACTGAAGGTCATTGTTTGTTGAACATGCCCTACTTAATTCACCCTCCAACATAGAAGTTTTCCCTAGACCTTCTTCATAGGTTGATATGCATTGTTCAAATGAGCTGACTGCCTTCTGGAGTTGGTCGCGCTCCTCTATGACCAGATTGTGTGCACTGTTTAACTCTGCTAGTTCACCTTTCAGTTGGGAGTTCTTGGCTATAATTGCTCTCAGTTCAACTTCACTGTCATCTTGTTCCCTCACCAAGTCAGCATTTACTTGTTTGAGTGACTTGAGTTCACGGAGGGCATTCTTTAGTTTCAATTGCTCTTCCAATGCAGCCGCTCTTCTGGTTAACATTGGAGGAGCCATTTTATAGAACTCTGAAACACACCAAACAGTGTATGTAAGTGAAGGAAAATAGATGACCTACAGAAGAGAGAGACCAAAGGAATAAAAGTAGGATTCAAATTATTATTAAACAGAGTAATATTAAAGATCTGATTAGAAATATAAAAACATACTAGTTTGGCATATCCAACAGTTACAAATACTATTTTTTGCGCTGACTATTGAAGTTATTTCTAAAATGTATTAATTACTAAAGTAGATTACTAGAACAGTGACCTATATCATAAGGTGTGCATGAGTAGATGCTGTAAATGTTGTCTGAGACAGTTTCAATAATTCTTTTTCTTCACTTCCACAAATCCGTCAAGTAAAGCAAGAATGATTTTGTCAGAGTGTATATATAGGGACGTGTCTCGTGATCAACGAGAATGTACTGTGTAGGGAGTAATGTATTTAATAGCTATCGGGATATTATAACGTGATAACAGAGAACGATAAAGAAAATAAAAGCGATACTCCCCAGTAAAATCCTTTGAACGTAAATCATACGTCGTTACAGACGTTAGATTTTGAATTCTCGCCGAACGAACCTCCTGTCACATGGATAGTTCGCTTTTTGTGCTCGCTGAGTTGATTACACTTTTTATGACTATTTATCTAATGAACAAACACTTATTTACAAATAATTTACACAGTTTTACGAATATTAAGACTAAAATTAAAACTTAAATTATAAATAAAATACGAGCAGCTGATTTTACGACATGTCAGCTTGACAGCGACCGACGACTAAGCTTCAAGACACGAATTCTATAGGATAAAGTTTATATAAATATTTGTACAGACAAATACTAGAGTGAATGAGTCGCTAAGTTGAAGAGGGCACGGGGGCACAAAGCTCGGAAAAAAAATGGTAGGCCCACAGTGGTAAACACAGCGCTTCAGCTCGACCTCCAATGAGGTGGACAGACGACATCAAGCTAATCGCAGGGAGCCGCTGTAAACAAGCATAGAACCGGTTACAGATATCAGCACCCCTCCTTTTCCCGCAGGTGTCGAACAAGGCGACTAGGCGAGATATAACGGAGAACAGGCAGCAGCTGTCCCCTCTGTGCTACTACTACAACCTACTGCGATTATCAACCCGTCTGCGTGGTGCCAACCAACCAGCGCGCAGCGTGGTGACTATGAGTATAGCTTATCGTTGGGAGAGGCCGTTAGTCTAGAAGAGGTGTTTTATAAGGCTATTGGTTTAATATGAAGACTTAAGGATCAGAGACATGGGTCGCTATGGGCCTCATAAGAAGGCTCATGTTAAGAGTATCTCTACACGATCAAATCAGAAATGAGGAGATCTGTTGAAGAACTAGAGTTACCGACATAGCTCAGCGAGTCTCGAAGCTGAAGTGGCAATGGGTCGGGGAACATAGCTCGGAGAACCGATGGACAGGACCCACAACGCGGTGGACAGATAACATCAGGCGAGTAACTGGGAGCCGCTGGAGGCAAGCGGCCCAGAACTGCGTATTGTGGAACTCCCTACAAAAGACCTATGTCCAGCAGTAGACGTCAATTGGTTGAGGTGATGATGATGATTGGTTTAATATGGGTCGTAAAGTATAAATGAATGTAATGACTATATTTTGAGAAATAAGACTTTTTTATTTTCTTCTTATTCATTGCGGCACGCTTCTGGTGTTAAGATAACTAGGTTACATAAGGCTCTATAAAATGGCCACACTTCTTCCGGAGACCTGGTTCTCTATTACATTATTATCGTAACACAATCTTAACCGCAATTTGTGACGTCAATTTTCCCATACCTCGTGTGATGAAATAGTAAAGTTTAGGTCACAACATGCATTTAGTGAGCATTTAAGATTTCAAAACCTGCTCCCAGACTATAACATACGCACATCTTCATTTCATAAAAGAATTAAATGATAATAAGTTCAATGTTACCATAAAATAAAAAAATAAAATACCATTACAACTTTGATAAGTATTTAAACGTGGTTTATGATTTACATCTACGAACAAATAAAAATCATTAAATTAAACAAAACAATCCTATTTGCTCTTGATATATATATATCAATGCAAACAAAAAGTAAAGCGTATCAAACGCTACGCGAAGCTGTAATCCGTCGACAGACAACATCAATAAAGGAAAGTTGCACTTCGAACTCTACAATTGTTGGCGATGTATCTGTTACATTGAATACTTATAGTATTAACAGGTTAGATCACGGATTATCTATATAGGTCTTGGTTAATAGGTTGCAAAATTACAATTGTGTTTAATAAACTGTCGTGAAAAATATCGTTTATTAAGTTATAAACCGATTTTGATAATTCCTTCCTTAGTTTTGTATCTAACCTGTGTTCAGAGGTGGTTCTGGGAAATCGGGGGAACTCTTTATAGTATTATATATAAAGAGTGGACTCTTTGCGCTTTGATTATGGTATATTGTAGGTAAATAATTTATGCTCGTCATAATAAAGGAGCTGATAGTGTAGCTGATAGTGCTGGAAGAACTCCTCCACTCCTTTAACACTCCGGTTTCCGGAAAAGCAATATTTTGTTAACGTTATGAACAGTTGTCGTTTGGCTTTTGTTTCTCTTTATATATAAAAGGCAAAGGTGACTGACAGACTGACTGACTGATCTGTCAACGCACAGCTCTAACCACTTGACGGATCTCGCTGAAGTTTTACACACAGATAGTTATTACAAAGTAGGCATCCGCTAAGAAAGGATGTCTGAAAATTCCACCCTAAGAGGGTAAAAGGGGGATGAAAGTTTGTTTATACAAACTTTCATCCCCCTTTTACCTTCATTTATCAATTCTTTTTTCAAGTTACATTTATGAAACATTGATTTTATGTTTTCGATTAAAAATAAAGAAATGCGTGTTTAAAAATTCCACCCTCAAAGACTTAATGTCTTTAGGGGATGAAAACTTTCATGAAATTTTCTGTTTTTCTAACTCACTTTTGAAGTAATGTCAATTAAACTTGGTATATCTATATAGGCAAAGGTGACTTACTGACTGACTGATCTATCAACCCAGGAGTCCGGATCTAATGTATGTCCAGTAAGGCGATGACAATTTAGCCAAGATTGATTGAACTTGTAAAATGTTCTGATGAATATTGTAGAAGTTAAAACTAACACCGACTGGTCTATTTAAATTCCGTACCCAAAGGATAAAACGGGATCCTTTCACTAAGACTCTGTCTGTCTGTCTATCTGTCTGACCGCCTATCTGGCCACCGATTGCCCGCCTACCAGCCCGCTTACCTGCACGCCTGCCTTCCCGCCTGTCTACTCGCTTGCCTGCCCGCGTATCTACCTGCCTGTCTACCCGCCTGCCTACCCGTCTGTCTGCTCGGCTGCCTGCCTGCCTGTCTGCCCACCTGCCTGCCCGTCTGTCTACCCGCCTGCCTGCCCGCCTGCCTGCCCGCATGTCTACTTGCCTGCCTGCCCGCTTATCTACCCGCCTGTCTACCAGCCTGTCTGCCCGCCTGTCTACCCGCTTATCTGCCCGCCTGCCTGCCTTGTATCGCAAAAACTGCCCGCCCTGTTTACACTTACCAACCAGCAATTGGGAGTAAAATATGTCTTGAATGACGGAAAACAGGCTAACCATTTAGGGGCACGGCAGTTTTATAAAGCCCATACAAATGCCTAATCGGTTTTTACGCGGCATCGTACCTGCACGTCTTGACTACGTCATCGACACGTCTCTGTCAATATTGTAATGATTTCATGTGTATTTAGGTAGTAGATTAATAATATGTATGCATCCGGTAGTAGATTCATAATATGTATGCATTTTAATAAAACAGGTATTTATATTATAAATACCTATTTTAATTTAACTCATGTTTCCTATTGAAGTTTAATTCTATTAAAAAGTAGGTACATCCATATATTTAAATATAAATACAATTTAGTTCCTAATAAAATATTATATATAACTATTACTATATAGGTATTTATATAAAAGTCTGTGGCCCAAAGTTGAATTAATATAGAAAGATATAATATACTAGCTGTTGCCCGCGACTTCGTCTGCGTTTGATTTTGTTTTTAAAGTATTCAGTATCGCTAAGCCTTAAATGAGTATAGTAGTATATATATATAACATGTGACTGTCAATTAATTATAGACAAAAAATTTGCAATAAAATAAAATTGCGACTATAATTAAAGATCTAAACTACCCTATCTCTTAAGTTGGACCAGACTGCTCACGGAGTGCCAATTTAATTTAAAATCGGTTAAGTAGTTTAAGAGTCCATCGCGGACAAACATCGTGACAGGAGATTTATATATATTAAGATAAGCTTCACATATAGATGAAACAGATCTAACTGTTTTTCAATGTTTTTTTATCCAAAAGTCAAGAAAGAAATCTTAAAAAAGTTTATTTTAAAATTTGTAACTCAATCAGAGTTTCGGTCTTTATATATAACCGATATTAAACCTTCACAATAGACACTTATGCCTGCCAATAATCACGTCCGAACGGTGGCTGGTAGAAAAACCTTCAGCATTAAGTCCGCAGTTAGTAAACCGTTTTCTTGGTTGTGTAATAAAGTGAATAAATAAAGTAAAAAAAAATAATTTTACTACATTGTATGTAGAAAATTACTAGGTACTTTCCTTACTACTCAGCATTTAGAAGGGAATCATATAGGTACATAGTGTAAACATTTTTTACATTTTACTTGGCACCGGGCCCTAAAAATGTTGTAGAAAATGTTTATTTCATGCATTTTGGTGGTATTACAAAGTTGGTTTTTTTTATTGGTCCAAGCATCTTACATAACTGAAAAACATTGATCGGTGTCTGGTGAAGCGTTTAATTCTCTCGTTTCTTTTAAAATATTGTAAGCAATTCGATTAAAAGTTTCGTTATGGAGGTATTAACCTTTGTTTCATGATATTTAAACAGTTACAATATACAAATAAAGTTTTTGTGTCATGGAAAACAAATGTGTAAGTAATAGGTGTATTTGCTCAAAGATCGTTCTTCTATTTTGCTAATGGTTTATTTATTATAAATTGTGTCCATTGTCCATCTTACATACTTGATAGCCATAAAAAAATCTTAGTTTTTCTTTCGCAAATATTTTTTTTCAACAGTCATTCGTACTCGTTGATAGCAATAAAATCAGCGAATAGTAAACCACCTCCGGGATTCGGGAGTCGGGAGTTGAACATTTGTAATCTTTCAACAGCCTGACATCGGAATTACACTGTGAACTGACGAATGCTCGCCTATCTCGACTGCTATCGGAAAACTTTTCACTCTTAATAGGAATTTTATTTGATTTGATAATGGAATCCTATTTTACTCGTTTTACTTTATCCACTCAGCTATTCAGGCGATAAAATGCTTTCGCCGTAAAGGTGTCACCGAAATCCAATACGTCGTTATGGAGTAATCTACCAGAGCGGGTTTTATAACTGACACTATATAATTAGTCTCGGAAAATGAATAGATAAACAAGGTTCGACGTAAATGATATTGATAATATTTAGTTACACCATTTTTCCTGGGATTTATACTTTTTAGGAAATTGTTGTAAAGTTTTCATGAATACGAGACGACAACAATTACTTTTTTCATTCAATTATTGAAACGTAAAGTGACTATTTCAGTACCAGTCCAGAATAAAATCAATGTGCCATTTCCAAAACAACGAATAGGACCTGTATGAATATTAATAATATTCCCATTAGAATATGTATATACAACTGGGCACGGCGGTTAATTTAAAGGAGAGAAGAGTTTGCTAAAACAATTAATTTTTTATGCTGGTTGCGTGCGTGTTAAAAAAGCTCTAAATATTAAAACTAAATGTTGTCTACCTACTCACTTAGTTGACTAATAAAGATATATTTTATTACCTGAAATATTTTATTAAATGGGCTAAGGAAATATTTTCAGTTGGACGTTCATCTATTTTTTTCTTTTTATATAAAGTTGACAAAAGTAAAGCTTGTCTCTGATTTTTCTCGAATTTAGTTCTGTATACGTTGAAATATTTTTTGTATTAAGTTTACATAGTTTTTCCCGACTAATGTTGTGTCTTCCTTTTAGACCAGGTGGGCTTGGGAACCTCTTGGAACCCTTTTTTTTTTAAATCACCAGTATGGTAGGTATATAATATGTGTCAAATTTGTTGATAAGATCTCTGCAGCGGTTGTTACTCACATACGTAACCAACAAACAGACACTTGCAGTTATTTTATTTCTCGATATGATTATAATTAGACTTATACCGACTAACTTACTACTAATAAATATTGCTATGATCACCAACTCGACTGCCCAACATGCAGCGTGGCGATTGTGGGCAAACCCTTCGGTTGGGAGAGGCTTTTAGTCTAATAATGATGACGACTGGCTATAATATGATGCTTTGGATTCGGTGGATCGTCGTGCTAGGAGACTCATTGACAACGACCTTGTAGTCAGTAGACTTCAAAACCTTGAACACCGGCGCAAGGTTGCCTGTCTGGCTGTATTCTACAAGATACATTTTCGGAGAGTGTACTCAGGAGCTATTCGATTTGGTTAAACCATCTCCTTTCTACCATCGAACTGCGAGGTACCGAAAGAATCTGCACCGTTACGTAGTTGAAATACCATCAACACGTACGAAGCGTTTTGCTTCTTCCTTTCTGATCCACACCGCAAAGGCCTGGAATGCCCTCCCATCTTCCGTCTTCCCCGATACCTATAATTTGGGTACCTTCAAATAGAGAGTGAATAGGCATTTTCTAGGCAAGCACGCTTCATCTTAAGCGGCATCATCACCTACCGTCAGGTGTGATTGCAGTCAAGCACTTGTCTATATAAAAAAAAAAAATTATATGCAATGAAATAAAAGGCTTAAATAAATATCATATTGAGTTACTTTAAATTGAATTTATAGCAGAGACCATTAAATTAAAATGAGAAATCTTTCAAAGTTGCGTAAAGTGAACGACTTTACGAAGTTAAGTGATAAATCCACGGTCTGATTAAGTAGCTACTATTACAAACATTTAACAAGGTAACATATCGCTTAAGTTTAACTGGCAATTAGCAACAAGTTCGTCGCGGTATCGTTAACTTTACAAATCGGGTATAAGTTGGCTGCTTACCAAATTCTCAGAGATTGCAGACCGTATTTTGAACCGGGTGTATTTGATGTTGCACTTATGTTATGCTGTGGTTGATATACGTTAAATCTCATAAGATACTCAAAAAACAATCTAATTGTCTCGAACATTCGAAACTTTGATGAATTTCCCGTCCCTACCTTTGAAACAAGGAAAAGGCTATGTATGTATAAGACTATTGACTTTCTTGCCGGCTCTTCACGGTACAATCTTTCCGAACCTGTGGAGAGACGAACAGACATTTCAAAAGTGCTTGTAAAAAACGCCTAGGTACCTAAAATAATTGATGTTGTTGAAAGCTTGTTCAATTGAAAATCATTCTTCATGCCAACAAACCTGGTAAACATTTTTGAAGTAAAGAGTGTACGACTAGAATACAAGAAGGCTATAATTTTTATAACTTTCAACAGTGCACCCCTCATTGGGTTTAAAACTATAGTTAACAAAAAGCTAGTCCTTGACTGCTTACCTATATATATATATCTCTAAGGCTAAGGTGGTTGGGGGAAGATTTATTAAACTATACCCCTAATCTGTTACTACACTTGGCGGCACGTTTTGTTTACCAGTTCGTATTTAGCCACAGCCGAAGCCTGTCACCAACTAAAACTTTGTGCAGCAGGGCAACGACCAAACTTTGGTAATATAGTGACTTAAGGTATCCCTAAACAAGTGTTGAACACCTCTCTGAATATCCCCTAAATCTTAAGATTCATGTAAAATGAATTTAATTTACAAATGTTTTATATTTTATGTGCATAAAATTTTTGTTTTTGAACTCGGTTTTTTAGTATATATTTTTTTACACTTATATTGTTAACATATAGCAGTATCCCCATTACCAAAACAAGGTCCTGCATCGCGCTAACGAAGTGGTCACAAAAATTTACCATATATGTATACAACTTTCAAAGCTGAATGGTCGGAAGATCCAACACGATCACCCGCTCGGAGGAGGATCTTCTTATTATTACCGTCGAGCGCATCACCATAGATAGCTTCCGTACAACATATATTCATAAACAAAACAACCTTAAATAACTTATGTACCAAAATAAAATAAAATAAAAAATAAAAAACAATACTGCTACGAGCAATGGCAGTAAGCCCACTGGCCTAAATTAAAATTATAATAAAACGGGTTTTATAAAAAATAATTAGTTCCTGGTGTGGAGGGTGAGCAAATCCCAGAAGTGTTAGCGCGCTTTTATTATGCATGATTAGCGCAGGCTCGACCCAGAATCTTAATTGGGATGGCGGTTACTTTGAAGCTCGCTAACTTTTAGTTCTGACGTATACCTACATGATTAAGCCCCCAAAAGATAAAAGAGATGTTATACGTTTTTTGGATATTTTCACAATTTTAGACGAGATCATATCTCCTTTATTGAATGGCAGTTTATGTAACCTCTAGGTTCACATAATCCGACAATTGCGTTCTACTCGACATAACTTACAAAATGTGCCATCACCGGAATTGTTTTTTTATTTTTTTATTTTTGTATTGCGGATCTTTACAAAGAATGGAAAGTTAGTAAGTTCAAATACAAGAACGAAATAAAATGACACATCGAAAAAGTACACTATCTTTCCGATACATATGGCATAAAACACTGATTCTTGCCAACTATCATCATTCTAAGTAAACGTGACAAAAAAAAATTAAATACAATTGTATTTATTAGTTTTGATCCCCTTGTAAGTGTTAAAGTGGCATAACTGGCAGGAATATTTGAATTTAAATTTAAATTAAAACAAATTCTCAGAAACACGTGATTTCTGGGAAAAAGAGTATTTATAGACATAGTGATAGTGGAAAGCTTATAAGGAATGAGGAAGTGTAGAAGGGTCCGTTCTGGGATATGTTGTACAACTACTTTGCTATCTACATTCTCATTAATTAATTGTCGTCATAAGATTTTAAATATACAGTGCACAGGTCACCCGTCTGTCTTAATTAATATTATTAACTTGAAAAAGATTTTTTGTACCTATATACCTCCTCATGTATATATCATGCCACAACCCATAATTCAAGCGCATGATACATCGGGCAAAGCTACGACAACCATAAGAATTCGTAAAGGCCACTGGGCTTACTACCATTGCTCGAAGCAGTATTGTTTTAATTAAAAAAAAAATTTTAAGGACACCAAATTATGTAATGTAAAATCGTAATTTTAAAATAATACTGCTCGCGTTCGCCAAGTTGTAATTAACTCCACAATATTAATCTCCTTTTATTCATTGGTGCTCCTTTTCTCCCCCTTCCAACCCAAAAACAGCACTAAAAGATTCTGAAAGAAGATGCCAGCGCCCTATTGCGTTCAAAAACACTGGAACGCTGATCTGTACTAAAAGCAATTTTGACGTTTGCGCACTTACGAAAAGTAATGGGTGATGCAGGAATGGACTACTTTTATTAAACTCTTTATTTGTATACCACAACATTAACATATATAAAATATAATAAAAACAGAAACATATCGAAAAAAGTAGATTACAAAAGGCGGCCTTATCGCTTAATAGCGATCTCTGCCAGGCAACCTTTAATGCTGTCGTAAAATACCTTAGATAGTTCACTAGGATCGATTGTAGCCAAATATTAATGGGTGCGCCTAAAAACTATAAAAAAATATGTGATGGTGTGATAAGCGGGTACAACATTGTGGGGATATGTATCCTTTTTCTAATTTCCTTTATACACCAATCTGAAATAAAGCCTTTCGATAATAAATCTTTATATATATAATTCTTCTGTGCGTGTGTATGTCACTGAACTCCTCCTAAACGGCTGGACCGATTTGAATGAATTTTTTTGTATGCGTTTGGGTGGCATCCTGGATGGTTTAGATTCACAAATCTGCCCGAAAGATGGCGCTGCAGTCGGTATCTAGGTTATTTACCTATACTGCAACTAAACGGCTGATTTATTCAGGTACGAGTTTGATTTGATAAACTCTTTCAGTGTTGGATAGCTGATCTATTGAGGAAGGCTATAGAGTATATACCATCACGCTAAGACTAAAAGGAGCATAGGACCAATGAAGAATGTTTCAAAATCGGCCACTTAGCTTACGCCACGTGCGCTGCGTAAACGGTTAAAGTTTCGATAAAATCACGCATGAAAGAGTTTTTCCCTTTATCAGTTCTAAAAAAAGCCTGGGACAGGCGACAGCATGTCTATCTTTTAAGGTAAACTTTTGCGCGGACGACGTCGCGAGGGACCTCTAGTTAACAATAAATTTAAATAGTTTGGCGGAAATGATAATAAGCCCGTGATATAATAACAAATGCATACATAAAAATCTGAAAACAAAATACAAAGCCAATTCGGTGAACCACACAGATAGTTTTTATGAGTCGACGAGCAAAGCAATCAGTACTCTGAATAGGGATACTCTGGATCGATCCAGCGCAGATATTTTTATGTAATATTGTTTGCAGATTGACGTCCGCTGTTGCAGATAGATTATGATGTTGTTAGCTGTTGTTTTATGAATTAATAAATGACCGTATAATATCATTGTAATAGATGTGGCGTGCACTTTATACAGGCATATGCCCTGTATATCTTTAAGATTTATTATAATGCATTTTATTTTATTTTATTTATTAAGGTCAGTTTACTTAAAACCTATGAGTTAACACAAATATAACAGCATTTAGCAGTACGACAATTAGGTAGCCGCTATTAAAATTAATCGTAAGAATACACAAAAAGTGAAAGCAAAGGTATTAATCTCAATTATGAAGCTTTAAATATAAACATATTATTATATATATATTTATATATTTATAAGTGACATTGAAGCATTTGTAACATTGCAAAAATGCAATTTTGAAGTAAAATACCCATTTATGCGCATTGGGCTATTTTGGTAGGGAAAAACTTATGGGTTCACGTCACCGATGACCTCGACATGCTCGTGGAGTATTTCCTCAGACTAGGCAATATAGTGGCCTGTGTACATGTTTACGCATAGATACACTATACATTGTATATACTCGATTGTATCATATTCGTGTTTGACTTTTAGGATGTGTAAAGTCTTGTTACTTCACATCAACGACCTTCGTAAGTAAAAAGTTTTTTTTTTTGGAGTATAATGTGCATTATTTTACTTGTGTTTTCGATAATTATCATTCAAATTGATGAATTGCAAAATCACTGTGCAGTACAACAACTTGAATATTTGTTTTATTATGTTTATCTAGAAAATTAAATGTCACTAAAACCGTGTTTATTGTAGAAACACAGTTTTTAAATTGTGTTAAGTTTTCCCTTCTTTACATCTACACTTACGGATGAAGATAAAATACATCCTGACAGAACGATGTTAATCCTCACTAAGCAACATAACGGTTAATGGTTATTTTCCGAGCGGGTTGCGTTATCTCACAATAACGATGACTGGAACATCGCCAGAGGGAAAATACACGTAAATTTTACGGAGGCCGACAAACAAAAAATATTGCTAACATATTTCATTCACCCTAGCCCAAAAGTGTGAGAAAAGTTTTATAAAAGCAAGCCTAACCGTATACATGAATAAGGGTTTGTTCAAAATACAAAAAAATGCCACTCATTGTAATAGTTTCGAAGTTATAAGCAAAAAGTTGTATGTACTACCTATCTACTTAAATAAATTAAATTTTGGTAAGATGCTATAGTTATTCAACTGTTATTGATATTTTTATTAAAGTTTTAAGTAGTAGTTAAGCTTTTTGTGACAGAGATCCTCCGCAGATTTATGACATGCTTATCTCTGACTGAAACACAGCAAAGCTCCTTGCTCTGTTGTGTTTCAGTCTAAATGGCGTGTTTGCAGGGAGGGAAATAGCAAATATATATGAAAACAGTTGCTATAAGACTAATAAAAAGGCATACATTTCGGCATCAGCGCGCAAACCGCTATTTCCGGAGAGATGTGGCTTCAAATCCTGCCGGTTCCGAAATTTTTATAAGCATTTTTAATTTATATATTTGTTGTTCATATTATGATAAATATACAACCTCACTGAGTCTACGGTCTAGACCGCGTTCAATAATTTAATCAAACTGGTTATAGAATTCGTACTTGCGTTTAAACTTAAAAACTCATGAAGAGTTTGTAAGTAAACACTGACTTTTTCACGACTCTAAAACACAAAATTGCAACCACATTGAGAATCACCAGTCACATTTATCTTTCTTTCACAAGTTGTTATTAAACATGTTGTTCTTAAGTAGCATATTAAACTTGTTGTTTATTGCATACTGAATAAGACGTAAGTTATCAAATTGGTAAAAACGTAATTAAACAAAATTAGAAACACGACTGCCGAACACAGTACTAATTTTCAAATTTGAAAATGGCGCCCCATAGCGGCCATATTGGTTTTTTTTAATTATAGCTAATGTCATTCGGGATGACATAATGATTGTACTGAAATCGGTTTCCGTATCGGTAAATTAAATCCAAATCGGTTAGGGCATTGAAACGTTATGGTCGTGGAATAAAGAAACTTACATACACATACAGACCACGAAAACAACACACTCCATTTTTGAGTTGTCGCATAATTATTAAAAAATACATTTCCTTCCTTCATTTTCGATATTAAAAGGGACGTGGGACCTAGGTTCGTTTCATTATATAGTCTAATGTATTCCATGGAACGACCCTCGAGCTTGACGTCTGATTAAATTAATTTGTAGCACCTTTTACCCGAGAGTTCAGAGGCGTCCGCACTCGAGGCGAGGAAAATTTATACGACACATTACCATTCAAAAAGGTCTCCCAGCAACAAAACAAAACGAGAAGATCGATTGCGACAAAATATATATTCTCCTTGTTCCACGCAGTTGAACAGAATAAATAATGCAAATATCGTTCGTAGGTACCCAGTGGAAAACATCATTAGTTATGCCATAATGTATGTGTATACTAGCCGTTTTCCAGGAGATTTTAGTAATTCAATAGAAGAATTCTGGCTATTTAAAAAAAGTGTGTGCGTGTAACCTTTACGCGCGATTGCAGTACAACTTTTATTAATATTTATTGATGAAAGAGTAAAATAATGCTGGGACTCCGTCATATCTTTTAATATTCACTATTTCATTTAATATTCTATTTAAAATTCATTAATATCACTTTCACATTTTATAAATATTTACATTTGTTAAATAGAATTATTGAGAATCGAAAATTGAAGTTTAGATCTGCACATGTCAATATCACCTCATTGAATATTATAGAATGCATCGTGAGAAAAGTTGATTAAATTTGTTGAATTATTATTCGATTGATCCATTTCAAAATATTGGAAATAAATAATCCTAATTGATTATAATATTTGCCACTAGCTGGCGTATAAGTCAAGTAGCGTGGAGTACGTATGACATATACTTAGGACCAATCCAAATTATTATATTTAAATAACGGAAACTACACAGACGTCTGACGAAAGCGTTACTTCAGTCAGAGAAAAATCTGAGTTACTCCTTAGTAGCGACTAAAGAAGTTGTTTGAAATTAGGATGTATACGAGATTTACCATAATATATTCTTGATATAATGTTAAATAATACCACTTTATAAAGCATTTTAAAACTGATACGTACGTGAAATAAGAAAATTATTGTGTAATGACCATGGACGAGGAGATTCCTTCATGATGTTTTATAATAAACATTATTACTTTATTTAAGCCGCTATTTTAACAATATCTGTTATTTTATGTTAGCAGCTTAAATAACGTTTTAAAGGTGTATAAAATACTAACAATCTATACTTTGGCCTACGGTTTAAAATCTTCTCATTCAAAGAAGAGACCCGTGCCCTGTAGTGGACCAGTAATATCAAATTCAAAGGCAAGTATTGCCAAAATGTGTATGGTGGTGAGATGATGGTGATAACTACATTTGTAAACTTAAAACTATATATACGTTTATTGGTCTAAAAAGATGCCTACAACGAACTGATCGGGGTTCTATTTACCTCGATATTAGGTTGATAAATATGAAAAAGTTAATTCTTACTATTTCATCTTCTGTATATTCCCAAGTTGTTCCAAGCAAAGTTTCTGCAAACGACCTCGTGACACAAACCGCCAGTATGGAATAGAATTTTTTCTAAAACGGAACACACAAACAGAATTGAAAACTCAACAAAGTTAGTAGAGGCGAGTTGCGGCGTGAATATTTTATTCATCGTGAACTAACTCGACGAAAGCTTTTATACTGACGGATCAAATTATACCGCGTCAATAAACACTGCGTGTGTAAACAACAGAATATTTTCCATTGGCATGAAATGAAAAGCAATTTCGCAGTCCTGTTTTTACTAAAGATATTAACGTAAACATAATATTTTCACTTATGGCCATTTTAAGTCCTTTAAATTTGTTGTTAAACGTTTTAAAAGGACGTAAACGTTCGTTAATCACGATAGTGTGATAATCTATATATATATAATGAAAATGGTGTTCCTTTGAGGCTCAATCACGCTTAAATCACTGATCGTATCGACATGAAACTACCACCATTCGATGCGAAATTTTTCCTAGATGGTTTATGGCTATTTATTTTTCGAATTCTAACGTTCCTTCATTTTTTTATTGCTGTTTTACTTTTATGAACATTTATCCCGCTAATAAAAACGTTTTCTCTTGATTCTTTTGTTTTCATGGATTTCAACGGAGTTTACTGAACGGATACTGTTCTTTTACATTCAGCTAAGAATCTACTCACGGTAGTGGAGAACGGCTGGACCAATTGGGCTTTTTTTTTATCTTCAGAATTGTCAGGAGAAAGTTTTGTATGTAAGAAAATTTTAAAAAAGCCCGATAAAAAGTTAAAAATTTCGATGATAATCGAAGAATTCCCATCTATATAGTCACTCACCACGAAATCTCGGGAACCATAAGACTTAGAAACGTGAAACTTGCTAGGAATATTACTTTTGCTATGTAGAGGTCAGCTATGAATAGATTTTAAGAAATTCATTCCCCAAAGGGGATTGCGGGGGCGTTAACAATGAACAATTCCCGTTTTTAAACTATAGCTCCTATAGACTTCAAATTTGGTAGGAATCTTCTGTAAGAGGTGTAGAAATAGGCTATGAACGAATTTTACGATAGCTCACCCCACAGGGGGTTGCGGGGGTGGGTATTAACAATTAATATTTTTAATTTTCCAGCTAAAGCTCCTACAAGCTCCAAATTTTGTAGGAATTTTCTATAAGAGATGTAAAAATGATTTATGAACAAATTTTACGATATCCCACCCCAAAGAAGATTGCGGGGGAGTTAACAATGAAAATTTTCAATTTCCAAGCGATAGCTCCTATAGACTCCAAATTTAGTGAGAGTATTCTATATGTAATATAAAAATGATCTTTGAGCGGATTTTACAATGAATCACCTCCAATAAGGTTCGTGGGTGTTAACAATAAAAAATTTCAATTTCGAAATATAGCTTCTAAAAATTCTAAATATGGTAGGAATCTTTTATTATTCACATAAAGAACATCTCAAAATGGATTTCAATAAAGTCTACTTCCGACAGGAATTGCGGGGGTGGGTGTTAAAATCTAAAATTTTTATTTCTAACCTGTAACTTCTACAGACTCCAAATTTGGTGGGGATCTTCGTGTATGTAGGGATATTCGTGTATTTCCTTACAACAATCGTCTTTTTGGCAGCGGAGAAAAAGTCATTGAGAGGTTTCAAAAATTTAACTTTACATGTAGCTATCCAATCAACGGACTAAGAATTTTACATTCATTTTACTTTTGCAGACTACATAACCGACGAATTCTTTTATTGCGGGATCGCGGAAATGTAACAGATTAAAATGAATGCATTTTCCAAGCACATGAGATGTGGAAAAGAAATTTAGTTACTTATTCCAATAGAATTCATAAAAAACATGCACAATTAATTTTCTATAAAAAATTGATGTCACGGAGAAAATTTTAGTTAACAGAAAATTCGTCGCACTTGAACCTAGACAGATTTTAACTTCACATATGAGACTTGCAATGACTTTAACTTAAACTTTCAATGCTCATTTCAAATTTTTTTCTTCATGTCAATTATTATTAATTTTTGGAAGAAAGGCACGGAAATGTTATAATGATTGCATTGAAAGTTACAATGAATATTAGTGAGAAAAATCACCTGGATGAAAGATACAGGCTAAATAAATGGAATTTGGAATTTGAGTAAGTCTAAACAATATCGATGCTTACAGTTCTATCCGCGGGGCCTATTTATGTTCATACAAAAATAAAAAAAAGGAGAATAATAAAAATATGAAAAAAATAAATAAAAATGAAACATAAAATGTAATTTATTTCCTTTTTCAATTCGCCCAGCGAAGCGGGCTGGAAACGGCTAGTAATATATATATATATATATAGTTTGAAGGACCACTGGCAACGAGATTCCGGGTTCAGTTCGGGCCATTTACATATTCATTTATTAAAAGGACACCAACAGCTTGTTCGCAATACATATTAAAAGAAATATTACGACTACAAATTATGTTTCTAATCAGTCATTCAAATTAGCTATTGGATTTTCCGTCTAGAAATTCTTAGTTAGAAATTTACTCGTATTATATTAGACCGGGCCATTTTCTGGGCGTCCGGTGCCTGAGGCCCGAACAGGACCCAGATTTTTTCTCACTGTGAGAGGAGACTCTTACTCTGTAGTGGGTAATAGGTTTATAATGATAATTTGGAGAAGTTCTGATAGCCTGGTCTCCCGGCATCCCTTTCGTTGTGACGAAATTGGTTTCTTTTCTAACCTAACTTTTCGGAGTTATGTGCGTTTTTCAAAGTGCTATTTAATTGCTCGTTTAAAACACCGCGAGGAAAGCTGCATGCATAGTTCTCCATAATATTACCAAAAGCGTGTGAAGTCTCCTCAATTAGACTGATGGACTGCGTCCTAAACCTATTTCAATCTTAGAGAAGACCCGACCGGTTGATAATTATGATGATACATTAGGTATGAAGTTTCGTGCCCGTGCATAGCTCGTCTATTATATACACACATGTTGCACGTATACTACACAGGGTTAAATAAAAAATACCAAAAATCTCTCGACCTGTAGATTTTTTATGATTAAAACTAACACCTTTTGTTCTATGACATTTCAAAATTCAGTATTAATTTATTTCATACCAAAACATGTTATTTCTGTAATATCCTCTTGCCCGGTCGCCCTTTTAATGTTGAGCATAGAGTTTTAAAGTATAGACTACCTACGCTGGTCTAATGGTGATTGGTGGGTAAATTGTGAATAGTTTGTAGAATAACCTGAACCATTGTAGAAAGTTTGTTGAAGTAGGTACTTTATTGATTTATAATAACTCAATAGCTTCTAGAACATTTCCTTATAATTGCAAAAGGAAGTTTATAAGCGCGAAGGGAAACTCTACAAAGTTTAGAACAATTTTATAACACAAATGAACTCTACAAAGGAAGATGAGTTCGAGCATGAACATTTTATTCATGATAAAGTAACTCAACCTGCGAAAACCTTTAAATTGGTTGCACACTTCCTTAAGAGCCGCACGCAACGTTTATTTTATTTATTTAAAATGTAATGACGTACCGATACATTACGCGTCGACGGCGTCTGATGCACATAGACGTATCGGTAGATAGAAATATTTTTTGCAAATAAAAAAATGCGAGGGAACCAAAAATAAAAAATGATGTACGCCTTTGTAGTTGTCAAGAGGAGAAAACTTCAGGTGGTTAGGTTCCACCTGAAGTGTTCTTCTCTTCACAACCTTTAATTTTGCCTATTTTAACATATTGGAGAATTAGTATAAAAGAAAACAGATTCATTTTGTGGCTACAGGGCAGGTTTGCAGGGAAAGCGCTCAACGCAAACCGACTAGCTAACTAGAATGCCTATTGAACGCCTTGGTCTGGCCTTGCCTTTTTTGTCTCTTTTTGTCACAGTGCGATTTTTCGGGTAGTGTGCGATTAACATAATGACGGATCAAATTATACCACGCCAATAAACAAAAGAATATCCCACTCGCCTAAAAGCAATTTCGCGGTATTGTTTTTTTATTAAAAAACGTTTTTATATTCTTTTATTTTTAACATATCCTGTAACGTAACCCAGATAAGTATATGGCTCAAAAAACTTGAGCAATATCTGGCTCCAGAGTCTCATACAACTTGTTTAAGCTTAATCAATGCTACTAGGACCTGTACCCCTGTCTCAATGATCAGATGACTGATAATCGTTTAGCGTCAGTTCAGCGTCATCTGACAATAAAGGCTGATGCTAAAGTTCTCCGCCTTTGCCTTTAAACCACTTCCCCATTTCTATAATAGTGGTCAGTTAGTTAAGTTAAACTAAACACTGTAAACTAAATTGATACCTTCAATATTCTGTTATTTCTAATAATATTATAACTAAGATTTTTACAATAAAGCCAATATTTGTTTACGATGAATATAATGATTGACGTAATAAAAAAATAAAGAAATTTGTAGGTTTACATTAAGAGTAGGTTATTAAGAGATGCTCTAACATTAATATCCGACAACGCCAGACGCCGGAGGGCTTTGTCTACAACTTGTAACGGCTATTTAACGACCTGCCGAATGCAGACCGCTTTATGCCTAAACAAAATGACTTCCTCAAATAGCTTAGCATTAATCGATATTGAAAATTAATAATTGTGCTATATAACGCCTTTCCAAGGAGACTACCTCATGACTAATGGCTTGAGACACTCTTATAGTTCTTAATTTTTTCATTCACGTCATATTCGAGCTCCTGCATTTTTAATACTCGATTAACTCCAATTATTTCCTCGATTAAGGAAAACAAACCGTAAGAAGTTATATATTGGCACTTTTATTAAACATTGTTTGAGCACAGAACATTATACTTCAGTTCATTAACGAACACTGTAATTTCTTACCTCAGAACAGATGCAGGCGACGTAAACTTCCGAACAAACCGCAAGCCGACCGGCGCAATTGTTTCCGACGAGATTTTCCGGTTACTCAGTGTTTTAGCAGCAATGAGGTTTTGCGTTCAGTTAGCAAGGCTTTCTTGCAATGTGTGTTTTTCTATGTATCTAGCCAATTTATTATTTTACGCATTATTCAAAAATATTTATTATTCTCTCTTACTCTACCGCATTTTGGGACGTACGTAAACTTTTACTCTTCGATTATGTCCCAAATAGTGGCAGCAGCTGCGAATCTGCTAAAATGCTTAAGCGCCGTAAATACTCCGTTTGTTGTAATGATTACGTTTTTGCGGCGTTTAGGTTTGAGACTCTGGGTCAATGGTCCTCACGTCTGGTGACCCAAGAGCTGGCTCTTATTTAGCCCAACGGCTAAGGATAGCAATTCAAAGGGGCAATAGCGCCAGCAATTTAAGTACCATAAGTGAACAGTTAGACGGCTTATATTGTTTATAAATATTAATGTTAGTTTGTCATTATTATTATGTGTTTACTTATTGGAATTATATTTTTACGCATTTTTAAAATATCTTAATTTTTATGCCATCTTTGACGGCCGATTGGCGCAGTGGGCAGCGACCCTGCTTTCTGAGTCCAAGGCCGTGGGTTCGATTCCCACGACTGGAAAATGTTTGTGTGATGAACATGAATGTTTTTCAGTGTCTGGGTGTTTATATGTATATTATAAGTATTTATGTATCCTATTCATAAAAATATTCATCATTCATTCAGTACCCATAACCCAAGCTACGCTTACTTTGGGGCTGGATGGCGATGTGTGTATTGTCGTAGTACATTTATTTATCTTTAAGTTGTGCCATACAAATTTTACAAGTGAATATATTTTTAAATATTATGCTTATATCTAAGTCATCGCGTTTGTCATTCCAATAGTAAGGTACCTACCATTGAAATGACATACGTGGTGAACACAAGCAGTATTCGTCTTCTAGTGTTTATAAGAAATGTGGTACCAAAGTTTCTTGTACGACATCTTATTCGATATTAAAGTGGAGGAGATCTTATCTCGAATTTAAATAAATAATGTCCCAAACATACTACGTTGATTACGTCAAGGTTTAGATGGAATGTATGAAAGGCTGCTGTTGCTACTGGTTAACCAATATTGACCCAAGACCGGACGCTTGATTTACTATTCATATATTCATCCCCTTGAAGCTACGTAAGACATCCATCAATACAATTCCAGTAATATAGGTATGTTAAAAGTTATAATCCAAAAGCCATTTAAAAATTTTAAAAGTTATAATCCAAAAGCCATTTAAGAAAAAGTTTTTTTTTTGATATTACTAGCTGATATAGGCTTTGAAATATACTGAAACTGGTTAAATTTTATGCTATTTATGTATTTATCAAGCGGTGATAGCCTGGTTGCGAGGATTTCGATTTCATTTCGATCCTCGTAGGTACGAAATGTAGTTAGAACCCCGGCACGCAATTCCAACTTTTCGAACTTAAAACGCCCTTACGTTTTAAGCAAATAAATATCACGTTTGGCGATGGTTTTCAACTTATGGGCCATCTGCTTGGTCTGTATCTTTTTTTTTCACTACAAGTTAGCCCTTGACTGCTATCTCACCTGGTGGTAAGTGATGATGCATAAGTCTAAGATGGTATCGGGCTAACCTGTTACGGAATATGGTAGTCATTGGTTTCCACGTGACATCGCACCGGAACACTAAACCGCTTAACAGCACGTCTATGTCGGTCAAAAACACAGTTTTTTATGTTTATAGGCGAGCGTATTTAGCTTGACTGCAATCACACCTAATGGTAAGTGATGATGCAACCTGAGGTGGAACGTGCTCGCCTATAAGATGCCTATTCACTCTTGATTTGAAAATACCATATTCTAGGTACTGGGGAAAATGGAAGCTGGAAGGGCATTCCAAATCCTTGCGGTGAGAATCAGAAACGCAGATGAACCACGTAGGGATGCAGATCCTTACGGGGCTTCGCGGCTCGATGGTAAAAAGGTGAGGGGGGAGCTAGATCAAACAGTTCTTGAGCACACTCTCCGAAATATATCTTATACCGAAAGGCTGGCAACCTTGCGCCTATGCTCCAAACTTCCAAATTTTTTATTGCCAATGAGACTTCTAGCACGGCGATCCACTGAATCCAACTCATCAAGCTGATACTTGGCAGAGACGACCCATAAATGGGAGCAGTACTCCATGCACGATCGAACCTGAGCTTGGTACAAGGTGAGAAGCTGTTCAGGCGTGAAGTACCGCGTGACCTTATTGAGGAAGCCAATTAATTATGCTATTTTGCATACATTTTTATGAACAGCTATGGGTATAAACTTATATCCCGTTGTCTCTGGAAATAATATCTTCTGCATCGGGGTTGCCTCAGAGAAATTTTACCCCGTCAAAAGTATCTTCAAAGCTTTGTACTCTTTGTTTTTAATAAAGTCCGAGCCCTTCCGTTCATTTTTTTTAACTTTGTGGTGGTAAAGTTTTATTCCATCATGTTATTCCATGGCTAGTTACCTAAGTATATCCTACTCTTATTTCAATGGTTGGATACAATTTTATTAGCTCGCGCCGAGCCGACTCTATCGTCGAAATAAATTGCTCTCATGCTAATTTCAACTCCATTAGGTTTCAATCTCGTCGTCTTGACTACGGCTTATTTGTACAGAATTACATTTTACTACGGACCATCTCAATATATGGTTTGGTGTATTTAATCAACATGCTTTTTTATTATTTATATGTTTCTTTTTTTAAAACACATTAGCCATATTAAATAAGACTAATATTGCCCCTTCCCCAGCCATGTTGGCCACATGCCACATGACAACCACCCACTAACCTTTTATTCATTGGACTATCCATTTCTCTAACTTCGATCCCCGACTCGCACATTCGAAGTTGCGTTTTAATTTAAGCAATTAATATATTACCAATGTGAAGGAAAACATCGTGAGCATACCTGGGATGCCTGCGAGTTCTCAATAGTGTTCTCAAAGGTGTGTGAAGTTTCAAAATCCGCACTTGGCCAGGATGGTGTACTCCGGCCCCATACCCTTCAATCATTGAACCAATCAAAAATACTTTATTACACACAAAAACAAAACAGAAATAAATACATACAATAAAAAACAAAGGTTCAAGTCATTTAAATTGTGTAACAAAGGCGGCCTCATCACTTATAGTGATTTCTTCCAGGCAACCATTATGCGGAATTGGCTCGCATATGAATCCTTATAGCGGTGCGCAAAACTCTAAGAATATACATACATATTAATAATTACAAAAACAGTACATATATAAAATAAACATATTTAAGAAATAAAAAATAAATACAACTTAAAATATATATAATGATATTAACGGTACAGAAAGTAAATGTGGAATATCCTTATTATTCTGGAGGAGACCCGCACCCTGTAGTCGTCTGATAATATGTTATGATGATATGTAGATTTTATTAGTGTTACATTAGCTAAAATATTTATTATGATCGATGGTAAAGTTTCTTTCTATAAATATATATTTTTTGACGCTTTTCTATGCCTTTGTCCTTTGATAAAGTTAATGTAAGAAATCTCTTGAATATCGTATAGTACATATGCATCAAGTTTTCTGGGACTAGAAATACTGATATCTATAAAATAAGGTTCAAATACCGATAGCGCCATTTTCAACCCCTATCACGCCGAACGAACGTATATTTTAGTGTTATCTACACATTTATATGATGCGTTCAAGGCTCTACCAACTATTATTAAATCCCGCATTTTTCTTGCTCTTTCTTAGGATAGAAATTTATCGGCTCTCATTATAGCATTCATTGGTAAAAGCTTGGGGCCTTGCGGTCATTTATCATTACATAAATGCAGGCTTTGAATTCGATTTCTTTGTGAATGTTAACGTTAAATTATTCTTTTGTGCAATATAGAATTACGTACCTATTACTTTTTTTCGCCATTTACCGTGTAATCATGAAAGTTTTAACTTATAAAATGAATTACCAAACATATACTTAATAGATGGGAATTATTTATTTATTTATTATTTGTGTACCATAAATTGTGATTGTGAACATAAGATACATGAAGTGTACAAAGGAAAGCTTATCTCCATAAGAGGTCTCTTCCAGCTACCCCAGGATGTAAAGATCAAATAAAGGTACAATATACTTCATAATAACTACTAAGGATATTTAATATATGTAAATAATAACAAAATTCTACATACTAATACAATAAAATTGAATATACTATATATACAACTACCTATATTGCACAAAAATATATAAATATTTATATAATATAAATATAAATATATATCTATAATAAGTAAACAGTGATAAATATACTATGACAACGATAAATAATGCTCCTTTACATTGTGTTTAAAAGAGTGAACCGATCGGCAGTGTCTAATATGTTCTGGTAGTAAGTTCCAAAGGTGTGTAGCGTGGACGGAGAAAGATTTCTGGAAGAAAAAAAAAATTACCTACTAACTTGATGTTATGTACAAATGTGGCATAGCATATGGACTCCTGTGCTGTATTTATTTTATAGTCTCCATCTCATTATTTTTAATCCATTACGGGCCCACAATAGGGCACGGGTCTTCTCTCAGAATAAGAACATAATGGAAAAATGCCCACCATACAGATTTTATCAAGATATTTTCCTTCACCGTTAAAGCACATACTCGTAGGTATAAAAGCTTTGAGATGCGTGCCGGGGACAAAACTTGGCCCTTCGAAAGCGAGGTTTAAGTTCTAAACACTAGACTATCACCGTTTTACAATTGTCTCCTCGTACGTTTTTTTTTTATTGCCCTTGGCTGCAATCTCACCTGCTGGTAAGTAATGATGCAGTCTATGATGGTAACGAGCTGAACCTGTTTCTACGGAACATAATACCGGAACGCTAAATCGCTTAGCAGCACGTCTTTCTCGGCAGGATTGTAACTAGCCACGGCCAAAGCCTCCCACCAGATTAGACTAGGGAAAATTCAGAAATAATGAATTCCCAAATTGGCCCTGACGGGAATCTAGCCCGGTACAACCACAGGGAGTTCGTCAAAATGTGATGCAATCCTAGAACATTTTACAATGCTTGAGTAGTACCTGTTTACCAACTCTTAGATAATACTAAACTAACGACGTAAAGCCGTCTAAAGTTACTACAGCGATTTGCTGGTGCATAATGTATTAAAAGGAACTCGTAAACATTTAAGTAATGAAAAAAAAAAAATGTTTTCATAATTACCTTAGATCCATACGAAAAATTGAAATCATATTTTTATGAGAATACAAACACAAAATAGCACACTTTGTGGCAAGAACCATATACAAGTTAGTGAAAACGAGCTTTATAGTGTATTACCCGATATCTTCAAACTACAAAGTCATAACCCGAAGGCAGGGCTTCACTAGAGCCACTCGGTAAACAACCAAGAGTTTCCGAAACACTCTCAACTTCCCGTACCTACCCTTGTTCAACTTGTTTACTTGTATGAATTACCTATAGTTAAATGTAGATTCGACGATCACCCTGGGGCAGTGCTTAGCGAGTCTTAAAAGTGGAGGTACTGGGTTCAATCTTTGGCGAGGCCATTTGAGAATTCATATTTTCTGAATTTTCTCTAGCCTGATCTGGTGGAAGGCTGTCGGCCACGATACCGACAAAGACGTGAGTTTAATAACCTTACCCAATACCCGTGAGCCCGTTACCATCTTAGATTGCATCATCACTTACCATCAGGTGGGATCGCAGTCAAGAGCTAACTTGTCGTGAAAAAAAAACTTTCTAACGATTTGTCTAGTGATTTTATAAGTTGCAAGTGCAAGATAATTTAATTGAATAAATGTGAAAAAGATAATATAGTGTTAGGTTTTCTTTTCGTGAGTATTTAGGTTAAAATTTAGTTAATAATTTTTATTTATTTGCCAAATTGAGGGTACATATTATTATTAATATTTAGATATTGTTTATTATTCTACTTATAGTATATGTTTACAAACGTGTGTTAACCTGAACTACACTAAATATAAGATAACTTGACCTATAAAATCTTTTTTATATTTATTGTCTAAATATTTTTTTATATTTTATTGTCAAAATATTTTTTTATATTTTATCGTAAAATTTAAAGACATTTGAGAACACATGGCAAATCTAGCGACTATTTGTTGTAAAGAAAAAGTTGTAACTGATAGTTTTGGGTTGCTTTAATTGTTAAAAAAATATTTCTAAACTTAAAAACTACTTTGTCTTTCTCGACCCTGTGCTATTTCTTCGAGACCCACACACACAAACTCAACACTAGCACATACACTTTTAGATATGGTACTTATTGGTATTCTATATAGTTGCTTCATATTACACTAGAAACTTGTACATAGTTGACAGTAACTTAATCAAAAGTTGCTATGTCTGCGCAGCCTTAAGCATGACATAAGTTATGCTGACTTATAACTTGTAAGGGCAAATTTACTCACCACAACGTCATAACTTAGTGACACTGCTTTACTACAGTTGTCTAACAAACGTCGTACTGTTTGTGAACTACTCCCAAGTTACCGACCCTTGAAGTCAAGTTTAAACATAATAATGTAACAAGTTTATTTTTCTCATTTGACACTTAAATAGCTGTGGTCCAATTTAAATTTCGCTTTCCATATTGTACACCATTTCCGGCCCTCTACAGGTCGACAAGTCTCCGCTCAGAGAGAAGGGTAGGCCGTAGACTATCACGCTGGCCAACTGCGGGTCGGTGGAATTCACACTGCTTTGAAAATATTATGGAGAACTCCCAGGCATACAGGTTTACTCACGATATTTTTCTTTAAAGCAAGTAATATTTAATTCTTAAAACGTACATAACTTAGAGAAGTTAGAGAAGAAGAAGAAGAAGAAATACTTTATTGCACACAAACATCAAAATATACATAAAATATAGAATAAGCAAAAGAACAAGAATTGTAGGCATGCAAAGGCAGCCTTATTGCTGCAAGCAATCTCTTACATATATTGAGGTGCGTGCTGGGATTCGAATTTGGCCTCCTGAACGTAAAGCCCAGTCCCCGCCCACTAGGCTATCACGGCTTCATATTATACTTCATCATCATTATCATATCAACCCATTACCGGCCCATTACAGGGCACGAGTCTCCTCAAACAATGAGAAGGGGTTAAGGCCGTAGTCCACCACGCTGTCCCAGTGCGGATTGGTGGACTCCACATACCTTTGAGAACATTAATTAGAACTCTCAGGCATGCAGGTTTCCTCACAAAGTTTTTCTTCACCGTTGAAGCAAGTGATATTTTTAATTACTTAAAACGTACATAACTAATAAAAGTTAGCGGTGCGTGCTGGGATTCGAACCCGGCCCGCCGAAAGAGAAATCGAGCATCTACCCACTGCGCTATCACCACTTCACCGCTACCACTGTATATTATACGTATAACATTGAAATATACACCTGTAGAAAGATTCGTCTCACGAAAGCACAAACATAACATTCTGGCGTCGTAAACGTGCGCCTCGTTATTTATTTGGTCAAATTTATCAACCCTCAACTGAGGGACTCAAGCCCCAAACTTTTTATGCGAAATCAGCGTAACAAACACCCTTACAAACATTTCAAGCTCCTGAGAGGATTATTATCACGAACATAGACGACTAAAGTATGCTGAAGTTAAATAAAATTTATTTTTACATTTTTCTTGGACGCTTACAAATTTTGGTACTGTTATCAACAAAAATTTTAATTCCTTACGATAAAACTACAACGTTTTAGAATAATTTAAGATTTTGACGACCTCCCCAGCGCAGCGGTTAGATTCGTGGTTTTAAGTCTCGGGTTCGATTTCCGGCGGGGGAAATTTAGAAATTTCAGAATTTTCTCTAGTCTGGTCTGGTGGGAGGCTTCGGCCGTGGCTAGTTGCGAACAAAGACGTACTGCTCCGGAACGATGTCGCGTTAAAACTGATCAGGGGTTTGGGTTAAATATAACTGCCATACTCCCTAGCAGATTATCCCGCTACCATCTTAGAACTTCACACTTCACTTCACATCACTTGTATCAGGTGACTTTGGGCTAACTTGTAAAGGAAAAAAATTGATCACATTCATGGACTGGCCCTTTCCTTTAGTCAGGATCTTCCAAATTAATTTAAAATATCACTATCAAAATGTCAGAAGAGTACCTAAGGCCCAAAGTTGCGTTAGTAAGTAAACCGCGCGAGAAACCTCAGAGATATGATTACAAAATTAAAATTTGGGACCAAAACTAATAAGTGTTGCGAAATTTGCGGGTTAAACATTGCCCGGAACCCAATCTTGTTATATTGTTTTTTTTTTCGTTTGGTTTTAATAACAAACTGATTGAAATTCCAAAAATACCTATATAATTTATTTTATTCATGACATTTTATCTTTTAATGAACATTTGCCGGAATTTCATAGATATTTTTCTTATTTTTTAAGGGAAGGTCGGGAAATGCCAGACACAAATAAAAGAAAACGATGTCTAGCAGTAAGCATATTACACCATTCGTTGAAAATTTAAATGCTGATGGGCTCGGAAGGATTTCCTTGCTTTCTTCGCAGGCAAGAGCACTTATACAAAATTATTATAAGTACACTAAAGTATTTGAAATATTTCACTCGCCTAGCTAACGTCGAAGAGGTCTTAAAAGAAGGAGAAACTTGTTAAACTTTTGTATAACATGCGCATTTTTACAGAACATTTAAATTTGCTTTTTTTTACTTTACTTACAAAATAATATGAAAACTTCTTTTACAAAATATTTCTTTTCGCTTTTTTAGAAATAATCAACAAGGTAGTAAAAAACATATATTTTATAATTCTATTGGCACATAATCCTCATTCAGCCATTATGCGTGCTGAGCATTGTGCCCAAAAACGGAGAAGACACCTCGAGCACGTCTCAATTCACACCAGCGGAATTTTGCTAGCTTAAGTCTGTTCGAGAAACAAAAGTGGAGTGGTTTTTAATGCTTGAATATTAGTCTTGTCTACGGATTCTGTATGTTCTTAATTCTGTGTTAGCAATAGTGGAGTAAACCATTAGGGTTATTTTATAAATTTAAAATGCATATAAAAAAATTATAATCCTTGTAATATGGAGCTTTGAAAAAGTAGATCGAAACTGCAACGTTTCCTACTAGATGACGCTACAGTCGCTATAAGCCTGATGTGAAAGGCATATACTAATTTCGGCATCGACGATAGGAGAGCCGTAGCCTAATTGGTGAAAGCGCTCAGGCCGCGATGGCCCGAGAGTCGCAGGTTCAAATCCTGTCGGTTCCGAAAATTTTTATATGCATTTTAAATTTATTAAATTGATAATTGTGTATACCCAAGTGTAGGTAAAAACACTAATAAAAAAATTTATAAATATTAGGGTTATTGTTTAATATGCAATGCTGTTTCACAAAAGTTCTATCTACATATTACCTTACAGTGATTTATCGTTGTAAAAGCCATCTTGAAGTATCGTACAATTTTATATTTTATAGAAAAATCTATAAGCTCTTTTTTGCATTCAGTTAAAACAAGCATCTTTGTTTTAGAACGTCAGTTAACTGTCTTATTCCCCCGACAGCGTGAGCGGCGAACCTGAGCTCACCTGCGAGAGTTGATATATGAGCGCCGCGCTGAAGCCTTCGGAGCCAGTTAAGTGTTATTACTTTTAGAAGCTGGATTAGGCGAAGAAACTTATCATCTCTGGAGTCCGCAAAATAAGCAAAAGCACATCTGAACGGTGAATCCTGAATCATGCGGAGGAATCTTTATTTTGGTTAATGAATGCACTTACAGCGATCATACTCGAGTGTCATAATAATAAATCTTTGAAATATATTGCCGTATATATATTACTCTTCAAATGCGAAGCGTAAGCGTCTTTTGGGGGAACCGCTCTCTAACTTTTCGGAGTTATGTGTGTTTTTAATTTAAGCACATTAAAATAACACTTGCGTGAGGAAACGTTCTAAAACGTTGTGGAAAGTCTATATTAGCACTGGGCCATTGTTGTGATTGCGGCCCAAACCAGGGCTACTACCGCCGTATCATCGTAGTAATGATACGGGGCCCCCGGGCTACAGAAGCCCCTAACGTAAAAATTAGTAATATGTAATTGAAACAGTAAGTGATATTTTTCACTTAATCACGTGATTCCCAGGAAAAATACATTAAAAAAATTACTTTACGAAAAAAAATTACTTTGTTGTGCAACTACAACTACACTAAAAAGCGAGTAATCAATATTTTCTGTAACATTTTTAAGTCGGTGCCCAGTACAATGTTGAAAATTACTCGAATATAGATATTTTTGACTGACTTTGACTTAATCATAAATATTTATTTTATTCCAATGCATAACAATTTTTGTATCTTTGGTGTGAAATCCTTACCCTTAATTTGGGCTCCTGAACTAATTTTGATACAGGGCACTCTGGCAGTGGCCCAAACAAAATCAAAAATGATGATGATGATGTTCATATCACTTTTAATTCAATAATGGGTAAGGCCAGTTTTTGGCTGATGTATCAGCAATTTACACTCTACTCTTCACACTCTATTCTAACTGTTAATTTGGATTTTTTAATTAAGAATTATTAAGTGACACAGCGTAAGCACTCTTGTCTCAATGATTTTTATTTTACATACATTTTTCATTTAATATTTTTGGCCTCACCATCTCTCGTTTTTCTCGCAAGTCCGGCGAACCGGCGGGAAGAAAATGCTTTAGCAATTACTCCCCTTTTGTAAACCGTTTTCTTGGTTGTGTAATAAAGTGAATAAATAATTAATAAATTCTTGAGAAAAAATGAGGAGATTTCCTACGCAACAGTTTCAAAAATATATATTTATTCCCTAAATGAGACAACCGCAATATATTTGAACTAAATAAGTATACTTCTAACTCGTTCCTTGCGTCTCTGTAATTCTCTCCAGAGCCGTAACATCTCCCTGTTCGCAGCTAACATTTAAGCTTTGCACTAGCAGGCACAAGATAAATCCTCTGTAATGTTTTTGGTAAATGAATTACTTTATCTCGGTGGGAAATCTTGTTTATTTCTAATATGGTTTTTTTTTTTCTACTCTTCAGGCGTAATGCTGATAATCTTTGCAACTTGATATCAAAAGATCTCAATGTGTGTTATCAATATGCAGTATATTATCACCGAATGTCTGCAAAGACTTAAACCCTTCGAGATTCGTTTTCACCACCTACCATACTCTTTTTTTACCAATTAGCTACCTTATCTTAAAATCAAATGTGCATAGGCATCTTCTAGGCAAGCGCGCTTCAACTTTATAGTCTCTTTAATTAGTTACCATCAGGTGATATTGCAGCTAAGTACTAATCTATTTAAGAATTCTGTATTATAATATTACATTTTAATATTACTTAATCATATCGTTAATCTAGTACCTACTGGATTTCCAAAAATTGTTAAGTATTGCGTTTTTGCTGTCATGAAATTCTTTGTAACGAGGCCCGGAGCAGGAGAACTATCTTAGTCCAACCCGGTTACCCCTGAGATAACGTCAAGTCGTCACGTGCAAGTCCCATCCCATGTTATGATCACTAACATGTTTTAAAAAAAAGGTTGCATTTGACCAATATGGTCGGTAAAATTCTATTTTTTACGCTTCGATGCCCTTGTGTTACTACGGGCTGTTATAATAATTGCCTGATATATATGTATCTAAATCTATTAAGGCCGCCCGAGTGTGTCTTAATGCTGTGATTTTTTTAAATGTAGTTAAGTTCCGAATCCAAACTAAAAACACTGATACTAATTTCTCTGACATGTATGAACACAGACAAATATGAATGAACCTTACATTCATAAGAGGTTTCAAAGTATCTGTGGCCCAAACTGAAGTTGTAAAAAGTATTGGCCCTGATATACCCAGGTACCTACTTTGCTTTATGCTATGCTATGCTTTGCTTTATTGCTTTCGTGGCATCGTAGCAATATTAACAAAACTAGCAGTTGCCTACGTTCTTCATCTGCGTTTATTACAGTTTTTTACAAATGCCGTGGGAACCGTTTGTTTTCCAGGAATAAAACGAACCCTATGTAACTCTCCGTCTTTTCAAACTGTTAGCCAAACATCAAGTCAATTGTTTGCTTAGGGCAACAAACAAATAAAACAAACACACTCGCATTAATAATGTGTAAAAGGATGATTATACAAACGAAATCTAACCCGTGTAATGAAACAAAATTATTTTTTAATATTTTTTTTAATAAATCACAACAGCGCATCGTAAGACGACGGTGATATTTTAAGATGTACATCGTTAATCGTAATTGACTCTATGGCTACAAAAAAATATTATTCTATGTTTCGAGAAAATGTGCATCTGACAGTGAAGTGGTACGTATTTATAATCTATTGTATGCAATAGTAATTCATAAATTATGTATATTTACACAAGGTTTTTAGATACGTGTCTATCTACAACATTTTTTTATATAAATTGTTCCATATCTTAAATTGTTTAATTTTTTGAGAACATCGCAATTTTCTTTAAATGGTTTAAAAATACTTACTAAAATTACTTTAACTAAATGATAAACAGTTAAAAGTTTTCTATATTATTATGAGTTCGTAATATGAAAATTTTTGACACATTTTGACACAATTTTCAATATCTAAGATAAGCAATATAAATGGGCGATGCTTTTTGGACTATGCTGAATATATATTATTTTACAATAAACTTGTAACAACGGTTTTCTGGCTCAAAATTGACACTTACTTGCTAAATAGCTTGGCAATTATTTTTCGTGAGTCCTAAATAAATACAAAGATAGAACTGCAACTTTTGTTCCCATAATTATATGTACATACTATTTAACTTATTTAAAGGTCTACTAACGTTTTTCTAAGAAAAAAATAAATTATCTCAATATAATATTACAATATTGTGAACAAATGAAACATTGAAGATATGAATACGAAAATGTACAAATTGAAATCCATAGCTGCAGACTTGTTTTCTTCAGCTGGAAGGTAAGAACTAGGTGCCGCGGGTGCTGCATGTGTCCTCGCCTCCTCGAATGACCCACTTCCTTCCCCCTCGTCCTCATCATCATCAGGTGGCACAGTGGCTTCGTGCTTCAGAGCTTCAGCACGTGGCCCAATCTCGGAAATACCAATCGATACTAAAGCAATCGCTGTTGGTTGCGAGGAAAACGCTATCGGACTTTCCGTCGCCTCGCTCACTTTAGTTATCAATTTATACAACTCCGTTTTAGTCACGTTTGCAAAAACTGAGGATTTCAGGAACGTTTCAGTGAGCTCGGTCGTGTTAGCGGGAATCCTCAATGAAAAATTGAGTAGCTCATTCCGTAACTGCGTTGAAAATGGCACGTTGCAGAGGTGCTCAGTGCATATGCAACTCATCTCTAATTCCAGTTTTGAATTAAACGATACTAAACAGGGTGACTCTTTCGCCGCTGCGCATGTCAGTATTGAAGTAAAATCTGAAAAGGATTAATGATTTTAGACGAATTAAAAATTATATATAATGTTGGGATTTTAAATGTTTTTATTTATTAACTAGCGGACCCCCGCGACTTCGTCCGCGTAAAAAACAATCGAGAAGCTAGAATATATCTGATGCTAACATCATAATCATCGTGGTTTGCTATGTACCTACTATTATTTTGCGTGGTATACTGAGTTAGTAAGTTGACATTATTTTAGTTGATACATACATACATACATCCATCCATACATCCATCCATACATCCATCCATATATCCATCCTCACAAACTTTCGCATTTATTACATCAGTAGGATGGTATTACATTCATTCGATCGTTGTCCCATATGCCTTGCAACTTACAGTTATTTGTGAAGTGTTATGTTATTTAACTCCGACAATGTTTATCAGATCCTTATTTAAATAACACCATACATGTTTTATTTAAAAGTGTTAGTATACACTTTTAAATAAAAAAAGAATAATTAAAATCGGTTCAAAATTAACGGAGCTATGAAGTAAATTTGATAAAAAATTTCATCCCATTTCCCGGAGGAAACTTTTTGTTTATCGGGATAAGTATCCTATATGTTGACCCGAAATATCAACTACAACTACACCCAATTTTATTTAAATCAGTTTAGTAGTTTTCACGTGATGCCCGGACAGCCAGACAGACAGACAGACAGACAGACATACAGACAGACAGACAGACAAAAATTAGATAAAAATCTGTAAAAAGCATCCCCCGGTCAAAATTTTCAAAATATATTAAATGTACAGAAATCTTCCACTTAAAAATAAAATTTATTAAAATTAACTAAAATCATACAATATATCTAAAAATTAACGAGACTATTAATTCATAAATATTAATATAAACATATAAAAATATATAAATAGGTTTAAGTTTTTATCATGATATATATCTTAAATCTTTAAACGAACAATTCTTGTATATATATAATTGGAATCTCGGAATCGGCTCCAACGATTTTCATGAAATTTAGTATACAGGGGGTTTCGGGGGCGATGAATCGATCTACCTAGGACTCATTTTTAAAAAATGACATTTTATTTGTGTTTTCCGGTGCTAACCGATTTGGTACAACGAAGTTGTTTAATGTTTTCCGTAAAAGGATATTTTAAACCCTTACTTCACGTTCACTTAGTTCAGTTCAGAGATTTGTGTACAGTAGGATTGACATTATCTTGTTAAGAAATAGCGTTAACTTACTAGGCGTCCTGGCTACAGTGGCGCAAAAAGGCTCTCCAACTGGACAAAGGACCGGCGCTGCAGTGAGATGTTCACAATTAGACGTTGCATTATGGACGCAGTGGTGACATCTTTGCGGCGATGATTCTGTAAGCATTACGAATATTATACTTAACGATTCACTTAATAGCTTATAATATAACGAAAGAAACAAAGAAAGATTGTCTTTATTGTCACACAATTGGGTACAATTTATACAAACAAATGTAAATTTGTTTAACAAAATAAAAATGTGTGTCACTCTATGAAGAGCTGACTCAGTATAGATGCACACTAAATGGCACAGGTTATTATCATTCTTAATGCTCAGCCTGTTTATGTACCATTAATGGGAGAGTCCCATCAGTGCGTTGACTTCCCATGCTTCTCCAGTGCGTGTTAATTGGCTTTTAACGATTATTGTCACCTGTTTGTGGTAATAATCGTTGAATATATATTCAACGTATAACTTTTAATTATTATTATCAAACGTTGTTGACAATGAGCTCACAAGAGCTCACGAGTATTTACAGTTTGCGTCCTTTGGATCAAAAATTTATAGATATAGAGCCGCCCTAAATTCCACCGAACAAATATTTAAAATGACTGGGTATTATTTTACGTATCCCACCCATTACCACTAACTTCGCAACACTCACTACGGCTATGTCAGTAACTCTGTTTTACGGATATACTCATATTATTAGGTATAGATGCACCAAACGTAAATCATATCATTCCCTGCTAATTGACTGTGATCGTACTTATCAGGCCCATTATTAGAGACCAGTGACCAACTTTTGGGCCATCACAGGCACACACAGAATTGTTCAAAGGTATCTTACAGAATATCAAGTACTAAGATAAAATCAATGAAGATAAAAGAAGGATCGATAGATTTATTGTTGAGTGATGGAGATTTTCTCAGTCAGTCATAACTCAACGCCTGCTATTTAAGCTACTCGACTGTCGTCAACAAACAACTCGCTGAACCACTTACAACTTTCTGTCCTGGCTTTCAGCCGCCGTTTAAGCACAGAATTTATGAACATTATTCATGAGTTATTTATTGATGTTATTACACATTTTTTAAATGTATTGGCAATACTAACAACCAGGAATGTTTGTAAAAGTTATTTATAGAAAGGAAACTTTGCTAGAAGAAATAGGACGCCGATCATGAATGCAGAACAGTGCACTGTTTCAGGACGCTTGTGTCTCCTTTATTCTGCGCCCTTTCAACTTTTTCTATGCCAAATACCAAGTCGTTTGGTTACATTGTTAAGACGCGAATGACGATTTTTAATGGATTTTTCTGTAAACAACCGTTCCTCTTTTGCTGCGTTATTGATGGACAAACAAATACACTTTTGCGTTCATATTATTAGACTGGATTAAAAAAATTGACAATCAGAATTAGAATTTAATTTAATTAGAGTTAAAATATGACATTAGATTTTAATTAGAGTTACAATATGACATTAAACTTAGCAATAATTTAACAAGTTTTTGATTAAACTAAAAAAACTTTCCCTAATTTATGTTTTTTATGGAGAATCAACCTTATATACAAATTTATTTCTACTTAAGTCTATACAACGTCTTTTATCAATGCAAACATTCTAAAAAAGTTTGTGCTTAATTTTATAATACCTTTTACGTGACGGGAAAAAGAAACAGTTGAAAATACTTATGAAAAACTTGAATCCAAATTGACACTTAAGTTCTCTGGGAACGCAAAACTTTTTTTGCTTTAAGGCAGCAGTGCCACCCTGACTAGTAAGCGAGTGCCTATTGACTTCAGTCTGGATATAGAAACTTACAGCTGCCGTATCCAAAAGCCCTTAGGGCTGCGACTCTGCCTTGCGCTCAGTCGTGTACGCCACTTACTCTGTGTACGTCAGATTTGAATGCATATATTAGACTATTTTTATGCCAAGCGACAAAACTATCACAGTACACACTTGCTTCTCGTTGCTTACTGACTTATTATAAGTTACACAAAGATAAACTGACTCGTCGCTATTTGTGCTATTTGTGTGCTTAAGATCTATTCTATTTTCAATGAATACTCTAGAGTCTAGACACATAAATCAGATAAATTCCTAGACAGTGTGCCATTACTTATTTCTAATAGAAGCAATTTTATTTTACTTTTAGATAAACTAAATACGTAAATTTCTGAAGTGTATACAAATTCAAGATATAATCAATTTATATCTTTAGGGCAAGTTTTTTAGTTAATTCAAAAAGTTGCTGAACTATAACATTCAAGATATGATTGACCTTTTTCATAGGAGAACTAATCTACTTTATTCAATAAGCACTCTTACTCTTTTATTCTGAAGAACCTGCCCTTTTTATGTCAAGACTGTGTGTCGTAAGCGTACTTCAACACCATAAGTTTGTGGAAACATAATAAAACGAAGAGAATAAGGGTGGTGTTGAGAGAGATATGACCTAGTTGCGAAAGCACAATTCAGTCGATTGCGCTGGCTAATCAACGTTGACCCAATCTGTAACGATACAGGTTACCGAATTTAGAGGTCTAAATGTGACCTTTACCTATAATCAATGTTTTGCACTCGTTAATGCCTGATACAAATCATCACCTAAAACCTACTTTTTAACGACTTGCACTGATCTACATTGAAGCAGATTTGCCCACCACGCTAATTGGAGCAAAAAGCTTAGATCCACTAAGCTTTATATCCTATTCAGAAAAGACATTTGCGCAGCAGTAATACAATTATTAATGTCTGGTGATATCGATGTTGTCAATAAGATCTTAAAACAATAAGTTCATGTAAAGTAAAAATATTATTTATCATTCTCGAAACAACCGGCTGGGTGTTCTCTCAGAATGTTGGTCGCAAACCACCTCACTGACCAAGTACGTATTTGTTTACTTGATATGTTTTTGAGAACATTATTGACAACTCTCAGGCATACAGTTTTTCCCACGATGTTTTCCGTTACTGTCAAAGCAAGTGAAATTTAATTGTTTTAAAACGCACATAACTCCGGCTCTCGTCTAGTCGGCCGTAGTCTTAACCACCAGTCTATGACAGCCTGATAAAGTAATATTAAAAACTACTTAATGTATCTTAATTCACAGTTCTAAGGGCACACATAATAGTTATATAAACAGTTTAGTTTAAACGTCTGACTAACCATCTCAATTTAATATATTTAGCGATTATTTATCGTATGATTATTTGAGTACATATTTTAGATGATATTAATTATTGATTAGGAGTCATATTTTCTACAAAACATCAGCAGAATATCTAGCTTAATGAAAAATACTCGGTCTTCAGTTACCAGACAGCAGGGTGGTGTTCTAAAAAATTATCACCTGAATAAATAAAAAATAAAAACGGTTTTTACTCTACGGCTATTGTTTTTTTTGATGTATAACACTCACCTTTGCGAAGTAAAGTTCCAGTCCACACATCAGCCACAAATAGAGATACAATACTTAATACCATCAAGGAGCACATTTTTACTTTCATTTACTTACAGTCCACTCAATGTAATTTACTTCAATCGACTACTGACTTAAGACTTTTATTTAGAGAAGCGCCTAAATAGATTGGTGAATAATTTTCGCATCAACGCGCATAATTTAGCAAATTTACGCTACAACGTAGTATAGTAGTATAGTAAGTACATTTACTAAATAACTTCACTGTTCGGAAAATTTTACAATTTGGTAGCTTAATTTGTATTATGTTTTATTCATTCTCTGATGTATGAGTAAACATTTACTTACTTAAAATATCAACAACATGCGCTACGACGAAATTAAAGGAATTGTCTAATTTTAGCGTTAATTATTTAATTCAAAATACACATTAGTGATTTGCTAAAAAATCTACTATGTACCGATAGCTTAGCTGAACTTTAAAAATACAATTCTTTCCCTCTCCTCAAACTGCGGTTAAATCAATACTTATTATGAATTCAAACAATGATACCGTAAGAAATAAAAGTAAAAAAAATCAGTTAATCAAATTACTCAAATTATAATTTTTATTAGATTTTTTTCGTAATTTAAGACTAGCGTTAAGTGTTTAACAAATTAGGCTCCAAAATGACAAGTCTTCACTAGTTTTAGTCACTAAACAACATATTTTAGCCACAAACCGGTAAAAGTCGTATGTTCAAATCGCTACGACGTAGCTGAGCGCGTAGCGTCTCCAGCTACGTCCCGTAGGCAACTGCCGTGCCGAGATGCTGTGCCTGACAGCAGTACCAAATCTCTCGAGAACATTTCGATGAACAACGCAATCTCCTAACTTTATCTACATTTCCACTTACGTTCATTATAATTTGATCATATTGGCAACAAAACGAGCAATGTTATGTTAAATTCCCTTTCAATAACAATTAGCGTTATATGTAACTTGGTTTATCAATATCATGTTAATGGCAACAAGCTGTCACTCAGTGGATTGCCAGGCAATTGAGTGGATTATTGTGTCTTGTTTTGTTTGATACAGGCCCTATTTATTATATTTCAGCAATTAATGTCGCTTTAATCCTATAATAACATTTTAGTCAATGTGACTGTATTGTTCATTAAAAAAGCAGCGAACAGAACTGTTAATGTTTCATTTCTGCGAAATCTATATATTTTTAAATCTACATCATTGACGTAAGTTTAGGCATAATATAATTATTTAATCAGTATTTATATAAGGAAAAGGATTTTAGTTTTAGATGTGCGTTAATAGTTCAGTTAGGCTGTCACTGAGTGATCTGTCAACAAAAATTAGAATAGTAAATCTAACAGACCTGACCCAGGAATCGAAACAAGGACTGCGTGATCCGTAGTTGAAATAGCTAAGCACAATAGTGATAAGACGTTACACGTTTTTAAATAAAATCAATATTACCAAAATCGAAAACATCATTACCACCATCTTTTAAAGTCGGTTAAAATGCTATCACTTACTGTAAGCACAGTCTGCCAAATTAAATTCACATTTTTAATGCAGCGCTCTGAAAGGAAATCAACATTAAAATTTAATAATGAAATACAGCAAATACTAATTGAATCTTGATCTGAGAAATTCGCGAAATCCGCTTTGCGGGAGACAAGATAACATATATAATTATTTACAGATAATATATTCCGGGCTGCGATAAATAAATCTCCCGAAAAAAAGACCCGAGTTTGGAATGGGAAGGGGGGTGGTTCGGATACATTAATTGGCAATTTCCGTATCCAAATGCCCATTCTCCCCCCATTATTCATCGAGGAGATATTAGATAATGGCCTTAATTTGCTTGCTTGTCCTTAGACACATTTATCCATAAGATGGTCGCACATTACCGCAAGCAACGGTTTTTTCAGTATTACAGGCTTATACTGAGATATGACTAACACTTATCGCACGAAGGCACTTTTTATGCGCACGTACTCGAAATTTACAGAATAAACTAAGCCGGATATTCTTTTGTTTATTTCCAATCTCACCATGGTCAGGCAAGATACTGTTTAAAATTTTGTATTAGTCATCGATGACGTTATGTTAATCCGTGTATATTTAATCTATATATATAAAAATGTTATGTTGATTTGTATACGCTTCAAAAACTCAAAAAGCTGTGCACCGATCGAGCTGAAATTTTAGCATGATATATATGTTATCATGACATATATATATGTTACATATTTTTCTATCATTTATTATTGTTTTTTTTTTTAATTTTCTACAGACACTATTAAAAATGTATATAAAAAGGGTACGTAATTGTTATTAGCCCTGGACTGCAGTCGATATGATGCAGGCTAAGTTGGTAGCTGGCTATTAAAGGCAAGGAGTTATAGTTAGCCCATACCTACCTCTACGCTCTACTTTCTACGCTGCACCATTCCGGCTTGGCGGCATGTTAAAAATCAAAAAACTCTGTAAAAAAGGGTGGTCCGCGATTTTTTGGCGAGATTGAATTTTTTAATTATCTTTAAGAGAACGTTGCACTAGGCACAAGAACTCGATGAGCTAAAGGACCCACAAATTCCGCAACAACGCAACAATCAGTAGGCATTGGATAGCTTTGGGGAATTCTATGGTGTATTAAGCTTAATTTGCTATATGCGCAGTAAAGCAAATTAAGCTTAAATTTGCATCATGAGGCAGTAAGCGTCAAAGGCATTTTTCCGCTAATCAGATATACCACTTTCGCATTTTTGCTACTGGAAACTATGTTGAATATTCTTCTTGCAGCGCTATGCAATTAGCTTTAGTTCACATTTGATTGCCCATATAGGAACAAATGTAGATCGTCGTCGTCTCCTGAACCAATGGACGACATAGGTGTCTTGTAATAGATATTTTTCTACAAAACACTGAAATAATCCGCTTGTGTCCATACTACTTAGTTTCCTGTTCTCAATATTAATATAAAGGTAAAGATAAAGATTACCCGACTATTCACCCGGCTAAATTATAATGTTAAGGATTACTTAAACCATAAAAAAGCTTGGGTGTGAATTTCTCTAACTTAGTATTGATTAACTGTGAGATGGTGATAACAAAAGAAAATATCCGGCTAACTTTGTTGTGGGCTGGGTGTTGATTTGGAACCCTGGTAGCTTTAGTTTTAACTTACGAATGTAGCTATCGCCATCATCTCACTACCATGTTCACAATTTTTTAAGTAACGAGCGCATCAAAAGTGCCATCAATAGGCCGATTCAAATAAAGAAATATTAGAATTTAAATACTAATAATTTTAATCTGTTGCATTTTTTTTTAATTTAGTAGATGAAAACTAAAAACCTTTTACGACTTAGATGAAAAGCTGGACCTTTTTACCGGAATTAATTAAACGAACACTTCTTACTTCCGAAATCTCCATCTTGGGACACCCAGATTAAAAAGACCTGTGATTACTGTGATCGAGGCTGCCAAATAATATCAAAGCAGGTACACACAAAATCACCGCAACTTATTCAACACTTTAGAGTCTTAGATGCCAAAGCAAATCTTACATGTGATTACTGAGATCGAGGCTGCCAAATAATATCAAAATAGGCACACACAAAATCACCGCAACTTAGTCAAAACTTTAGAGTCTTAGATGCCAAAGCAAATCTTCTAGTTTTCAATGGCCACAGCAGGACTGCTATAATTAAAAGTTACACGAAAGTAAACTTAAACTTGGTCCATCGGGCAAATAATTATTATGCGCAGTGCTTAGTTGCGCTGCAGTAGATACTCGAGGATTACTGAGATACAAAGTTGTCACAACTTTGCGGCAACTTTAGAAAATGTAGCAAACCATAAGCTTCGGCTCATAAGTTGTCCAGGGCTCAATGCATGAATCAAATTATAACTTGCATGAGACGACAGCGACAGAGTATTAAGAGTAAATATAGTAAGCATGAGGACAAATAAGTTTCTTTCCGGCAGCGGCGTGCTTTTCAGCGGCGTGCTTTTCTTTATCTTACGTGCTCACAGACGTGAGTACGTGGGGCCTATAACTTTAAATAAAGAAGATAAAAAAACTACGAGATGACAGAAGGAAAGTTTATTTATAGTTTCCGTACACGAAAGGTTCCAACCTCTATTACTAAGCCTCTGCTTTCTTTCTTTCCGTATTCCGTCTGTCCGTCCCTTCGTCTGTCAGCGAAATTAGTAATAGTTAGCAGTTTAAATTTTTACAGAGGTTATTTCTATTGTCACTATACAACAAATAAAGTTAAAATTAAAGGATCTATAAACTTTATTGCTATGTTTCTGCTTGACCTTAATAATATAAATATTGTGCATTGTTACATATTGCACCGTGGTACGAAACCCTCCGTGTGCGAGTCTAATTCACGGCTAAACCATTTTTTCAATCTTATTACATTATCTGCTTTTTCACAGTCTAGCACTAAGGATATCAGCTTACAAACTTGTTAAAACGGTCGTTACTATAAGATACTGGTATAAGATATCTGTGTCAAAGAAAAAGCAAAGACTGATAATGTTTAATTTCTAGAATTTGTTCTTGAAATCTAAACTTTCTACACTATATAAAATTATGAAAAATGCTTCATATATTGCTAATGTCTTTGCATGCCTAAAATTGTTTGTGTTCTTGTGTTTATCTGTTTTCTTTCATGTTTTGCGTGCAATAAAGTATTAATAAAAGGAAGCTATGATAGCGCAGTGGGTAGGACTTCGACTTCACTTTCGGGTGGCCGAGTTGGAATCCTAGCACGCACCTCTAACTTTTCTGTGTTACGTTATTAAGCAATTAAAATATCACTTGCTTCAACGGTGGAGTAAACATCGTGAGGAAACCTACATACCTGATAGTTCTCCATAATATTCTCAAAAGTGTGTGGAGTCCAACAAACCGCACTGAGCCAGCGTGGTGGACTACGGCCTCAACCCCTTCTCATTGTGTTATGAGACCCGTGTCTTGTAGTTGATGAAAGTATGAATTTACGTTAATTATTTTATTTATTTACTAACTGCGCTCCCCAGTTTTTGCCCGCGGTAAGTAAGTCTCTACACGTATTTTTTTTTTACTGAAATCACGCGTTATTACAGATTTGTTCATTACGGTTGCACCGAGAGCCCAGCTTGATTAAATCTAAGTTATAGCCCTTCTTCTTCTTCTTCCTAGACCTACCTTAAATAGTTATTTAGAATATACCGTGTATGTAGAGACGAACCCGAAATTAGCCCTAATTTATGCCTAATAAATTAGGGCTAATCCCTCTGTAATCGGTAATATTTCAGTTACATTATATTGGTAGGTACTTGTAACCCAGAGTCGTGATCGTGGACGAAATATTAATCAGTGCGGGCATTCTGGGTACCAGCGACACAAATCGGATCACACTGCCTGAATATTAACATGCAGGGAATTGAGGCACTCCGAAATAGGATTATGCTTGTCTACCAATTACACCTACCTAATGGACACAGAGATATAAATAGGTAGTTCTCAAACAGGTTACTACACAAGTTTACAGCTATATAATAAAACAATAAAATTTAAAAAAGCATTTTATTTCTTTAAAGTTGATTGCTTTTGGCAAATGCCTGTGACATCTTTTCCTCCAGCGTTGCCAGTGATGACTTATGGGTCCGAAACTTGGTCAATTAAGGCTCAGAGTCACTCAGTATTTAGGAATACGTAATCAAAACGAAATACTAAGATCTGTAGAACCCCAACCAGAGTTACTGAAACTCAACGAGTCGCGAAACCAAATAAGCGATTGACGAGGCTCATAGCTCGAAGAACCGATGGACATTGGTATCTCAAGGTGCTGGAATGGCGACCTCCAACCGGTAAACGCAGCGTTCTTAAACCCATGTCAAGGTGGACAGATGACAACGGGTAGCAGAGAGCCGCTGGACCCAAGCGGCACGACTGAAAGAAATCACTATAGGTGATAAGGCCGCCTTTGTAAAACAAATTTAAATTACTTGTCCTACCTTTGTTCTGTTTTATTTATTTCTGTTTTGTTCTTGTGTGTCCTTACAAAATGGACGTCGACTTCTGGACATGGGTTGTCCAGAAGTCGACGTCCATTGACATGATGACCATGATGAATACTAAATATTATAATGAGATAATTAAAGAAAGTTTTTATTTATTTAGATTAGATTTCTTTTGCAAATAAACAGATTTTTTTTTTCAACGAGTCATTATTGCAAGTAGTGACATGAAGCATGAAATTTCGAAACTGTTTGTTTACCTTACATGCAATTGTACGAATATTGAAGTCGCAAGGTAACAAAATAGATTACCAGAATGATAACGATGTTCCGCAGGGCTATTCTTCATCTCAGTCGACAACAAATTTAGCTATCCACTGTGAAAAGTTGCCATCAACTCAGCATTCGCACTCTTGCGGTCCCCATTTTATAACGCTACTCTTGGAAGAGTATCTGCAAGTATTATCAAATGAAATACACTTTATTGTACACCAAAGACAAATCAATAAAAAAACACAATTGAAAGAAAGAAAAAAAACGTACAATTACAATTACCTAATTATGATAAAAATTGGTAAACTTTTTAAAAAAAACTTACTTAAGGTTCTTTTTTTAAATATTCTTTAGGCACACCATTGATTCATTGCAACTATCTGCTTTACACTTTAATAAGAAAAAAAATACCATTCAGGTACCCTTTGTACAAGTTGGTTCACTTGGACATAGCCAATAGGCAACCTCAATTCTGCGCCTATAATCTAGTCCTGGTCGAACAACTAAATTATATACTTCTTAAAAAAAAGCAAACAAATGCTCTATTTTTTCTAGTTCGCCAACTCTGAAGTCATCCGGTGGTTTATGTTAGATACCTAGATAGAAATGTCTTTATACTTTATAAAACGTTCGTTTTTATGCCACCATAAAAGAGTTATTGCCTGGACGATAACAGGCAATTTATAACACTTGCGTTGCCCTACTAGCGTAACAGCTAAAGCTCTAATAAATTATATACTTCCAAAGATTCACTTTAATAATTATATTACTTATCACACTAGTTGAACCGCAAATTGTTTATGCAGTTACAATACTGACCGCATTTATGAATAGTTAATAAATTAGTAGGTATTAGACCTTTTAGTAGCAGAGCTCGTCCGGAGAAATCCTACGGCCATGCTTATTTCTGCCAAAAAGCAGCATTGTGGTAACTGGTAATGCTGTGTTCTGGTCTGTAGGGCGTGGTTGCCGCTGTTATTAAAGGCACATGAGCCTAAACGCCAACGCTTCAGGCTGTTACACACAGGGCGGCACGTTGCAGGCAAACGTGTTCCTTGCATGCACTGAAAAGTGTTTATAGGAGAAGGTTCCACTTACTTACCATTAGGTGGGCCATCTGTTCGTTTCATCAATTATTACTATTACTATGAAACAAAATGGCGGCTTAATTATAGTCCCCAATTAAAGTACCTACCAAACGTGTCTCTGGGACTTGTGATAAAGTGTTTTTAGTCATTCAAGTATTACATACCATTTTTGGTTTTAGGACACTCATATTACCAGAATGGTAACATATTTAATAATTTTTTTACAGAGTAAGTCTTAAAGCGCGAAAGTGACGTCATTCATGAATTATCAATACTAACAGACAGCAACTCAAAAATGTTTTACTCATATAGACCTATCACAGGCACTTATGAAACGTTCATATTTATAATATGTTATCATTTGTGTTAGGTGATGGTGATAACTAAATATTTCATCAACTATAAACTAAAGCTAGGAGGGTTCCAATCGTGGACTGGTCCAAGAAGAGTCCGCAACAAACTTAGCCGGGGCAACTGTATTTACCTGACTGAATAGAAGCCAACTAATACTAATGTCAGGTAAGTATTAGCAAATAACAAGTATTACCTACCCAAGTCATTTTTATCTAACCTCCTGTTGATTTGACGTTCCGGCACGATAGAACACGTAGAAACAGATCAGTAATAGTTTAGCTCGCTATTATCTTAGACTGCTTCATTACTTGCCATGCAATCAAGGAATTACATGTAATGGAATAATAAAAAAAAAGCAGACAGTTATAGGCTGTTAAAGCAAAACGTAGGACCATTCTTATTCTTGAAATAAAATTTGATGAGGGTTCACTGTTATTTTGTTACATTATAGGGCCAAAACACCGAACGAACGAAAGCGAGCGAGGGCAAATATTGAGCACGCCAATGGACACCGCACTCTTGTTCTTCTATCTGCAACTTGGTTCAAGGGGATGTTGCAGGATTCATTGACACTCCCTTGTCGCCTGTAGGTACAGATGCGTACGATTCTACTTTGATAAACTCGTGGCGGACCGCCACGCTACCGAAGCAATTGAAGCAGGTAACCTTTTAAGTAAGGGAAGGATTTTTCGACGTACAAAGACACATCTAAAAAGTGCTCTTCGTTTGAAATTATCTATTCATGAAACGGTTATCATTAGGTAACGATCCATAGTAAATAGCTGCAAGGCACAATATTATGTTTGCATTAAAAACAAAAAAAAAACGCTTTTTTTTTTTTAAACGGTTTTAAAAAGTCAGTACCTATTCATACTTTTTTCAGTATATAATCATATAGCGTATCATTATGTAGACGGTTTTAATAAAATGAGTGAAAATCGACTATACCACGAAATTGTCGATGTTAGGGCCGCTGTCCGCTCGTAAAGTAAAATTTTATTACGGTGCATTGAGGGCGCAGGCTTTGTGACCTCATTTATAGTATACCTACCCATATAATATGTACATATATTATGGAAATTTATATAAGGAAATTTGCTTGTATAGCTTTAGCAGTTTTGTCAATCTTCTTCCTCAGCCAGCAATAGTATATAACCTCTCGCGCAGAATTCAAGGCTAAGACCCTCTACAGACACTATTAAAAATGTATATAAAAAGGGTACGTAATTGTTATTAGCCCTGGACTGCAGTCGATATGATGCAGGCTAAGTTGGTAGCTGGCTATTAAAGGCAAGGAGTTATAGTTAGCCCATACCTACCTCTACGCTCTACTTTCTACGCTGCACCATTCCGGCTTGGCGGCATGTTAAAAATCAAAAAACTCTGTAAAAAAGGGTGGTCCGCGATTTTTTGGCGAGATTGAATTTTTTAATTATCTTTAAGAGAACGTTGCACTAGGCACAAGAACTCGATGAGCTAAAGGAGCCACAAATTCCAAAACAACGCAACAATCAGTAGGCATTGGATAGCTTTGGGGAATTCTATGGTGTATTAAGCTTAATTTGCTATATGCACAGTATAGCAAATTAAGCTTAAATTTGCATCATGAGGCAGTAAGCGTCAAAGGCATTTTTCCGCTTATCAGATATACCACATTTGCATTTTTGCTACTGGAAACTATGTTGAATATTCTTCTTGCAGCGGTATGCAATCAGCTTTAGTTCACATTTGATTTCCCATATAGGAACAAATGTAGATCGTCGTCGTCTCCTGAACCAATGGACGACATAGGTGTCTTGTAATAGATATTTTTCTACAAAACACTGAAATAATCCGCTTGTGTCCATACTACTTAGTTTCCTGTTCTCAATATTAATATAAAGGTAAAGATAAAGATTACCCGACTATTCACCCGGCTAAATTATAATGTTAAGGATTACTTAAGCCATAAAAAAGCTTGGGTGTGAATTTCTCTAACTTAGTATTGATTAACTGTGAGATGGTGATAACAAAAGAAAATATCCGGCTAACTTTGTTGTGGGCTGGGTGTTGATTTGGAACCCTGGTAGCTTTAGTTTTAACTTACGAATGTAGCTATCGCCATCATCTCACTACCATGTTCACAATTTTTTAAGTAACGAGCGCATCAAAAGTGCCATCAATAGGCCGATTCAAATAAAGAAATATTAGAATTTAAATACTAATAATTTTAATCTGTTGCATTTTTTTTTAATTTAGTAGATGAAAACTAAAAACCTTTTACGACTTAGATGAAAAGCTGGACCTTTTTACCGGAATTAATTAAACGAACACTTCTTACTTCCGAAATCTCCATCTTGGGACACCCAGATTAAAAAGACCTGTGATTACTGTGATCGAGGCTGCCAAATAATATCAAAGCAGGCACACACAAAATCACCGCAACTTAGTCAAAACTTTAGAGTCTTAGATGCCAAAGCAAATCTTCTAGTTTTCAATGGCCACTGCAGGACTGCTATAATTAAAAGTTACACGAAAGTAAACTTAAACTTGGTCCATCGGGCAAATAATTATTATGCGCAGTGCTTAGTTGCGCTGCAGTAGATACTCGAGGATTACTGAGATACAAAGTTGTCACAACTTTGCGGCAACTTTAGAAAATGTAGCAAACCATAAGCTTCGGCTCATAAGTTGTCCAGGGCTCAATGCATGAATCAAATTATAACTTGCATGAGACGACAGCGACAGAGTATTAAGAGTAAATATAGTAAGCATGAGGACAAATAAGTTTCTTTCCGGCAGCGGCGTGCTTTTCAGCGGCGTGCTTTTCTTTATCTTACGTGCTCACAGACGTGAGTACGTGGGGCCTATAACTTTAAATAAAGAAGATAAAAAAACTACGAGATGACAGAAGGAAAGTTTATTTATAGTTTCCGTACACGAAAGGTTCCAACCTCTATTACTAAGCCTCTGCTTTCTTTCTTTCCGTATTCCGTCTGTCCGTCCCTTCGTCTGTCAGCGAAATTAGTAATAGTTAGCAGTTTAAATTTTTACAGAGGTTATTTCTATTGTCACTATACAACAAATAAAGTTAAAATTAAAGGATCTATAAACTTTATTGCTATGTTTCTGCTTGACCTTAATAATATAAATATTGTGCATTGTTACATATTGCACCGTGGTACGAAACCCTCCGTGTGCGAGTCTAATTCACGGCTAAACCATTTTTTCAATCTTATTACATTATCTGCTTTTTCACAGTCTAGCACTAAGGATATCAGCTTACAAACTTGTTAAAACGGTCGTTACTATAAGATACTGGTATAAGATATCTGTGTCAAAGAAAAAGCAAAGACTGATAATGTTTAATTTCTAGAATTTGTTCTTGAAATCTAAACTTTCTACACTATATAAAATTATGAAAAATGCTTCATATATTGCTAATGTCTTTGCATGCCTAAAATTGTTTGTGTTCTTGTGTTTATCTGTTTTCTTTCATGTTTTGCGTGCAATAAAGTATTAATAAAAGGAAGCTATGATAGCGCAGTGGGTAGGACTTCGACTTCACTTTCGGGTGGCCGAGTTGGAATCCTAGCACGCACCTCTAACTTTTCTGTGTTACGTTATTAAGCAATTAAAATATCACTTGCTTCAACGGTGGAGTAAACATCGTGAGGAAACCTACATACCTGATAGTTCTCCATAATATTCTCAAAAGTGTGTGGAGTCCAACAAACCGCACTGAGCCAGCGTGGTGGACTACGGCCTCAACCCCTTCTCATTGTGTTATGAGACCCGTGTCTTGTAGTTGATGAAAGTATGAATTTACGTTAATTATTTTATTTATTTACTAACTGCGCTCCCCAGTTTTTGCCCGCGGTAAGTAAGTCTCTACACGTATTTTTTTTTTACTGAAATCACGCGTTATTACAGATTTGTTCATTACGGTTGCACCGAGAGCCCAGCTTGATTAAATCTAAGTTATAGCCCTTCTTCTTCTTCTTCCTAGACCTACCTTAAATAGTTATTTAGAATATACCGTGTATGTAGAGACGAACCCGAAATTAGCCCTAATTTATGCCTAATAAATTAGGGCTAATCCCTCTGTAATCGGTAATATTTCAGTTACATTATATTGGTAGGTACTTGTAACCCAGAGTCGTGATCGTGGACGAAATATTAATCAGTGCGGGCATTCTGGGTACCAGCGACACAAATCGGATCACACTGCCTGAATATTAACATGCAGGGAATTGAGGCACTCCGAAATAGGATTATGCTTGTCTACCAATTACACCTACCTAATGGACACAGAGATATAAATAGGTAGTTCTCAAACAGGTTACTACACAAGTTTACAGCTATATAATAAAACAATAAAATTTAAAAAAGCATTTTATTTCTTTAAAGTTGATTGCTTTTGGCAAATGCCTGTGACATCTTTTCCTCCAGCGTTGCCAGTGATGACTTATGGGTCCGAAACTTGGTCAATTAAGGCTCAGAGTCACTCAGTATTTAGGAATACGTAATCAAAACGAAATACTAAGATCTGTAGAACCCCAACCAGAGTTACTGAAACTCAACGAGTCGCGAAACCAAATAAGCGATTGACGAGGCTCATAGCTCGAAGAACCGATGGACATTGGTATCTCAAGGTGCTGGAATGGCGACCTCCAACCGGTAAACGCAGCGTTCTTAAACCCATGTCAAGGTGGACAGATGACAACGGGTAGCAGAGAGCCGCTGGACCCAAGCGGCACGACTGAAAGAAATCACTATAGGTGATAAGGCCGCCTTTGTAAAACAAATTTAAATTACTTGTCCTACCTTTGTTCTGTTTTATTTATTTCTGTTTTGTTCTTGTGTGTCCTTACAAAATGGACGTCGACTTCTGGACATGGGTTGTCCAGAAGTCGACGTCCATTGACATGATGACCATGATGAATACTAAATATTATAATGAGATAATTAAAGAAAGTTTTTATTTATTTAGATTAGATTTCTTTTGCAAATAAACAGATTTTTTTTTTCAACGAGTCATTATTGCAAGTAGTGACATGAAGCATGAAATTTCGAAACTGTTTGTTTACCTTACATGCAATTGTACGAATATTGAAGTCGCAAGGTAACAAAATAGATTACCAGAATGATAACGATGTTCCGCAGGGCTATTCTTCATCTCAGTCGACAACAAATTTAGCTATCCACTGTGAAAAGTTGCCATCAACTCAGCATTCGCACTCTTGCGGTCCCCATTTTATAACGCTACTCTTGGAAGAGTATCTGCAAGTATTATCAAATGAAATACACTTTATTGTACACCAAAGACAAATCAATAAAAAAACACAATTGAAAGAAAGAAAAAAAACGTACAATTACAATTACCTAATTATGATAAAAATTGGTAAACTTTTTAAAAAAAACTTACTTAAGGTTCTTTTTTTAAATATTCTTTAGGCACACCATTGATTCATTGCAACTATCTGCTTTACACTTTAATAAGAAAAAAAATACCATTCAGGTACCCTTTGTACAAGTTGGTTCACTTGGACATAGCCAATAGGCAACCTCAATTCTGCGCCTATAATCTAGTCCTGGTCGAACAACTAAATTATATACTTCTTAAAAAAAAGCAAACAAATGCTCTATTTTTTCTAGTTCGCCAACTCTGAAGTCATCCGGTGGTTTATGTTAGATACCTAGATAGAAATGTCTTTATACTTTATAAAACGTTCGTTTTTATGCCACCATAAAAGAGTTATTGCCTGGACGATAACAGGCAATTTATAACACTTGCGTTGCCCTACTAGCGTAACAGCTAAAGCTCTAATAAATTATATACTTCCAAAGATTCACTTTAATAATTATATTACTTATCACACTAGTTGAACCGCAAATTGTTTATGCAGTTACAATACTGACCGCATTTATGAATAGTTAATAAATTAGTAGGTATTAGACCTTTTAGTAGCAGAGCTCGTCCGGAGAAATCCTACGGCCATGCTTATTTCTGCCGAAAAGCAGCATTGTGGTAACTGGTAATGCTGTGTTCTGGTCTGTAGGGCGTGGTTGCCGCTGTTATTAAAGGCACATGAGCCTAAACGCCAACGCTTCAGGCTGTTACACACAGGGCGGCACGTTGCAGGCAAACGTGTTCCTTGCATGCACTGAAAAGTGTTTATAGGAGAAGGTTCCACTTACTTACCATTAGGTGGGCCATCTGTTCGTTTCATCAATTATTACTATTACTATGAAACAAAATGGCGGCTTAATTATAGTCCCCAATTAAAGTACCTACCAAACGTGTCTCTGGGACTTGTGATAAAGTGTTTTTAGTCATTCAAGTATTACATACCATTTTTGGTTTTAGGACACTCATATTACCAGAATGGTAACATATTTAATAATTTTTTTACAGAGTAAGTCTTAAAGCGCGAAAGTGACGTCATTCATGAATTATCAATACTAACAGACAGCAACTCAAAAATGTTTTACTCATATAGACCTATCACAGGCACTTATGAAACGTTCATATTTATAATATGTTATCATTTGTGTTAGGTGATGGTGATAACTAAATATTTCATCAACTATAAACTAAAGCTAGGAGGGTTCCAATCGTGGACTGGTCCAAGAAGAGTCCGCAACAAACTTAGCCGGGGCAACTGTATTTACCTGACTGAATAGAAGCCAACTAATACTAATGTCAGGTAAGTATTAGCAAATAACAAGTATTACCTACCCAAGTCATTTTTATCTAACCTCCTGTTGATTTGACGTTCCGGCACGATAGAACACGTAGAAACAGATCAGTAATAGTTTAGCTCGCTATTATCTTAGACTGCTTCATTACTTGCCATGCAATCAAGGAATTACATGTAATGGAATAATAAAAAAAAAGCAGACAGTTATAGGCTGTTAAAGCAAAACGTAGGACCATTCTTATTCTTGAAATAAAATTTGATGAGGGTTCACTGTTATTTTGTTACATTATAGGGCCAAAACACCGAACGAACGAAAGCGAGCGAGGGCAAATATTGAGCACGCCAATGGACACCGCACTCTTGTTCTTCTATCTGCAACTTGGTTCAAGGGGATGTTGCAGGATTCATTGACACTCCCTTGTCGCCTGTAGGTACAGATGCGTACGATTCTACTTTGATAAACTCGTGGCGGACCGCCGCGCTACCGAAGCAATTGAAGCAGGTAACCTTTTAAGTAAGGGAAGGATTTTTCGACGTACAAAGACACATCTAAAAAGTGCTCTTCGTTTGAAATTATCTATTCATGAAACGGTTATCATTAGGTAACGATCCATAGTAAATAGCTGCAAGGCACAATATTATGTTTGCATTAAAAACAAAAAAAAAACGCTTTTTTTTTTTTAAACGGTTTTAAAAAGTCAGTACCTATTCATACTTTTTTCAGTATATAATCATATAGCGTATCATTATGTAGACGGTTTTAATAAAATGAGTGAAAATCGACTATACCACGAAATTGTCGATGTTAGGGCCGCTGTCCGCTCGTAAAGTAAAATTTTATTACGGTGCATTGAGGGCGCAGGCTTTGTGACCTCATTTATAGTATACCTACCCATATAATATGTACATATATTATGGAAATTTATATAAGGAAATTTGCTTGTATAGCTTTAGCAGTTTTGTCAATCTTCTTCCTCAGCCAGCAATAGTATATAACCTCTCGCGCAGAATTCAAGGCTAAGACCCTCGAAGCTGCATGAGGTTTGGTGAGCTTTAATGATTTCTACGATACTACATGATTAAAACCAGAATAGACGCCTATTTAGGAATCAAACTTTTTAGACAGTACCCAGTCTAAAAAGTTCAATTCCTAAATCTACTGAAAAAGTTACCTTATGAAAATTCCTGAACAGATAAAAAATAATATATAACCTAAAATCCAAGCCGTTATGTTGCTTGCTATTAATCCAAAGAGAGGTCATGTATAAAGATAGTAGTTTTGTCACCATCATACATAATCATTTGCACAACGCCATCTAGCCCCAAAGTAGGCGTAGCTTGTGTTATGGGCACTAAGATAACAGATGGATACTTTTATAAATAATATAAATGTATACTTATAATATTGACGACCCAGCAGGAGCAATTAGGGAATTTATAATTTTTGAATTTTCTCTGGTCTAGTCTGGTAAGAGGCTTTGGCTGTGGCTAGTTACCACCCTACCGACAAAGACGTGTCGCTAACTTAGTGTTCCAGTGTGGTGCAGTACCACACTCCCTAACAGGTTAGCCCGCTACCATCTTAGAATGCATCATCACTTACCACCAGGTGAGACTGCGGTCAAGGTATAACATGTCATAACATGTAATGGAAAAAAAATATCATATCCATAAATAAATAAATAATGGGCAGATGGATTGATGGCATTAGATGGTAGCAGTACCCCAGAGGAAGCTGTTGCCCATTCTCTGATATATTCCGTTAGTAGCATTGTGCAACACCTGTAAATACAGGAGGGGTAGTGACAACTGTATAAAAGATCCAACGGGCAAAATAAACAAACTCTGAATAAAAAAAAACAAAAGATTAATTACCAACAAATTTATATTTTTATAAAGTTATCAAAAAGTTTAAGAAAAAAATGTTAATAAATATCTTGAGGTGGTGGTCGGCCAAAGAGCAATGTCCAGGAAACAGGCTGTTTTAACTGCGAAAGTAAGTCTTTATCTTCTGAAAATATTTGAATCAAATTTGCCAAATTGTGAACCATGTCATAAGCATCGGGTATATTGTCACCCTCTGAACAATATTTATATAAAATCATACTAGGCACAATTTCATCTAAACATATCTTGTATAGAAGACTTGCAAAACCTCCTCCAAATACCTTTACTTCACCAGTATTTTCCTCATGTGCTACTAGTTTCGCTTTCCTTAAATTCTCAGCATGGGGGTTTCCTTCGCTTGCAACAAATCTAAAAGGTGAGCTCAAAATATGCTTCTTCTCGTGAGCAAAGCTACTAGTTAATATAATAACATCCTTAATTTGCTTCTCTTTAAATGTGCTAACTAAGTTTTTCAGGAAACCATTCGCATATTTATGAACAAGAGGGGCTCTTAACTGTAGAACCAATATTTTTCGAGAATCACACTTGTAAACTTCGCAAGCCGTCGAAAGACTACTGGACTTAAGATCGTACGGATCGTATCCTATAACAGGAATCTGTGCCGGGCTATAAATCGACGCAGTTTTAACCATTTTCAGCGATGAAATTAGCAAGTCACAAGTAAGCTGCCCCACATTTCCCACGGCAACGCTCGGAACTATTAACGTGTATCCCGCTACACAACTATCGTCAAAAAACTTCCAAATATTGTTTTTATCCATGTTCAAGTAATTTATATTTTATAAGATTTTAATTAATTAAACCAACACCGTTTATATTTCAAATAAATTTTGTCAATTTATCAAATGTCAATTCACTATTTTTTTTTTTTTGGTAAAATAACAAACAAAAATAATATCGATATTTTTTGCGATATCTATCTTTTCGATAAATATAAATAAAATCGATGTACAAATAAATAATTTAGAAATAGATATAAAAAATTAAACTATTATAATACGAAAATATATCAAATCTATATATCTATATTAATAATAGAGCTGAAATTTTGGTTTGTTTGAACGCTACTATTATCCTTATTTGAAAAATCTTTTTGTTATCGTTTGCCCGATTATTAAAAATCCCACTAAGGAGTATATATAAGAGATATATCTTGATATCCCGCTTTTAATACTTACAGCGCAAAAATGGCGTCAGTCAATTGGAGACAAAAACAAACTGAAACGGTTGTAATAATCGGGGTCAGTGGTCAGATTTATATCGATACTTTTGGTAGGTATCTACTTATCGCATCCCTACGTCACGGTCATGAGCATGCCAATTTCATATATTTTATACTGCTTTGCCTTCCAGACTTTTAAAGTCATACAGTTGTTTTATCCTTTTTGGTGTTAATGTTTAAGGTTTTTTGGTGTTAATGTTTAAGGTAAGTTATTACCCTAAAAGTGATGATCTCGAGAGTAAAATTATGTGATCAAAGTATTTCATCATTATTACTGGAATACTCTGGGACCCGTTAGAACCCATCATAGGAAAATGGTAGCTATAATTAAATTGAAGGCAATATGTCAAAAATTCTAGTTTGACAGTGGGCCAAAATGACACTGACATTGCTTTTTTTCGTTCTATCAAATGCGGTGTGGTGGCGTTAATAATTCAATTCAATTCGATTATTTTCCTCAATATTATAATTATTAATAGAACAAGAGGAAACTTATAATCATTATATTCTTTGACTGATTATGAGTGACACAGAGCGTGTGGACCCCCAACTACAAAACTTCATTCTCTCAGAGACACAGAAACAAAGATTTCAGGTGACTATATTTTATTGTAATTCCATTATTTAGGTATGTAATTGAACGTATCGTTAAGTATAACCATAGTTTTCCTCGTTTGTTGCGATTGCAGTCTTCAGGTGACTCCGAAATAAATGATTAGTACGACTGTATTAAATGTATTTTTCGACCTTTGCCCCTTTTTTCCATAATTTATCAAGCATAAAATATGAGAATGAAACTTTTCCTGGTGTTAATAAGCTAAAATACACTTACAATTGTGTTTATTTATCACATGTCAAATAGAAAGCCTATAATTTACTATCTAGAAGTTAAAAAATATACAAAATCGTGAAGATCATTAATAAAGAACCTTTTATGTAATGTTATATGACATAAGATTGGAAATAATAACAAAATATAAGTAACATAGGCAAAATATATTAGGAACAAACATTCAAGGCTTTAATTATTACATGTTATCTTTGCAGGTTGTCAGATAAGCTCACTGATATTTAATCTTCTGTAACTCAGGTTGTAGACTGCCAAAAATGCTAACTATTAAAGTATATTCATTGCATATAAATCAGTTTTCTGATGATGCTACTTTCATCTTTTTATCACTTAGGCACAAAAATGTTTAGAATATACATTAATCTTCTTAGTAGCAGTTTCTCATTGAACGTTATATTTGACAAAGAACCAGAAGTATAAAAACACTAGAAATAATGAAGGTGCATCAGCATAAGCTGCTTAGCCCATTTTAAATAATAACTAGCTGTTTTCTATGTCTGTGTTTGCATTTAGTTTTTAAAAACTCCTTATTTAGGTAAATGGTCAATCTATACCAGGTGGTATAGATTGACCATCCCCAGGATGTTGCCATCCAACAGTTGAGCCAAATATAGGTAATAAACAATACTTGCATATTTATAATATTAGTATGAATAATAAAAAGCTGGTGCATTAAATTACTTGCAAGTGTTTTAATAAGTTTATATAACATTACAGGTTCTTGTTCACGGACTGACAGATACATGCTGGGAAATTTGTATGAACCGGCCTTCAATTCGTCTTGACTCCAAGACTGAAGTATGCATTATGAACTGTGTTGAAAGATTTATAGACTCCACCACATTCATCACAAAACGTCTCATGAACACAACAAAATACAGATCTGATGCACCACTAGAGTTTGAATAATAGAACAAATTTATACAAATTCAAAATGTTCTCCAGCATTAGAAACTTCTTACAACGTCACAAGAGAAAGTTTATAGTGACAGGTGCAGTATTTGGATCTCTTTACTTGCTTATGAGTTATGCTCAAAAAAGGCTCAGAGAATGGCAAGAAAAGGAAGCAAAGAAGTTCTTCGATATGACCCGCAAGAAGCAGCACTTTGAAAGCACAGAGCGAACCTGTAATCAAACTATACTAACACTTTCAAAAATTGTCTCAGAGAGTATCTTGGGCATTCTAAATACAGAAGAAATAGTTCAGAAGTTGCAAGATAAATCAGACAATAAACTTGCTTTATGGGAACAGATGAAGATTATGATATTTACCAGAATTTGTGTCTTAGTGTATGCATTATCTATCCTAAATGTCACATTGAGAGTACAATTGAATATTATTGGTGGATATTTGTATAGGGATTCTATGCATGAAGATGAACCACTTATTGATAGTGATTTACAAGCTAAATACTTGTCACTGTGTCATCACTTTGTTGGTCCAGGTGTAGAAGACTTAGTGAGACAAATTGAAAAAGCTGTAAAAAGAGTTGTTGAACCTATATCCTTGAAAAAGAAAATCACTCTGCAAGAAATTGAACAGGTGTTTTGGTCCATACAAACTATTCTGTGCACAGACACAAATAATGGAGACCCAGTTAAGAAGATGGTTCACTACTTGGTTGATCATACTGAAATTAATGAAGCTAAATTTGAGACAATTGTTAAAGAGACAATGGATATTTTAGAGAGTGATGAGGTCACATCAGTAACTATGTCAGCAGTAAGCAGCAATTTCTCTAAAGTAGTTGACGAAGTTGCTACTTTATTTGCTTCAAAATGGGTACCAACTAAGAAGAATCATCTTGAAGTACTGGAGGATCATATTGTCACAAATGGAGCATTGAAATTGGCAGGCAACGCAGATCCATTTGTGGATGTTAACAAAGTTGAGATGCATTTTGTGAAACTATTGCCAGTTGTTAATGAACTGATAACAAAAAATATTTCCAATAACATTCCAGATTTAATAACACATAACTTAACATTAAATGAGAAGCTAAAAATCCTTGGAGCCAATGTGTATGAAGTGTTCAGTAATGTTTAAAAAATAAATGGGTGTAATTTAGGACTATTTTATTTTGAAAGAACTTACTGAAATATGCCTGGAAACTATTTCTGAGACTAAACATCTTAAATTGTTAGAATAAGGAATTTAAATATTATTATTATGTAATTGAACTTTGGAACTATTCATAAACCTATCGGGTTTGGTATTTTTGTTGTACTGATATATTGCATAAGATGTACATTATATTATGGGACAAGTATAAAAGTGATTTTATTAACATAGTTATAAAGATGCATGCACTTGGTAGGATAGAGAGTATTTATTTATACTCCATGTAAATTCAAACATATTGGTAACAAAATATAGATTCCAATGCTAAGGATATTGCATTTTAAGGGCTTAGGATTAATCTTTAAACATTACATTCTGTATTATGTTGCCCTTACTTAAGTATGAATTTACATTGTGTAAGGTAGAACAATGCTCTGCTCTGCTCTGCCATCTCCAGTGTGGACTGACCAATATTGTTACAGATTTCGATTCAGATTCTAGCCCTCGGATCAACGGAGGGATCAAACTATTGTAGTTTGATCCGTTTATTGAATATTGGGCCTTTGAACATATCGCCAGCAAAGCCTACATCCCAGGTTGAACTACTTATATATATTGAGCAAAAATACGACTTTGCGCAATCCGATAATTACTTGTCTAGGTTTACCCGTGTATCCAGCAATTTCTTAATATTATATCTGCGTACTAATCATAATCAAAAATACGAATTTAAACAAAAACATTAAAATATATCTTAAATCATAATTATGCAAAGCAAATGTTTGAGTGGTTATCCAGTTAAGAATGATTAATCCAGATAATCAGTCCCTTATATTATTATATGTTAAGATAAAAATAAAGATATTACACTTAATTCCTACTACTTATTCATATAGAATAAAAAGTGTGGAATAGGGGTTTCGAATAGAAAGTCAGAATGATCTCACATTCCTTTAATAAGGTTCTTAAGAAAATATAAGACATAAATTATAGCTATCATTATCTATAGTAAATGAAAGTAAATTTGTGCTATAATCTAGTTCGGATTATTGTGGTTTGCGAGAAACTATCTTAGTTTCCTATTATCTCTGGAATCTTAACTATTACTGGAGGTTTGAATATGGTCTATACTTTTCCATCATTTTGCTGTTCGTTTACCTCCTATCGCATAAGTTGGTTTTAGAGCTTATACCACACTGCCCCAATGTGGGTTGGTGGACTTTAACATTCAAAATTCATTTATTTCAATAGGCCTACTTTATAAGCATGTTTGTTATGATTTTAATAAAGTAAATCCAAGGCACGGGGTTGGATACAACCAGTTTTCTAACACCGGGTTGGTAATAACGAACATATCTTGACCTGACCTGGAAATTAACATGCTGACGAGTAGACCAACGAGGAAGTTTTGTGATGTGATACCGCAAGACGCAGATTAAAGATTAATAATCTAAACTTATAATAAAACTGTAACTGGAAGATTAAATATATTAATTGCTATACATTTAATCTTTAACGAGGGATGCTCTATAATCGATACTGAGTCTAAAACAGATTTTTATTTAATTTTTGTCTGTCCGGGCATCACGTGAACGGAAGCCCGGAAGACAGACAAATATTACTACTGAACGGATTTAAACAAAATTTTATATACATAGTGGTAGCTGATACTCCGGGCCAACATATAGGATACTTTTTATCCCGATAAACAATAAGTTTTCTTCGGGAAATGCTATGAAATTTTTTATGAATTTTACTTCATAGCTCCGTCAAATTTGAACCGATTTAAATAATTCTTTTTTAAAAAGTGAATACTATCAAGCATGTATTGTCTTATATTAACAAGGATCTGTTAAATATAGTCAGACATAAAGGACATAACTCTTCACAAATAACAACGATCGAATGCATGCGTACCATCCTACTAATATTATAAATGCGAAAGTTTGTGAGGATGCATGTATATATGTATCAACTAAAACAATGACAAATCAGTATACCACGTAAAATAATAGTAGGTAGGTAGGTACATAGCTAGCCACGATGATTATGATGTTAGCATCTATTCTAGCTTTTCGATTGACTCATACGCGGACGAAGTCGCGAGAGTCCGCTAGTAGGTCATATTAATATAGATATATATTATTAAAACTGTTAAACCTTGTAGTTAACCGTATTACCTTTACGGATTTGCGACGGGAAAGAATGGAAATTCCTATCACATGACTGCTTCTCCTCCCGTATAGCTCCTATCTCACGAATGAAAACCACAGCTTATAAATAAATAAATAAATATACTACAAATGTATAGTAAGCGTAGCTTGTGTTATGGGACTGATGAATATATTTATGAATAATATAGGTAGGTACATAATGCTTATAATATACATAACTAAACCGTTAATTCTTTTAGGACATTTTGTTTCATTCTTTTTTCATTTGGGACTTAGGTACTAAATAGTATGTTCAAACAAATAAACAAACACTTCAGCCTTAATATATGTATAGCTTAGGATGATAAATAAGGTCACGAAGTTGAAACCACGTGAACAGCTCATAACTATTTAATAAAAATGATATGAAGAAAAACCCGGAAACGTCTTCATGGTAATTGTTACCTACAATAATATTGTTAAAATGTTGGGTAAGTATATTGTGTACTTTATGAAAATTAAGCTTAAATTTCTATACTCCGCGAAAAGCACGAGAATCTGTATGGTGTAATTTATAACTTCTTCAATCCTTATACTCCACACCAAACAGATCTTCGGCAATGTTCCCTCTACGCACGTTTCACTCCGAAACCTAAGCATCCTCAGGAGATGTTGACTTTACAATGAATAATTGTTAAGTGAAAAATTCCCTCCCTGGCGCAGCGGTGAGCGCGCTATGGTTTGAAGTGGGAGCCCCTGGTCCGTTAATTACCATCCTACCGACAGAGGTGCCGCAAAGCGATTTCGAGTTCCGGTACGATTTCGCGTAGAAAACGTTTAGGGGTTGAGTACATATCCCCTAACAGGTTAGAACGATACCATTTAAGATTGCAGTCAAGGGCTAACTTGTAAAAAAAAAATAAGCTACTGATCCCCTTGCGCCGTAACGCACTAAATCACTAAATATCCCTTGGAAGTATGTTTTAATAGAATGCAGCCATCGGTTCAACGCGTTAAACACGGTGAGTTTTTTTTTTTATTTTACAAGTGGCTTAGATAATCTGTCCAATGTATACTATTAATTGGTAAAAAAATATTAATAAAGTTACATTAAATGTTTTGGGTATAATAATCATCCCAATTCTTTAGTAAGCGCCGCGGTGCGGAGGCGGTTTCAGTTCAACCAACTGCGGTGGTCTCATGCTCCAGAAATTAAAAAATAGAATACGGTCCTTAATCTAAATGCGTAATGACTTCATAAGAAATTAATGTTTTATTTTGAATCATTAGTTGACTAAACTTAAATTATTTTGAATATTGCTTTGAGTTACTATAGTTTGATTGTTTATAGATTATAATATATAAAACTATAGTAAAGTGTCGATGTTTAACGATTGAAAAAAAATGACTGTACGCAGTAGGGACAATTAATTAAACGCATTCGTTACCTAAACGTAACGCAGGTGGAATACTAGCATGAGGCAATAATGGATGTGAGAGCAGAGTTCAGGGAATAGGTACGTGGTCGCCGGCACTGGCGTGCTGAACAGTGAACGGTGTTTTGGCGTACGTCACGTCAATGCAGAGATATGCCGCAGGCCGAGCCAGATGCGCGCGCAATACCTCGCGCCAATAACTCGCCGCAAAACACGGCAAGCGCGCGCCTTCACAGTCCACCCTATCGATGCACGGTCGAGTAAAACGTGCACACACCCGATACAAAGTGAAAATTTTGTGTTAAATCAGTGAAAATATTTTGTAACATCGTTAAGTTGGTTGTATCGACACAGCTTCCTCTGCGTTGTTTAATTTCATGTGAGTACCCGTGAAGTGTTTCAGTTATAAAAATATTATTGTAATAGCTGCACCTATGTTGTAATTATTTATATTTTATGAAGGAATGAGATGTATAATACCTGTATAGGTGGATATATACTATAGGAAAAAATACAAAATATATTTTAGTCATGTTCCTAAAAACCCTACCTAGGAGCCAACCTAAGTCATTAAACTATGTATAACCAAAAGAGTAGGTCCTGCCTCAATCTATTTCTCTTTTATTTTTCTATATGCTATGTACCTACATATAACGATTATGTTAGAAAACCTAAATAGTTGATGTCAAATTGATTGTAGTCAGGATTAATCTCTGAAACTACTGAACAAACTTAAAAAATATAAAAACTACCTAGCTTAAAAAGTTACAAAAGTCCCGGAGTAATTATGGCTCTTTTAGTTTCCTTTAAATGCTACTGTGTCCGTCCAACAGTCTGTCACCCCCGATTATTTATTTTACAAGGTACGGAAAATATTTTAATTTGCCATCGGTTATAAATTTTACTTCTTTTTCGGTAGACAAATGTAATGCCATAAATTCCGGTAAAATATGTTCTTTTTTATTAATCCCCACAGGATCTTTTGCGTGTATTTCATACATACACATAGGAAAGGCAGCCCTGAATCCTAACTTAATGTTATAAATACGAAGGTGTGATTGTTTGTCCTTACTTAGGACGTGAGGTTCTTAAAAAGGACAATCGACTGGATTTTTGGCATAGAGCTAGTTTGAAAGTACCTACGGAGAGTACCATAGGCTACTTTAGGTTCCGAAGACACATCAAAGTCTCAAGGATGGTTTAAAACAAATACGTATTTTTGTACTAAAATTCGTCCATCATTTACGATTTAAAACATCAAACTTCTAAGGGTGGTTTTCAGGAAAATTGGTATTTTTGCATCCTTTTTTACATCCTCACAAAACAACCAATCGACTTGATTTTTGGCATAGAGACAGTGGAAAGGACGGATAGTAACGTAGGCTTACTTTCGTCGTGCAAAAATATGAAATTTCCATTTTTATTACAATTACGTGTACAGTCTTATTTACCACTGGTTACAACACAGGGCGCAGCTGGAAATTTATATAATTCGTTTATTAGGGCAATCCTCCATTTTACGCCATCTTATTGCCTATCTACCCTAGAAACCCTGTATACGCCACTGTATAGGATATTATGAAACCAAGCATCATCATCGTTATCAACCCCTGTCCGGTCCATTAATAGGGGCATGGTTCTCCTCTCAGAATGAGAAGAATTAAGGCCGTAGTCCACCACGCTGGCCGTTTACGGATAGGTGTACTTCACACTCCTTTGAGAACATGGAGAACTTAGTATTTCGTCCTTAGGTATGCATTCACCACGCTCTATATCTTCACCATTCAAGCTAGTCGTATTTAATTTCTTAAAACGCACATAACTACAAAAAGTTAAAGGTGCCGGGGATTGAAATTGGTCGGCGGCCGAAGCCCTAACACAATCGCGTGCGCGTGCGTATGTGTGTATGTCTATGTGAGGCATCGCATTACCCGAACGGATGAACCTATTTTGATTTCTTTTTTTTTATTTAAATATGACCGCCGGCATAAAATGGCGGATTAGATACATAATTTATCACGAGTCCCTCAATATGGGTGTCAAATGAAAGGGCTTTTATAGTAGAATAATATGAACTATATTAAAAGCCGGGGTTGTTTAAATTTTTAATTTATACATATAATATTGTTATTGAAATGGATTTACACTATATGTATCAAACCATACATAGTACATCATTGATGGGTAAGTAGGTGCCTACCTTGCAGTTTGTTTACGCAAACATTGGCATGCCTTACACCAAGCTGTTTATAAGTTTGAAACAAACCGTCATTAAATGCCTAAGTTAATTTAGAACATTTGGCAAATGTAAATCTTCATGGTTGCTTTGTATTTGGTATATAATTATACGTATAAATATAATTATACGTTCAGTCACTTGTACTTTTTTATCATAAAAATGCAGAAAGATGGCTTCAAAGAAAGAAAAGTCTTGCTTCTATACGATTTATATAAAATATTACGGTAGGCAGTGTTTTTGTGCATTGCACGCCACTGAGCCTACGTTAATCATCATCATTTCAACGAATAGATATACCTAATATCATATAGATATGAAGCAGTAGACATTTTGTGTGATTTCCAAAAAAAGGATTTTGCTTAGTTACGGAGTTAAAAACACATGTTAGCATTTATAATATTAGTAAAGAAAGTGTATTGTAATTAATTAAAAAAAAAAACATATTGAAACAAAGATGATCGCTATAAAGCATTTTTAATGGAGTTACTAATATCGCCTGACGCAAGAATAAAAAAGGCCTACTTATTTGAATAAAGAATTTTAATAATTTGGATTTTCTCTTCTACTGCTAGTTACAGTAATTTTGTAAAGTGCGTTAATAATTATTAAACTTTTGATAACTGTAACTTGTTATGTGCCAGATATTTTATCAAATTAATAAAAATCGCTAACGAAAGTGGTAATAAAGTTCTTATTTAATTAATGATTGAAATATTTTTTATATTTTATACTAAGCTAAGTTTGACATGACAATGTTTTAGTGGAGATTTTGATACATATACGGCTGCATAAAAAAAACGGTACCTTATGGTGCCCTCATTATCACTAGTTATCGCTACCGACTTTAATACGAGATGTCTAACGCATTGTTTAAACTTTAAGCTAATATTGTTAGATTCAAAATTACTTTCCCTGAAAATCGCGATAAGAAAGCTTAACTCAATAACTGTCGTTTCGATTCGAAATAATAGTCGATTGTTTATTTGTAAAATATTTTTTTTCGTTTTTTTTCGTCCAAAGACTATACATACATAAATGTACTACATAAAGAGCTACTGCAAAATACAACCCCGTATGTAATATGTATGTACCTTTTCAGCCTTTACACAATTGAACGCTTTTCTTTGAAAAAGCCTAGGTGGTAAGTATTTCATGCTTCAACAGAGTGCAATGCATATAGCCACTATCGGCTTTTCACACTCAGCAAAAATTTTCACATGCTCCTCACTTCATAAACTCTCACTATTTGAAAACAGGCTATTTGTTAATTTACATTAAAATAATAACCAAACTACTAATAGTACTGTCGTATAAGGCTACTCGTACTTACGTAACGGCTTCTTTATATAAGATAAAGAAACTGAACCAATTTTAGGTACTATTCTTCCGTACCTACTCTTTACCTTCTTTTACGTTTTTTTTTTTTAGTTAATACATGAAATTCTCATGTCATTTCGGGGACATATTTATAGGCTTGACCATTTCTTTAGAACTTTTTTTTGAATATTCGGTAGGTATTCGAATCTGTCGTAATCTATTTTATTCAACCCCTTGATAATAGGCCGAATAAATAAAAATTAATAGTGACCCACTAGGTACTAAATTTTTTCCGCAACATTTTTTCTTTTTATTTATTTCATAATTTTGCATCCGAAAAGAAAAAAAACATCATAAGCGCGGACGCAGTCGCGGGACTACAGCCAGTATTCTATAAAATAGCTGTACAGGTACAGTCCATTATCTATAACTTGTCCCCTATAGTATGTTCATAATAAAGGTTATGGTGAATGGACTGCGTTGTGTATGGACTGTACGTACATTATAGCATTGTATTTTATTTACGTGTACTTATTTATCATCAAGTGTACGTGTTAACTATTCTAACTTCTAATAATTAGTAATGTTTCTAGGTAGGTACTGTCCACGATTATTAACTTTGTAATGTCGTATTGTTATACTACAATAGTCCGTGTCGTCTTAGTTATTAAAGATCTCTATGATAAAAGTAGGTGCCTTTTTGCTTGATGCTTGATCTGCTGATGAATGAAATCATTCGAATCATTGAAATCGAAAAACCATCGATTTTGGTCATTCGATTGATGACAACAGCGGGCATAAAGTCATATTCTCATAAGGTACTGAAGGCGTCAACTATTTCCTTCTTAATCCACCAATCCGCGCCATCCCAGCGTGGTGGATTCTGAAATAGACTCTTTAGAAACATTGTGGGATGAAAACATCTCTCATCTATGCTCCTATATACTTAAGAGGCAACCGTGCCTTATAACTGCTGAAAGCTAAAGTTAGCTTCAAATAACGTATGAAAGTAAACCCAATAAGTATAAGACACGAGTTAAACTTGAACTTATCTGTGCCTCCTATCACAGTAAAATATAAACATAATAAACAGGGTGGAATTTTGAATTAATAATGTAGGCAGTAGTGATTCTTCTGTTTTGGGCTTGAACGCCATCTTGCTGTAGAATTATTTAGTTTCGCTCTTGCTCGGTAACCATTTTACTCATCTCTCGAGATCCAGTATTTCAGGATACTTCACAGTGTTTAAATGACCTTCGTACACGTGGACTAACACGATCATATTTCCCATAATTCCGCACCAAACATTGAAAGAAAATCTTACTTGATTGTTAGTTTCGTGAACACGAACAGGATTCAGTCGAGACCAATAGTGGTTTTTGCGACGATTGTACATGCTGAAGTTGGTTTCGTCGGACCATACTCAACTCAAAAAATTAGGGTTACAGACAATTTTCCTCAGCGTGTTTTGGCAAAATCGTAATTGTCTCTCCCCAGGATGTTATTTATGCACCAACCGACCTTCACGATAACATTTAGTAACTTTTACAGCACTTTAAGTACGCGAGTATGGGTTGTGCCTAATTCTTCCGCAGTATATCTGCTTGAAGCCTTCGGAAATGATGACGAAGAATGACGGCCTTCAAAGTATGTTAAAACATTGAGATCAAAATCAAAATAGATTTGCTGAAGAATTGGCTGTTACTTTTTGAAACTACCCGAATTCTTTTAATTTTCTACCGTCTACGGTAACTAATTTCTATTTTTTTAGCTTTAGTAAGTCCTTGTTCCATAGTTAAAGGTTATTGATTTTTATGGATAACGAAAAACAGCAACTGATAGTTTGAAATCACGTTTACGTGTAAGTTCAAGCGGTACAAAATTATTTTATAAAAGTGTTACTTCACAATTTCGATTTCGGCGTTTTACCTGTCATTTATTTCAGAACGGTCAGAAGCCAATACACTAATTAAAATAGATAAAAAAAGCACAACAAAACGGAAAAAAACATAACAATTAACCAATATAAAAAAAAGAACTAAAAGAAATTTACCTACATTTACACCGACTTCTCGCAAAACTCCAGACACTCGCGCATGATCTTTATCATGTGTCATGTGGCGATACCACATTACACTTTCTGCGTTCAACGCTAGATGCAGTTTTATTTATTGACAGTTTGTATTTATTGAAATGAAAGAATGTAAATAAAAATACGTTTTTCATAGTACATGAATCATTATCATTAGATAAATATTTTAGCCAGGTCACAAATACATAGGTATTCGTGTTTTTTGACACTAATAAGTTGGTCTTCGCTATCGCTACACCTGACAAATTATCGTTTTCACATAATGTAGGTAAAAGACAAAAAGATAAATTTCTTAGTAAAACACAGCGATAAGCAAGTGCATGTAAAATGTTGTGAAGTGCAGCAAATGTCCAATTAGCTTCAGTGCGCGATTAGCTATGGTTCCAGAATCAATTATTGTCAGCAAAAATCGATGTTTAATGAGAAGCCAAATAGGTGCATAATATTAACATAATAAGTGATACATAATAGTAACATAATAATTTCTGTTTTGATCTCGGGATGTTAGTTAGGTGTTGGTAACATATCAACCGATTACCTACAGGGCACAGGTCTCTTCTCACAGTGCAGAGTTCAGGTCACTGTCCACCACTCTTACCCAGTGCGGTTGATGGACTACACACCTTATAAAACATCATTGAGAACTCTAAGCTATGGAGATTTCTTCACGATGTTTTCCTTTACCGTTGAAGCAAGTGATATTATAATTAATACAAACTTAATACACACGTAAATTGTAAAAGTTAGATGTTCTTGCAGGCATTCGAACTCGGCCCACCGAATGTCAATCCCCAGTCCTACCTACTGGGATATGATCATATGACGTCAGTAGTCACCGCCTGAGGTATGTGGGCGATGAGACGGGGGAGGGCGTGATTGAGTATTGACAAGACGCACGTGTAATATTTAAGGACAGATAAACCTAAGGATAGAATGGTAGAAGTAATTTTTATTTTTAGTCTTAATTAATGTAATAAGTAATTTTTATTTTTTAATATTTGCTTTTTTACTTTCCTTGTCAACCTTTCGACTGAGAAAAAGCTGTGTACATTGTAAAAAATATTTTTCACTTGCCGTGTAATTGACAGACCCATTTTAGAATATTTTATTTCATGTGGGTTTGAAAAAAACTAGCACAAACAATTCAGTGGTGTAACCGTAGCGGTGGTCGAAGGCACACTAAGTTCGCTCTGACGTCTGTCTACCTCCCCCTTCCTGCCGCTCACATACATACCTAAAGCGGTGACAAGCGGTTGCGCGCACTCTAGCCACGCCCGAAGCCACTCATCAGACAAAATCAGAGAAAATTAATAACCAAATTGCCCCCGCCAGGATCAAACTTGGGATCTCCCACTTATAAACAACCTCGGAAGTCTTCAATTCTATTTATAAGAAACCGTGCATTTTTTTCAAGATAAAAGTACCATCCGGAGTATAAACTATCTCTGTGCAAATAAGACAAACCAACTAACATATTCGTACTTCCTTACATGTATATTACGAGTAGGGATAAGATAAGTATTTACGAATAGATAGGGTTTGTGTAAAAGTTGTAAATTTATAAAATAAGGGTAAATATTAAACCGGATAAACAGTATGGGGACGTCAGTCAGTGAAAAATAGATGAGCTCGCAAGGTCGACACAAAACGGTTGCTTGTATGTAGAGACCGCCTGTCTTCGTATAGAGTTACCGTTGAATCAAGGTAATATGCCTATCTAGTTGGACTCAGTTCGGATTTTTGTGAAATTGCAGCTGTAACATTACAGCTTTCAAATGTCAAATGTGAATTTATTTTAGTCTTCGCTACACATATATATTATAAAGAGGTATCATTTATATCTATCTATCTTGTCTTCTATATATATAAAAGAGAAAGTGCGTGGGTATGTTCCGTATATGCTCCGAAACGGCTGGACCGATTTTAATGAAACTTTCAGGGAATCTCCGGATTGATCTGGTGAGTAATCCTGTAAAGTTTGGTGACGATCGGAGCACTCCTATTTTTGAACTGTCAAACTGTCAAATAGGTACAGCTTTTATTTACTATGATGATATTCTATTGTTGGGTGTACATGGGTGTAGATAATGATCTTCACCCGCTCGAGAAGAGAATAGAAGAGAATGAATACGGAGATAAATAAATGATTTAATATATTATGAGACTTAAATTAAAAATTTAATGATGTAAGTTTATTGTTTAAATAAAACAAAGCAAAATCTAGCTCGGCGAAGCGGGCTGGGTACGCTAGTATATTATAAAAGGGTGAAGTATGTGAGTTTGCGAGATTGGCGCTGATCTCAGGAACTGCGATGCGTAAACGTTAAGCCAAAATTACGGGAGTATGTAGTAAGTTTGACAGAATTTCCTCTTTAAACGTTCTAATAATAGTCCGCGACAGCATAATATGACTATTTGACTCATAAACAGACAAACTCGCGAGGAACCGCTAGTGTTACATAAACATGGACTAAATCTTAGACTAAATCCAAGGAAACAAGATTACTTTGAGATTCATATCCTACACAAAATATGAATTACTTATTTATCTTCTACTTGCCCTTATCCCACTTCATGTGGGGTCGGGCCGAAATGTTTTCTTGCAACTTGAAAAAATACCCGCCATCTGCTTTCGGTGTTGCAGTTGTTATATCATCCTTTAAAAGCGGTAAAGAACTATACCATACTTCTGAAATAAAGATACGATACTTCAGTCTTGCATTGAGAATCAGACGGCGAAAATATACCACTGTGTCTTAAGACGTTATAACTTTGCATCAGACTCATTGTAATATTAAGCTAAAAATATTAATTTCATTGAATTCTTGCTTAGATCTCTTAATTAGAATTTATTCATACAGATCTTTGTTTAGACTGGTATGCTGTGCACTTATGATAAGATTGTTCAGAAGGAAGCACACCATCGCTCTGCTTTCATCCCTTAGGAAGTATTAAATTAACTTATAAAAAAAAAAAGGTAATCTGGTGTGTGACTTTCCTAAGAGTCCTCTCTGTGTATCTACAGTATGAATTTTAGCTCCATTTAGGCGAATATTTTAAATGTTCCGAGTTTATATTTGTAGCCTTAAGCTTTATATTAAAAAATATAACTGATAACTGTTTATCTACCTAGTAATGTACTTATCAGTATCAGTTACTTAATTTATTATCAGTCTGCTATCAATATCATGCGATATCCCAACTATATGGGTATATTCTATTTACCCACCTACGCACCCAGTAATGGTCGGTCCTAAGTAACTGTAAACAATGGAAAACTATTTGGTACATAATACTTTATTTTTTTGGTAATCGGTGGTAGCCTAGTGGTTAGAGCGACAGCCACCGAGGTATACTGAGGAGGATACCTAGTTGGATGTACCTTTTACTTTTCACAACACTAGCATTTTTTACTTGAGAAATTAAAATATCACTGGCTTTAACTGTTAACAAAAACATCACAAGAAGGCCTACACGGGTCAAGGTGTCAGAAGAATTCTAAACACGGCCTTTACCCAACCCTAACCCTGAAAGTCCATGGCGATACCCAGGTCCTCTCGCCTCGAGCTTATCGCTGAAGACCAAACTCAAATAAGGAGCCCATGTCCACTAGCGTCTTTCACACGCGACCTTTATCTCCAGCAAATAGCACCGTTACACGGCAGACCACCTGAAGGGCGTCCACTCTCTCGGAAGCTCTTGCGATCACCCTCACTAACACGGCATTCGCAGGTGAGGTTTCTGAAAACACGCCTTGCGACATAAACACACAACGACAAGCTTGTCACCCACAGGTGGGAGGATCTAGAACTTGACACTGAATTGACCTACAAAAGATATTATGCCTCAGTCTCGAGAGGTTCAACGAACAAAATTACGCTGATTATCATCCGTAAAAAGCTCGAGGGTCCTAACCCCGCTCATCCAAAGCCATCCGTAGAAGAACACAACCTGTCTATTTAATTCTTACCATATAATGGACATTCCGTTAAAAAATGTCAACTCGATCGCGTGGTATTTACAAATTCTTTTAGCGACCCAATTGTAGTTTTCAACGTGTGATGCGCGCGCGCCGTTTGACAGATGTAGTCCACGATAATGGTGAAAGCCCGACAATATCCATGTGGTGTTGCACAATCCAACCTAATTTTAGTTATAGAATACAACCAAATCGTTCTAAATGGATTCTAATGTTTATAGCATTTTGCCGTATGATATACATACGTCTTAAGCAATGTATTATCAGCCAGTCTTGTAGGGCAAATGTGTGAGGTGGTTCATAAATCGTAAACATTTGCAATTATCAAAATATGGATCGTTATAGGTAGATTCTTAATGTGTGTTGCAAACCTAAAAATGATTCCGACCGGTTTCGAAGTACTGCTTACCTCAACATATTTGACGTGGAAAAGGATGGCATTATTTTTAGACCAATCGATTAAGTTTGGTTTAGGCATTTATGGACACCAGAATTGGCACCATTTGTTCGTTTCATTTAGGATTTGCGTACTTAGTTAATTACTAATGTACCTAAAGACATAAATACACGAATCTTGATTTGACAAATTATAAGTTAGTAAATTAAATAAGTTTAAAGAAGTTTTGAGGATAAATATGTACCTGTATAAACTCAACACTTCGTCATTCAAATTATTTTTTCACAGGCGCGTATGAACTTTTTATACATATTTTTTTACAATATAATATTAGATGACGACAATACGGTACCTACAACACTGTTGTAGGTACACGTACTCTACTGTGTAAATTTTCTAACATGCGGCCCTCATTATCTTCATACAATAAGGTGCACTCATATGGAGAGGACCGGAATACAACTGTCAAAAAAGAAGACTAGATAAAACTAAAAAAGTGCGTTTGTCAAAAAACACAAGAAAGAATTATGATTTGCGAATAAACTAGTCTAGCAGTTTTTATGTCCGTCATGTGGCGTATCATCTTTACCACATACCAGCAGTAGAAATAAGCCTGTACGATATATTACTTACATGACCCCCCTGATGATTACAATGGGACCCCCATTGAAGTGTAGCATCTAACGTAATTCCTAGAAAAACTGCCGTATCTATCAGATTCAATTCCTCATTATTCCTAAGTAGTAAAGTGGTTTTCACATGTTTAAAATTTGGTAATGTGAATTTTATGCACTTGGTTTATTTCCATTTAGAACGAAATTATTGGCTTCGAATCACTGTACTACTTTAGCGAGACAGTTGTTTACATCTTCAAATCTAATTCACGTCGATACATTTTTAACATAAAAAACAAAACACCAACAACAGCAAACAAAACCATCCTTCGATTGCCCTTAGCAAGGTAAGGAAGGTCATTAATATAAATAATAGGGTCATACCTAACAGTGATGTATAGAACTATGCCTTCATGAGGTGCTTTTTAACGATTTTCCGTTTTCACCTATTCTCATGTGAGATATTTTAAATTTTATTATCGTATTAATCCTTTCGATATATCGGTATGGTGATAGCCCAGTGGGTAGGACTTCGACTTCACTTTATACTTCACTTTCACTCTAACTTTTAGTTACGTGCGTTTTTTAAGCAATTAAAATATCACTTGGTTCAACGATGAAGGAAAACATTGTGAGAAAACCTGCATGCCTGAGAGTTCTACATAATATTCTCAAAGGTGTGTGAAATCCACCAATCCGCACTGGGCCAGCGTGGTGGGCAATGTGCACATAAACATATGCCTTAAGTCTTAACCCCGTCTTATTGTAGGAGGAAACCCGTGCCTTCTAGTGGGCTAGTAATAGGTTGATATGATGATATAATTAACCTTTTATAAATACGACAAGGTAAACAAATAAAATAATTGTTATCCTGTTATAATGTTTCGATTGTGACGGTAAAGTACACGTTACATCCGACACGAAAGCAGTTTGAAAATGCACCGACCGCCCTGATTTAATCTTTTAGACTCCCTGGCGTGTAGGTATTATGTAACGTACCTAAGTAGCTACCTATATAAACTTTTTAAATATAACAGTGAGTACGGATGAGCGTGTATAACCATTCAAATAAGTATGGTAGTAACCTATACCTACCTATAATTTTTCTGTTCTATTATCGTCCGTTCTCAAATCACTATCAGAGTATGCAATTGAATATACTTAAGTACTCACTTTAATTAATATAAAATATTAAAGTGGGATATTCTGGATTCAATCCTATGTACGTGTCAAATAATTCATCATCATCATCATATCAACCGATAGATGTCTGCCATTCCCATTGCCATATGAGGCCCATAGTTAGCGACCATGTTTCTGAACCATAGGTCATCACTGGCAACACGCACTGTTCGAAGACTTTGGTCTTGAGGCACCGAGGGATTTTTGACGAAATCATAATCATATATACTAATTAATTTTAAAGAAAATCTTTGTGGGGCATCTATTATGTACCACAATTGGGACTCCTTGATTTGATAGGAGTATGATCAACCATCTATCTTATTACAAAATTGTACTTCCACCGCCGTTATACTGTACTTTTGAGTGTTGTTTTTGTAGGATGTCTAAGGGAGAACATCTTTTTTGCTTTTTAACATATAAGATAAACAACTTTGTGTATTTCGCTTTTAGCATATTATAACATAATCAAAACGGTGATAGCCTAGTAGTAAGGACTTCGGCTTAACATCCGGGGGGCCGAGATGGAATACATATATGCACTTGTTCGACCTCTGACTTTTTTAAGATATGTGCGTTTTAAGTAATTGACTACTTGCTTAACCGGTGAAGGAAAACATCGTTAGGAAACCTGCATGCCTAAGAGTGCTCCATATTCTCAAAAGCGTGTGAAGTCTGCCGTGTGTGGTGGTGGAATGCGGACTGAGCCCTTCTCATTGTGGGAGTATACCTACTCGTGCCTCGTAGTGAGCCGTTAATGGATTGATATGATGTAACAGAGTTTCCCTACATATAGCCCACCACATCCCTCTTTCGGAGGAGGCTTTTTCAAAGCTATGAGCCATTAATAATGATTATTAAGACTTACGCGCTCCTTATAACTTGAAACTAAACATCTAAATTGTCACGATTATTTCAAAAGTTTAGATAAGGACACTAACATCTAAGTCGGATAACGCTTCAACAAATCTTCCCTTATCTCTTTATAATATAAAGCTTAACCTATTCCTGAAAATTCCCAATTCCTATATCCCAGCACAATAATAGGTAGAAATTTATCATATCGCAAGAATAGCCACATGCGTCTGCATAAATGCAATAATATTGTTATCAAAATATATACCTACTCCGACAACATTTCTTACTGGATATAAAATAGAATACACATATTTGCATAGATTTAACATATAATTCAATGCATTATACTGTACGTATTTGTATATTATTTACTAGTAGCAAGTCAATATCTATGGAAGATTTGCAAGTTATAAACATCCAAGGTGATTGAATAGAAACGATAAGAGAACAAACTTAGTTTATAGACTTTTTATATGCTTCACTACATTATTGGGTCCAAAGCTGATCACAAAAAACGATAGAGTATGCAAAAGCTGTATTCCGTATGAAATGCGTAAAAAGTTCAAAGTCTAAGAAATATAAAGACGTTAAATACAAAACGACTATTAAAAAAGACAATGAGTGAAGTAAATTATTGGAGTGTTGAGAAAGAGAATGTGCCAATCAACTTGGGTGTCCTGAAAGAGGTAAGTGTGAAGAATTACAGTAAGCACAGTGGATAGACACGGTACGTATATTAAGGTTGATACAAGACTAAGAAATATGATAGCAAGAATAATAAGAGCGTAGACTAAGGTCTTAAAAATACTGCATGGTTGTATGCCAGGCCCGACACGAGAGACGCAATCATAAAAAATAAAATGAATGCGGAAAGAATTTAAATGGCGCAGGTTTCAGACCCAAGAATGCGGGTGAAAATTTTATACTGCGAAAGTAATGTACCTTATTCCCAAGCCGGATTTAAATCAGAAAAGACAAAGAAACGATGGTCATCAGCCAACACAGATTTGGGCGACCATATAGTCGAAAAGAAAATCGTAGAATTCGAGCTCAATGCCGCGCTGCTGGCTCCATTGAAAGAAACGCAATAGTCACTGCCTACCTATACGCAATAGGAAGCTTAGACACTCTATTCGAAATCGACATTCGACTAAAAGTAGCACTGAAATCGACATAGGCTACAACGCAAAGTTGGCTGTACCTAAGTATAAATTAATGCCTAAAGTTTTAAGTCCAACAGGCCTGCTACAGCTCTACACTGGTACCTAACTAAGAACACGTGTTTTATGCACGTCGATAAAAATACATCCGCCTGATTAATATTTATAGGAATAGTGGAAATTAGAGTACTTACCTACAACGAACAATGTAGTGTTATCGTTTTTAGGATTGTGTTACGAAAATGATTAACACTAACCCTTATGATGCGATTCGTCCATCTTATAAATAGTCGTATATATATATCTATCTATATATAACATATATATAGGTACCCTTACATAGCTAGCCACGATGATTACGATGCTAGCATTAGATCTATTCTAGCTTCTCGATTGACTCATACGCGAACGAAGTCGCGAGGGTCCGCTAGTAATATAATAATAGTTTAAATTTAAAAAAATAGTATTGCGGCTCAAGCAATCCAATAAGCGCCAAGCGCTTGATGGATCTCCCGCAAAATGGGTACAGATAAGCAAGCCTCGGCGTGAAAAGCAAGCCATAAAGGAGAGATTTGGCGAGTTATCAAGGCCTGGTGGAAGGCTTTAGAGAGCGCTAATGGTCAACGAGAGCGCCAGCCAGGCTTAACCTCAAACCTTTCCGTTTTAACGTACCCCTGTAACATTGGATGAGATAGGGACCAGATAATGCATTCGATTAACCTATATTACTACAATTTCTTGTGAAAATGACGCGTTTCTAGATTAAAGGAGAAATCTATGAATTGATATAAATATTTTAAGCCGCATATAAAAAATGATTCAATTATCTACGTTATCTTGCCGCGATAGCAACGTAGGTAGGGGAATAGTTAAGCCATGATACTTAGGTAGGTACCCATCCCAAAATGGGTCATCACCATAATCACTTCCTTAAATGAACCGAGACAATTGATCATTTTTCGTAGCCGAAGTATAAAACGGAACGTCACTCTGCTGCCTATCTGTCCGTCAGTATGGCACGGATCTAATGAGCTAGCTTGTACTAACTAGACAGAATGAGGTAAAGAACGGAAAGTATAAATGTTTGGTGTAAAATGTTGATCCGAAACTGATAATTGCATTAGATACCTATTCAAGCACATTTGCTATTTATGATGGTTGGTGGTGATTTGCTAAGTTTTATTTTAATACCGCAGGATTCAATTCTTTTTCTGGGCTAAAAGTTATTGTCAGGAAGTAATCTTAGGTGACCTTGCCTTTTATCGGAATCTGTTCAGAGGTATACAAGAATCAATAACATATGAATTGGATTATGTGAAAATTATTTTTTCAAAGTTATATATAGTAAGCATACAAATTTAGAATACCTAACCATAATTTAATAACCCAGGGTGTACAGAAGATTAAACCTTTTACAGGAAATGCATGTAGGTTCCTATCGACGTTGTTTAACAATCATCCGTTTATTCCAAAGCCATATCGTGTCACCAACTTACCACTGACCTCTATTATTACCACCATGTCATAGTAAACTGGTTTTGAGTTGAACATAGTATTCATTCATAGAAGGGAGTAGGTACGTATGCCCTTTAAACAATATGAGGTGCTCTACCGTTTTGCGCAATTAACATTGTAGCTGCTTATAGCCTAAATCTACTTAAGATATACCTATTCTAAGTTTTAATGTATTGGTACGACAACAAGAATAATAGTTTTTGGGTTACAGGGATAGCCTAGTAAGGATTATTAGGACTATTTAGGACTTTGGCTTCGGCTAATTAAATAAAAAGTAAATAATGTTGTAGATCGCGTGGGAACTGCGCGAAATTGTACTTGGCCAGCGTGATATAGCGATGATGATGATGCTATATTTATTGACGTGATTTTTATTGTCGCGATATTATAACGACCTCCCCGGTGAGCGCTGTGTTTTAAAGTTGGGGGTCCCGGATTCCATTCCCGGAAAAAGCTATTTGGGAATTCGGAATATAATTTCTTAATTCTTCGGTCTGGTTCGGCATTGGCTAGTTACCACCCTACCGGCAGACGTGCCGCTAAGCGTCTTAGCGTTCCGATACGATATCGCTTAGAAACCGAGTATACTACTGAAATACTACCCCACAGGTTAACCCGCTACCATCTTAGATCATCATCTTCACTTTGGGCTAACTTGTAGTCTAATAAAAAAAAAATCACCCTTCAATGCGATAGTATTAGGCGAAGGCTGATAAATTTACAGCTAAGTTAGATAGTACTACCTATATTTTCGGGTTCATGAACTTGACGTTACCAGCGACGCAGCCGCGTTTCTCGAGGCGCTAATTTAAAACCGTTTTGTCAGTAAACTTATAACTATAGTAGGACCCACGTATATATGCTGCCAGATCATTATATAAATTATAGTATGGTTGTTAAAAAACTATAGCAGTAATTTTGAAATGATTAGTTCACAGCATGTTAATCTTTATCGTGCCCATCTGTGTATGTGCACGCAAGTTAACCTTCATCGTTGATGCAAGTAATTTGTAATGGCTTAAAAGGCACATATTATATTCGTGCCGGGGATCGTACATTGTCCCACCAAAATAAATATAAATAGGTAAATAAATATACTACGACAATACACACATCGCCATCCAGCCCCAATTTAAGCGTAGCTTGTGTTATGGGTACTATGAATATTTGACTGATGAATGTTTTTTATAAATAATATACATACATACTTAGAATATACATATAAACACCCAGACACTGAAAAACATTCATGCTCATCACACAAACATTTTTCAGTTGTGGGAATCGAACCCACGGCCTTGGACTCCAATCTGGGCGCAAATCGGCCGTCAACCAAAACGAAAGTCGAAGTGTTAACTTCTTGGCTATCACCGATTCTTGTGTTAAATAACTACCTATACCTACAGATTGGATAAGCAGAATTTACTTTTTTAGTTAGTTTATATATAGTTTTGATTGACGTACCAAGCACTTGGGTCACCTGATGGCAAGTAAAAAAACAATCGCATGTAAACAGAGCAACACTTCGCAGGGCATGCAAGAAACACGTCCTGCAAAGTGACGCCCTGTGTCCATCAACCTGAAGCGTAGGCCAGTAATAACACCGGCAACCTCGCTCTTTAGACCGAAACACAGCATTGAAACAATGAATTCGACGGCCGATTGGCGCAGTTTGCAGCGACCCTGCTTTCTGAGCCCAAGGCCGTGGGTTCGATTCCCACTACTGGAAAATGTTTGTGTGAATGTGTAATACTTTCATCGGCAGCCCATGAGCATGACATATTAGTAAAATCTAGATAGATTTAGAGAAATAAGAACGCGGTGATAACCCAGTGGGTAGGACTTTGACTTCACTTTCGGGAGGCCGAGTTAGAATCTCAGCACGCACCTCTAACTTTCCTAAGTTTCCTAACTTTCCTAAGTTATGTGCGTTTAAATATCTGTTGTTTCAACGGTGAAGAAAAACATCGTGAGGAAATCTGCATGCCGGTTTGCCTGGGAGTTCTCCATAATGTTCTTAGAGGTGTGTGGAGTCCACTAATCTGCACTCGGCCAGCGTGGTGGACTACGGCCTTAACCCCTTCTCATTGTGGGAGAAGACCCGTTCCCTGTAGTGGGTCGGTAGTATGTTTATGTTATTATGATTAAATATTAATAAATAATTAATAAATATACTACGACTTTACACACATCGATATGTAGCCCCAAAGTAAGCCTAGCTTGTGTTATGGGTAATAGGATGACTGATGAATATTTTTTATGAATAATGTACATAAATACTTATTATATACTGATAAACAAACAGATTCTGAAGAACATTCATGTTGATCACACTAACATTCTCCAGTTGCGGGAATCAAACCCACGGCCTTGGACTCAGAAAGTAGGGTCGCTGCCCCGCGCGCCAATCGGCAGTTAAACCAATGAAGATGATATATAAAAATATATATTTCACAGATGTCACTGCTGCAATACTGACTTTGAGATGGGTGAGCATATAGGGCGGAAAGCGCAAGCGCGCTGAGTTGGCATGTGGGCGCGCGCGGCACGAGTGCTGCGGCGCGTAGCGCTGCTGGTCCCGTTGCTGCTGACGGCACTTGCACTGCTGCTGCTGCCGCGGCCACCGCAGTATAGCCCACCCGCAAGGTTGCCGTCGCCGCCACCACAGCCGAGGGAAGAAGCCCATATCCAGGTTCCCATAAACACCTAACAAATCTTTTTATATAAATATGGATTAAAAGCATTTTTACCAGTAGTTGTTACTTTTGCGATAAAAAATAATTGCTTCGTTAGGTTACGCTGCCTTTGATTATTATTAACATTTTATAATGATCCAATTAAACTCAGTAGTTAAATTTGATATTAATATTCAAAAAATGTTTTATTCATGTAGACCATATCATAGGCACTTATGAGCGCTCATACATAGGTATAACATGTTAACACTAATGTTAGGTGATGGTGATAACTACATTCGTTAACTTAAAACTAAAGCTAGGAGGGTTCCACAAGCGACCTGAATAACCGCGACCGCGTCTAATAAGAGCCTACTACAAACTTAGCCGGAGGTTTTTTTTGCTTATCACCATCTCACAGTTTAATTAATATTTAGCTATAAAGTAAGAGCAATTCATACCCAAGCTTTTTATCATACATGTGATCCTTATTATAATAGGAAATTACTATAAGCTTAAAATACGTTAGTAGTTACGAGTAGGTACCTACGTTTATTAAGTACAAAAATATTACACGGCCGGGAATGGGGTTCGTGTCCCCGATCAGCACAGCGTCCGATCTTTGGCCTTTAGTCTAGAGTATTTTTGTTGTCGACTTGTCGCGAACTAAACTTAAAAATGTAAGTACTGAAAAATTAAGATTATTTTTTTTGTATTACTTCTATTTTTGTTTAGAACTCCATAACTGAGGATGAGATCCAGTTAAACAGCATTAACCAAGATATTGAGGAGGAACCCAGACTGCCTTGGTTTATGTCTGGCGGCGAACAACGACCTTGGCATCACGATCCTCATGCTAGACTATTTCCAGAAGATGCACCCGGCGATGACAGGTTAGAATATCAACTTTGGTAATTTCACAGTTCATTGAACAGGATCATAAAACCGGATCCATAATAGCCATATATGTATCCATAAGTATACATAGTAACAGAACGCTAAGTAGTTCCTCAGTGCCTGAAGTCTTCGAACAGTGCGTGTTGCCAGTGATGACTTACGGAACTGAGACATGGCCGCTAACTATGGGCCTCATAAGAAGGCTCAGTAAGTCAGCGGGCGATGGAGAGAGCTTTGCTAGGAGTATCTCTACGTGATCAAATCAGAAATGAGGAGATCCGTAGAAGAACTAGAGTTACCGACATAGCTCAGCGAGTCGCGAAGCTGAAGTGGCAATAGGCAGGGCACATAGCTCGGAGAATCGATGGACGTTGGGGTCTTAAGGTGCTGGAATGGCGACCCCGCACCGGTAAACGCAGCGTAGGTCGGCTCCCAACGAGGTGGATGACATCAGGCGAGTCGCTGGGAGACGCTGAAGGCAAGCAGCCCAGGACCGTGTATTGTGGAACTCCCTACAAAAGAGCTATGTACAACAGTGGACGTCAATTGGTTGACATGATGAATAAACAGCCACGCAGTTGAATTCCATAACCTCTCATTAAATAATGATTAATAAGGTCTAACATATGTTCTAACTGACATAAAAAGAGGTTAGCAATAATTTTTGTTTTGCGATTATACTCCAAATCTATCAAAACTGATTTCCATTATTATTTTTTCATTGGTAAGGGTATCTTGGTCAACTAACCTACAAAAAACGACAAATCATACATAAGACCAAATCATTTTTAACCGAATAGTAATTGATACTGCATCATAATACTTATTATACTCCATCCATTAATTATAGGTTATATAATAAATAACCAGCGATATAATAATTCAGCGATAAGTTTTAGATTATTTAGATAATTCTTAATCCTTTTCTCATTTACAGAATCGTTGAACAATTAACTTATACGCTACCAAAAGATGAGGAAGTACCAGTAAAAAAGATATTATTGGCAAATGGGTTAGGGACCTGGGGAGTTGCCGGTGGAAGGACAGAGTTTATTAGAAACAAGTGTCCCGTGGACGCATGCACCCTCACGGCGGATGCTAGAGAAGCCGCCAACGCGGATGCTATACTGTACAAAGATCATCACATTCCTTTTAATGTGAAACGACCTCCTAACCAGGTATTCGAAATTATTGTTTTTTTATTTCAAAAACATCAAACGTAATACCGATTCTCGTAAATAAGTACGTAAAATATGCCAATCTGAAAAAATTAAGTTTACATGCTTGGTAAATCTAACAAATGTTTGTCTACGTGATTCATAATCTTTTATGAATCACGTAGACAAACAAACATTTTTTATGAAAATTTCATAGTTACCGACAGCTCATCGTGTCGCTAAGCTGAAGGCAGTGGGCAGGGCACATAATTCGAAGAAAAAAGTCATCGGGGTCCGTCATTGCTGATATGGCAGTGTTTATCGAAAGCGTTCGTATACGCTGAGCGTTTTTTTTTTATTCCACTTCAAGTCAGCCCTTGCAATCTCACTGCTGGTTAGTGAAGATGCAATCTAACATGGTAACGGGCTGACTTGTTAGGGGTATGGCGGTTTTTTTAACCCTTTATTTGCTTCTAAGCGCTTAGCGGCACGTTTTTGTCGATAGGGTGTTAACTAGCTACGGCTGAAACCGCCTACCAGACCAAACCAGAGAAAATTTTAAAATTATAAATTCCTAAACCGAACCAGGGGCCTCCATCTTAAAAATAAAGCGCTCGCCACTGCGCCAGGGAGGTCGTCATAAGGGGTCTAGGTCTACCTATCCACTAAAAAAATACCTATGTCCAGGATAAACGTTAGGGATCGCTATATAACGCCAGGGTCGCCACAGGATCATTATACCTATATTATTAACCGCTAACTGCATTTACAGATTTGGATTCTCTATTATTTGGAATGCCCATACCACACGGCATCCCTCAGGCCCACATCATTAGACGTTTTCAATTGGACGGCGACATATCGCCGGGATTCAGACATTGTCGCTCCTTACGAAAAATGGGTGTACCACGATACTCTGTTCACAGAAAAGGAGCCAGAGAGGAATTATGCAGCAAATAAAACAAAGAAGGTATTATTGCGACTCTGTTATCCGTATTTATATAACTCTAAATACTTACTATAAAACAAAGACTCTTTCCGCATCTGCCCGTTTTATCCGCTAACTCTTTTTGATGAGATCTTCATCAAAGTTAGGATAATTTTTCACCAATGGGTTATCCTTCTTCCTACTATAATAATTTATATAATATATGTTAAAGTATAGATGGTTGTTGATCAATCTAAGGATTTGAATGAAATTTGGCATGAACGTGATAAAAAATAGTTACCATAGGCTACCTTTTCTCCCGATTCCTTAAGTAGTTCCCGAGGGGAAATAGAAAATAGTTTACGAGGTAAGCGGCGGCCAGACAGCTTTGAAATTTGGTATGCATGTCACCTACGCTATGGAAAAGGATATGTACTCTCTATAACGATCTCTCGAAAAGTTCCCGTGGTAAGATTAAAAATTTTAATGAGCGAAGCTTTAGACCTAATTCTGAAGTCCACGCAGACGAAGTCGCGGGCAGAAGCTAGTATTATATAAAGTCTAATTAAGTTTCTTTGTAAGTACAAAAATAATAATTTGCAATCAAGTCACCGAAAAATAAATTTACATTAAATTTATTTCACTCTTTTCTACCAATTTATAACCCTAGGAAGCTGGGGTAGGTCGCCTATTAAAGCAATAATTAGGTAATCAGTTAAGTAAATGGATACGACATAGGTAGAATTCCAGCAAAATAAATTTAATCTCTCAGCAAGATTAAAGAATTTTATGAGGCCTTGCCCGTATGCCGGTTCGATTAATTTTATCGATAAAAATAAAAATGAGATACGTTTTCAATTTATGAGTAATTACTTCACCTCAATAAAATATTAAAAGTATTACACTTATCGTTTCTATCCTCATACCTATTTTATTTATCGGTGTATTATTGACAATAATACACTTTATTTGAAGTTTTTATGATATGAATCGGGGTCTATTCAGTTATACGGTCAATAGGTACCGTACATTACCGGTCTCAAAAAAATCGCACTCAATGTCAGCATACTCAAATTTGAGCCGAGGTCCTGGGTACGATTCGATTCGTGGGTTAGGACAAAAACGCGATTTGGTATTGGGTTATTCTCACCAGATATCCACTACCCCGGAAGAGAACAGTTCTTGCTTGTTGCGTTTATAATAAACCCTTCGCATGGATAAAAAATACTCATCCCGAGGGATCGGACGAGGCACCCAAGGCAATATAATGCGGAACGGACAGCAGCGTTCTCTGTGCTACTACTACTTATAATCTACTGCGATCATCAACCAGGCTTGCCATAATCACCAAAGATGGGTTCAACGTTGCAATAAATGTAATAAATCCTTTCAAAAGTACCTACGCTAGTATACATTGGGTTATATTATGTAGGTACGATGTATATATACCTAGAAATTTAATTGAAATTATTTCATTTCAGGTAGCATGGTTCGTTTCCAACTGCCACGCTCGCAATCGTCGGTTACAGTATGCGAGACAGTTATCCAAATTTATTTCCGTGGACATCTACGGTGCTTGCGGGTCGCACCATTGCCCACGCGCCGATCCCAACTGTTTGGAAATGCTTGATAAGGAATACAAGTTCTATCTCGCCTTTGAAAACTCAAATTGTCGCGACTACGTTACGGAAAAATTCTTTGTGAATGGTCTCCAGTAAGTCGTCTTTCAAAAATCATAAAGTAAAAATAAATTACAATAGATTCTTTGTAATAAACTACACAATATCCATGTTTACTTGGGTATTATTTGATAAAAGAAATATAAATGTATTATAGCTTTTGAGAATCGGATGTTCTGATTAAATTGTATATAAAGCATAGCATAGCATGTTTTAACGCTTTCGGGAGAATGTTGTCGTTCATTAAAGATTATTTTTATCGAAGTCATCCTACGTACAATGTCACAAAGCATCGGCTACCGGTCACGTTTAATATATTTTAAACAAAAAACATGCACTAAAGTGACATCATGACAGCCGATTGGCGCTGTTTGCAGCGATCCTGCTTTCTGAGCCCAAGGCCGTGGGTTCTATTCCCACTACTGGAAAATGTATGTGTGTTGAGCATGAATATTTTTCAGTGTCTGGGTGTTTATATGTATATTTTAAGTATTTATGTATGTTATTCATAAAAATATTCATCAGTTATCTTAGTACCCATAACACAAGCTACGCTTACTTTGGGGCTAGATGGCGATGTGTGTATTGTCCTAGTATATTTATTATTTTAATTTATCATAGAAAATTTATTAAAAAGGATAGAAAACTGTACTGACATTATACAACATATATACTTACATTATATACATACAACTATACAACATATTTATGAATTTCAGACATGATGTGCTACCGATAGTGATGGGAGCACGTCCATCAGAGTACGCAGCAGCGGCACCGCACAATTCATATATACACGTTGAAGAGTTCGCTGGGCCTGAAGAGCTCGCGGCTTATCTACGTCGCCTCGATGAAGACGACACTCTCTACAACTCATACTTCAAGTGGAAGGTACACAAGTATAATATAAGGTATAGATAAGCAAGTATTATAAGTAGTATTGGCATTTTTTGTCAATAGTAATAAAGTATCAAATAGTAGCAAACTATCTAAGAAAACGTAAAACTAAATTTTTACTATCTAAAACTAGAGCCAATTATGGCAAGAAAAGCATACTGTGTGAGGGAGTGCTGTTGTACAATAATTTACCTGAGATAATCGTTAACACTAAAAGTTTACCAATATTCAAAAAAAATGTTATTGAACATGTACAAAATACCGTTTAGTTAAGTTAATGTGACCTCTTTCCTATAAAACGATTTGTATTATCGCTCGCTAACCTTTTTCTTTAACCACCCGCAAAAAAATTTACTTTTAAATAAAATGGTACATTTGTAAAGCACTTTGAGATTTTGTATCTACTAATTTTAAAATATTATTGTATTCTCGATGTAAGTGAACTATTGTGTAACCATAACACAAGCTACGCTTGCTTTGGGGCTGGGTGGCGATGTGTGTATTGTCGTGGTATATTTATTTATTTATTTATTTATTTATTTATTTATTGTGTATTTTTTGAGAAATAAATGTCTTTAAGCCAAAGTAAACAAGCAAAGCGGGCCGTGTAGTGACGGCAGATCAAAATACAGTGGTCACCACCACTCCTCTTCCCGCGGGTGTCGCACTAGGTGACTAAGTGAATGTAATTGATGACGGGCTGCAGCGTCCCGTACTTCTACTACCATCCCCAACCCGTATCTTCTTTTACTTCTTCTTCTGTTTCCGCACTTGGTTGGTCTGGAACCGTCTCTTGTACGTATGGCCACTGATGCGGCTCCCCGCTGGATCACTCCAGCTAGCCAAGGTCACTCCAGAAACTTAGCAGGCCGCCCAGGTCGCAGAGTGCTTCATGAATTGTGTCACCAACCCGAATGCCCAGCGTGGTGATTATGGGCAATACTTTTCGTTGGGAGAAGCCTGTATTCCAAAAGTATAGGCTGTCGATGATGATGATACAAGCAACTAGGACTTTAATTTTTATGAAAAAGCATGGCAAAATAAAAATAGCAAAACAGCAAGCTGTTACAAAACCAGCATGAACATTATAAAAGCCAAACACAAATCGAAAAGAATAATAATAAAGGTTTCAGAAGCAAATTGTGATTAACGCACTTATGTGCTTTACAGGGCACAGGAGAGTTCATTAACACGTACTTCTTTTGTCGCGTATGCGCAATGGTACATGCGAACGCACGCCGGCAACGCAACGCTCACTACACCGACGTGCAAGGCTGGTGGCGTGACGCCGCCTGCACGCGAACAGACTGGCGTGCCTCGTCTCGTGACCCACCATAACCGAGCCGCAGATAAATTATTTATTACGCATTTGAAGCCTTACTAATAAAAACTGTATAGCTGGTGATTAGTTATGTTTTCTATGTCAAATAACTGTAGCCTTAGTATAAGATTTGCTCGCTCGCAATCGAGGATTGGTTTCCGCATGTGTCTATGGACTTTATAGGTACTAGTAGTACTAGTTTTAGTGCCGCAAATCCAGCACTTCTGATTTTAATTTTACAAATGTTCAGCTGAAGAATTTCAGACAAATTTGAGCTTTAAAATTATACGAGACATTTTACTCCAAGCCCCAAGATGGTATATTTCGGAACTCGAAAACGATTCCTAAATTGCGAGCGAACAAATTTTTTACTAAGGGTAAAGTTATTTGACATTCGAAAGGAGGAAACAAAACATTAAGTAACTTACACAACTTTTATTAGTCAAGGGGTTTTTATGTATAGTTTATATCATAACTCAAAAGTTATATAATATACCTAAGAGTTAAGGCAGAGCCAAGGAGAGCTAAGTTAAATAATGTTAACGTAGGTACGTGTCAACACTGCTGCAATTTATTTAAGTGACGGATGCGTAACTCCGGAGTTACCACTGGAAAGTGGCGAAGTGAGCCGAGCAAAGATGTGCAAGAATAGATCAAAATATGAATCTATTGGTACCTCTGGGTCTTGAGCACAAATGTTTTGAGCTTTACGTTAATTCATTCATTTACACTTTATTTATTTTTTTACTCTTACAAAACTACTTGCAATCGTTGTCTTAAAAGGGTTAGTATTACAGAGTCAATCAAAACAAAGAAAACTCTCACTAGTTACTCATTGTACTCATACAAATAATATCGATTGATGATATATTAGAGAGGTCGAAAAGGTGGATACTTTAAAGACACGACTTATTCTTATAAACTTATTCTAATAATTTAAGTATTGACCTACCGATCGATTATTTCCTAGAAAAATTAAAAGTTCAACTATCATCTGACCTCGCTTCCTTAAAAAAAACGCAGAGGAAAAGTAATAAATAAAAGAATTAACTCGGTTGCAAATAACAAACAAGCTTAAATTAATCACTTTTCAAAACGACGCGTTTGGAAATATACTTCATAAATGTGTTACAAATGTACCTACTGATATTTCAGATTATTTGGAATAATCTGTATTTTCATGTACTGCAGTATCAGGTGAAACTGTATGTGAACAATGTAACATATGTAGGTATACCTACATAACAGAAACTTGAATCATTCCATGTGTCATTTAAATAATTATATGTATTCGCGTCCATTATTGTATGTCCATGGCAAGTTCCAATGGTATTGTTAAAATAAGTGTTTAGCTACCCGCCGTATTATAACATAGGATATTTTAATACATGTTATAGTTGCAATGCCTCTAAAGATTCTTATAACAATAAGAATCTATAAAAGGATTAGATAAATGTGGCTTCGTCGTTAGCACAAAGTGTAGTCGTGAACGAGACCTGATTGTAGGTAATACAAAAACTGAGTCGATTTGTGTAAAAAATATATTATCCGTTTGAATGATTATTCACTCTGACCGGAAGTTTGGCTACGCCATTAATGATTTTTATAACATTTCTAATAATTTAGATAAGCATTTAAATGCGCACATCTAAGCGCTTTACGAATTTATACTTATCCTTCTTATTACTTATTTTATTTTATAATTGATTATCGCAATTTTTGTACTTAAGTTTTTACTAAATTTTTAAATTTGTTAAGTGTGCCTGGAAAAGTGACTGTATAATTGTAAAATCAGTTTTAGTGAGATCTAGATTATCACTAACATTCCATGAAGTTTAATTAATACTTAGTATGCGTAATAAGGGTACAAAAAAATATTATTTAAGGAAGTTTTTTTATTAAATCTTGTAAGGGGATTTTATTTAGTCTTAAATATTTCATTTTTTAAATTTATAAACTTAGCATTTTTCTGGTATAAAATTGTTTCTTATGTTGTCATATTTATTTAATTATTTTACCAAAATTAACGTTGATTTTAATTAAAGCGTGTTTTTTTTGAATCTATGCTATTTAAATTTAATGAATTTAGATATTATTATTTGTTTTTATTTTATTTAATGTTAAATATTGTTAATTTGGTAGGCACTTAGTGACGCCAATTCTGTTGTATCCAAAGCTCTTAACTATATCCATCTCGTCTTCAAAAAGCTATCGATCTCTTTCATAGGGTGTGGAAAAGGATATCACAATTTTTAGATATTTTAAAATAAGTATTTTATTTATAAATTTATATACAACAGAATTTACATCAATTACTTATTTAATTCAGGCTTCAAATTTACTTTAAAATCAAGCTCATATTGTGTCTAGTCATGACACTTAAAATGTAAATCGAGCACAATTATTACGTAAGTATACACAATATTTAATTGTTTAGCACAAAGTCTAGTTTATTTGTTAGTTGTATTTTATTAACATTTTTAGCATAATTTTTAAACTTCTCAAAGAAGTTCCACTGTTAAAGCACATTGTATGATCAGGGCCCAGATTATCTTTGTCATTCAAACCGAGACTTGTATGAAGTGATATTAAACTTTAAGTCACTGAATTCATTTTACTATTTATTTTGCGTCGTTATGATTAAAATGCTATATAAAGATATGCCATAATATACATCGCATGAAAATTTGTTTTTTTTTTTTAATTATTTATGTATGTATGTGTAACTATAACATTGTTTGTTTTGTGTTGATTTTGGTTAGTATACCATTATAACTAAACTTGTTGTAGTGAGATACACTGTACAGCGTGTAAATAAAACGAAATAATACTTCAGAGGCTTTAGAGGGACACTATTTACTGTCTCCGAGACTAATCTGAGAAACCGAAACGCTAATAGATTTTGGGTAAACCATTGCCATAGTTTTTACTGAAAGAAATCAGATACAGTCCTAATATCACATGCAAAAGTAAAATCTAGTGACTCCTGTCACTTCATTAGGTACGAGTCTTAGAATGTTTCGAAATCGTTTGTATCGAAAAATAAATATGCTTCTTTGGATTTAATATTTTTACAGGGTAATTCCTTATGAAACAAACGTATGTAACCTTTAACAGTAGGTATTTCGTAATTCCGTTACACGTTGTATATAGTCTTCCTTCTCTTATTTCTTTTCTTTCTTCGCTTATAATGAGCAACATTAAAACTTCTTTATTAAATTTAACTTAATAAAATTAACTATGTAACACTATGTTTCTTAAACAGGTAACTATGATAATATTATGGGATACTATGATATTATTATGGGATTTGTAGATATTTCGACGCACTTTTATATTACTTCTTGCAATGCAAATCAGACAGACAGTTAATACTAACAAAAAATATAAGATTAGAAATCTTTATAGTAAATATGTATGACTTAATAGTTATTATTATAATATTAGAATCAACCAAAGCTGAGCAATAAATACAGTGTGTACCAGTCCTTGAAATAGGAGGTAGTACCTACTTTATATTTCAAGAACCAGTACACATTGTATTACCTTCATAAATACAAGTTTTAAAGGACAAATAATTTATTTTCGTTTGATATTTTATATTTTTACATCATATTGTGTTAAACAAAACTTATTTTCATTGACTCAGCAAAATTCTTCAATATTTATTTATATCTCCTTGCGTAGATGTGCTGATAGGTTTATGAATTTTATGCACTTTTTCGCTACTATCTGCTCATCTTCGCTTCACTTGTTAATAAATATTATATTATTGAATTAAGACGTAATTATACCCGAGGTTGATTGTATCTAGTAAATCATCACAATTTGAATTGCAGGTTCAATATTACAAATTGTAAATCGTACCTAAGTGTATTTTTTTAATGCCTGGAATACATTCATAACACAGACAATTATACAGAGTCAATAAAGATAAAATCGTGCTTGTACAGTATTACCATTACAGTTACTTGAAACATAAATAGCAGTTGTCGCACTGTTCGAAATAAATACCTACATTAAAACAAAATATCTATTTAATTTCATAACCTACGGCTACCTATTTGATCGCGTGAAAGTTAACTACGATTTGTATGGAATCGAAACAGTGCCATCTAGTTACAATATTTCGAAACAGTATTGTCAATAGATGGCGCTTTTTAGATTCCAAGTAACAGTTCCAGTAAACGTAGTTAACAAAAAGTTAAGAAAAAGTAAAGGGGGATAATTATTATTAATTAATAGGTACCCATTAAAACACGCGTCATAAGTGAATCTCCTTCCAATCCTCATCCAATCTAGATGCTGGCTATTGCTTAGTCCAAGTTTTAAGAGAGACTTTTCGAAAAAAAATTAAATTGCAGTATTCAAATTTCAAACCTATTACCGTAATCCCATTAACGGGGACAGCAGTATTTGAATAAAACGTATCCCTTTTAACGAGGATAGACAGTGATAAGTTGGTAACGCCACCACGCTGGCCTAGTGCGTATTGGTGGCCTCTACACACCTTTGAGACGTTACAAAGAACATTATAAGGAACTCTCAAGCATGCAGGTTTTCTCACGATGTTTAATCCTTCACCGTTGAAGCAAGTGATGTTTTAATTACTCAAAAAGCACATAACACAGAAAATTTCGAGGTGCGTGCTGGGATTTCAACTCGGCCCCACGAAAATGAAGTCGAGCTTTTACCAAATGTGCTATAAGCGCATCAAAACGCTTAAAATAAAACTAGATTTTAAGGCTTGCAAAGGCGGTCTTATCGCTAAAGCGATCTTTCAGCCCACTTTCGTTGACAGGACAGGACAGGACATACACAGGTACCAGGTTGGTGGGACAATTAAATTAAAAAAATTATAGTGGAATAATTTCATTCCAATCCCTGATAACAGACTATCAAGAATGACAAAGGACATCGCAAATCATTCTAATGCCCTTTTTCACTAAAACTAAAAATAGCTTTATTTGGATGCCTAGTGATTCAGGCGATTTCTAGAAGAAAAAAAACATTTCAGAAACTCTTATTTGATGTCTTACGACGTTAGGCGCCGGCTAAAGTTACGGCACCGATTCAGCGTATCGTAGTTAAGGGGTATCCTGACACCTGACAGACGAAAAAAAATATGAATTTGGTTTTTCATTTACCTTAAATCCAGAAGAAAAATAAAAACTCTAATAATACAAACACAAAACATCACACCTTGTGGCAAGAACCATTGACAAGTTAGGATATGAGTTGCCTGGTAAAAATAGATTGGTGCAAGGTAAATGTATGCCTAGGAATCTTTTTTGATTAGGCGTTACTAACTTTGCATTGCCATGTCTGTTGTTAGGGATAATGGGCATGAGCCTACAAATCACTGCATTGATTTATCTCTATGCAGAGCCTCCTAAATACATGCTGAGGACGGCCACCAAGGGGGTTTTAATGGAAAGGAATCCCACAACCTCATTTCCTGCCAAGATATCCTTATTTTAGGATTTAAAAGCTGTCTACATCAATAATTGCACTAAAATTGTTTGTTTAGGTAATATAAATAACAACAACATTTATAATATTACAAGTACAGTATGGAACAGCAGTAAGAAATATCATGTACTGTAAAATGAATATACCAGTATTGCAATTTTAATTTACTTTATTTTTATAGTACTTTAATGCCTCAATGTTTTTTATATTTTCTATTATTTGTAACTGGACATTAGCACATTCAACAATAAAATTCACAGTATTCTGAAAAATACTTTTTGCCCTATATAAATTCTGAGGGACCAACACACCAAACCATCGTAGGGGGTTTACATTTGCTTCATCAGTTTCAACAACCTTCAACTGTCTTATGTTGTCTTCTTCAACAGATTCACAGGTAACTGATGCAGAAAACTCCGAGCTGCTCTCAGTTGGAAGTCTCTCTTTACTTACAGAACTTTGTCCCATGATGTATCTGGATTTGGCCAAATGAATACTACCATTATTTATACTCTTTTCTATGTTCAATTCACAAGCCATCTTATCTTCCATTAGATGCAATTGTTGTAATACTAATTTATCTAGTAAATTGCATACTGTCTCCAAATCGAAATCTATGTCTGAAATTATGAATTAATAAATTACAAAATAGGTAAACTCAGCTATTGAGTTGATTATAAGTCATAAGCTGATACCAGGATTTCCATTCTCCACCATCAATGGAAGACTACAGTATTCCACAGAATACCATTATAAATTAGAAAAAAATAATCGAATATTATGAAACTTAAGCTTAATTTGACATACTCCGCAAAAAGCAGGACAATTGGTATGATGTAATTTACAATTTCTTCAATCTTCATACTCCATCAAACAGATGCTCGGCAATGTTCCGTTCTGCCTTCTGTTCGGCCAAATCAACGCACGCATCTCCTGCTTTACGAGGAGTATAGAAAATTAAGCTTAATTTTCATATTATATCATGGAATTCCACAAGATAACGCCTGCTTCTATCCAATATTTAAAATAATTGAAGTCTGTATAATTTCATGGCAGAGTAGTCGCTATTATTTAATTAGGAGGAAAGATGGGACATTAAGTTGATTATTCTAATCTATCATGTACCCACTGTGAGTAAATATAAATAAATAGTTTTAGGTAAAGTTTTTGCATCTTACCTGCTTTCTGAGTCATATTGGAAAGATAAATATGTTTTTGACTTGCTGGGCACTAATCATCAAATATCATCTAATATGCAGGTTTTTCCTGATCTCGATTTTTAATAAGAGAACTATGTTGTCAATACTTTAGTTACATCAGTTTAAGCAAATGATAAATCAACAGAAATTTAAAAAATCTAATTAGTAATTTCTTTCTTGTAGGTACCTATCACAAATATTATTTCTTTGCCATAGACTAAAGATTTGAATCACAGGTTGGATTTTATTACCTTTAACCTGTACCAAACAATTTCAATTGATATGTCTTTTAGACGGACAGATAGATTGACTAAACAAAATTAATAGATTGAAGATTCCTTTTTGTCTAACAAATTTATAATTTTCAAAGTTCATGATTATTGAGATACTAGCTGTCCCGGCAAACTTCGTACCGCGGATCATTTTTTTTTTTATGAATATTATATTTTAATATTTATTATCCTATTCCGGTTTAAGAGGAATCCAAAAAATCAAATATCATACAAATTTGTCGTTCTTTACTTATAAATGGTGTAACTACCACAACTTTCTTTTATATATATAGATTTAACTAATCGCCATAGATATATAATCTACAATCACTCATCAATCCACAAACCATAACCATCAGTGATGACTTTTTTTTTGTTTCATTTAGGTATTTTACGGCCATGGTTGTCTCTTTTTTTTTTGCTTTTTTTTAAAGAATATTTTGTACGGCTATGGACGTCAGCTTTTTAAAACCTTACCTATTGCCTCATTGTCTTAAACCTCAGAGTATAACCCTATTTGAAACACATACTCCTTGGTCTGTGATCAAGGAGCGTCGCCATTTTGATGATTAATCCTCACTTGTCACTTCATATTTCATGAAATTGGCCCGTCTACCCGATTTTGTAAGTTAGATAAAAACGAAAATTCGTAAGGTATTAATAGAAAATTTCTTAAAATAACTTCAGGCGATGTCTGACCGAAAACGCTTGCTAGATGATCTCCGTGTTATAGACCTACGCGCTGAGCTAGAGAAACGCAACTTAGACAAGAGCGGCGTTCGCGGTGTGCTCATAAAACGTTTGACTAAGGTAATTGCGAGTGCGAGAGATTCATAAACTTTAATCATTTAAATAGATATGTTGTATTATATTATATGTATTTGTAGCATTTGGTGGAAGAGGGCCATGACCCGGAAACGTTTACATTCGAATTGAGTGGAACAGAGCCGAAGACTCCTTCAAAAAGATCAAGACGGACAGAAAGTTCTGTAGATCCGACCGACACGGAAGATACTCCCGCTTTAGAAGATATGATAGTTCAAGATACGGCGGGCGAAGAGGAACAAACTGATAATACTGAAGAAAATAAAGCAGAAGCTGCCAAGGAAAGCCCAACGAAACCTGACTTAAAAATGGATGTAGATGAAAGTGAAAAAGTCAACAGAAAACGAGAGAGCAAGGATGAGCCTGAAGCTACTCAAGCCAAGAAACAATGCACTGACAAAGATGTTAAGATTGAGGAAAAACTGGAGAACACAGATGCTGAGGACAGCATCAACTTAGATATTGGAGATGATGAACTTTTAAATGAAGAGGTATGTTTCTATGTCTTCAAGGTGAATGTTACTTTGCCACCAATAAGAACAAAACATTCAAATGGATTTATGATGGAAATCGATTAGATAATTATATATTCAATTTTCATAGAAAAACAAAACAATTTTTAGACATAAAGTATTTATTTTTTTACATAGCTTTAAGAACCCCAATTCAGTAGAATTATATAATAAAATGCTGTGAATTATTTATGATATTCTATTTTTTTAATAGTCAAAAAATCTAACAATTGATTGTCTCACTCATATTTCACTTGATCTATTCTAGTTTTCATAACTTAACTATAACATTTAATTTCCATTTCAGACTGACAACAATGCAAAAAATAAAAAAGGTAAGTTTTATAAGCTTATGTTAGGATTAGGATATGCTACATATTTATTTTTGCATATAATTTTGTTCAAGCAAATATCACTACTAAAACATTGAATAAATATCACAGCCACTTCTTGTGCTAAGTAGAAATGTTTCTATTTGTTAAATTATATAATATTACATGTTGTCTTTAACAATGTTAAATAATTATATGTATTGTGAAGTGACACTGATACTGGAGTGGACAGCCAGGAAGAACATTAGTAATAGGGAATAAACAAAAATAGAACCTGCTTGCTGCCTGCACATGGAAAATGAGAAGAAATTGAAAAGTACCAGAGAAGGAAAATATTAGCGAAATGGGAGACTGATTAGCACCATCTTATTAATACTATCTGAACTCATCTATATCCAAAGCATTGTTACAGTGACTCTTCTATCCTACTATTTTAACAGACTTGTTGCGTTTATCCGGTTTTCACCAGTTATAGTGTTGCATCCATACATGGCATGGACAATATGCCTTGGGAGGTAATATTGCTCCACGTGTCATAGAGGCACTGGTGTTAATGTCAAATCAAGTTTTCAGGTGAAGAAAAATTAATCAACAAAGAAAATATACAAGTATCGCACATCTATTTTACTATGAACTTATAAAGAAGAACAAAAACCAGGACGGGCCGCTCATCTCGAGCGTCCTGTGCTGACTCCACTGATTGTTAACACTGGCGTAGATGACGACGCGAGCGAGGAACCTGCACCCGCCTCCAGCGACGATGCGGCGCAGAAGGACTCCACCACGGCGGACATCACCACCAATGAAAATCAACAAGTAACTTCTGAAGCAGCAGCCACTAGGTTGGTGCACATCGAACGATCGTCGCGACGTCGTCTTGCAGCTATATACTACGATATTTACGTTTAAATATTTACAATTGTTATCACTACAAAGTTTTGCACCAAAAGTGCGGGCTGAAAGGAAACAGTATTGATTTTGGACAATGAACTTGCTGAAGTAGCTGCATGTGCTGAGCTGAACATCTGCACCTATCAAGAGCCACAAGCTTTTTCATCAGGAAGAGTGCGGACCAGTGCTTTGTCGTTGATAAAGCAACGACTTACGGCGGGCAGCATTGTCACGAGCTCCGGGCTGCTTCTTCACTTGGACTTCGATGAAGAGAAGACATCATACTACCATGGTGGATTAACGGTGCAAAACTTTGTAGATGATGTGTGTGCTAAAATAATATTTTATTATAAAGCATTTGGACAAAAAAAATCTTTAAAATCATTTACTATATTCAGGGTATACTAAAACAGTATTTCTTTATTGCAGCATTGATACAGAGAAAAGTGATAAGGATGAAAAAGGTGAGAAAAGATGTCTAATTTAAGTTTATTGCAAACATTTTATAAATATATTTTATGTTTTATGTTTGTTGTGATCATTGTTTTTAGATGATAAGGACAAAGATGGAGATGATAAAAGAGAAAAGAAAGATGATAATAAAGAAGGAGGGGCTCGTAACCTATGGGTCAGTGGGCTATCTGGAGACACTCGAGCTAAAGATCTGAAACAGCTGTGCAGCAAACATGGCAAGGTAAGATTCACTGCCTTTTATTATTTATTTATTTATTTAAATATCTGTAAAAATTTTCAGTATACCTATATAATATCTTTATCTTTATTATACCTTCTTGATGAAATTGGATTTAAAGTTATCACTGAACAGAGCTGATTGCATATTATTCGCTTACATTTTGTAAGCAAATAACCCCCACCCTACCCTGCCTTTGAACAAATCCTTTTCCTCATGAAATCTGAGCTTATGTAGAATATTCACAAGTCCAATACAATGCTAACTAGGTATTGCCCAAACCAAACAGTATATCTCACAATTCGTGGGGTCTGATGCGCAGAATTCAGTATTAGCCAATCAACGGAACGGTACATTTGACTAGTACGCGAAGTGAAACTCGCAGCTAACTTCCGCGACGACATAAAAATTAAGTCGAACTATACTAAAGTTTCCATAAAAAAAAATTATAGGTAATAGGAGCTAAAGTGGTAACAAATGCACGCACACCTGGCTCTCGATGCTATGGATACGTGACGATGGCAAGCGCTCAAGATGCTGAGAATTGCATCAAAAATTTACATAGAACAGGTAAACCATAGAAAAATAAATTTATCAATTTGTGCCCTGATATTTTTGTATGATCCATTATACAATAATTAATAATAATCTCTGAGTATTGATGACAAAAGTTGGACTTGTACTATTATGAAATCTGGTTTTGGGTCTATACATCAAATGTCCAAACATACATTTGATTTATGTGTAAACTCAAAAGCACTGATTTCAGTTATCGAGATTTAACTTTCACATGAATAAACCATTTTTCATAACATGATCTCTGAGCCACATAAAACTGGTGCTGACAAACAACAACCCAGGAATTGAAACCAGACACTAGACCATAGACCATTATAAATGCGAAAGTGACTTTGTTTGTCCTTCCTTTAAGTTCTAACTAAGCAACCAGTCAAATTGATTCTTAGCGTAAACATAGTTAAAAAGACGTTGAATAACATATAGTTTTTTTCGAAGTAAACCAACGGTTTCCACGGGATTTTTTATATAAACCGTAACAAAATCGGACTTCGGATTCATATTCCTTGATTTATGTATGATACACTCGCAGAACTTCATGGGCGTATGATATCTGTCGAGAAGGCTAAATCAGAATCAGAATCATCAACGCGTCGCCAACCATCGGCTGGTCGGCCTGAACGCCGTACCAGTAAGGATAGAAAAGACGAAGCTAAGGAAAACCAAGTAAGTAACAATCAAACACTAAACTTATGCCCCGCTATCAACTCACCTGGAAGTTAAATAATTGAACTGATTTCCAAAAAGCAATTGCCAACCTGACATCAGAATGGCTGGTGTGTCTGATATGCTTTATTAACCGACTTACAAAAAAGGAGGAGGTTCTCAATTTTTTTTTTTTTTTAAATTTATACTTCTTTAAAGGCGTTAGGAAAAATTAATGGGCGTGAAATTATACGATGTAACAAATGCGCGCGCACATGGTTACACGATTTTAACAGGATAAAGGTAATCACAAAACCGAGTGAGAGGGGAATACATCGCCCGCCAGCTCACAAAAAACCGACACCCTGAAGGTAGCTATAATCAACATTTTAGTTTTTCAAAAAAAAGGTTTGACGTTGTGCACTTTCAGTTGTCAAAGTCTGCGGGCTCATTGAATTAATTGATTCAATTGTTCAATTGATCAAAAATGTCTGCAAACGTAGAATAAGGCATAAGATAAAAAAATTTAAAAGTTTTTCACCTTGTTACGTTATGTTTGTTAGCTCAAAATTCGGTTCTTTATAAATGTAACAAGGAATATTAAGAATTTGATCTATACTTAGTAACTTTCTACACATTTTACTTGGCACCGACTTAAAAATGTTGTAGACAATATTTATGTCTTGCTTTTGGTCTTAAGTTATAACAAAGTTGGTTTTTTTTTGTCAATATTAATTGCTCTAGGTACTATTCATTTCTATACAGGTGCTATTTAGCATAATTAAGGTACAATTATTTGAAAGATATTTCATCATTTTTCCAACACTAAATGTGCCAACCCAAATAGGAGTATCTAACTAATTAGTACTTATGAAATTCATTGACAGTAATGTACAGTATGAAAATCGGTATCGGTTTTGGCGGACAAATAAATTACATTGTAAAATATTTGTCCTGTAGTTAAAAATGGAACGATCTTTTATTCCGAAACATGGTGACCAAGGATGTAACTTATTAAAGATTTTAACTATTTAAATTTCAAAGTGGTTTGCAAATATACAGCTGTTTATTGAATTTTACAATATCAAATGACAAAAATTAAATCAATAAAATGTAAAAAAAATTAAATAATAGCCGGAATTAGCGTATTCGTGCACAGAATGCCAACGAACATTATCGAGTTTTTACCGCCGCATCAGCTTAACCGTCAAAAAAAATATCCTAAAAGTCTAAAAATGTTTAAACCTTATGCAAAATGTTAATTTCAGATTACTCTAATTAGCCGTTAATGGCTCGATATTTTTATTACTACGAAACTTTGGTAGGTATTTACAACACTTTTTGCGAGACATAAACTCTTCTTAATTTGATTCGAGATACACAAATTTTACATGAAACTTGTTTTTTTTTTTTTAGTTAAAGACTTTAGAACGGCAAAAATAATTGTAGTCTGAGCAATTATTGTGTTATTATTTTTTACGATAATATATTTTTAATGCGAATAATTTTCCTGTTAGGATGATAAGGAAGGCACCGACAAGACTAGCGAACCGAAAGCAAAGAAGGAAGGCGACGTTTCTGGCGCCGAAAGTACCAGGTCCACGTCAGAGTCTCGGGGAAAGTCGCATCGATCAGATAAGGTAAGCTTACATTTGCACTTGCTTATGAATAAAACCGGCAATATCAATTACTACATTGTATTGTACATTATTCGATAAATACCACTTTACTTATTTTGTTTTACCATACCATAAATTACGTGAGGTGTTTTTTTAAATGTTTTGTCCCTTCATATCACGACATCTCACCACGGGGGGAGTCCCCTGGTGAGATGGCGTAATATTTTATTCAACCCCCTCCCCCATCCTTTTCACGTGAGATTTTTCAAAATGTGGGTTTCTTACGTTAACGCGTTGGATTGTTATTGTAAAAAGACCAAAATAGTATAATTTTTTTTTCAACCAGGAAAAAAAATGCGTGATATTTGCCGAGACCCCCCCTTCTCTCCAACCTAAGATAAGATGAGATTTTACTAGACCCCCCCCCCCCCCCCCCCCCTAAAACATCTCACGTATTTTATGAACACCCCCTAATTATAAAAACTTTATTGCACATAAATGAAAACAATAAAAGTTACACTCATAGAAGTAAAACTTGTATGTACTGTGTATATAGATAGTTGTGTGCAAAGGTGGTCTTATTGCTAAAGCAATCTTACAGACAACCCTTGGTGAAAGTAATTTACTAACATGAAAGTTCAGTACAAACAATAAAACATAAACACCGAAAAAACAATAGAAATATTTATTTTTATAATAAATAAATATAACATTCCACATTATATTATATTGAAACAAACTACTTTTAAAGCTTGCTAGAGATTTAGAGGGATTTTTTGAATTGCAACCCCCTTTAATTTTCAACTGCTTGTTTATTTTTATCATTTGTTGTGGAAGCTCAGTAATGGGGTCCCATTGGCATCCTTTGTGTATGACTCTAAACATTATATATTAGACTGCATTTTATCTTAACTATCTTATAAGGTAAACAATATATTCCGTTACTTTTTAGGGTAAACTATGTTTTTCTGTGGTCTAATGAGATTACGTAATTAATATAAAACATCCTTAATTTATTTAAACAGGACAAAACTAGACATAGTTCAAGGAACCGCGAAACTAGGCGGTCTCCTGCGCGGGAAGTGCTTTCGTTTTCTCGGATATGGGTGAGTAAATGTCCACTCGCACGGCTTCTAATGAGAAGAGCCTTTGCAGTGTGAGTGTAAAAGCCTCAATGAGTGCTATAGTGAAATATTATAATCTTCATTAAAAGAACCATGAAGTTTTCACTACAACCTATAAGTTTGAAAAAATGTTTTTAAATGTGTGGGTTATTGCACGGTTATATGGAATAGCTATGCATGACGGCCAACTGGCGCAGTGGGCAGTGACCCTGCTTTGCGAGTCCAAGGCCGTGGGTTCGATTCCCACTACTGGAAAATGTTTGTGTGATGAACATAAATGTTTTTTATGGTTTGTCTGGGTGTTTATCTGTATATTACAAATATTTATGTATATTATTCATGAAAATATTCATCCGTCATATTAGTACCCATAACACAAGCTGTGGGGCTAGATGGCGATGTGTGTATTGTCGTAGTAAATTTATTTATTTATTCTATGCACTCATGGTGAGTGCATGTTGTAAATTATCATCATTGAGGATTGACGTCCACTGCTGCACACAGGCCTTTTGCAGGGAGTGTCAAATTTCACAGTCCGGGGAAACGCGTTTCCAGCAGCTCCCACTGACTTATTTGATTGTGGTCTGTCAACCTCGTTGGGTGCCAATTTCCATCGGTTCCACGGGCTATGTACTCTATGTACTGTGCTCTACGATACGCATGCTCCGTTAAGACCAATCAAGCTGAAACATCTACCGGCGCCTTGGTTATCAGAAGAGATAAAAAATTTAATGGACAAAAAGATCGCGGCGAAATTTAAATACAAAACAAATAATACTGACGCTAACCGGGAAAAATATCATAAAGCACGGAATCGCTGTAATACATTGTGTAGGGATGCTCAACGACGCCATATTCATAAGTCTGTTGAAAGTGGTGACACTGCTAAAACCTGGAAGTTTCTTGAGTCTCTTGGAGTTGGTAAATCATCTCATAGATCTTCTATTAACGTTGATATCGAACTCCTAAATAAACATTTTTCTACTTCTGATACAATTAATAGTTCCGATAAAGAACGTACTCTTAGTATTCTTTCTTCCCACTCAACTCCTAACTTTTTACCATTTACCTTCGAGTCTTTTACTGAATGTGATGTTAAGAAGAGCATAATATCCATTGCATCGAATGCTGTTGGTGTAGATAGCATTACCCGTAATATGATCATTCCAATTCTTGACGTTGTTTCCCCTATTCTAACCCATATCTTAAACTCTTCCATTCTCTGTAGCAAATTCCCTGAAGAATGGAAGTTTGCTCAGATTATTCCTCTACCTAAAAAAAACAACCCTTCATCGTTTTCTGATTTTCGCCCCATTTCTATATTACCATTTCTCTCAAAAGTTCTTGAAAAACTCGTATCTCAACAACTTAGTCTCTTTCTTAATAAGAATAACCTTCTCAGTTCTTTGCAATCTGGCTTTCGTCCTGGTCATAGTACGGCTACTGCTCTTGCTAAAGTAACTGATGATATTCGATGGGCGATGGATAACAAGCAGCTAACAATTCTTATTCTGCTTGACTTTAGCAATGCCTTTAATACAGTTGACTTTGACATCTTGCTTAGTCTTTTACGCTCTATTAACATATCTCCATCAGTAATAGACTGGTTTCGGAGTTACCTCAATGGCCGTCGACAGCGCATTCAGATTGACGAGTCCTTTTCGTCTTGGTGTGATGTAGCGGCTGGGGTACCTCAGGGTGGCGTGTTATCTCCTTTACTTTTTTCTATTTTCATTAACTCTATTACTCAAAACATCTCTTCTCTCTATCACATGTATGCAGATGATATCCAAATATAACGCTCATCTACCCTTCAAAATCTTGGTTCTGCTATTGCAGCTATAAATAATGATATGGCTGCAATTTCTGAGTGGAGCAGGCAATATGGGCTAAAGGTCAATCCTGCAAAATCAAAAGCTATCGTTATTGGTAGCTCAGGAATGATCGCGAGGGTTGATTGGCTGAGCATTCCTTCTGTTATTTATAATGGCATCGCTATTCCTTTTTGTGACTCTGTGAAAGATCTTGGTGTATACCTCGACCGGGAATTGTCATGGACAGTGCATGTCAAAGAGCTGAGTCAGAAAGTGTTTGTGGCGATGAGCTCGTTGCGAAGGCTGCAATCATTTCTTCCAATTCCGACCAAAGTTATGCTAGCACATTCTCTTTTTCTATCTATTCTCGATTATGCGGATGCAAGCTTTCTTAATCTGACCGAGGATCAGCTTAATAAACTTGAGCGTCTTCAAAATCTTGCTATTCGGTTCATATTTGGCCTTCGCAAATATGACCATGTTTCCGTATTTCGACAAAAACTCAAGTGGCTTCCTATTCGTCGTCGCCGGGATATGCATGTACTTTCTCTTCTGTACTGTGTGTTATTTCATCTAAATACTCCCTCGTATTTAAAAGAGAAGTTCACTTTTCTTGGTGAGCAATCTGGTGTAAGATCGTGCCGTGCGCTGACGCTGTGTATGCCTTATCATAAGACAAAATTTTATAAGCGTTCGTTTAGCGTACTAGCTGTGGAATTGTGGAATGCGCTTCCATTGAGCATACGACGATCCAAATCACTGGCGATATTTAAAAGAGCAGTTAAGGCCCATTATATTGTTAACGACTTTTAATAGTATGTATATATGTACTTACTCATTTATTGTATGTTAAAGTATTTAATTATGTAAGTGTTGTTATTATATATATTAGTTTATTTTTATATTTATTTATTTATTATATTATTTACTTTTTATCTATTTGTGCACACTAGTTTATGTATTGGCATGTAGTTATTTGCATGTATGTATTTTAATATTTGTACCACCAGCAGTCTATTCTCCTCTTCTTTTTTTTTCCTAATTCTAAGGTTGCCTGGCAGAGATCGCTATTAAGCGATAAGGCCGCCTTTTGTATTACTACTTCTTTCGATGTTTCTGTTTTTGTTATATTTTAAATGTTGTGGTATACAAATAAAGAGTTTAATAATATGTGCCCGACCCATTGCCACAACAGCTACGCGACTCGTTGGGCTATGTCGGTAAATCTAGCTCTCCTACGGATCTCCTCATTTCTGATTTGATATAGTAGAGATACTCCTAGCATAGCTCTCTCTATCGCCCGCTGAGTGAGCCTTCTTACGAAGGACATGTTTTCACGTCACGTTTTCTTAAGTCATCACTGGCAACAAGCACTTTGCGAAGGGTGTAGAATATTTATCCTTATCCTTACTAATATTATAAAAGCGAAAGTGTGTTCGTTTTTTTATCCTTTACGCCCTAACTAAGAATCCAATTGATTCCGTTTTTTGGGATAAAGTTAAGTGATAGGATGTGAAGAGAAGAGTAACTTTTTATCCCAGGAAAACAAAAACGGTTTCCACGTAATTTGTAAAAAAAACTTCATAAACGCGGGCAACAGCTAGTATATATTAATGTCTATTTCTTTGGAAATTTGCAGAAAGAACGTGACGTAGCCAGAGCGCGCGAACGTTCGCGAGCCGCTCGCGAAGAGGAACGACGTCGGCGCGCGGCCGAAGATGCGTTACGGGAGCGCGAGCGCAGACAGCGTATTGAGAAAAACCGCCTCGCTGTTGAACGTGAAAAGCTGCGTGCAGAGAGGTATTTTTACTGACTTTTATAAATAAACGATTACAATTTCAATGGAATACTATCGCAGTACCTACCTCCCTATCAGGACACGCAATCAACCTCTGCACAACGTCTTCGCCGGCGAAGACAAGGTCCCCGACTTTTAACGTCATCCGGACGTAGACTCACACCACGGCCTCGGCGTGCGTTTTAATCACCGTCCATAACCCTTTCAGTCCAATCGTCGCCTGATCAGAGGTTGGGCCTCACATGAGGCCGAGGGTTCAAGCTCTTCCTGGCAGAGCCCTATTCCGAGGCACGCCAATAAGCCCGCGTTACGCTGTTAAAATCATTAGGGTTAATCAGCTACAAACAATCCGAAAAAAATTGTATTCGTGCTGTACAATATATACTAATATAATAAATACGAAATGTGTTAGTTTGTTACGGAGGGTAACATAAGCTATCCCCGGAAAAAACGGCTCCCATGGGATGTGTAAAGAACTATTATAAACAGACTTAGGACGACAAGTTCTTGTATAAATTGGAATCATCCATTTGATATCCCTACTATAATATTATAAATGTGAATGTAAGTTTGTCTGTTACTATTGAAAGGTATAAACCCAGTTATTAGAATATAAAAAGATAAATAAAATAAAAAAATAATAATTAGCGATTCAAAATAACAAAATAATAATCAACTAATAATGCGATTTCGATTCTTACTTACTTATTGTCTTTCGAAAAACAAAAAAAAAAGCAGACAAAATCGCGGGCAACAGCTAGTTAAAATGTAAATTCTCATGTGGAACCATCACAATTTAAATGTGCAATTTTTATTTTATTTTATCTCCCTATAGGCCCTATAGTAGCGTGCATAGAGGGTATGCAAAGAGTATGCAGATTATATCCAGTACTAGTTTTAAAAAACTTAAGGATAGACATTGTAAGAGTTATAAAAAGTGTACCCTTAAGTATTTATAACTCGTACTGGAGATTTTCTTCCATACCCTCTATGCACGCCACTGCCTATAGGGCATACTTCGTTCCGAATGTTATTATTATCTTTATTATCATTTTTATTTATTTCAGGGAGAAAATTGAACGGGAAAAGAACGAGCTATTACGTTTAGAACGCGAAAGACATAGACTTGAAAGAGAAAAATTAGAATTGGAGAGATTGGAGTTGAAGAGAGCGCAACTAAGGTATGCATTTAACATTAATTAGTACCACTACTATGACCCCACCTTATGAATCCCCACATTTCTAACAATTCTCATGCACGGAAATATTGTTACAGGATTTATGTATCAATATTGTTAAATTTATTCATAAGGAAGCAGATCTTAGATCGGGTTGTTTCATCTGTTATACAGAATAATTCAAACTACTCTATAAGCTATTACCCACAAAGTTTTTGTTGTATTGAATCACTGTTATTATAGTAATGACTTGCGTTAAGCTAAGTTCAGGGAACTCTGGCTAGTAGAGCTGGTAGAATTTCCGACTCTTAAATATGGAACACTTTACTATAACGTCATAGCGTTTTAATGTTCGAAATCAAGGTTATAGATGATTTATATATAATACAGACTAGAAGAAGAGCGTCGCAAGCGCGGCTACGAGAGTGGCACTTACCGCAAGCCTGCAGTCAGCCCGCCACCCGAGCCCGCCTACGAGCGAGACTCGCGACACAAGCGACCACCGCCGCCGCAAATGGTAGTTTTTTTTATGATTTTTTATGATATTTTATGATTCCTAAGCTTAACCTGCGACTTCATTCAACTAACATGACTACATATGACCATAAGTTTATTTACAATCTATGACTTGAAAATCTTAATTTATATAGATTCAATTACCTAAAACCAACATATCAATTATTACGAGACAATCAAATTTCTATTATATTATTATCTCGATCTCGATATTTTCAAATTGATTTGCACTTATATAATATACATTTTTATACACATAATATCTTTTGGATCTGTATAACATTTTACGTGCTTTAATAAGGGCCTTCTTGTCACTGATGCAAATAAATTGTAAATTAATAATAACACATTAAAAAATCGATTATATCGATTGCCACATGCAAATGTATCGAAGATACCATAACGGATTTTCATAACCACTATACTATCGATAGTCTAGTATAGTCCAGACAACGGATGATGACAACGAGTGGTTTGTTGATAGGCCTCAGGTCGCGGGCAGTTCGAGGCGCCGCCTCCGCCGCGGTTTGAGATGCCGACCAACTATGATCGCGGTAATGACAAGCGCGACCGCGACCGCGACTACAAACGGGACTACCCAAGGCATGTCTCCTGTAAGTTGATACTCATAATTTTTTTTTTTCAACTACAAGGATGTAAGTGATGATCTAGTCTAAGATAGCGGTATCTAAGACTGGATCATTCATAGTTATATTTGTAGCTCCTTATCGCTTACTACGTGATATCGTACCGAAACGCTAAATCGCTTGGTGTCTGTGGACGGTGGCTAGCCACGGCCGAATCCGCCAGACGAGGTAAAATTCAGGCACCGGGGATATTATAAAAAATACTATAATACCCCAGCCGTATACATACCTTTCCTGTATACTGTTCTGACTGACGGATTTTGAGATTTAAGTTCTATATAAGCTACAGTTAAAGTACTGGTACTTTTGAAATGAAATGAAATTTATTTTTAGAGATAAATCCTTTAGAAAGATATCATTCAAATATATATTATTGTCATAGTCTAAAATGTATTTTTATTTCAGCTGGTAACATGAAGTACCCCAGTAATGGCAGCACAAATGAAGACACACGGCAACAAATGCCTCCTGGCACGAGACTAAAAGAACCTGGGTGAGTGTAATTAATTTTAAATACTATGTACAGAGTAGCTATACTTTAAGACAGTGCTCCAAATCATCTCAAATCTCTATTAGCCTTATGTCCTATATAAGATAGTAAGATAGTCTCTTGAGTACATTTTTTATGATACAAAAAAACTCCCTTGCATTGGTTTACCATTTATTGCAATATCACATCTTGATGACTGCCTACTTCTGTTTGTACAGCTAGTTGAATAGGTAAAGATTATAAAAATCAATTACCTTGTGTTACCCTGTGGTAATGCTCGCAAAAACTGAAAAAGGTGTTTTTAGTTTCGTTCGCCTCAATACTCAAATGTTTTAGTTTCTGTCTGAATTAATTATCTATCTGATATAATTAATTGTTAATTAATGTTTGCAATCAAACCGCAACTAAAAAAATGCATTTCAATGATTAACTTCTTTCAGCCGGTCATACGACGCTCGAGAAGGTCGCTCGTATCGCCCATCACCCCCAGGCAAACCGGAACCACGAAATTGGAATGCTTCTAATCGGTACCCCGATGCGGCAGCAGCTTCTAAAGGTATTAAAGGTACTTTTATAATATTCTATGTGTGACCTACGTTTTTGTTATTTTTAAAACCTAATATGTACATCATCATCAACCTATTATCGAGCAAGGTTTAAGTCACAGTGCTGATTGTAGAAGTCTTGACACACCCTTGAGAGCATTATGAAGAGCTCTTTAAGCCGGTTTCCTCTCGATGTTTTTCATTACCGTTAAAGGAAGTGATATTTAATTGCTTAAATAAAAAGCATTAAAAGATGAGTGTGGGGATCAAACTCTATCCCCCAAAGGGGAACCGAAGCATTATTCACTAGGCTATTTTTTATCATTAAACGTAACTAATGTCACTTAACTTAGTGTCTTCATTATTTACTTAAATCAGATCCCGTACGATAAATGAAAATACCAACACAATACCATACCTTGTCGCAAGAATCTAAAGACTTGTTAGGTTATAATATGAGTTGCCTAGTTAAAATAAATTGGTTAATGGTCACATGAATGCTTAGGAATATTTTTTGAGTAGACGTTACTTTCTTAGGCCTTGTTCCTTCGTTAGTGAAAACGGGCATAAAGCGTACTATTATAAAACAGGCATGAAAGATCTATAATATCTAGTATATTTCCCGCGTTTATTACGGTTTTCTACAAATCCCGTTACCAATACTCCCGGAACCGTTAGTTATTCAAGTTAACTGTTTGCTTATTTAGAGCATTAAAGGAAGGACAAACAAACACTTTTGCATATTATATTCTTCTTCTCAGTCGGTTCACTCTTGCCAGAGCGGTCTTGGTAGTCACATCAGTGTTGTGGCACGCTTGACCTATTCGTCGCCACTCCTCTCTGGCAGCTGCCTTTCTAGCAGCACGTAAGGGACTGCCACATCCACTGCGACAGCCTCTGCTGCCTTTATTTGGTCCCATTGGTACATCCCATCTCATGGGCGATCTTCCGCGTGACCCGATGCCCTCAATTCTTCCTTGGACAACAAGACGTTCTACGTGTATTATTAAATTGTAAATTAATAATAAGGAATAAATGTTTGGTGCAGGAAGCGTAAGCGGTGGCGGCACTAGCGGTGGCGGCGAGGCGTGGACGGGTGGCGAGCCCCGCTATGGTGGCGGTGGTGCGTACGAGCCGCGATATCCGCCCTCTTACCCCGCGCCCCCACCCGCCGCCACTTACCCCGACCGCTACCCCTCCGGCCGGGAGTACGCGCGCAAGTACTGACACCTACCCACAGTGTCTACCAAGTACAGGCGCTACAGACGCCGTACGGTGAGTACTGTAATATTATAATAAATATTTCATAATATGGTTAGTGTGAGCCACTCTGATCAAATGTATGTGTGAGGCCAGCCTAAAATGGTAGCGGGCTAACCTAATATGGGTATGGCAGTTGTATTAAATAAAACCATTAATCTGTTTCTAGGAAACTTTGTGGGTAGTGGTTGGCCTGGTTAGTTTGGTAACTAACCAAGTCCACCAAACAATATTTCTTAGAATATATTTTCGGAAAAATCCACAGATTTTTTAGGTTGCCTTTTGTTTCATTGCTAAAATAAATTTAATCTTTTAAAATAAATCCCACAATGAGAAGGGATGAAGGCCGTAGTCCACCACGCTGGCCCATTGTTCGACTTCACACACCTTTGAGAACATTATTTGGAGCTCTCAGGCACGAACTCAGCCCCCCCGAAAATGAATTTGAGCTCCCGCGATGCGCTATCACCGCGTTATTATAATACTGACATGTAATTCTCTATTTATTTTTAGGTACATTGATGGGACTCCACTGTAATCCAATTTCGCCATGTCGTTTGTGTTTTAGTGTTAATGTATATTTAGTTATTAAATAAATAATGTTTCATTCCCTTTATTCTTTTACAATAAAATATTGTAGATACTATTTGCTGTAACATGCAAAAACAAATTTGCCTTATTCTTGATATACCTAAGGCTATGTCTGTGTTAAGAGTAATTATTTAGGTTAATGTGTTATTTTATTTTATATTAAATTTGATCTTTCAAATAGTTGATGTAGCGAAAAACATTTGTAATATATTTAAAAATATTACCATAAAAGCTAATTCTGACTTATTAATTGGTTTCATTAAAACATGAAATTAAAAATTAAGACTTTTATTTCACTTTACACTGTTATACAGCATTATGAACATGAAATGTTAGTCAATCAATACAAGAATATTCACTAAATTGTTGTATTGTTTACCTTCAGTTATAACCTATTAATAAAAATATATATATGAATCTAATAAGTGGCACTACTATAGATTTGTATTGAAACAAAATGGTTGTCATTGCTATTTTAGATCTATACAATGTGTGAATTTAGCTTTTTTTGTATATGTGGAAAATATGCATTAATTAAAACTTCCACCAAATTTACCATTAATTATATCAGAATATGGTTTAAAATATACACACAAAAACTTAATTCATAGTCTAAAAGAAGTCTTAATTTCTATATTTAGAGATTGTGTCAAAATACAGCTGAATAAAAAAGTGCTTTATAAGAGGCCCTCAACAGGCTCTTTTGAAAAGAACTTCAGGCTTCCTCTAACAAAAATATTTTTTCATAACTCTTTTAAAATATCCTGTTCATTATTTACTTAAATGCAGATACTGAGAATACGCTGACCAAATATATGCAGCAGGTGCTCTTTGCATATGTGACTTGCATTTCATTCAAAGTAAATAGTTCAATATTCAAAATTATATTTCACATGGTTAATTTTACATTCTATTTCATGGATACCTGAACATTTAACTTATTCTTGAAACACAATCACAAGGTCATAATCAAATTTGGCCAAATTGTCTTTGAAAATATATCATAAAAAAGCATAAACTTCTAAGATAAGTTTGCCATTCTAGGAAATGTAGACGAACTTTCAAACTTCCAGCTAATGCAACATTGCTAACAACATTCTCTGTCACAAATGGATTTTTCTTTAACTTAAATTGTTATAGTTAAAACAGATCTACTTCTTATACACATACAATATAATGGTGTTATAAGCAGCAATATTTCAAACATATGAAATCATTCTTAACTTATTTTCTTAACACATCAAAAGGATTTATACAATTAAATATTTGTTAGGAATGAGCGAAACTTTGAAGTTCTTTAAAATATGTGTGCACGCAAATTTTCATCTATAGTATAAACTTAAAGACAATGCTTTATCAGAAAATAATTGTAACATAAAGCAAAAACATTATTTACACTCAAAACCAATGTAATTGTTTATAATTTTTTTTAAAACCAGTGGTAGTACAGCTCATTAAAATGCAATAAATTACCACCACCATTCTAAGTCAAGATTTAAAATACCACTGGTTCATAGTTATAATTTTGTGCATTTAAAGTATTATTATTGTCAATAAACAAAGCTGAATGCGTCGGAACTATGTTGGCATGATTGGTGAAAGGTGTGAATTGTTTAGTCCAAGCATCCATTTCAGTTTCTGGTGGTGTCATTGATGGTTCCTCGAGTGATTTTAATGCAGTGATGGCATCCTGTTGACCTTGTACTGCGGCCAGGCGTAAAAGCCGAATAGCAGTTGCCTTATCTCTAGTAAGACCGCCGCGTCCTTGACCGTAGTATATCCCTAGATTATAAAGTGCACCCGGGTGTTGCAACGCCGCAGCTGAACGGTAAAGCTCCATCGCCTAGTACAACAAATTAACATACTACATAATACTGATTGCAAACTACCAAAACATCAGCTTATTTCACTTTACACATCAGCTTATTTATCATAGCAAATTAATCAATATGCTATTTTGTAGCTGGTGATATTTTCAGTATTTAAGAAATTGATGAGACAAGAGAACAAATTGATTGTAAACTGCGACACTTTTGTTGAAGCCAAGGAAGTAGATTTTATCCCTAACTGTAGTTTAAAGAGCATGATACACGGTTCACTTATTTGTTTGAAGAATTTATTGCCCTTGGCAAATGAAATCTGAGGGATCCGGGGATGGTGCAGGAATTATTTTATGCACTACTATTACTACTATTATTCCTTGTATACAACTAACACAATGATATTGAATAATTTGCTTTATGACATGTCAACTAGAACAAATAAACTGCTTTTGAGATAGTCTCCCAGCAAAAAATACAAAAATAACTCAACTTACTATTTTCTCATCAGTTTCCACTCCCATACCTAGTTCATAACAAAGTCCTAAGTTGTACAACGCTGGTGGGTGGTTACGATTAGCTGCAGATCTATAAATTAAAAACAAATGAAAAATTCCTTGCAGTGAACAACACAGCAGATCCTAGAATGATTTTGTCCTAGAAGTTAGATTATTATACTTTAGCATACTAGGTTTTGTAGTGAACTAATTGTTTATTGTAATAAATAACACTGTTTTTATTTTATTATATACATTATAGCCTAAAAATTATGATTATACCTTGAACATGTTAGTAATTCACTTACACTTCATATATTACTTTTTATTCCTAAGCTGCAGCTATGCGAGACTTGCAGACTCACAACTCATTTTGATTAATACTGGTTCCTGTCTGGAATTTCAGCACTTTCTTGGCTGGAAGTGGTTTGGCCTATACTAAGGGTATAGTGTATACTATTGTTTTCCTAGCTAAACGTTTGCTGAAGAATTAGTGCAGATACTCCACTGACTTGTAATTACTTTTTTTTTATTACACAGTTTTGGGGAACTCTGGTGCAGATGTGAGGGCTGTAGGTGGAGGAATTTGTGTTTTCTGAATTTTGTCCGGTCTGGTGGGAGGCTTCAACCATGGCTAGTTAACTCCCTATCTACAAAACATGCCCCAAGAATTGTAGTGATCTGGTATGATCCTGGATAGAAACTGATTAGGGGTGTGGGTTTAATTTTTACCCCTAACAGAATAGCCTGTTACAATTAGACTGCATCATCACCTACAACCAGGTGAAATTGCAGTCAAGGGATTACTTGTACTCGAATAATTAAAATTAATAAGATATGGCAGATTGCCATCAATGTAAACCAGTACTAATTTGAAACACTAATTAATCTAAACAAATTAATCCGTGCTATAAAGAAAATAATCACCTGAGCAAGTTAAGTCCATCTTGATGTTGTCCATTCTCAATAGCAGCTAAACCAAGTCTGTTTTCAATTGAATTTAGAACCTCTCCCAAATCATCTGAGTTAGCAGTACTGCCACTACTTTGACTAGTCTCTAAATTATCATTTGTTACAAAATGTAGAGTAGGTGGTACATTTGGAAATGATGTTTCTAACTGAGGTGGTAACTGCAGTGGATGAAAAGAATCATTGTTCAAGCAGGGTAAGATTTGGAACAAATAGCTGATTTTAGGCAAACAGTATTTGTTGTTAATTTTGGATTCCTTCTTACATTTCAGGTGAATGAGCTGGCTTGTATACCATCCAAATACTAAAGCACTACTCTGTAAAGAATAAATTAATAACATATTAATGGAATTTATTTATTTTAAATCGGTAATGCTATACATTTTTTTATTAAATTTTCTTTTTAAGTTAAACTACAATACATATGTTAAAAACATGATGGCAAAAGTTATACAAGAAAGAATATCCAAAGCATTACTTGTGATAAACAAACTGTGTTTGTGAACAGCCACAGTAAAATTGATAACATGCACACTGAAACAAGTGATTGACTAGCACAATGAACTTGGAACACCTATGAAACAATCATTGATTTAGAGCTTTTTATAATCTCTACAATACCATTTGGTCAATTTTTACACAGTGAATTGTCAATAAATTATATTAACATAATAAAAAAATCCATGTCTAAAACTATATTGGAATTAACCAACCAACCTAAGACAAACATGAGGACAGCTTAAGGTTGAAAGAAAACCTGGTTCAATATAGTCACATTATAAGACATAATAATTGTATATGGTTCCAGAAACTAAAAATGCATAAAGAGTATTTTTGAAGACAAACAGAGAGTAAAACAGCTTGATAGTGCTTCCTCATGGCTTGCTTTACAAATATCATTATTTTAGGCCAAAATCTTAGTAGCACTAAAATAAAATATGTTACTTGTGAATACAATTGTTTTCTAATGGTGAAACAATTATTTAAATCAGTTTATTTTTCAGTTTTAATTGTGTATGGAAATATTTTTCCTCTTTTTTATAATATAAATAAAAGTTGAAGAGTTGTGTAGCCTTATTGCTACACTTGTTAAGTAAAAAACAGCTTTAGCATGGTTAGCCCCAATTTTATATGTCTCTCTTGTGTGAGGACCAAAGGTAGAATACCAAATAAGGCTGTGAAATATTCAACTCTATTAGCACTAAAATGTAAGAAAAATGCTTTCTAAACACAAGCTGACCTTCATTCAAAGGTCATCATAACAAGGCTTTTTCTTGCTTTTGGACTACATTAATAAAAAGCTATGAAAATTTCTAAAAATAATCAAACTGAATTTACCCATGTTATGGCACCAATCCAAGTGCGATTTAACTGTTCAAAGTTCCATCGTTTGTTGTTAGTGTCATTTCCGTTTTGATAGCTGTTCCAACACTTTCTAGACATAAACCAGCAGCATGGAGAGTTTGCATTCTTATTTTTCTCTTCTTGTAAATTATTCTTTGTATTCAACACAGCAGAATGCCGTTTATCAAAATGATTAGCACCTTTTTCAAATGTATCTCTAATACGACGCGTTACATATTTCCACATGTTTATTTTATTAATTAAGATTTAAGATGATCATTTGAGTGAGGGAGTTAAAGAATTTCCATTTTGTCTTGGTGGAGGATACAATTAGGTAATAGGTACTGCGTTCTGTAAAAGAAAATAACTCGATCGTACAATAAATTATTAAGTCACTTTTACTCCTTTTTCAGAAAAATCCAAATAAAACAAATATAAAAACAAACTTCTGCTTTGTGCTTTTTGATGTGTCAAAAATTGTTGTAAAGTCTACGGTGTTGTAATATTTTTTTATTTCCAAAGTATGGAGGGTAGAGGTAAGGAGAGTCATCTTATATGGGAGAAAAGTTGAAAAAGTGTCCAGTTGTTGCGCTAAATAACAGTTCAAAAATCCTCCACAATGGCGCTGGTGGATGCACAGGGTATGGTATGAATGTAGCAATCGTAGATGAATTGAAGTATGCCGAGTTAAAAAATTTAATGTCATTATCGACTAAAGTAGTTAATTATTGAGAATTTCAACAACTTACGTTGTACAAAATATTGTGGTAAATATAACCTTACTTCCTTGTATCTCCATACTTCCTTGTTTATTTTTCAAGCCTACTCTAACAATATTTATATTTGGCGCTTCTTTAAAGAGTTACACTGATGCAAATGTGGCGCCATCCTAATTTAATACATTTTGACGACACTTTTTCATATACACAGATGACTCTCCTTACCTCTACCCTCCATATTTCCAAAGCCAAATTATGTCAGAATGCCACAGAACCAGAACACAGACGAAAAACCAAAATTTGTTAAATCAGTTTATATAATCTTTTAAAAAAAAAGTTAAAATCAGTTATAAGAAAAATTGACTTCTTCTTCTTCTTCTTTACGGGATATGGTATTGTACTGCCTGATCCCTACGGGAAAGAAAGAAAAAAAATTAACTCACATGAAGTTTGAAATTTTTAGTACGATTCAAAGTTTTTATTGTCTATTTAATATATTTAAAAATGTAATAATTTAATCTATTTAAGTTCGTATTTAAAAATATATTAAAAAGACAATAGTTTTTTCAGAGATGTGAATGAAGATGATATAAAGATACAAACGAGCGGGGCAGGCGACAAAAATTATATCCCCTGATAAAGGATATATTTAACGTGTCCACCTGCTAAAGAACGGGAACAGGGAATAGGAAAAGTTTACCTCCGTTTATAATTACACATATATTAGTTGGATATTATTTCCAATTGTGCGTAAGTGCTCTGAGAGTTGATAAAGCTGCGGGAGAAGATACATTTTAATCCGTTCCCCGGGGAGATATTTGTCTCCTGCCCATGCTAGCTGATGAGTTCGTCAGTGGTTTGTGAGTATCTTTATACAAACAAGCTGATCTTTTTTTTTCTGTACGGTATTATACCTTTGCCTAATTACAGCGAGAAATAATAATGATAAAAATGTATTTAAGTGACGTTTGACATTTTTAGCGGCAAATTGCAAAATCGTTTCATTGAAAACAAAAAAGTACCTACGATTCAAGGCGCATTTCATTTAAAATATATTAAATACACAATAGTTCATGCTTTTCAGAGATGTGTGGACGAACTGGTTTGTGAGTATCTTTATATTATTGTCAAATTTATTTTTGTCAGTCCGTGATTATTGTAAAATAATTCCAGATTTAGGCAAATAAACTAATATTATTTTTGTAATAGGTCTCTTAATAAGGAACAGGTACAGAGTGCTTGTGGCTACAAACCTAACGATCGCAATGTATATGTGAAACCAGACTGGCTTCCCGAACATAATGATGGTAAAAATTTCGTACCTTCTTACAACATAGCCCCAACTGAAGTCACGCCAGTATTAATATCATCTTCCAAGTTCAAACATACTGCAAAAACAAATAGAGTGCTTAAGCCTATGATGTGGGGAATTATTCCATCATGGCACAAGGTATATGTTTTGGCTCCTTCATTATCTATATTTCTATCTAAGATAGATCATGAATGCTAGTGAAAATAATCTACTTAATCTCAAGCATGCAGGAAACATTGCATTTTTATCTTGTCACACTGGTCTTGTGTTGGTTTAAGTTGTTGATTTGCATAGGTATTAACTGAATTATTAGTACATGGTCAAAGATGCAATTTACTATTTGAATGCATACAATAACTATAATGCTGCTAGAAAGAAAGTGCCAAGCCCCGACTAACACCCAAATAATATCTTATTATGATTTTTTTTCTAGGGTGACTATAAAAACCATAACCTCAGTACAAATAATTGTCGCATTGAGAACATTAAAAGCTCAAAGCTCTATGGACCATTGTTAGCATGTGGAGGCAGATGCATCATCATTGCTGAAGGGTTTTATGAATGGCAAACAACATTTAAAAGTAGAGTTAAACAACCATTCTATATATATGCTCCTCAAGATGAGAATGTAAAGGTGAGGTACATTTTTTTTAACTTTTAAGAGCAGTAAAAAAAAATATCCATATTGATATAATAATCTTGTTTTTCTTTGTTTATCTTTATTCAAAATCTAAATCTATTGTATAAATACTTTTAAAACATTTTTATTTTCTGCAGGTTGATGATCCCACAACATGGAACAATGAATTCACAGAAGGTAGAGGTTGGAAAGGAATTAAGTTGCTACACATGGCAGGCTTGTACCATGCATGGCAAAATGAAGGCACAATAATCTATTCTTATTCTGTCATCACAATGGACTCTAATAACGCTTTAGATTGGCTACACCATAGAATGCCAGCTATTTTGGACAACCAAGAGCAAATAGAGGTAATCAACATGTCAGATGTGGGCATTCTCCCCAAAAGAAACCTCTCCTCCCCCTCCCTCCAGAAACTCCCCCAGCCCTCATACTTTTTTCTAGCTACTTCCTATAACATGTTACAGGTAATATCAGCATGATGAGAGTGATGAAGAATCATTAAAATATTGTATTCATCTAATGATATATGATTCTTATGTGTTATTTATTTGATAATAAATAAATAACAAACAAGAATATTATTGTTACATGTGGCTTGATCTAGAGTTGATGTGTACCTATTGTGAATAATGGCCATTAGTCTAAAAAGATTGTTGTATTAAAACCTTCAGTAAAGTACTGTTTAGTTTTATAACAATGATATATTTGCATTAAGTTTTATTTATCTCTGGTATAAATAATATAATTAATACACAATACTTGAACTATAAATATAAATTAAATCCTTAAACTTTTGACAAAAATATCTTTTACTTTCCAGGCCTGGCTAGACATTGATAATGTTAATGCTGATATTGCACTGTCATATTTGAAACCTACTATGTTGCTGACTTGGCATCAAGTATCTACATTTGTCAATAGTTCAAGAAATAAATCAGATAATTGTAACAAAAGATTAGAAAGTAAAACTACACAGAAAACCCTTACAGCATTCTTTGGCAAGTCAGAAAAGCGGAAATCTAATGAAGAAACAAAAGAGGATAGTAAGAAAATAAAAAAAGAATAATTTTTTTTCATATTTATTTATCCAACAACTGCCGATCAGGCATAATGTGACAATCACTTTTAAGGCATTATAATCACCAGATACTTTTTACTAATTATTGTCAAGCTTGTGGTTTTTGACATCTCCCGCATAATTGACACAGGTTGAATCTTAAGACATAGGTGCCAATTATGCTGTAAACAAATTAACAGGGCCAAAAGTAATCCCACCCCTTTTACATTGTTCTTGACGGCTTTAGTATACATGCTTTAGTACTATTTTAAAACCTATCGGTTTAGTTCAGAGATTTGTGTACAACAGAATAAGCACCATTTCATGGTCAGTTTCTGATGACTAATCGTAATTATTTGAAATATTTTGTAAATTAGTCACTGGAAATCTTACCAATCTATTGAACATGTTAGAACCGGTAGATGCACAAACTATCTCAATATTTTATATATATATTTCTTTGTATTTTGATTGGACAATGTATGTTTAATGTCTAATTTAAATACAAAGATTATATTATAAAATTGGGTAATGGTTTCAAATATCTCCAAATAAAGTTGACAGCCATAAAAGTAGTGATTTCCTTTTCCCAATGTTGATAGGTCAGAAATTAAAGTTATCCTTTTTTATGTTGCAGTGAGCATTGTGAGAAGACTAAAAGAAATAGCTCTTTCTTTTAGATATGTCAACTTAGTTCAATTTAGAGATATGTTGCTACATAATTTCCACCAAATATTATGTATAGAAAAGGCTATTTTCAACATATCAATTGAGTTTAGATGTTGATTAGAACCAGCACCAATTTCTAATCTGATAACTTACATACAATGATATGATTGATGTCATTTAAAATATTTTTTTTTCCCCCCCTATAAACAACAGTTTACCTGGGTTGGAGCTTTAACAAAGCAAATTAATATTATGTTGTAATCCACATACACAAAATATTATTTAGCAAGAAATAATAAAGAAAAATAGACACAAGAAGCCCTAATTGTTTTCTATTCTAAACTTCTTGAAGTCAGCTTCACATCGAATTACTTTATGGGCATCCAGAAAATCTTTGATAAAGCTTAATACTTCATATTCATCTGAAATATAAAACACATATGTAAATATCTTATCAACATCTATACATACAAAGAAATAAAATGGACATCTTCTTAAACTTAAGAGCAATTATAATTAAGATTTGTAAAGTCGTAATTAATGGTTATGAAAATATGGCTTAAAAGTCAATTTAATTTTTTCGTCTATCTGTTTGTTCTGGCTAATGTCCGAACGGCTGAACCAATCAAGTCAGAACCCTCACTAGTAAAACAAATTAGAGCTGAAGGTGAATATTTTGTGGAATAGCAGATGAACGTTTGTATTGGGAAAAAGTGACTCAAAAGAAAACAAGTAAGCGAACAAATTTTCAGGGAATTACTTGGCTATTTTGTATATACAGATTTTAGAATTTTCATTATTTAAAACCAGAAGCCTAGATAACATGACCATGTTGATATGTCTTACTTTATTTATCCACATGCTCTTGATCACTTTAAAAACTAGAGGTATCAATTTGAAACTTATAAAGGTTATTATCATATTTTAGTTCAGACATTGAAAGAATGAAATCCCTGGTGACCCACATGGTTTGCAAAAGGGTTAGACTTTGCATAAATGATGAAGAAAAAATTCATATATTCATAATCTACAATACTTACGTGGATATTTACTGCATTGGTATATAAGCCTTATTAAATGTTTGACCAAAGATTTAAACAAATTTTTTCCTTTTATTCTGCCTTTTATATAATATGGTGTTAATATTTTCACAATCCAAGGTGCCATTCTTTCTTTGCAACTAGTTACAAAATCATGGCTCTCCTCCAGAGGTGAAACAACACCTTCATCATCACTATCATCACCAAAAAGATCCAATAGCCTTTGTTTCACCTGAAAGAAGAAAATGTAGTATATGCAGTATGACTGTTAAGAACAAAAAATCAATCTGGATTGCTTTAAGATATACCAAAGTGCCTGAATAATTTGGGGTGTCCTGTAAGGTCTTAATTGTGGCATGATTCCTTTCCATTTTCATTGGAAAAATCAACAATCAACTACAGGATATTTCCACTGAAGCAAGGAAGGAAAGTTGGGAAGTAAATAAATGGTTATGTGCATTCAGATCTCTGTTCTCTGAATATTTTTTATTTTGTATAACTTATGTCATATGTGCTCATTTTGCTTCAATGGAAATTCAAATGGGAACCATATTATTTTGTTACAAAAAAAATACAATGTCTAGAATTCTTTTAAGATATCTGTGCTCATTTTGCTTCAATGGAAATTCAAATGGAAACCATATTATTTTGTTACAAAAAAAATACAATGTCTAGAATTCTTTTAGGATATCATTGGCATAAAAAGAGTTAATTCTAATTTATGTTTATTTGTTGAATAATCATCACAAAAACCTACCCTTCTAAATTTATTTCTATCATTGTCTCTGATTTGGTCAAGCAATTCATACAGTTTAACCTTTTGGAAATATTCTTCACATAGCCATTTACTTGTTCTTGCAATAGATTTTTTAATTGTACAATGAACTGGATGTTGAGCTGAGTTTTCAGGGTTGTTAACTAATATGCCACTTATTAAAGCCAGTCTTTCATCAAAACATTTTTGTGTTTCTTGGTTCTGCTGAATTGGCAAATTTACTTGATGGGCCTTAATATTCGAAGGCATTGCACTTTCGTCATTTATTTTAGAGTTATCTGTCATGCACAGGGCACTGTGAAATAGATCCTCATCAGTTTCTTCACCTTGAAATAATTTATCAAGTTGCAGCATTATTTCATCAGAGTCTTGTATGTCTATCGAGGTTCTTGTGTTATTCTTTGGTGAACTACTGTGATTTACCATATTTATGTCAGTATTTGGATGTATTACAATGTTATTTGGAATTTGTGCCAAAACATTATTACTGTTAGGTAATTCAAGGTTTTTACTCATATCTATTGGAGATTCCGAAATTCTTTTCATTTTCTTCCTTTGGTTACAGGAACATTGACAGTTGCAATCTTTAGACCTGCTATTGGTAGTTTGTGTTTTCTTCTCATTTTCTGGTGCATAGTGAAGGCACTCATAGAGCTTTCTATACAGAAGGCTGTTACTTGTTGACTTTTTTAAACCTTTGATCTGTAATACAATAAGTTCTGCCAAAATCCCTTTTGCAACTTACAGTATACACATTTTTTTTATTTTTTTATGATCTTTATATACTTTTGTGTGTCCCTGAAACTCTTAACTACTAGACTGATTTTGATGAATTTATTTGTGTCCTTGATTTTAAATGAAAATAAGATTGATTTTTAATTAAAAAAAAAAGAATAGACCTGGTACTGCAGACTGAAAACAGGAACAACTGCTGAACCTTTCAGTTTTATTATATTTTATAAATTACAGCTACTTAATATAAACAATTCATGTTGTGTGTTTACATATATTTAACTGTGCCATATTTTTGCACAACAATAGTAAAACAATTAGATAAATGCATTATTTCATTGTGATGCAGACTATTTAAATTTTAGTGATATATTTTTTACTATATAGGTAATACTAAATTTACTGACCACTTCAGAAATACTGTTTCTGTATATCTGAACCACCATAGATGCTTGTGCTGCGGACATCTCTATCATTTTAGCACATCTCCAAATAGCACTGGGTAGATAAATGTTCTTATTAAGCAGCTTCTGGTTTTTTTCATAATTTACTGCTAGTAATTTTATAAGATATTCCATATAATGTTTACGAACCTGTTGAGTCGAAAATAAAGCTACAGAGTTAGTACTTGCTGAAAATAATAGTTATAACAATGATTTTATGGTACAATTAGAACCACTTACTTTGGATATAAGAAGATGCGGTTCAGATTCTAGAGATGGCAAAGGCATAACAGTTGGGTCGTGTTCTTGTAACCACTTCTCGACAATAATATCGGATTCCCATTCCTCCATTTTAAGGTTCTACTTTGTTTTGATTAAATTCTAATAAATATCTAAATAATGCTAAATGAAATTATCGTAAACACAATTCACTACCTATCTTACGCCGGCTGTCAAAATGTATATGTCAATATATATTTTTTTTTCTATTCTTGTTTTTAGTTTGTGATCTACAGAAGGCAACGATCATTGAACATAGAGCCTAAAATCTTTTTTTTTTCCCATACGGAAAAGGGAACGGTATATCACCGTACAAACATGTCTTGAGTGTATGTCAATATCATCAAAGAGATGACATATAACAACTATGATGTGATTTTTCGCACTACAGTACTATCGATGTAATATCGAATACCTAAGGCTAACTATCGGCACAACTTTGACATAGTTGAACTTGCAAATTACAACACTATAATATGGCATAATAGCTATACATTTTATTGTATTTTTGAATTTGTTATGGTTTTACGCATTTGTTAGGTTTTTAGTACCTACTTGATTTCGTGTATTATTCGTTCAATATGAATTTAGAATTACTTATGATTATTTGAACTATAAACTTGATTATCCTGACTTCGGAACAAAATAGGAATGGCTACCGAAGAACATAAATATTTATCGAATTTTTTCAAAGATGTCCATTTAGCATTAAGGGAATCATCAGCTGATATCGGAGTGGACAAAGCGTGGCACTACCACTGTAGAAATAAGGATGTTCTTAAAACGTATGCTCAATATATGCAGAAACTAGCTACAACACATTGGGAAAAAAACGCATCAGATGAACTATCGTCGGCTTCATCTCGGATAACATGGTCTGCCGACTTTGCGTATAAGTATTTTATAAACAAATCTTATATGAAACAAAGAGAAAAAGAAATAGACATTGGAAACAAGATTAATATAAAAATAAACAATGCTGATGAACTATTCACTAAGCCATTTAAACTGCTGGATGTTGGTAGTTGTTATAATCCCTTTAATAGATATGATTTCTTTGAAGTATTGGCAATAGACCTATGTCCCGCTAACAATATTGTATTTGAGTGTGATTTTCTGCAGGTTCCCATACAATCAGATACTGTTATAATAGATAATAAAGTAATTCAATTAAAGGAAAAAAGTTTTGACATAGTGACATTTTGTTTTCTCCTTGAATACATTCCTTCATCAGAGCTAAGAATTAAGGCCTGTGAACAAGCATACAAGCTCTTGCGCATTGGTGGTCTGTTACTGATAAGTACTCCTGATTCAAAACATGTTGGTGCAAACAGTAAACAAATGAAGTGCTGGCGGTACACGCTGGCTATTATGGGATTTTCCAGAATAAAATATGAAAAGTTTAAACACATGCATTGTTTGGCATTTAGGAAGTGTTCAAATAAGGAAGTGGCAGAGAGATGGGCAACTCTGCATAAAGAATCATATATGAATTATTCCATACACATTCCACAAGACTTCAAAAATAAGAATGAGTGTAAAGTAACAAGTAGTAGTATTAAAGTAGAAGTTGAGGACTTTAGAGAACTTCCTTTTAACATTATAAGTTAACAATATACAATAAGTTTTTTTTTTATTCTTTATTAGCCAACAACAAAACAACTATCAATGCCCTTAAAGGTTTCAACATTACACAACCAAGACATTAAAAAAGCTTTCAAGGAGCGTAACCATCAACCAAGGAAACCATTTCTTTCTTACCATGCAAGTGCATTATTACACAAAAATATGGAAGATTTCCCACATTTTTACAATACCAAACCTGTTAAAGTAATGACAGAACCCAGTTTATATACCCCCATTATTTTGCTGCCTATAATATCAAAAGTTTTTTTTTGAAGTAGAACTCAGGGGATCAAAAAATAATTCTAACCTTGAGACAATTCAGGGATTCGAAAACATTGTCCTAAGAACAATCTCAACAAATATTTGGAAATAGCAACAATAAGAGAGAAAATGAACTCATACTCCAAGAAAAAGCTTAGATTAAAGAAATATCTCAACCAACATCTTAGGTACAGACAGGGTCTTAATAGAATTGGACAAAAGATAAACTTACCAGACCACATTAACTCAAAGGGGAAGGAAATTTGGTGAAATACCTCTTAAGTAATCAATAATCTTACTATGGCTGGAAAAGCCAATGGCAATATAGGAAAATATAAATATTTCTTTTAAGTGAATATAAATTTGTCTTTTACCACCCTATAGGATAGAAATAGAAACAATGTTACCCAAACAAAATGTACTCATAAAGTAAAATGTGTGATGAGATTTAAGGACTTCACACACAGCAGCTATAATGTATATTAATGTACATTACATCCTGGGATGTATAGCTTTAAATGTAATGTATCTTTCCCTTCATTCCATTGGTGAACATCTCGATTGATGCACTTTCCAGCTGCTAAGGTTTTATACAGTGTGTTGGTATTTTTAATAAATAAATAATGACATATACATCACCATCTAGACCCAAATTTAAGCAGTGCTTGTGTTATGGGTACCAAAATGACTGACGATTATATTTATGAATAATATACATAGATACTTATAATTTAAAGATAAACACCCAGATACTGAAAAACATTAATGTTCATCACAAAAACATTTTCCAGTTTTGGGAATCGAACCCTCTGCCTTGGACTCAGAAAGCAGGGTTGCTGCCCACTGCACCATTCGGCTGTCCAATGTTGTGATAATATGGATCTGTTGAGATACTTATTACTAAATTAAATCATGTTTCTCCTTTAATATTAAAAATATTTAACACCATGAATGATTTTGTTTTTATATGAACTTTAATTATTATTAAACTCTCAGATGCCATTGATCTAAGTATATGCAGTGAATATTTTCCTTCTTACAACAGTGACTCAGTTAATCTGTTGTATGTCTGCTATTCATAGGTAAAAAATTGACACATCTCATACACCCATCTATTGATTTAATTTTCTTAGTATTTGTTAAGAAAATTAAATCAATAGTTGGGTGTATGAGATGTGTCCTATATAATAGTGTAGAAAAAGGAACAAACAAAAAATTACTTGGAGCTGCTTCCAATGTCTGCAGAAATTATGGTTTTAATTTCTTATAATTGATGCAATATTCATATCCCTAACCTACCCAAACGCTAGCGATATTTGTAATAGTTTATGATAACTAACATCAATATAGAGTTACTGAAGATCAGATAGATTAATTAAAGGGGGTTATATTTTGACAATTAAAAAAATTGTGGCATGGAAAAAATGTTCATGAAATGCATATTAGAAGATTTATTAAACTCCTTGTTAGCAAACCAAATTCTGTATGTTATTATGAAGTGTTTAATAAATGAGAAGCAGGATTGGAATTTATAAATAAACAGTATTTCATTAAGTCTTATTTAATTAATTATGAAATAATCTTAATGTTAAAAAAATATAGTAATTCAAGAAGTAACAATTGAAATACTTATATTTAAAAATAATGATATAAAGAAAACTGCAATATGCACTATAGATCAATAATTCACTATTACCCATCACAAATCTATTTAACAGAAGAAAACTTAGCTTTACGCTTCTCTAATTTTTCTTTATTTTCAATGTCTGTCATTATTGCTGACACAGACTGACCAAATCGTTCAGCCCTTTTCTTGAATTTATCCAAATTATCAGACACTGAACCAGTATTTGTGTTATCAAGTATGCTGTTACTAGTGGTTGTCCTTTGGTTAAATCGTTCTTTTCTGGCCTCTTTTCGTTGCTCATCTGTCATTTTTACTGGCAAGCCAAATCTTTTTGCACGCATCTCTAATCTTGTTTTAGGATCAATGTCAGCAGTTATTTTGATTTTATTATTTGGAGTTTTTATACTCAGATCTGGCTCTGGTGGTGTAACCTCCTCCTTTTTGTCTTCTTCCGGTTTGGTAGAACTGGATGTTATGGAAATTGTCCGATTCAAAACAATTTTCTTTGCACCTGCCTCCTTGTTTTGTGTTGCTTTCGTTTCCGAAGTGATTTTCCTCTTTAACGTTCTCTGTGGTTTTGTTTCTGTAGGCTGCTTTGGCGGAGAGACTTCTTCGAGTGCGAACTCTTCGTTTAAGGTGTCTACAGCTACATCATCCAAGATATCGTTTTGGCTTTTATCGTCTTCGTCTTCTAGCACTCCGTCTGAATCTATTTCATCTGAATCAAGATTAATATCTCCGTGATCCTCTTGAGACATTGCTGCTTGTAATCTCGCTAGGAGCTCCGCTTTATCACCGGCGTACGATAGTCCACGTGATTTAAGTTCTTTTCGTAACTCTACTACCTTCATCTTACTGATATCGCTTAAAACAGAATCTGCCATTATAAAAAAAGACTATTTAGATACCTATTTATTTACTAGATAATAGATATAAAGTTATAAATCTTCTAAATTTTACACAACACAGCTTTTATTTAATTTTGACAGATTAACACCACAGACAGCGAGGCGGTGCGCGGTAATATACATTTTTTTTAAATTTTATTAATGACTACAGCTCTGGACTTTTGAGCCTCAGATAAATTAGTGTGTGTGTCCCAATGAGTACACAACAAATTTAAATGAGACAAAACCTACAAAGTATCCGTTTTTAATTCAAAATGAGGGGTTAATAAGAGAATTATGATTAGATACCTGTACAAATTTTAGTCTTTATTCGTGTACGAATGTAGCATATCCGCACTTCTTCAAAAGTATACATGGAGATACATATTTTATTTCAACTAAGAGAATCCAAATAAAAGATTCATCAGTCAGTCTGTCCAATAATTTTCAAGGTATGACTAATTTATGTTAATATGATTGCCTGGTTTATTGTGCAGTCACGGCATGAAAAGGTTCGTCGATTTTGAATAGATTCGTTCAACGTACCTATCTATCGCTAGCACATATTACTTTTTGAAACCATGTTACAGAATAGATTGGAGTTAGTGCAAATCATATTTAATTGTTCGTTCGTAAAGTTCAAAATTGTTCAGATCAAAGTCGTTTGACTATCTTTAAATCTTGTTTTTATGTTTGATAAACTTCTTGTTGGTTCAACCTGCCATTATTATTTCTTGCCAACGAATCAATCAATCAATCTAATCAAATCAATTCGCCCAAATATATGGTGTTTGTCCAAGAGTGATAAGAAACGCATTACGTTCAATGGCATTACATTATAGGCGACCCGTAAAAAAAAAGATGCTCTGACAACGGCTCATAAGGAATCACGTTAAAGTTTTTACAACTGTACTTGGAGTCCGTTTTTTCAATGGTTCAACAGGCATAGTGATATAGTGATGATACCCTGGCCGGCATGATCTGCAGATTTAAACCCGATAGAAAACTTATGGGGTTTAATGGTATAGCAATGGGAAAAAACAAATGAAAGGACCAAAGAGGCTATAGAAACCACTGCCGAATGATTTGAGAAGACACTAGAGGCACGGATCTATGCTCTCGTCCACTGGGTTCAATGAGAAATAGATTACAATGTGTGATTGAAGTAAATGGTGGCTATACCCGTTAATAAAAAAAAAAACATTAAACTTAGACGTAGTTTTCATTAACTTTTGTTATTTTATAGTTGTCATTTATTCGTTGTTTTAATACATTTTGTAACATTGCACTGATGATTACTTATTCGGTAGCAAACGTCATTTTTATTTAAATGTTAGCAGCACTGTTTCTTGCACTGGTAAACTTAAGTTATATCTAGCTGTAAAACTGTTCCGCCACCATTTAATTGCAATACGTTTTGCTGAAGGCAAGAAGTTAAAATTTCCTGTGGTTTCAGGAAGGTCATAGGGGTATTTTCTAATTTGGAAAGCGCAAAAGGCCTTCCTATTTTCCTTACGCATAATTCTTTCCGCTTTAGGTATCGTTTCCAGTTTCCTTGGAGGCCTAATAAATCGATTTTCCTTTGTTTTGAACTAAATCGACAGCGTCTTTAAGATTCTTGTGATCATATTTTCTATAGGATTTATTATCGTCTTCCATTGTTGATCTGAAACAAATATAAGTTATGAGGTTATTTGGTGATAATAAAAAATATTGTGATAAACTGGTGATAACAAAAAAGTACTTCAAATCTAAATCAAAATATATTCACCGATTGCCAGAAAATAGTAACTTTCGAACGCTATATTACAATTTACTATTTTATTTTAAACAAAAGCACAAATCAAAATCAACACTCAACAATAAACTTCACTATCCAAAAATGTACCTAAAACTTTCGTAAAACACTAAGAATTGATGTTCACAACTTATATTAAAATAATAACTTACCTTGATCCTCTCACAATCTCATTGCAGTTTTTTGTTTAGTCAGACTACAAGCACTATTTTAATTGTTTTTGCCAAAATACGCCAATGCAAAGGTGCGATGCCAAAAAAATGGCGTGACCGATGCAACTTCAATGAAAAAGTTTAGTTTCCTAAACACGCGGATGGTGGTGGAACGGGAGACATATCTGTCTTCTTCACACTTGGCACAGTGCTAGTGTCGTATTGTTAACGTGCTTGTACAGGTTAGTGTGAGATCTATTTTCAAAAATGTCACCAATTTATCTATACTACCAAAATACATAGTATATAGAACAAACTCTGTATTCTCAATTCTGCGACCAGACTATTTGAATCCTATATGTTTTGTAGAGTACTCTAGAAATCATGATTTTTGGATGTTAACGGTTATTGTATCAGGAAATACTTTTATTATACAATGTATTATTAATCTCCGGGATTAATGGATTTTCAGGAAAAACACATTTGGTTTTTTACTTAAATTTTATTTATAATTACAAAGTCGAACTTAAGAAAATACCCATGCTAGATTTCGAGAGGCAATAGAAGTATTGAGACCGTGACCATAGATGTGAGGGTACTTTGAGGAAATAAAATACAAAATATGTTAATATTATAGAATTTAATTAGGGTACATACAAACATTTTGTAATGTTGGAGTATAATGATCAAACTAATAAGCATTATTGGATAGCTAGTGACAATTCGTGTGTAAGTAGCTTTTATTAAATTTACTAAAGAATATGATTTTGGAGAGGAGTCTAAATAGCAAAGTTGAGATGTCGCTCTTATAAAAATACATGTATTAATTAACTCTAACTACTGTATGTGACAAAACATAATCTCATTAAAAAATTACTCTCAATACTGCTTTGCTCTTGGTCTCTGACGAGGTGCGGTACGCACTAGCGACTGGCAGAACTTGCGGAAACGGTTCGCCACGGGGACTCCTCTCGCACTCTAACGTCGTAGCTTAATGTCGTTCCGCAATCTGTTATCACCTTATATATTTTAAATCGATTAAAACATTCCATAACTATTAAGTATTCTCTATTTATTATAAAGGAAATCACACTGATATTTCGAAAGCCAACAAAACAAACATAAGCGTCCACTAATAAGTGTTAGCAAAAAAAAAAAAACAACTCAGTGAAACCGGCCGACGACGGGCATCGCCCCGCCCGTGCCCCCCACTATGTACAACGGCAGCGGGCGCTCGGCGCGCCGGCTATACGTAGACTACCGTAATGCTAACATCGAACAGTTTCCGCTAGGTCGAGTGCGTCCGGCGCGCCCCTCCCCGGCGTCGGTTGCGGCGCGGGCGGCGGTCAGACGGGGCGCGGGCGCGTGGGCACGGCGGGCGGGTCGGGCGGCGCGGGCACCTTGGTGCGCGGCTGCGGCTTGGCGCGCGGCGGTGGCTGTGCGGGCGGCGGTGCGGGCGCGGGCGCGGGGTCGGGTGCGGGCGCGGCGCACAGGGGCGGGGGGCGGGGCGCGGGCGGCGCGCGGCCCAGCGACGCCAGCATGAGCCCGCGCAGCAGCGCCGCGCGGCTCTCCGTCTCCGCGCTGTCCGTGCCGCTCGTCGCGCCTGCACCCAGCGGACGGTTACGACCATACAAAGCTTTGTGCATTATGATGATTTTACAATTTTTTATTAAAGTTTTTTCCTTCACTTGGAGGAAGTATAAATTTTAAAATGCATATAAACATTTTCTCTTCTGGCGATTGCCAGAGAGTCGCAGGTTCAAATACTGTCGGTTTCGGAAAAAAAATTCTTATGCATTTTAAAATTTATGATTATTTTAGCTCAAACTTTAAAGATTATAGAATTTATTAAAGAAAACATTTTGTTTACGTGCCTATATTAACACCACACATTTTTTTGAATTTTGAATTTTGTTAGATCACATGATCAAATTAATAGCAAGTCACTACAGCATCATCAACACATTACCGGCACACTACAGGACACGGGTCTCCGTAGTTTACCACGCTGGCCAAGTGCGGCTTGGTAGACTTCACACGCCGTTGAGGACATTATGGAGCACTCTCAGGCATGAAGGTTGAGTGATATTTAAATTGCTTAAATTATAACGCACATAGCTCCGAAAAGCCAGTGGTGCGTGCAGGGGCACGAACTCGGTCTCCGGGAAAGGAAAACCGAAGCTTTAGCACTAGGCTGACAACGCTTCAGCCACTACATATCTGCGGTAGTCTAGAAACTCGACTAAAATTATTTAAAAAAAAAGTTCGTTTACGTGCCTACATTATCACCCCACATTTAATTCATAAAATTAAATTCCATACCATGATCCAATGCACTAAAGGTAAACAAATATGGCGCTAGATCACATGAACAAATTTGTCAAGTGTTGGGAATATTAGCAAAGTAGTTTTGAATGGCCGATTGGATAAATACATTCTTTACCATACATACATTAATTACCATGTGGTATTTATAAATATTATTATTTAGACCTTTAGATCATCATTATTTTATGATATTTATGTAATGGACTCTAGATTGTCTATTTTAAGATAGAGGCGGCTGTATGGACAATGATCTTTGCCTGTTCTGAAGAAGACAAATAAAGTATAAGATAAGAGGCTCTTTATGCTGTTCTCTTTTTTGAATTTCTTTCCCACACGCGGGGCGATAATGAGGTGTTTTCCACCCGCAGTTTAAATGAGGAACACTAATTGTCCGAAGAAGAGATATCAAAAGTAATATTACCAAGGAAGCCGGCGAGGAGGAACTGGGAGTCGGGCGCCTCGGGCTGCTGCGGCGGCTGGGAGGCCGGCTGGAGTGCGGGGGGCGGAGCGCTGGCGCTGCTCGACGACGCGGCGGCGGGTCTGCGCGGGAGTCGCTCCAGCTGCTGGCGGGCCGCCTGCACACGTCACTAGCGGTTAGCGATTACACTGACACACTACATAGTCAGAGTTTATTTATTTATACTCTTTATTTGCACACAAAAAATACACAAGAAGAATAAAAAAAAAAAAACGTGTATTCACTTATGTAAACCTTTTACCCCTCGCCTTATTCTACGTTAGTAGAAAAAACGACACTAACAATGAAAAAAAGATATTTCATACCTTAAGTGGTGGGTCCCTCGCATAAGTTTATACACGACTATCTTTAAATAGGGAAAAGTGGGGAATGATCGTATGATCGTATATCGATGAGTAACAACTCCCACAAACAATGTCCCACCATGATGACCACGATCACTCTGGCAAGAGTGCTACGACGTAGAAGAACAGGAACTGTACAATATTGTGTATATAATAATATGTTGTGCTCTTAAAGCTGCTATTGTGGCTAGAAAAGTTAAGAGTTGCGTGCTGGGATTCGGAATCTGCCCCCGAAAGTTAAGCCGATGCCCTAACCACTGGTATATCGCCGCTTAGCCAATATAAGTATGGAATTACAACAAAAGAATAAAAAACAATTTATATCTTAAATCAAAAAATCCCAGTGCGTCAATATCTGTAATCTTCATTAAAGAACTGAAAAGACAGAAACAAGGTTTTAATTTGAATATTTTGTTTTTTGTAATATTTTTTACTTGTCTTTTATTAAATTTGTAAGTAACCTCACGATAGACACCACTCACATAAAAATACAACAAACCGTTTAGGCTTTATGGAAATATACACAAATACCCTCTGCGAACAGTCGGGTGAAAACAAGAATACAAAGGCTACTCACCGTGGCCTGTTGCCGCTCTAGTTGCAGTTGCATCTGCAGTTGTTGAAGTTGGCTGGGCGTGCCGGGCTGGGCGCCCCGCCGCACGCCCGACAGCTGTGACAGCAGCTCCGCGATGGGGTCCACCACAGCGTCGCGCGACGACGGCGACAGCGCCGCGATCCCGCCGGACGTGCTGGAAGACCGGTTGCGTGCAACACACACGTATCAGCGAACCGTGCAACGTTTATGACACGTCCACACGCTCGCCGAGTGTAGGCGAGCGGTGGCCAGTGCTAGCGTGAAACGTCACTGCTCGTTCAGAGGGCGGTTTTTTGGAAAAGATCAAAGTGGCGAGTGGCGAGCGCGAGCGGAAAATTTTAACGACTTTGTTCTCGTTATTAATTAATAATAAAAAATAATCGATCTCCTTGCGAAAAGCTTTGACCAACATCTTAAAAAGCTTTCGCTTAATTGCTGGATCAAGGGTCGGATACAGAAAACGGTAGGCCTTGAAACAACGAATATAGTGAGGAGGTTCCCCACTCTGGAGTCCTGACCGCCGGTTGCTTTGGCATTCAAAAGAAGTAGGTGTTTATTTTTTGTAAACTTTCAATAGTGCTGTTTTTATGTATACAATTTAACATAATTAAGATTGAAAAAAAAATTATAATCAATAAAAGATAGAATACCAAAAATTTTATGTAGACATTACTGAGTATTTTATTTCAAAAAAAACAAATAAAGTTATATACATAACCAACGTTGAATCAATTTTGATTGAACGTGTAAAAGAGAAAAATAATGTTGAACATTATTTTCCCTTTTACACGGGTTCACATGGTTCGATTTTAGTTGACCACCATTTGTTGCTCAACAAAACATTGAAAACTAATTGAAATGGACACGTTCTAACATTTCAATCAAAATTGATTCAACATTGGTTATGTATATAACTTTTTTTCTTCATTCATTAATTTTTCGTACGTATAAACTTACACATAATATTAAAAAAAAAATGCGCAGAGCTAATACCTGAAGTGCATATTGGTGCGACGCGCTCGGCTCACCCCACGCCCCGAGGGCGGCATGCGACGTACTCCGCCGTGCCGGATGCCGCTTGGCTCATCGTGCATAGCGGTTAAGGATTATCATATTATGACGGGATGTTGAGTCAAATAAGGCTAAACACTATATATGTGACAAAGAAACATGCATAATATACAAACGAACAACTTAAACGTCTTCCTTCATACTTTCAGCTAACATGCATACAAACATTCTCCTATTATACATAACACACAAGCAGAGCCATCCCAATGAAATAATGTGAAATTCTAATAACGAGTAGCAATTTAACCTTATTACAATTATCACAGGATATTGGTCAAAGACTTAAGAAAACCTCAAAATCTGTTAGAAGGCTATAGCATATATAGATATACATAGATTAACAGATATATATATTTATATATATATATATATATATATATCTAGCTATATATACATATCCGTTATCTGTTAGGTAGTGTGTGGATTTGCATACAATCAATTACCTCTTTCAATCAGAAATGCTCAGTAAATGTCGAGAGGTATTTTTATAGCTGTAAGGAACTTTTAGATTCTTAAATTATATAACTTAAGACCATAAAATATTAGTATAGATGAAAATTATAACATATTAAGTGTAAAAATAACATACAGTAGGTTTATCCACAGCAAATATAAAAGAAAAGTTTGAAATAACTTAATAGTAGTTTATGCAACTGTAGTATAATTAGGGGTATTAAAACACAAGTGTGAGTTTGTAATAATGTCAAATGAGACCGAATATAATACTGTTCTCGGAGGAATATTTATATTTATCAATTCACTATTTTTATTTTCTACGGAATTCTTTAAATATAAATATGTATATAAAAATATATTTAAGATATCTAATGTTGTGCTATAAAAACTTGAATCGTATTTTATTTTGGTAAACAAACCAATAAAAACAGGTATCGATCAAAAATGGCGGGGATTTTCATAACCTACTTTTTTTTACGTTCAACCTGGCACGCGCTTAAATGATAGTTCTTTTTTTGAAATTCATACACATACCACACATCGAGTAGTAAGAAATTGACTGTATGTGAGAAACCCTTTGCGCAGTAGGGATCGAAAAAAAATAAAGAGTATTATAATGTAATTCAGTACAATATTATATCATCCGTTTGAATGATACATTTAATGGTTATTATGACATTGAGTGTTTTAAATGTTGGCAATAAGCTAACTGTTTCAGAATCTTTTGTAGAGGATTTAAAGCATGGGAGTAGATAAATAATATAACGATACTCAAGGATGAATAAAGAAACTTTTAGTGTACACCACAACAAAAATAACTAACAGACTATATACAGCAGATTGGCCCAGTGGGCAGTGACCCTGCTTTCTGAGTCAAAGGCTGTGAAATCGATTCTCACAACTGAAAAATGTTTATGTGATAAAACATGAATGTTTTTCAGTGGCCGAGTGTTTATCTGTATATAATATAAGTATATTATTCATAAAAATATTTATCAGTTACTTAGTACCCATTTGAATTTTGATGAATTCAGTATAATTAAAACAAAAATTTACCAATACTGACAATAATTCGAACCTTAATAATTATTCCTATTAATTGTTATAAAGACGCGTGGGAATCTAACACTGAACCACGAGATCCGTAGTAGAACTTGCTAGCTACCAAGATCATACTATAGATCATCATAGAAGACAGATATATTTTCAGTACATAGTTACATCATATACTACGCAATAAAGCTGTTAAAACAAATTAATTGTTCTTACCTGTCTCATATTGTAAAACAATCTTCTAATGACTTTTCATATAAAATAAAAAATAAAACATACACAAATAAAGAAAATATTTTGTAACTCTACTGTTTGTATTAATTTAAGCTCATTTTTTCTATTTCAGTAATATCAGTTTTATAATTTTTTTGAATTTTTTATCCTAAAAGAAAATATAAAGATTGTTTTACAATATAAAACAGAGTAGAAATAATGGAGTATAGATTAATGTAATACTATATTAAAAAGGATATCAAAAATGAAATGAGATCCCTTGGTCCCGTTCGGTGTTCAAGAGTCAGATGGCCAGGAAAGTCATCAGTTACAAAGTTCGGCTCCCCACCAGGCAATGAAGCGCACACAGGACATACCACCTAAAAGTGAAATTGGTTAAATTGGTTACATATTAGACAATACTAAATGCTGTTAAGTCAGTTGTATGTATACAAATTCTTACAAAATACTTCTAGAATAGAAGCAACCATTTCTATCTCTACATTCCTATCATCATTGTCAACTCAGTACTGGCCCACTACAGGACAGGAGGTATTTGGAACTCCCAACAAAAGACCAATGTCCAGTAGTAGACGAGAATTGGTTGATATGTTGATGAGCAACTAGCAACCTGCCCCTGTTTCGCACGATTACTATGTAGATACCGTAAATTCCGTAGAACATTAATTCAATCTATCTCGTAAAGCCAGTGTGGCCTTTGCATTGAAATTGAAAATTCAAAAATCTTAATTTTCAATGCAAACATAGTTGCGTAGTTTCAAAGATCTAAGCATACGTTTGAACGTGCACATAGTCAGCTCATTTGCTTCTTCACCTTATTATTTATGGCACCTTTTAGTGTAAATTACCTGCTAAAAATACTTATGAATATTAAAACTGTTTATCCATGGATAGCTGTAGATACTGTTGTCGTGACTTGATCATACATTTAAAAATAACTTTACATTGACCTACATTCGCTGTATAAGAAAGCCATATAAGTATCTCGTATGGTTAAAGGAGTTTCAATAGAATGTTATAATGTTAAACTTATTACCTATTAAACTAGGTATGTCATATGGTTTTACCTGCTATAAATACAAAAATATGAAGAATGTTATATAACAAAAACGAAATGATAACAAATAAATAAATCTAGAAGTTATATACTGAATGAAATATTATTTTACTGCCAATCATTTGAGTATAATTTACATTTAGTAAGTTATTTTGCATATAATGCTAAAATACCTCAATTTGTGTTAAAACCACATTGAAAGTATAGACATATAGATAAATATGACAAACATAGAAATTATGAGTAACATGAATAGGGAAAATAGTGTGTATAACTAGTACGGATAATATAATCATTGGATCAAACAAAAAGATGGAAGAATAGACAGGATGAAATAGAATAGAATAGACCTGTTGATTCAGTTCAGTTTAGAGATATGCGAACAACATAATCTGCTCTAATATCTCACTTTCAAGAGACAAACTGGGTTACAGGTGGATAATGAAGTTCAAAAGTGGATAAAAAAGACAAAGGAGGCACAATGTGAAAGAGAATTGATGGAGAATTACAAGATAGTGATCTTGTCAAGGTACCAGTAAACTTTAGAAGGGGATGGAAGAGGGCTATGCCACAAGTAACACTGCAGTATATGAACTGTAAACTTATAACTTCTGTCATATCTTTCAAAACTTACTAGTTTGCTTCTATTAATTTAAAGATTTATTCTATATAGAATCTGTAAAATGTGGCCTTTTTTATTGAATATGAGATATGTATGAAAACCTATTGATGAAACATATGAGACTTGGTAGCTGATTACTTAGAATTAAGATTCCTATATATTTTTTCCAAACGTAAATGTATCATTTACTCAGGTTAGACGCCTACATAAAATAAACTTTGTTTTTTTCCATTCTTACAACAGGTATTTTTAAAACAAAATTGAATAGGCATCTACTAGCTATTTATTTATTTATTTATTAAGAGCACTTACAACATGCATATTACGTTTTTTAAACATAGCAACACACAAAAACATGGACTGATATGCACGTCAATGACAAGTGCACATACAAATACATAGCATTGACAAAGCGTCATGTAATCATTGTCATCTACACTGTATAGTTATATGAATCATTTTGTATAGCGTTCTAGCTTCTCGTGAAAATGGATAAGACAGAATGCTATTAAAAATACCAACATTCATACGTGCTAAATGAAACTTATTAACAATTTGTTCTTTTCACCTTGTTACGTACATCAAAAGGATATGCTGTATGTCTTCCAGAATTCCACATTAGGTACAGTTTGGATTAGGGTAAATAAATGTTTTTTGGAACAGTAAAAAAAAAATAATAAACTTACAGCCTGAGTTGTGTCAGCATGTTCCGCAGTAACATGTTCTATAAGCGCTGTGTCAGTCATCCCCATACGGTTGCAGAATGGACATGTGTAGGCTTGTGGCTGTTCCAGTGTCAGGCTCTCGCCGCCGTAGTATAGGTCTTTGAAAATATAAAATTTTAAAACACATTTTAATGAGAGCAGTTTATATTTATTGATTTAGAATACTTGTAAAGGTCAGGAATTTAAACAAATATGTGGTGCCAAAATAACTGTTGCAGTAGTATAATATTAATCTCTAACCCAACCATTAACACCCAGAAATTTGATTACTTCTCATCAAGCTCATGCCTCAGAGAACAAATAAGTTCAGATTGATTTTCACACAGTTAAACATTTTCAGCCTGCCTGACCCCATTGTCTACTGGAAAATGTAAGAAAGCAATGTTTTTCGACCCATCTTGATCATCATCATCTTGAAATGTTCAACTTAGGTCAAGCTTATAGTATTTATGTAAATTGCTCTTTTGTTCTATATTTACAGTTTTCAGGGAAATGTACCGAAGTTACCATTTACATATTTTTTGTTGTTACACAACCCTGACAAAGCATAGATTTCTCACACAAAAAATGTAGGCCAGTTGTCTTATGTTGAGTCAGAAAAAAATGTTTCTCACCAAAATCACTTCTGGATAGAATACATTGCATGGCATGCTCTGTTGTGTGTTGGTTTGTTGTAGCGCCAGACTCATAACAAGCGGCACATAAGTCGTAGTCGATGCATATCAAACATTTATATCGTCGTCCTCTAAAATTATTTTTCAAACAAGAATCACAGCTGACTCCTGAAATTGACAATACAACATTATTAAGATTTCATTTCGCATTTCGTTTAAAAACTACACAATATTTAGTGTAAATAAAAATAAATAGAGCAGGAATGTTTACGATTTTTGCAAAAAAAATCTTTGTGACAAAAGCATCGCACAAATTTTGATTATCATTCATTACCCACCTTCATGGCGATTCATTTTCGCCACAAAATGTCGCCGCAACACCTTGGCACCAGGATTACTGCTACTATTTGAGGTATTTATATTACTATTCTAAAATAAGTAGCACAACATATAATACACTAAAATACAAGATTTTTAACAAAAATTTCCAAGCAAACCTAACCCAACCAGGCCATAATGACGTCACATAATGGCTGTGTGTTGTCTGTTTAAAAAATAAAATAAATCACAATCTCTCAGGACAGATTATAAATTTTAGCTTAATTTTTCTGGTCTATGATTTTATTGTTATCTATTGACAGATGAGAGGAACAAAATGATTTTGATGAAATTAAAATAAGGTCGCAATAATTCTAAGTTCATCAGTTTGCTTTCAATATACCTTAGTTCACTTTATATAGCTTCTCTATCTTCTGTACATATTATAAAACAGAGTCCCCCGCCGAGTCTGTCTGTCTGCCTTTGTACGACAATTTCATATGGTTTTCACCACAGAGTATTTTGATTTTACTTATGAACAAATTGATTCATGCGTAAGGTTTTAGTGTATATTTAACGATTGTTTTCTCCATAGGTTTTCTGTAATTTTGCTGAAATATAACGAAGTTTTCTAAAAATGTCATACCGACTTGGAGCTACGGTGGTGGTGGTGGTGGTGGTTGATACGGTACTATTAAGGACGCATTTCCAAAATTTTATCAAAATGCACTACTTAATACAACCAACACCTTATAAGTATTGGATAAAATTGGTTGATATTATTAGCAAATTAATTAAGCTTAATTCTCATTGTACAGACCTTATGGTCTGTATAGGTTTCAGCATTTAAAACATTTCGGCGATTTTCCACTTTAAAAAAAAGGGTAGGGTTTCTTATCTAGCTTAATACTTGCGTCATGTCTGTTATTAATAATATTTCATATTTTGTTTGCTATTCAGTAGGCAGGAGACAAATATTATATTCCCCGATTATGCTAGCCGTGCAGGCTGTTACTACCATAAGATGAATACAGGGATTTTACCATTTTATTTCATTTATTGAATATTTAAATATTTATCAAGTCCTTAAAGTAACAATGAGTCTTGTAACATGGAGGTAAAATGATAGTGTCAAAAGTAAAGTAAAATGTTACAAATGTAACATTTTGACGACGTTGGTCCTGCCTCTTAATTTCAATTTTTTTGCCTGGCCATCGTATTATAAAAAAGCTATCCTATAGTATCTACTAAGGCCAGTGATGATTGCTGGCTTAGGTGCTGGCTGAACATACTTTTCTTGTACCTGTGATTCCAACCAAATATTACAATAGTATAATGTTAGTTGGTATTCCAACTAATCACTAACCAATGTCACAAACCCATAACCACAAATATTACTTACTGACACTGTCATTGAAGAGGCTGTACGGTGATATTCCTTTGTCTTTACCTTTCCTTATGGGAAAGAATATAGAAATAAAAATTGAAACTGTCAACTTGACAAGTTAAAATAATAATACAAACCTAGAATATTCGTTATTCGTGTTGGTTTTTGTCTACCTATTATGAAATGTAAAACATAAAGTGTATATTATTTCATGTTTTATTTAATGCTGTTTAATTATCTTCTAGTATTGTAACTTAAATGTTGTACCTATAATTTATAAGAACGGCTAAACAAAAGTGCCGAAAACGGGACAGGAACAAATTCAATGATTGTTAAATTCCGGTTTTGTCAAAACGAAATAAATTGACGGTATTTTGCGCGGGAATTTGCACTTAGTGGAATGTAATGAGATACATTGATTAATTATACGTCTATTATTAAGATTAATTATTTTAAACAATGGCAGACGCCTTGGCACATTTAGTTGTTGATGGCAATGAGGCACTCGAATTCAAACTGGGTAAGTATCTAAGAAAACGTCAGTGTACTTATACACAGGATGATTTGTGCTAGCCAGACTTTGTCATCAGTTCAGGTGACAAAGTCTGGCGACTACAGTTTGCACTTTGTCACAATCCTGTGTAACATGAACCGCTTTTTTAAGTTTTAAATTGTTTTTTTAAACTTTAATAACACGCGCGCCGTAAGGAGCACTGCTCGCTTCCAACGTTTTTCCGTTCTTCTTAAACATCTATAAATCGAAATATCGAAACATTGTTCATACTATTCACTTATCAAATCCATTTTGCAGTACGAGAAACTGAAGACATTGAAGATGATGACACAACCTTTGGACCAGACATGTGTCATCAGGTCTTTGGAGAAAACGAAAATATTTTTGGATATACAGACTTGAGAATCAAACTATTTTACAGTGCAGCCAGTCTTCAAACATACCTTGGCATATCCTACTCTGATAAGGTATGATAGAACTAAAGCATTATTGTAAAGGCATATATGTAATAATAAACTGTAATTTTAAAGATAATACGCTATAAGCAATGGTAGTAAGGCATCAGTAGAATTTAAAACTGACTTAATTTCAACTAAACTGTGTAACTTTGTGATGGAATGAATGTCAATGTGTCCTGAGTCTGTAGCAGTGTCACTGCTATATGCTAAGCTATATTTTTTTAATATATAGTTAAGATCAGTGCTTGAATACAATCACACCTTACGGCCATCAATGACCACCTCTCGAGAGTCAATTTTTTTGTAATTCTAAAAAAAATGATATTGCAAAAGATGAACTTGACTGACTTTCTTGCTGCCTTATGTTTGGTAGAATCTGTCTTCCTAACCAGTGGTATAATGCCTTAACACAGACTGTGTTGTTTCAAAACTTCCATAATTTCAAAATGTGTTAGATGGAAGCCTTCCAAATCTTTGGAAGTGAAGTATTTCATACATGTTGAAGGGATATAATATACATGTTGGAGGGATATATATAATAAATCTTTTAGAATACTAACAGACAAGTGGTTCCTTTGGGAGAGGGGATGAAAGTGTTTGACGATTTTACACCATAACTCGGACAAATTATATAGGTTATAATATGTGGTTAATTTTGCCCAAACTGTGGTTGGCGATAGAGGACGGCAGCAAACCCCTCATTTAAGGCTTAGCGATACTGAATACTTTAAATTTTTATAGAACTACAATTAAATTTAATGCCACAAAGTTGCGGGCAACAGCTAGTTAGTTTCAATATCATTGTTTTATCTTGAATGCAGTTGAAAACAGAGTTCTTCTATTTCAAGCATCTTAGTCATTAAAAACAACTTAATATGTTCTAGTATTTTTATTTATTTATTTATAATATGTTCTAGTCTTATGAAAATTGTTGTGTCTAATGATTAATAATTATAATTATTTTTTATAAATTCAGATTGATCCAAAAAATTCAGCTGGATTGAAACCAGATGATGTGGAGGGTGCACTACAAAAGGTGCTGGCACCTGGATATGTCACCAATATAGATCGATTTGTCTCTATGCTCAAGAAAGACAGACAATTTAAACCTCATGGAGTTCTCGTTCAAAAATTCACAACAGTAAATCGTGAGTTCTGAAAACGTGACTTATATTCCAATAAATCTACTTGTAGTGTGCTACATTAGGGGCTATGGAATCCAAATAAAAAAAGGCCTTTGAAACTATATGAACTTACACCCACAAGTTGATTACTGCTCTACGATGTGCACAAGATGGCTCTTAGATTCTCATAATAATTGTGAGGCTATCTGTTTTCAATGAGAAATATTTTAACTTTTTTATTATGTAATACATACTAATATTATAAATGTGAAAGTTTATTAATTTGTCCTTACTTTACGGCCCAACTAAGGTTCCCTCAGGATTCGTAAATCACTGAATAAACATGGACAAAGAATGTGGGCAACAGCTAATAACTTAAATTATATTGTTTTACTCATTTCAAATCAATTTGAATGCATGAAAAAACATCAGTGATTCACTCCAAAGAAGTATAATTTAAATATGTATTTGAGAACACTCATATTATGTTTTGTAGGTGATGGAGGCGAAACTCAAAATTTTGAAGTCTACTACTGTGAGACTGCAACACCTGGTTTTTTAGCTTTTCATGAACGGTTACAGACATTTCTGTTATGGTATGTTGATGCTGCTTCTTTTATTGATGTGGATGACGACCAGTGGGCATTCTTTACTGTGTAAGTATGTCTTTCAATTGAATTGTTAAAAAGATTGTACATGTGATTATTAGTTGTCAATCATTTTATTTAACAACCACCCTCATTTTATTGCTAAAAACATAATATGTGTAATTATGGGAGGAGGATATGTTGTTACAATGCTACAAAAATATGCCCAGGATTAACTCCTTTTCAACCGACTTAAAAAAAGGAAGAGGTTCTCAGTTCAATTGTTTTTTTTTCTTTTTGTGTATATTTGTTACTCCATTACTAAAACCGATTTTGATGATTATTTTCTTGTTCTTTCTTTACACTATATAAACACCTATAGCAATTCAAGTATTCTTTAAAAGAACTTTTGCATCTTCTTTGGAAAATAACCATATGGAACTGATGATGATGACAGTTATACCAGAGACTCACTTGTGACAAGTCATTTTTATAAATTTCATCCGCCTCACCGCGCCATATCGCCCCCTCGTGTTAATACTGCATTGTCTCGGTTTCTAAGGGTTGCAGCGAGATTTTAAATAAAATGCAAGAACTCTTCAGCTCTATTATTCAGTGACGTGCATTTCATACATGCACAAAAGCACTGCATACCCTAAAATCGAAATATAGAGAAGGTTTTTTTTCCATTTCATGCAATTTTCCTGGTATATGCATAAACCAGGGCACGCCACTGCTATTATTTAGTATAAGTAATGAAAAAGCGGTGATAGCTTGGTGGTTAGTTCTTCGGCTACGCCTCAAGGGGCGGAGTTCGAATCCCAGCACGCGATATGTGCATTTTTAGTAATATCACTTGCGTCAACGGTGAAAGAAACCTGCATGCCATATAGTTCTCCATAATGTAATAATTCTCAAAGGCCTGTGGAGTCCACCAACCCGCACTGGGCCAGCGTGGTGGACTACGACCTAAATCCTCATTATAGGACGAGACCCGTGCCCTGTACTGGTCCGGTAATGGGTTGATATGATGATGATGATGATGATCAAGTTATTAATAACTAATCAATTTGTATTTAAAAACAGATTCGAGAAGTACAGGAGCAGTGAAGGCGAGCTCCGGTACGCGGTGTCGGCTTACGCGACGGTGTATCGCTACTACGCATATCCACGGCACATACGCCCGCGCATCTCACAAGTACTGACTTTGCCGCCGTATAGGAAAATGGGAATATGCGCGAATTTATTACAGGTAATTTTGTCTGAATATTATTATATTCTTAAGGTGTAAATTATAAAAATTTATAATATACTACCTTTTGTCCGCGTTTTTCGTCCAACCCTCGGTTTTTCCAAATAGATCACCAAATTGTAACCAGGATACAGATGCGATTTGATCTACTTCCGGTCCCGATAGGGCCTTATAGAATCTGCCATCCAACTCCGTTACTCTTCCATACCGCCATACAATCTGAGTTACTAAGTACTATAGGTTTGCGACAGTTCTCTTTGCCAAGGAATAGCGTCTGTAAATCGACTATACAGATAACCAATTATTTAACAATATTCTGGTGAGCATTTTTCTTTAAAACAAATTAACTTTCGCTTTTTGTATGCTTAGATCTTTTAAACTACACAACAGATTCTAATTTGGTTTTCAGTGATATATAGAGTGATTTAAGAGGAAAGTATATATGCAATGAAAATGCATATTATTTTAGAAGATAAGAGCAAAGAAATTTAGAAAACAAACATATTTTTGTGCTCTTACTTAAATGCCCTTATTGCAAATGATTGATTAAATTAATTAAATACCACATTTGAGTCTACATTCCATTGTGGAAATCTGGGTAGCTAACTAGTTAAATTAAAAAAGTTCTAATATTATTATTTCACTTTATTCGCAGGCTATCTATTCACATTTCTTATTGCATTCAGAAGTTGTGGACATAACAGTGGAAGACCCCTCCGATGATTTCCAAAGAATAAGAGATTATGTGGATGCCAAATATTGTGAAACACTGTCAGCATACCAGCCGTCCAAATTAACACAGGGGTCTGTATAGTAATTTAGTAATTATTTAACACTTAATTATATATTTAACGGACAGGTGATGGCAGATCAGAGTACAGTTTTCAGTACTCCTGCTTTTTCCTCATGGTATCGTACGAGGCGACTACTACTTTCATCTACGGCAATCACCAATCCGTCTTCCCAGAGGTGTGATTATGGACAAACCCTCTTGTCAGGAGAGGCCTTTAGTCCAGCAGTGGACTGTAATAGGCTGTATGAATGAATGAATGAATGAATATACTTTTATTGTACACCAAAAAAAAAGTAGTTACAGAGATAAAAATACAGAGCAAGAGAGTACAATATGGTGGCCTTATCGCTACATAGTGATTTCAACCAAAGGCGTAAAAGGAAAAAACAGAAAAGAGGTAGGTTGTGAACTCAATAAGATTTCAAAATTATACAAATATATAAATAAAATATATATATATATATATATATATATATATAAATATATTACATATAAATGCATGTAATGTATTTACATATACATATATTGTTTTTTTTTTTTAAACTCTGTTTATACACCACTACACAGTTATGAAAATAAAGGACGAATAGAGTGAAACACAAAGACGAAGGAGTAGAATACAAAAGGAGGCATTATCGCTTAGAGGCGAATTAAGTTAAATGTATAGCCTCCAATTAAATAAATAAATATACCACGACAATACACAAATCGCCATCTAGCACCAAAGTAAGCGTAGCTTGCGTTATGGGTACTAAGATGACTGATGAATATTTTTATGAATAACTAGTTGTACCCTGCCACGCTTCGCAGTGGCACATTGTGATTGAATGGTTGAGAAAAATAGATATTAACAATCCTTGATGCGTATTATATATCATGCTAAAATTTCAGCCCAATCATTAAATAACTTTTTGAGTTTTTGAAGCGTACAAAAACCAACATAACATTTTATACATATAGATGTGTTTTAGCACTAAAGATGTCCCTCCTACTTCCAGAGGCAACCAGTATTATTTGGAAATTACAGATAGTTGCAATCATTGACTGCAAATCTTACATAGACTCTTCCGCACTTCGAGTTTTAGTAGTAGTACCTATTAAAGCATTTTGTGGCCAAGCTTGTCCAGGGAAGTCCCTACTACCCCCATGCCTATTTAAGCTGCTAAGCTGTGTTCCAGTCCGAGGGGCGTCATTTCATAGGATGTGTTCCTTGCATGGCATTCAAAGTGTTCCTCTATTTATGTAACAAATTATGGTTTTTCACTAACTATTAGGTTACCACAGCTTGGTCCATCATTTATTACTATAAAAAAACCTTTAGGATGTTATCAACAATTATAATTATATAAATAATTTAAATGCCCCCTCCAGGGCTAAAATTTTTCGAAATCTGATAGTAAGTGACCTTAATTTAACAAACATGAAACTTTTATTAAATTTTAAGTCTGTGGGAATTTTAGTATAAAATTTTCATTTTTTTTCATTAGCACCCCCGAAACCGATTTTGTGATTTAAAGTTCATTCAATACATTCTTGTTTACTCGTAACATAGCAAAAAAAAAATCTGTCCAAATTTCATGTCTAAAAGAGTTAAAATTAAAAATTTAGTTTTTTATGATTTTTTCTAATCATTAACGCCCCCGCTAAGTCAATGTATCCTCTACATGGATGCAAAATTTCAATTCAATTGGATGTATAGTTTAATAGTTTTAACGGAACAACCGTAAACAACTCTATAGATTTATATATTACTATAGAGTATAGATATACATAAATACTTAGAATATATATACATATAAACACCCAGACATTTTTCAGTAGTGGGAATCGTACCCCCGACCTTGGGCTCAGAAAGTTGGGTCGCTGCAAAATGCGCCAATCGGCCGTCAAAAATTGTAGGCAAAAGGTGCTAATAATTGAATAATATTTATTGGATAGATATACGCGTTACATTGCGGAATTCCATGATATACAATGTGCTTAATTTGAATTAATTCGCTAAAAACAAAACACAAACAATTCATCCGCGTATAAGTCAACCTTAAAAGGTAACATATGTTGTCGCGGACTTTTTTTTAACTTTTAAAGGGGATCATTTTTTGGATTATGGATTTTTCTATAATAAACGTAACCTAAGTTTACTCCTTATTACATCAGCTACCTGCCAATAAAACAAACAAACAAGCCAAACAAAAAATATTATTTTGGTGTATGTACTGTATAAATATTCTTATAAATGTAGTAAAAAAACGGTTATTTCAATATTACAAACAGACACTCAAATTTTATTATATGTATAGATTAAATTAACAAACTAAAATCATTGTTAATTATTGTCAACAAACTAATTACAATTCTTTACTGAGAAAGACAAACAATGCAGGTGTACTAAAAACGAAAATTTTATAAATAATTGATGTTAATTTTCACAGATTTTCCGCTGAAATGGCGAACCAGGCGCGCAACAAATTAAGAATTAATAAGAAGCAAGCACGGCGCGTGTATGAAATACTGCGTCTAAAGAATACAAACTTGTCAGACAAGGCCGCCTACCTGGATTACAGATTAGATGTAAAGAACAGATTGAATGCACCTTTCCAAGTATGTATAATTTTTTATATTTTTTATTACACCAGTTAGCCCTTGATCACAATCTCACCTGGTGGTAAGTGCAGTCGAAGATGGTAACGGACTAACGTGTTGATGGCAATGGCATTTATATTGAACCAATACCCCTAATTGGTTTTAAGACAACATTGTACCGGAATTCTTAATCGATGGTGATAGCTAGAAGCGGTGATAGCCTAGTGGTTGAGCTTTCGGCTTGGCTTTCGGGGCGGCTAAATTCGAAACCTAGCACACTAACTTTAGGTTGAGCACGCACCTTTAACTTTAAGTTATGTGAGCAATTGAAACATTACTTGTTCCAAATAGTGTAGGAGTGAACATTGTGTGGAAAATTGCATGCCTCCAAAATGTTCTTAAAGGCGTGTGGAGACCACGAATCCGCACTGGGCCAGCGAGGTGAACTACAGCTATAACCCTTCTCATTGTGGGAGGAGACCCTAGTGGTACCCTGTTGATGATGATGAGGTAACTAGCCACGGCCGAAGCATCCCTGATTCCAAACTCACCCAGTGGCGTTCCTAGGGTTTTGAATTTGAGCAAGCCCAGTTACCTAAAGGACAAATTTAACTCGTCATGATCTCTAAGTCACCATTCTTGTTGTGCTAAATGACAAACCATATCAACAAATCTTTGAAAACGCGGTCAGCACGCGAATTATAATAAAGAAGTTTCTATGCAATGTTTGCCAAAATTAAAAAGTAATCATAGTAATCCCAAGTGTTTCTTTGAGTTCTGCTCTCTTTAATTCTTATGATGCCTGGTAATTTATGTCGTAACCAGCCGCGTTCCAACCATTATTTTAATAAGAAAAAAAATATGCAAAAATTTACCTGTTGTTCGCCAATTATTTTTTGATTTCGCCACAGAAACAATTTGCACACAAATTGAGCTCATATTTAACAATATTTACTATAATTTTTAAGAAAACAAACCAGTAAAATGCACTATTAATCTCAAAAAAACAATAATAAACTGCTAACTAAGTAGTTACTAATCAATAATAATGAATCTGTCAAGTGTCAACTAGTTGTAACGCAAACAATAACACGCGTGAAGTTGTTTCAATTCGCTCGCTGGTCATCTTCACTAACTTCAACTCGCAATCTGGCATTTGATCTCCATACTAAATTATTAAATAATCTAGATTGTCTCTGCTAAATACATTGAAATTTCTATGAGAGAGAGCAGTAAAATAAAAGCCCCATATAAGCAAATGAGTGTGAGCGAGACAAAGCAGGGCCTCCGATCGCGTACGAAGACACGCGAAGAGCGCGATAGTGATAGTTCGGCGCGGCGCCGCGCCTTTCGGCTGGTTGCTACCACAGAGGCTACCTGCCAGAGTAACGTAGTGCTTTAATTTTAATCGGTTCTAATTTGTCGGAGTTATGGTGTAAAATCGTCAAACTTTCATCCCCTCTCCCAAAGGAATACTTCTTACACTTCCAAGAATATGTGTACAAAGTTTCATAAGGATCGGTTAAGTAGTTTTTGCATGAAAGCGTAACAAACAAACTTACATTGACATTTATAATATTAGTAGGGATAGGGATTTTAATAACTACATAGTGTCTTATATTTATATCTATTGCAGAAAAAGAAGTTAGAAATGAAAAAGCTACAGAAGGTCTTAAAACCAGAAGAGTATGCAGCTGCTATTAGTACCACAGGATTAGCTGAGACCCACGCACGTCTTTCTGGGCAGTATTTAGCCTTGGAGGATGAATACCGACGCATCATACATAGGATGCAACAAGACTAACTTTGCCATTAATATAATAACTAAACAAAAGTGAAGTGTCCAAAAAAGTTGTTGAAAGAAAATTAATGTTCGTTTATTACGTTATTTGTTCAGTGTATCCTTAAAAATGATGACAATAATTGGTGTTAAAAAAAATGTGTCATTAATGAAGTGGCCAAAAAAACAGCGTTATTATCAAAGATTGGGTAAATTTGACATGTGAATCTTTCAGTGAATTTTTCTAATGTTTCTCATTTGGATGTAGTTATATGATAACCATACAAATACTAATAATTTGGCTTCAATATGGCTAAATACAATTTATTTTTTTATTTATTTATGTGGGTTGGTATCAAATAAAAAAACGTAGAAGCTGTTCAAAGATAGCCTCACAAAAATAGCTAGTTGATAGCCAAGATCAAAACATTACTGGACTCAAATATTTCACTGAAATATTAAAGGTAGTATTAGTCATTATATTTCTTATTGTTTAGTATTGACGGCCGATTGGCGCAGTTTGCAGCGACCCTGCTTTCTGAGTCCAAGGCTGTGGGTTCGATTCCTACAACTGGAAAATGTTTGTGTGAAGAGCATGAATGTTTTTCAGTGTCTGGGTGTTTATATGTATATTATAAGTATTTATGTATATTATTATTTAATTCTATTGAGCAAGAAGATTTTTAAATAACTACATCCATAAGGGATTGTACAGGGGAAGTCCACATAGCAACGAATCAAATTACATATATCTTCATACATTTATTTTTGAACTTGTCAACAAATTCATGCAGAACACACGTTGCTGTTCGGACTATCTCTTTGTATTTTTTAAGTAACAATTATAAAATAAAAAAGTTGATGGAGCCATGTCAAACTAATATGTTGTTGAAAGTTACGAAAGTCGTTCACCCCAGTGTGTTCCACAGCTGAGGCCACTGCCTATGAGATTTTTAATAAAATTTACTTCTTATTTGGCTAATGGCCTTGGGCTTGCTGGTGCAAATGCACTACGATTAAAAGCAAGCGATTATATCCCGCTAGATTTTTGATAATCAAAGAGAGAACGAGAGTTAAAAAGAGAGTCAAGCTCTTTAAAATGGCAGGTAGTTAATGCCAGACTGGGCCACTGTAAGAAGCGGTTGCAGTGTGTTAAAATTCTAACAAAAGCATGTATTTTAATTTTTTATCTTCTTTAATGTTTTAATTTGTATACTGATTTTAATTAGTATCCCAGTATGTTCCTTCCCAGTTCACAATATTCAGTCAGTCAAGGTCTTTGATTTCAGGACACAGTATCTGTATAAGAACTCTAGGAACAGCCCCACCATGGAATCATCACGTCTATCATTTTCTCATCCTTTCTTTCTATGAAATGGGTAGACATAATTACCTAGTGACGCATCTCAGCCCTGACATATTCCATCCATTGCACTAGAATTTTATATGAACTGGGCATTATAGGAGTCAAAAAATTGAGTGAGAGATAAATATACCCACCATGTTGAATGTCATTATTGGTTATTTGAAGTAATGTAAGAAAACAAGTCATATTTAGTGTACCAAATTCATCACTGCCTTTTTGGTGATTCTAATGATAAAACTTTTGTAGGGTTCTGTACCATATAATGGAAAAACGGAACTCTTATACTATAATTATTTTGTGATATGTCTGTCCAAGTTGTTATTCTCCGAAACAAGATGAATTTAATGACAAATACCTCATAGTGCTGTGAACGTTTTAAGATACAACAAAATATTCTAAATGACATGTAACGTTATATATATTAAAACAATGTTAGCAGTTAGCAAAACAATATTTCCAGATATAAATATTTCCCGTTGAATTCCGTAATAGCCCCCTTTTCGGTAGGGCTAACATGCACGCCACAAAATAGTTATGTCTAACATTTTTTCATTCTATTTGTATTGCTTGAGTCACATTAACGGAACACGCTCGTGCGTCGTTAACCGTAGGTGTAGCTACTACTTGTCACGAGAATTTAACTACAGCATTCACATTGCTATGTGACCTTAAACGATAACTCTGGTGGCGGTATTTTTTTTGGCAAATTAATGAGATTTAACGTAAGAATAATCTTGTTGAAGCGGTCAAACTAACGTTTATAATTCAGAATCTAGGGCGTTGATGTAGTGTGCCCATTTAATTTATCGCGTTAAGTATCGGCGAACATGGCGATGATGGACATTTATGATTCCCTTTCATTTAGCCCGAGAATATGATTAAATGGATAGACAAAATTATTATCACGTGACGAGTATCTTAACAGCAGGGCTGGCACGGGCAGATTTTATCCCCCAATGAAATCCACTGACGGGATATAATGAAGGTGTCCATCTGCTAAAGCACGGGAACATGGTATAGGAGAAGTTTACCTCTGTTTATTACTAGACATATATTATTTGGATATTATTTCCATTTGTGCGCCAGTGCTCTGTGATTTGATAAAGCTGTGGGAGAAGATATTTTTTATTCTTTCCCCGGGGAGATAGTTGTCCCCTGCCTGTGTTAGCCCTGCTGGTGTGTTAATGTCTCGACCGAAGTTTTTTTATTAGTTGTCAACAATTTATGTTATTTGGTTAGATATAATTATTGTTTTAAACTTGTGCCTTACTTTACTTTCAATATTTTAATGTAATTCAGATGCGAGGTTTTTGTTTACATATATTTTCTATAATGTCATATCTAAATTCCAATTTACTTTATGATAATAAATGAAATGTTTGTAATTTTAGTGGTATTTCTTCCCACATGCCTAATATCAAATTAGATTTATTTATTTATTTTTACTCTTTATTTTTTACATGAAGTAAAAGATATATACAAGAAAACAGAAACATAAAAATAGAAGCAGAATACAAAAGGCGGCCTTATCGCTTAGTAGCGATGCCTTTTATTATCTGGTCACCTGGTGGTAAGTGATGATACAGTCTAAGATGGTAGCGGGCTAACCTGTTAGGGAGTATGGCGGTTATATTAAACCCATATCCCTAATCGGTTTCTACGCAACATCTTTGTCGGAGGGTGGAGGGGTTTTTGATAAATAATATAACGAATTGTCATCACTTTGTTTATTCCTTTTTTTTGATTTTATATAAAAATAAGTAAGCTATTACTGAGATCCGTAAACTTAAAAATTACAAGATCGATTAGTAGAAAAATCTACTTAAAACTTAAACAAGAATTATATACATTTTGTACTAGATAATGAAAGAGTGCAACAATTAAAATGAAGTATTCATAATTTAACAACGTAAACTAATCCGCAAGTAACTTAGGAGCATAATGCGAATGACGTCAGAAATAAGCTGACTGAAACGGATGCAGTGTTATTTATCCTTATCCTTAAACTTTTAAAAGGCCTACAGCTAGGCTCAGGTACGAACTAGAATATAAACCGAGATCTCTTGATCTGTAGTCAGAAATGCTAACCAGTTTAGGATATACGAGTATACGGATATTAAGTATACGCTTTTATAATATGATTCCTAAGGTAATTTTGGACCTACCAATGCATAAGTTTAAAGAATATGTTAAAACACATTTATTACAGCGAAGATTCTATACAATTGATGAATTTCTTAATGACAAGATTGCTTTGAAGCATCCGGCTCCGCTTTCATATCTCACAAGAGAGAAAAATTAATTTTAAAATGTAAAATGTAAATTGTTGATTTTTTTTATTTTTTTTATTGGCATTTACTATGTTCTACTTTTGTCTTATTGGTACTATACATTTATTGTTGGAGGTGGGCGTTAATTGTTGCGACACAGTTTATACTACTGCAACAGTTATCGTTGCACCATGTTTATTGCGTCAATTCTGTACCCTTACCAATATTCTGAATAAATAAATAAATGTTGATGTTGGAAATGAGCAACTGCTGAGTTTCTTGCCGGCTTCTTCTCGGTAGAATCTGCCTTCCGAACCGGTGGTAGATCCACTACACACAGACAGACTTGACGTTTCAAAAGTGCTTATATTAGGCCTACTTGAAATAGTAAATGAATTATGAAATTTGAACGAAGCAAGGCAATATTCGAGATCCAGTAAGGATGGCATAAACTCGAAGTTGGTGCTATGGCAAGGCTTCCCAACTTGGCCGCCGTAGAAAGTACATCACCCACTACCGGCCCACTACTGTGGCACGGGTTTCGTAACACAATGAGAACGGGTTAAGGTCGTAGTCCACCAGTTTTTTGATAGTCTTTGTGCAGCTTTCTAATTGGAATGAAGTGACAAACCGCCTGTTCGAGAAAGATTACTGAAGTGGAATGGTTTTTGGTACTTCAATATTAATCGTGAACACGTTTTCCGTATGTTCCTAATTCTGTATAATACAAAAAAAAATGCATATCAGTAGTTTTTTACTATCTGTAACTTCCGATACACTGAGGAAAAGTTAAAACAATACTTAGTATAGGATAGAAGCAAGCGTTACTTCGCGGAAATCCATAATATATTATGAAAATTAAGCTTTATTTGCTCTGGTGTAATTTATAATTTCTTCAATCTTTATTCTCCACACCAGACAGATCTTCGGCAATGTACCCTCTACGCACGTTTCGCTCCGAAACCGGAGCATCTTCAGGAGATTTTGACTTTACAATGAATAATTGTTAACAATTCTCAGAAAGATTCTCCTGCTGTTCGCGGAGTATAGCAAATTAAGCTTAATTTTCATAATATAAAACAATAGTTTTTATTTTCTCATTGCTATCGATAGTCGAGCAGAGATATTTATTGTAACGCAAGTTTTACCGCATGCCCGGCTTTTCGGCTTATAGCACTGACCTCTAATATACTTATAAAATAGAGGTCAATGGCTTCTAGGGTAGTACGAACATTATGGAAATTCAGAAAAAAAAACTAAACCGTATTGCACGATCAGGAATTATGATGGTATGTTCAAAGCATGCCTTCTAATTGCTTTTATTTTGCTTTGTTGAAAAATATTAAAACATACTTAGTATTATAGTATCTGTACTGCACAGATCCACTTTTTACAGAAAATATCAGAAAACACTTGTTTTTATCTATTTTGTAAAAAAACTTAACACTCAATAGAAATTTAAAAGATTCAGAACACATAAAAGTGTCAATGGCTTGAAAGATTGCAATTTTTGAATTCCGCCAAAATAGTGACGTAATTTAACAAAATGAATTCTAACTATAATAATCTACATGTAACAGTCATGAAGCGGTGATAGGCCCGGCCCAGTGGGTAGGACTTTGACTTCACTTTCGGAGGCAGTATTTCGAAATTCAAGCCTATTTAAGTAACCGAACACTCTTCACTCAGCGTCTTAGTTATACGATCAAAATCGTAATGCCATGTTTCACAAATTAAACCATACGCATTGGGCCATCAAGTGAATACGATATTCAAAATCTCCTTTCGGGTAACGTCTAGTTACAGCTTACGTTCTACAGCAAACTAATTCGTAACAATTCAAACCAGTTAATGCTCTGCATCTTCATAATCTCTGAAGGGCTTTCAACAAGTTTCTATGTGGTACGCCTATGTACATTTAGCGCGGTTCAGTGCGACCGCGACACTCCGTCAGTTATGTAAAACATTTCTCCGAACCACTCGTTGTGCTCATCCAGGTACCTAAAACAGTTAGAACTTTTTTTTCATTTTTCACTTTTCCTGGTATAAAGTATCTTATGTAACTCCTTTTTTAACTCTATGCCCCACATCAAATTGAATGGTTACTTAGTTAGGGCGTAAAGGACAAAGGACAAACAAACACACTTTCGCATTTATAATATTATTAAGGATGCTGTAGAGACTAAGATGGTAGCGGGTTAACCTAACTTGTTAAGGGTAACGCAATTATTTATTTATTTATTATTTATGTACCAGAAATGGTGATTACAAACATAAATATATGAAGTGAACAAAGGAAGCAATTATGTTAATCCCTAATCCGTTTCAAGGCGGCATCGTACCGGAACGCTAAATGGACGTGGTTGGGTGATAGCTAGACTCGCCGAACGCTCCCATCAGACCAGACCAGAGAAAATTCAGAAATTATTAAATTGTTCAAATTGCTTCGCCGAGGATCGATTCCACGACCTCCACTTATAAACCAGAGCCAACCACTGCGCCAGGAAGGTCGTCAACTAATTTAAAAACAAAAGCTTGATAACAAAATAAAGCTAAAACTTGCTCGTCTATTATTATCTGTTGTCGTGTTAGTACAGGTAGTGCTGAATTTATAGCATTGAAATGTGAGCTTTATCTCATATAACATAAAGTTGAATTTTAAGTGTGTGACGTGTGGGCAATGAGTGGTCGTATCATCATCACCATCCTCACATCAACCAATTTACGCCCACTGCTGGAAATAGGGCTTGTAGGGCTTTCGCAATACAACGGTCTCGTGCCGCTTGAGTACAGTGGCTCCCTGCGACTCGTTTGATCTCATCTGTCAACTGTTGGAGGTCTACCGATGCTGCTTATGTCTAACTTAGACTGAAATTCTATTTTTGAAATTAGAATAATAATTGGCACACCTAAAAGCCAAAAAAGAAAAAGTAGGAGAAGAATATTAATAATATAATCTATATTATGACATTGTAATGGAATTGTAACTGTATCAATAAAAAAAAAAAAAAATCTACCATAAATCTCGACATACTGGCACTTAAATATTAAAAAGTTTGCCGTGTCATATAACAAAATCTCTCATTTCGAGTTTTAGCCACTAAAAAAATAGTTAAAAATTATTTCAAAACTTATACTCACTGTACAAACATATCTATATGTTTTAATATAAGTTTCAATTTAAAATCGGGCATCTGTGTTGCATTTAAAAAGTCCGGCAGCTTTACTGTAAAGTAAAGAAAAGAAAAGAATTTATTTTATATAATTTCTAAATAATAATGTTATTACAATTTTAATTGAAGATTAAATTACCAAAGAGTCTTGCTAGATGGATGGCTCCGTAAACTCTACAGGGAAGGTGTTCCGTATCTTCGCGCGGTATTAATTGCCATTTTGCTACCTAATAAAAAGAGCAATTTTAACATCTATGTAATCGTATAGTAATGTTATGACACACAATAAGCATACAAAAGATCCCGAATTTCTAGCAGTATATTAAAACAGGGTGATGTTTTGGCTAGGTTGGTCTTCTGTCTTCAAGAAATTAATTGAATTTATAAATGAGTATGCTGTAATAATTAAGATCGAGGCAAAATAAGGACTTTTTTCGAATTAAACTAGCCTAGATATCTTTTCTAGGTTAGTGTAATTCGGAAAAAGTCCTTATTATGCTCCGATATTAATAATTTTTTTACTAAACGTCCAGCGTCGGATACACGCTTCGAAAGCGGAAGCAAAAGATACTCATTCAAGAAGTTAGTTATAAATTCAACTAATTTCTTGAAGACGGAAGTCCCACCTAACCAAAACATCATCTTGTTTGAATAATAATATCCTGGTCCTGTTTTCTTTTTTTACTATTATTATTATACATATATAATTTTTTATAAACTTAAAATGCATATAAAAATTTTCGGAACCGTCAGGATTTGAACCTTCGACTCTCTGGCAATCGCGGCCTGAGCGCTTTCTCCAATTAAGCTACGACTCTCCTACCGTCGATGCCGAAATTAGTATATGCCTTTCACATCAGTCTTATTGCAACAGAGCGTCGCAGGTTCAAATCCTGTCGGCTACGAAATTTTTATATGCATTTTAAATTTATAAAATTAATAACTCCACCAAGTGTAAGCTAAAAACACTAATAAAAATTAATAAAAAAAAAATATATTATTATTGTTATTTAATATTTTTTTTATAGTAATAGTGAACGGACCAAGCAGAGCGCCCACTTGATGGTAAGTGGAAAACATTCATCTATAAACAAAGCAACACTTCACTTCCTTTAAACGAATGTTTAATGGAAATGTGCCTGAAATTTACCGGCAACCGAGCACTTCAGACCGAAATTGCAACAATGCTGCTTAGCAGCAGTAATAAGCATGGCGACATTACTTCCCCGGACGAGTTTCATATTTATTTATTTGTTTTTTTATTTTTCTTTAATTGGAAAACCAACAGTTGTAGATTCTAAATACTTAAAAAATTGTTTGACTTAAAACTAATAACAGGTTTCCACAGATAAGTCTTATATAAACAAGGGTAACTGATAGAACCCAGCAAAAACGCAGCAAACTATAACTGAGTGTTGAGTTTACCTAGCATGCAACAGTTTATCTACTAAGTTGCGACGTACACTGTTCATATTACCATAAAATAAGTCAATTTCGGGGTCATTGTAAACAGAATTAAGAAGGCGAGAGACACGGATTACAAAGTAATTAAATCTATTCTTAGTTTTAGTTCAGGGTACGTGAAGAATATTTTTATACCTAGGTAATCGTGATTATTAATGTATTCTTTAATACATTTGTGATTTGGCTTATTTTCTATTATCTTTTTTTATATGAGTAATTAAAAGTTAATATAAATATGTAATAATAATTATTATACTAATTTATGAAACAGTCTCTGTTACCAAACCATTATAGAAGTTGGGAGTTTGATCCCCCTTATGTGCGTTTTTAGTAATAAAGTATCACTTGCTTTAACGGCGAAGGTAAAAACTTTGAGGAAATCTAGACATAAGACTGAGTATCGCCTGAGAGTTCTCCATAATGTTCTATCAATCCGCACTTTGCCAGCACGGTGCATGATGAACTAAACCGGCTCGATCTGACCTGTGCCCCTTTTGTAGAAATGGGTTGGTAATGATGATAAAGGTTTCCTTACTAGAAGAATATGATACCTTATCGAGGAGTTGCGAGAGGGGATTTCTTGCGGGCGTGGCGGGGGTCGGCGGCGGGCGAGCGGGTCGCGCCCAACTCTCGCTCATCGATGACCCACTGCTGCCAACACTGAAAAAACATTACACAATAAATTTAAAAGAATTATGGTGTGGGTCGGATCGGAATATCGGGATAGAATTAGAGACAATTTAGGGTGCTTTCTTCTGAATATTGTTAAGTGCTAGGGTACGAATATTTGGAAATAATTCCTTATGTTTCTTCTTTTTTTTTTTTTTTGGTATATTTATTTTACTTCATGTAGTGTTCAAATAAAGAATAAAAATAAGTGAATAAAGAATTAAGCCAAATTTGATATTAGGCACGTGGGAAAAATACCACTAAAATTACAAACGTTCTTTTATTATCAGAAAGTACATTGGAATTTACATATGACATAGCAAATATATGTAAAAAAAAATCTGGCATCTGAATTACATTAAAACATTGAAAGTAAAGTAAGGCACAAGTTTAAAACAATAATTATAATTAACCAAATAACATTGATATTCCACTATCAAATAAAACTTCGGTCAAGACATAACGGACCCTGGCACTTGGTTGAGATAAAAAAAAACACACACAGAAGATAAGCACTGGATAGCATTTATTTATTACTTAAATAACTAAACTCTTGTTCGTGATGCGAACCTTCCAATGGTCTTAGAGCTATTTGTGCTCAGGAGGTTAGCCAACCGGCAGACAGAAAGAATAGGTAGGAATGTAGCTGGGCAGCATTTCGGCTAATACCTGAACTGGGTATCGAAATTAAACTCGACCTCATTATTACGCAAATCAAAAAAAGTATGTAGCAATATTATGCTAGTATATTGTGGATATAACAGAATTAATAAGAAGTAATAAACGAATAAGAACAAAAGACTTTAATCTTCTCTTCAATACAAAGTTCCAGAAAACACTTCTGGAAAACGGTCAATCGTTTCCCCCGATGAGCCCCATCTCCCCGGAGATGGAAACATCCATCCATTCCATCTCCCCTGTAATAATCCGTCAGCTACTGTCCGTCCGAAAAAAGAAAACTAATCGTAGTTTTGAGTAGAAGCCGAGGAAAAATATTTAGTGATATATTTCACAAATATCACTTGTTTCTAAAGTATGGCTCAGATGACACTTAATTCCGCTCTCAGAGTAGACTGACTCAGTGGCGTCGGACACCCTGCTTTTAAACTGCTTCGGAGGCCTAGAACCTCTTTCAGTTGGAAATCATAGAAGGAAATATCTAGAAACGTTAGAATTATGACCATTCTTTCAGTTTTTTGTTGTTTGGTATATACCTACTTATTTTACAGAGTCGGTATCTGTTCGGTGTAGAATCGATATGCTTTAGTAAAAAATTAAACAAACCGAATAAGACAGTACATTGGATCCGTGAAGTGTTAAGAAGGCTTTTTTTACGCACGATCCTGAAATTGAATGCATTTTGGGGGGTGTTTTTGGAGAGTTCTAGAAATAATCAGGTCCAATTCAATCTCAATATACTGTATAGAACAGTGTATGTTCACAATCACATATCACCTGCACGTCTAGCATGGGCCCGAGAGTTTTTCTTAGGCCCACGGCCTTGGGCAAGTGGATAAGTAAATTTTATCACTTCTCATTGGATATAAGTGGGGGAATACAATTTCTGTTTCACCCATGCTAGTGCCGTGCTGATGGTAATAATGGTGCAGCCAAAGCCAGGTTACCAACTGAAGGGTAAATAAAACAATTATAAGTATTTACCATTAATAACACTTAACTTTTGATTTAGTTTTGAAAATAGGACTGAAGCTCTTGTTTATTCCATTTTTTATATGTATATTGAGTTAGTTGAATTATTATTAAAGTCCATTCAACAACATAAAATAGGCATGATTGATACCCTTCTTCTCTTACTAAACTAAACAGAACAGAATTAATGTGTTTCGAAGTTACTGTTCCAAAAACTTTGGGTTCTAATTACTGACCTCGAAGATAGTGTTTCAAAAGTTCGTTGTTCCCCCGTTGAGGTAGAGGGCGCTGGTTCTTCGTTTTCTGACTGCGAAACAGCCGACTTGTGTGAACGGAGTCTGTATAAAACGTGTTATAACGATACATTATTCGTTTGATCATAATTACCGAACCCAGTCCGCTTAATCAAAAGAAATGCCAAAAAAGTCAACATTTTGAATTAGTTTTGTTCTATAACTCCGTTTCTAGTAGAACTTTTGCAGTTCAACTAAAAATAGGACTGAATTAATTCCCTTTTTTGTATGTATATTGAGGTAGTTATTTATTAACTATTCTTTTAGTCTATTCAACAACATAAAATATGTATGATTGATACAATGCTTCTCTTACTCTTTAATCGTGTTAAAAAAGTGTCTTTGCAGGTTTTGAAGATGATTAGATAAATTGATATCATTTAACAATCCGTGGCTGAAGTCATAAGAACGATTTATTTTGAATTTCCGGGAATCGGACGCTAGGTTTTACTTTTCCTGTAAACTGACGTTTGTCTACTTTAACACCAGCACTGGCGCGCAACTAAAGTCGTTGGTCTCGTTTATTATTACCAACGTGTGGTCATTTTCGTGCAATCAAGCCAAGCCGCATTTAAATTGTCACTTCTTGACTAGTATCTGTCCAAAAACATGAGACAGGAGACCTGTCCCATTAGTGGAGGGTGTTTGAATGAGGGTGATTATGAAGTCTATCAGATAATGGAAGTGTACTTGCCTTCTAGCGAGACTGTATAATCTACTACTAAACTAGTATAGATGTTTAAACAAGTGTTTGGAGGCCTAGAATACAGTTGCTCCTGCATTCATCATCATCATTTCAACCGATTGACGTCCACTGCTGGGCATAGGTTTTTTGTAGAGCGTTTCAAACTCCACGGATTCTGGGCCGCTTGTTTCCAGCGTTTGCTGCGACCAACGTTGCGTTTACCGGTGCGGGTTGCCATTCCAGCACCTTGGATTCGAACTTCCATCGGTTCTCCGAGCTATGTGCCCCGCTCATTGCCACTTCACTTTCGCGGTTTGGCTACGTCGGTAACTCTAGTTCTTCTACGGATCTCCTCACTGATTTGATCACGTAGAGATATTCCTTACATAGCTCTTTCCAGCGCTCGCCGAGTGACCCTGAGCCTTCTTATGAGGCCCATAATTCGCGCCTGCATTGCTGAGATATTAATAGGATGGGGATGATGATGAAGACTTTTAGTGATACTGTATGATCTACTAAACTTGTATAGATGTTCAAACAAAAGTTGGGAGGCCTAGAACGCAGTTGCTACTGCATTGCTGAGACATTTATTAGGTAAGGTATCCTTAGGTAATTTTGGACCTACCAATTCATAAGTTTAAAACACATTTATTGAAGCGATGTTACTATACAATTGATGAATTTCTTAATGAAAAGGTTGCTTGGAAGCATCCGGCTCAGCTTTCATCTCTCGTGAGATAGAAAAATGAATGTTAAAATGTAAATTGTTGGTGTTGGAAAAGAGCAACTACTCAGTTTCTTGCCGGCTTCTTCTCGGTGAAATCTGCCTCCCGAACCGGCGCTAGAGTCACTATAAACCGACAGAGTTGACGTTTTAAAAGTGCTTATAGAGTAAGCATTCTTGAAACCAATATATTTTTTTTTATTCCACTACAAGTTTGTCCTTGACTGACTGCAATCTCACCTGGCGGTAAGTTATTATGCAGTCTAAGCTTGTAGCGGGCTGTGCGAAAATCGATTAGGAGTATGACTACCATACTCCCTGTATGGTAGTCATACCCCTAATCGAGTTTAACGCGACATCGCACCGGGACAATAAATCGCTTAGCGGCACGTCTTTGTCCGTAGGGTGGTAATCAGCCACGGCCAAAGCCTCCCACCAGACAAATAAGGGGCCATCTATAAATAACGTCACACGAAATTATTATTTTTAAGTGTGAGGGAGTGAACTACCTTCTAGCGAGGCTGCGTGATCGCGGTGCAGCCCGCGGCTCCCGCTTCGTGGTGTCTTCGTGCCTCGGCGAACTTCTGGTACCTTCGCTGCTTTGTTCTCTCGTCTCTTCGCTTTCCGCCTTTTCTGTTTCCGCTTCCGCCTCTGCCTGCGCTTCCGCGTCCTCTGCCACCTCTTCTTCCGCTTCCGCTTCCGCTTCTGCTTCTGCTTCGGCTTCTATGTTTTCCGGGGCTGGCTCTGAAAATAAATACTTATATTTTAAACGCGCAAGTTTCTTTGTATGTCCTTACTTCACCCCCTACCGAGCAACAAGTCTACTTATGTTTGGTGTACAGTTAGTTGGAAGTACGGAGAGTTACATAGGCTATATTTTTAATCTCCGCAAAAAACGGTTCCTATGGGATTTGTATGAACGCGGACGGAGAACGCGGGGAACGGTTTTCTTACTGGCTCTAAAAATCCATACTTATATCATGAATGCGCAAGTGCGTTTCGTTGTTTGTCCTTACTTCACCCCTTAACGAGCAACAAGTCTACTTGAATTTTGGTGTACAGTTAGTTGGAAGTACGGAGAGTTACACAAGGTACTTTTTATCTCTGAAAAACAAACTTTTCCTATGGCATTTGTCAAAAACCATAATAAACGAGGACGAAGAACGCGGGCAACGGGTTTTCTTACTAATACTATTAATGCGAAGGTGTGTTTGTTTATCTTTTCTATACGCCCTAACTAAGACACCAATTGACTTGGTTTTTGGCATAGAGTTTGTTGAAAGGAAGAAGAGTAGTGTATTCTGAACGCTACTGTTTCTTCTGGGTTAAACAAACGGTTCCCACGAGATTTGAAAAAACGGTGATGATCGCGCGAAACAGCTAGTATATATATATTGTAACCTAAATTAGCTATGCGGCTTTAGGATTGATACCGAAAACTAAACATAATTTTGTTTTTTAGCCATATTAAGAAAAAATGGCGTAATAAACCGAAGGGATAAACATTATATTAAAAAAAACATTTGCTACGCAACTTTTAAGTTTGACGAGTAGCTATACAAAGTTTTCATAAAAAAATACGCGGTGACAACCAAAAAAATTAAATTGTCTAAATTTAAGTCAAATGGAGCCTTATGTATCGAAAACTGACGAGCATTTAGTTTTCGGGAAATACAAGGTAACAGATATAGTTTATGTTCAGGTTAGGTTAAGTTGGGTTTTTCTTTATTTCTTGAGATAACCTTTTCAAGATTAAGTAATCCTTTTTTTGGTTACGAATGGTGTTGTGTGAGTGTACTGTGTGCATAAGTTGCGAAACTTATCCTAGAGATTAAACTTAACTCTCGTATCATTAAGATTATTAATTAATAGTGAAAACTATATTGGCTTGTGTAAGATGTATAATTAATCTCGATTGTAAGATCAACAGTAAATTAATTATAGATTTTTGTTTTTCAAATAAAAAAGAAAATATACCTTCTCCGTTTTCTGCGTTTTCCGGGTCTGGCGGTAAATGCGCGTATTCGGGAACCTTGGGGCTTTTTAGGTCCTCTTCTACCGATTCCGCCGTAGCGTCCACGTCGTCTTGCGATGGATCCTGGTTCTCTTCGTCCTCATCGTCGGGCTCTGTCTTTATATCAGGTCTGCAAAATATAATTTTACACACCACTCGCTCGCCTGCCTTATCACATAGCATGGTCATCTAAAGGTAAAGCGTGTCATAACATTCAAAAGCCATAGGAGGGGTTGTAATGTGATTTAGTTTAAATAACATCCCGCTTCCGAAGAAATTTCTGATCTTTCCCATATTGCTATCTCTCTTAGACGATATATCACTCTTTTCATAAAGTATGGATTATGTACCTGTGATGTTGGGAAGGATGTACTTTACTCTAAAAATATCTTAGTTTAGCAGAAATTAAAAGTTGTTTTCATTGCAAATTATATTTGGTGCAGTGGGCAGCGACCCTGCTTTCTAAGTCCAAGGCCGACTACTGGAAAATGTTTGTGTGATGAACATAAATGTTTTTCAGTGTCCGGGCGTATATGTACATTATATATGTATATTACAAGTATTTAAATATTCCTTTGATGATTGATGATGATGATGTGTGTATTGTCTTAGTATATTTATATTTATTTATTTATGTAATAAAATTGTTTCCCGCCAAAACACTCTCGGGGTGTCAAGGCCTCACTCGTGACATAGGCAAATTAGAGCTTTTGTAAGTCTATAGCAAAAGATTATTCATTTGATATTGATAACAAAAAAAACCTAGCAACTAGTTTGAAATCATAAAATACTTTATACCCGTGAGATTTCCGAGTTCAAACGGTACAAAATTATGTTTATATAAAAGTGACGTCATTATTTTCAATCCGGCGTTTCACTATTCATTGTGGATGGCTAGATCTTGCAGTTTTATTAATTGAAAATAAATACCAATGTCACTTCGAATATAAATACAAATAAATATGTTTAGATTATACATGAATCATAATACAATATTTTAGCAATTCTTTACCGGAACATTGCAACAATGGAATATGGAGCTAGTTCTCCCCCGGACGAGCTCTATCACAAAATACTCTAATGCTTGTACTATTAGTATGGATACAGTGCAACTTACTCGTCGATATATTGGCCGCACATCTCGTAATACTGATCAGCTTCCTGTTTGTACAATAGGTGCCCGCGGAGTATGAAATCGAAGTAGACTCTCAACCCATCTGCCACTTCTCTGAGTAAATTTAACCTGTAAAGAACCAATATTTTCTCAGGTATCCTCTCTCATAGGATAGAGGGCCGAACCTTCTCGAAGATGAAGACGGCAAGGTGGCGGTGAACACCATCCCAAAATAACCCGGGTGATGTGACCTCAGGGTCGCGGCCTGTTAGAGTGGGCGCTGTTGTTTTGTGGGACAAGCTGCCGTGCGAAGGATCGGCGTTCTTGGGAGTTTGCTAAGCTTCCCAATATAGGCAGAGGGTGGCCAACGAGGGTGTTTAATGGTCAACAATCTCACATAACCCAAGCTATCCCCCGGAAAGCCGGATTGGACAAAAAGATAGTGGACTTGACAGCCTAAAAACCATATCTATACATTAAGGTAGGTATGTTTTTCCACTTTAGTTCGAAAAGAGATAAATATATGCTCTACTAGCTGAAACTCATGACTTCGTTCGCGTGGATTAAGGGTTTTTATTCCCGCAGGAATTCTCTTATTTCCCGGGATAAACGGTGATCTATGTTCTATTCCATGTCAAAGGCTACATACATGCCAAATGTCATCCGACTCCGTTCAGCCTTATTTGCGTGATTGTTTTACAATTATCCAAACTTTCACATTTATCTCATATATATATTTCTTGTGTGCGTGTGTATGTCACTGAACTCCTCTCACTGAAAAATTCATTCAAACGGCTGGACCGATTTGAATGAATTTTTTGGTATTCGTTTGGGTGGCACCCTGGATGGTTTAGATTCACAAATCAGCCCGACAGATGGCGCTGGGGTCTGCTAATAATAGTATATTAATAATACGTATATAGTAGGATATTCAGCGCCGGTGCGCTAAGTCAGCGTGAATGTGAAATTAAAATCAGATTATTGCCAATTACTGCGCGGGTTACATCGAAAATTAATTCTAAAATGCTATACACAACCAAGACGGTTTATAAAAATTATATAAGAAAGACAGTATCTCATCATCATAAATAATATAATGAGTTTAGTTAAGGCTAAAAAGGCTCAGTCACTTAGAAGGCGATGGAGAGAGCTATGCTAGGAGTATGCTACGTGATCAAATCAGAAATGAGGAGAAATTTGAGTTACCGACATAGCTCAACACTTGTGTTCTGAACTAATGGCCGTAGTTGCCGGTCAAATTACAGGCACGTGAGGCTAAACACGTACGACTCAGGTTGATGGACACAGGTGGTGTATGCTGTTCTTATTGTTGCATGGTTTGTAGGCGACGGTTTTCCACTTTACATCAGGTGAAATCAATAAATGATTATTTAAAAAAAAACGTGTTAAAGTGTGCACGTCATCTACACGTTCGACATTCAATGCCTAATTGTAGCCAAGGCTTGTATTATACTTTTCTCAAATAGTGTATATATACACTAGAACTCAACTTGTTAACTTTTACTAAATATGTATCATATTATATCGAATAGTAATTTGAATAAATAAAGATATGGTACAGACACGCATACACCCACACACGCACACACTTATAAATAAATAAATAAGTAATACCGTTTTTTCTCTAATCTCGATGCACATATGGAAAGACACATACCCCCAAGACACGGGAAATCCTAGTTCGGGGGTCCAGGGAATTTAAGAAAAACATTTGGACTTTTAAGCAAATAATAACTGTAATTATTATTATTATTAATTACAATGTCTTTTCAAAATCTATGACGGACGATGAAGGACAATTGTGAGAAATTGTGTTATTACCTGCATGAAACATCAAGCATGTCTGGCTTGTGTGTGGGATCGTGCCTCGCGCGGGGCGGGTTCCACGCGCCAGCGCGCGCAAACCATTTTACGAAGGACTCAAGAATCTGGGCAGCGCACGGCGTCGCAGGCAGTCTGGACAACCTGCCACGTTTCACTACCAGATGGTAGTCGAATGTCAAGCGATCCCTGAACCAAATTAAATATGGAAAACATTAAAAAGAAGACATTAGATCAGAGTGCCTTATGCCTAGTGTGAGTTTTTCTACCTACATTTACCAATTCGATCGATTCGTAAATTATGATTTATATAGTATCGGAGGCGCCACCTAGTTACAATACTGGGAAACCGCACTTGATTACGCGTGAAAGTACACTACGATTTAAATAGTGTCGAAGGAGAGTCACCTCGTTACAGCGCCATCTAATTCCAATATTGGGAAAACTGACACTAGATGGCGCTCTTTCGATACCATTTTGTAATTATTCGTACTTAACTTACGGCCGACCTGATGAGTAAAAGTAGGTAGAAAATCTCACAGTTGGCACTCAGTTCGATCCCTTGCACACAACTCGTAACTTTTCGGATTAACTATATTATAATTAAAAAAATTTTACGACATCCATGTCAAAAACGCTAAATATAAAGAAAGTCAGCGATATGGGGACATCCTCTTTTTTACACAGTCGGTTGAAAACGAAACTATGCCAAATTAAATTAAGTTATGTTGTTTTTCACCTTTTTGAAAAAATAGTAAATTTCATTTTAAGAAAAACTAGAAATTATTAGTAGTCCATTATGTAAGTTACAACACAAATCAAAGAAAACAATTAGTAAAATAGAATCGTAAAGGAAAAAATAATTTTATAAAGTAATTATGGAACTGAGTGTTATTAATTTTGAGTAGTTATACTACTACTAGCGCCATTAAAGATTCCATCCATCGACGACAGATGGCGCTGTACAACAAATATGATAAGATGATGTTTGAAATTCATTTAATATAGTTTAAAATATTTTATGTATCATAAAACATGACTGTAATGGATAATAAGATCAGTGTTTTTTTAATAGACGGCTAAAGTGATATTGTTTATACATATTTTCTTTAAAAGAAACAAATTTCCTAACTCACGCTATTGAAGTTTTTTAAATATTTGGGTATATATGGCTGGCAAAGCAAAGAAATCATTGTGTCTATTGAAAGGAGAGACGGTTAGCACTCCCCTTGACAAGGATGGAACACATAAAATGGTGAAGGCACAACTTTACCACAATTTTTTTTTTTAACAAGTTCTTAACAGAACATGATAAATTTACTCATTTATTTTAATAGATTAATGAAGAGTGTTTATGATTTTCTTTTACTTTAATATTTTTAATGTTCACCATAAAATATTTTGAAGGTTGACTGATTATTTATTTATATTTTTATATATATAAAAAAAACAGATACCTCAGAGCAGAAGGTAATATTATACTAGCTCTGCCAGCATTAGAGTTGGGAGGAGAATTGGGTTGATTACTGGATGCAGACCCTGAAGAGGAGTCTGTGTCACCTGTTTCGCCTTCTGCTTCTGAAAAGGAATTCAAAGTTCCTTTGCATAAGTGATTTATATACTTTTTAAGTTTTATACATAACAGAACAGCTCAGTTTTATATTAAGATCTACAAGAATAGAAATTAATATAAAACTATATATTGTTGATGGGGCTATAGGTTAGCATGGCCAGGTTTAGCTGGTAAAATATATTTTAAAATATTGATTCGGATTGTTAAAAATATTGATTTTTCCTTCAACCAAATAATACTTTATGTTTCAGTGGATAATCACTATATTGCTAACATTAATTGTTGTAAATGGTGCAAAAGGCAAGGAAATAATAACTAACAAATTTTTTTTTTTAATTATTTGTTGGTCTATTCACCGTCTGGATCAGGTTGTGTGCTACTGGAAGACCCATCATCACTGAAGCCATGGCGGGGTCTTTTAGCTGGCCCTGAACCTGAGGTTGTACTGTTTCCTTTTTTGCGTTCTCGTCTGTACAAGTAAGCTCCTCTGAAAAATAATTCTACCTTTTAGTTTCTCAACGTACAATTAACAAGCCAATGTTTTTATTGACAAATTCTCTAGTGCAGTGGTGCAAGCAATTGCTTTATAGGTGACACGTCCTGGTTTGTTTACTGTGCTAAATCAATTTGGAAATTTTTAACTTCTTAATTGATTTAGAGGGTCTCTGGTTGATTATTCTAACTGCCACTGCTAGTTTTCAACTTTCTGGCAATGATGAACTGTCAAACAATATAGCATTCTCATAGAAACCAATTTAGAGGTTCAAATCTAATCTAAAACATTGCCATATTCTTTTCATCTTAGACTGTATTTGCTATTAGTACTTACCATGGAAACAATACAAAGTTTTTTTTGTATCGTTTCCATGGTTTAATGTATGTAAATGCCTTCATTATCATCATCCTAGCCTATAAATGTCCACTCTGCATTACAGGTCTTTTCCCTTCAAGAAGAGAGGGAACTAGAGCTTCAACCCTACCACTGAACCAATTAACATAGGCAGGTTTGAACAATTATTATAATCACTTGTTTTTGAATAGTGCTAATAGTCAATGTTTCTAACCTCCTAGACTAGAGGCAGATTTAAATAACTAATTAAACACTTAATAAAGAACTTTTAATTATTACAATTGAAGCTGTGATTTTTCAGCAAGATCTCTCTGCAACTGCCTGTTCTCTTCTGTGTCCTTGAGCACAAAGTCTTCACTCACACAGCGGTCCCAAGAGGAATTCCAACCTTGGAAATGTATCAGATATTCGACAGTTCGCCGTCCTCTCTTATCTTTACTCTCTATTACCTCCAAAACCTGGTGTGTAAAAATAATTCTTTTTTGTAACTTTATGACATAAATTTAGTTTAATTTCTAAGGTACATATTTCAGCAGTAAAAATATAGTCTTTAAATTGATATTGCACTCAAAATGTTCGAAATATTAGAAGCAGACAAACCTTTGAATCATACAAAACTTTTGCTTTCGTAGGATCTGGCTCATAACATAACACACGCTCGCCTTCGCTGAACTTATAGCGTACACCTCTCGTTGAAACCATTTCTGACGCTTGAAGAATTTTAATGTGTTTGTTATATTCTTTGAAACAATAAGAGAGTCACTACTAACACAACATACATTGGTGGGCCGGCGTTATGACTTTGAAACACAAAAAAACATTACAAAACCAAACTTCAGTCACACCCCGCTTGTTATATTATTCTATAAGAGGTATTCGATGCAAACGTTTTGGGTGTTTGTAGTATTTAGAAACTTTAGTTCAATTCTTGTTACTATTTAATAATTTGATATCGGCACCAACGCATTCAATGGATGTACACAAAACTGGCGTAAACAAATCAGCCGACAGCGAGAAATAAAAATATTTTGACACTTGACATAAGTTGGACATTGACGGAACGACAGATTAAAAATAATTTCGTTCGTAAATAATTTATACGGTAGCTACAAAGAGACAGTAAGACACAATTTGGCATCTATGCTATACGTAAGCGAAGTGTCAAAGAATCCGTTTATCCCGTATACTCCTTTCCTGATTTGTACACCTTAAGTCATCACTCTCTTCGTCTGTTCCTTCCTCTACTGGGCTGGATCCCATTTAAAATTTCTTGTATGATGTACGTGCATCCCTGACTTATAATCCCATTTATTCATAATATTAACGAATGTGATAAAATTAATGCGAATTATATTAGGTGAATTTAAAAAACATACAAACTTCCAACCCCTGTTTTACCTATGTATGGATAAAATATTTCCATAATTTCAGGTTTGTAGACTTAGTAATTACAAAATGAAGCATTTACATGCATCCCCTGTTTTACCAGTCGTAAAAGTGATATCTAAGAAAAAACATATATGTATTTTTTTTTTTTAATTCCTAACCTAAATGCGAATTATGGCGTCTCTTATCGCAAAAACATAGGACTTACATAATAAACTTCCAAAGCCTTATTCCCCCTTTACGGGTAGATTTGGATAAAATATTTTCTTAACTTGACGACCGACTGGCGCAGTGGGCAGCGACCCTGCTTTCTGAGTCCATGGCCGTGGGTTCGATTCCCACAACTGGAACATGTTTGTGTGATGAACATGAATGTTATTCAGTGTCTGGGTGTTTATCTGTATATTATAAGTATTTATGTATATTATTCATAAAAATATTCATCAGTCATCTTAGTACCCATAACACAAGCTACGCTTACTTTGGGACTAGATGGCGATGTGTGTATTGTCGTAGTATATTTATATTTATTATATTATGTTTATATTAACTAATGTTTGTGCTTTAAAAGAAATTTACTCGTATTTCCGAATTATAGAATATTCAGAATAATCTTTCGACCCCTATTTTACTCCCGTCTATAAGGATAAGGTGATATACTAACCTAAACGCTAATTTTGGTGTCTCTAATCTCGACAACAAAGGACATATTTCGATAAAAAAAAATCTGGACTGATTTGGTTTCTTTCAAAGCATAGACTTGAAAGAAACCAATGTTCTAAATTTCAGGTTTGTAGACTTAACAAAAAAAAAAATCTGAAGAAACTCATCCCCTTAACATTTGGTTGGTTGGCAGGTTATGTTTTTATTTATTTACATATTTTGGAAATTTAACTATATTTTAAGAATTTAACTATTTCTATTCACATATTTTGGAAAATTACCAAATTTCGCCCCAGAGGTAGTTATGAGGTTTATAGTACTGACTACCGCTTTCGGTAATTAGAGGGTGGTAAGAAATCTAATATGTGAAAATATTGTGAAACATAACGTATGGTTTTTTAATAATTAATACTTAGTTTAAAAGTCATACGCATAGACAAAAGTAATGTACTTTAAAAGGTCCGCAAGCCAAAGGTGTGCATAGGTACCATGAATCAAATTGCGCAAGCGGTTGGCCCGCGTTGTCCCAGTATAACGTCGTGGGAACAAGACAAATATCAAGGCTGTAGATTCTTACAGTAGACACATGGCTTTAATTAGTTGTTTTATCATCACATACATAGTTACTTATGTACCTCCGGGATTTATTAATCTTTCGTTTTTAAAAACATGCGATCACGTCTGATGGTATCAACAGGAACTTTCTCTTTATGTTAGTGGCCAACACTATATTAACTATAACCTACGTTTTAGGTGACTTGTATGTTGTACCGTAGGATATCATGATGCAAATGAAAGCGCTTGAGCCCATGTACGGGATTTGGTTTATTAAATCGATATCACTTGTCGGTTTTTACACGGAGTAGTAAGTACAGTACGCTAAAGTAAAGAATTGCTTGTCGGTGTCTTACTGGTAAATAAATGGTCGACGCAGGAATCTCTTTTAAATTATGAATTGGTTGAGAACATGATTTATAATCTACTTATTTGTAAACTTTGTATAATAATGTTTGTTGGTGGTAAATAGATGTAACCACTTATGTGCTTACTTGAAACAGATCTATTAATTCGCTTTCATAACATGATGTAAAAGGACTCTTGCAATCTCACAGATCGTAATCAATTTAAGTAACCTAAAAACGATTATTCCCTATGTGGCCCCCTTAGTGGTGGGAATTGAAAAATTTACATAAAAAAGTTTGCCATCAAATGCATAAAACCAAAGGAAAAAAAACGTGCGTGTATTTATGTACACGCGTTAGAAGTTATACTTCTTTGGCGTAACAAGATACAAATCTTTTCAAAATGTTATATTCCGCCTTATTCTATGTTTCTAGAAAAAACGACACTAACAATAGAAAAAAGGTGTTGTTTGAATTATTGAAAGTCAACTGTCAAATCTTTTTTAGAAAAACTATTGACAGTAGCTAGCTTCATGATGTCCGGTTTTCGTGACGGTGTCGGTGTCGGTGACGCGCGCATCTTAAATATTTACTCTCACCATTTTTCCCTAACGCGCCAAAAGAAGTATAACTTCTAAACCTTTTAGTCAAAAGTTTTATTATTTAGCATAAATATCTAAAAAATATATAAAAAAGCCGCTTTAAGCTATGCTAGTAAGCCCCTATACTAAATTGGGTAATTTAATACAGAAAATTAAAAAAATATGTATCAGTATAAAATAATTTATTACACTTAATCTAATGAGTCGATCCACACAACACGATCATTTCACTAGTTCGATTATTATGTACTATTTGGCTGATGCCACTAAATGATTTTAGTGGTGGTAGATTGGGGCAGAGTAAGCGACTGGGGCGGCGAATTTGGCAATGGGAGCAGCGTGTATCACGGGGGCAGCGGCGTAGCCAACGGGGGCAGCTGCGTAGCCAACGGGAGCAACTCTTGCAATAGGGGCGGCATAAGCCACTGGAGCGGCTTTCACTGCAACGGGTTCCCTGTGGACGACCGCGTTGAATCCGTTGTGGGGGTCAGCAGTGTACTCAACGGTACGCTTGGTACCGTCGGGGTCGACAACGGAGTAGGAGCCCTGGACAACATCGCCGTCACGAGTCTCGTGTTGAGTCTTTGAATCACCTGTGAGACTGTCTTGGACGTCGTAAGCGAAGCTGTATTGTGGGTGGGGGTCATATTCCTCCACGCGTGCAGCAACGGGTGCGACGGCTGCATATTTGGCTACGGGAGCTGCGTAGGCTATTGGACCAGCCGCGTGATACGCAGGGGCTGCGGCGTAGGCGGCGTAGGGGCTGGCTGGTAGCAAACCAGCGTTGGCGGCCACCGCGATGCTGGCAAGGATTACAAACTGTAATAAAAATAAAAATTATAACTTCTACGTTCTACTAGTAAGCCCCCAATTTTATACTATTTAATCCTTATATCGTAAGATAGAAAAAAATATGTAAAAATGATGATGTTGAAAAAGAGCAATAGCTGAGTTCCTTACCGGCTTTTTCTATATATAATCTGCCTTTTGATCCGTTGGTAAAGTAACAACAGACAGACTTGAAGTTTCAAAAGTATAACTTATATTGGGTCTACTTCAAATAAATGAATTTAGAAATTCAATTTAGAGATTGAATTGTTCAAATTCTGTCAATACTACAATTATTAAAAATGAATAGTCATCGCTGTCTCATCTGGTAGACGTCCAAATATATCGAGCGAGCGAGCGAGACATTCAGCTTAATAATTTTGAACCTTTCTTATTAGGTCTTTAGACTATATTTAGCGATCACATTCCAGACCCTTCCGCCATCACTAGCTGCAATCGGCACTGTTTAAAAGCTTTGGCCATCACTCCTTTAGGAATTACACGTGCCTATATTCTACAGTGGCTGATCCTACGATGACCAAAAATCTTTCTGGTCTATACCTTAGGAGATGTTTTGGATTAGATTTTTTTGTATACGTTTTATTGCAAAGAGATAAAATGGAAATTAGGGCAAAGTTTTAAGTTCGGGCTAGCTGTGGGATACTATAATAATTTATACCTTGAAAACCATTGTGTTGATTTGATGAGAGGTTGTGGAATGATGTTGACGGGTAGTGCATAGAGCTTTTATACTAATAGCGGGGGCTCACCCTTTCACTTATTGGACTTGCATCGTGACGTAGTCGAATGATCTTGAATTCGCGCCCTAGGGGCAACATTAGCGTTAAAACGCCCCGAAAATAAAGATAAAAATTATTTATATTAGAAAACACAACTTGTCCAACATAGATTATGATTCCACTACGATTTGGCCCTTGACTGTAATCTTACCTTCTGGTAAGTGATGATGCAGTCTAAGATGGTAACTGGGTACACGATTACGGGTATGGAAGTTATATCAAACCCATAAACCTAATCGAACGCGACATCGTACCATAACGCTAAATCGGTTAGCGGCACATTTTTGTCGGTAAGGTGGTTACTAGCCACGGCCGAACCTCCCACCAGAACAAACCAGAGAAAATTAAGAAATTATAAATGCCCAATATGCCCCCGCCGAGGATCGAATCCGGGGCCTTTCCCTTAAAACAACAGCGCTCACCGTTGTGCTAGGGATGTCATCGAACTGTAAGCAATATTCAAAATAATTTAAGATTACTGCACCAGTATTTAAAAATTAAAAACTTTTTTTTACTGCTGCATGGAACGACCGCAAAAGGAGACGTGCGTGGTGCATTTTCACTGGTATTTGATGCAATGCACTGCATGCATAATGCATTAATAATGGCTGAATGAGGGTTCTATATGTTCTTAACTCTGTGTTCAAAGTATGTTTTTTAATCTATGTGAACAAGTGTTAGTACTCGTAACTATGACCACTCATTACTTAGCAACCTTAGCATTCAGTATCATTCTTCCAACATTCGATAACAATCGCTAGCTTTAATAATTGATTCATCTCGACAGTTCGTCCGTCTGACAGCATACGAGGTCGTATGGTAATATAATAAGTGATTGAACTGATAACCTATTGATTTTAATATAACCGTGACCCTGTGGAAAATTATGTGAGTGAAACAGCTTTTGATTAGTTCATTAGTAGCCTATAACAGTTCACTGTTGGACTAAAGGCGTCTCCCAACCCTGTCGGTAGGTTTGACTATAATCACGTAGTAGAAGCACAAAGGTCGGCTCCTATGACACCCGCGGGAAGGGTGGTGAAAACTGTAACTGATCTGCCGTCACCACACTGCATGTTGTATAATAAGTTAGTTCATTTTGGGATAACTTCTGCGGTTCAGCAAAGCTATCAATACAATAATCTATGTATAAATGAGAAAGTGTGTGGGTATGTTCCGTATAGGCTCCGAAACGGCTGGACCGATTTCAATGAAACTTTCAGGGAATCTCCGGGTTGACCTGGCGAGTATTCCTGTAAAGTTTGGTGACGATCGGAGCACTCCTATTTTGGAACTGTCAAACTGTCAAATACAGCTTTTATTTACTATGACGATATTCTATTGTTGGGTATACATGGGTGTAGATAATAATCTTCACCCGCTCGAGAAGAGAATAGAAGAGAATAAATACGGAGAGAAATAAATGATTTAATATATTATGAGACTTAAATTAAAAATTTAATAATGTAAGTTTATTGCTTAAATAAAATAAAGCAAAATCTAGCCCGGCTGGGTACGCTAGTGTAATATAAGGAAATCTTTAATTACTTGTGGTATCCAAAAATTCCATCATAAAGATTTTCAGCAGAATCGAAATGGGGGCAATCTCCACGCGCTGTTAGCCAATCTTGAAGTTTTGAGAATGTATACCGACTTATATTATCGAATTGTTTGTTTGGTTGGAGGCGTCAGGAACTACTGGTTCGAATTGGAAAAATCTTTTTGTATTGGACAGTCCATTTATCGAGGAAGGGTACATAACATTATGCTTCGAACTATAGGAGCGGAGCATCTATGGAAAACGTTACACGAACGGAAAAAAATACCCTTTTTGAGCTATCGAAGGGTGCGATGCGTAAACGGTTAAAATAACACCAGAACAGTCTTCAGCGGAATTGTTTCTTTTTAAAAGTTCTCAGAAATTTCCGTGACAGCATATGCATATATTTTATGGTAGTACACGCGGATTTAGACGCAGGTGACCGCTAGTTTAGTTATATAAATTAGTTCCTGCCCTTTTTTTACTCTAAGCAACATAACCCCTTACCCGCAATTGCCTCCGCCGGGAATTGAACTTGGGATCTCCTACTTAAATTCACAGCGCTCACCGTTGCCCCAAGGAGATCGTCGAAATCGCAGGACGCGCCTGATCTCTTTCCGGTCATGACAGAGTTGCCGTCTCATCGGACCATGAAAGTTAGGAAATTAAGAGTTTTTTTTTTTTTGTTTTGTGTTTTTTTTTTATTTGTTTTTGCGTACACACTTATGGAATATCTTTCTGGAGATTGACCACCGTGGCTGAAATCAGTCAGGGAAACTTATTTTTGACTTTTCTTTAAAGTTTAATCGTTATCAAAGCTCGTGTAAATAACGTCTGGAACGTTTTACCACGTAAGTATTGCGAAGTCTGAAGCTAAGCGTGCGCGTGTCAGATCATAAACACAAAAGCAAAGCTCAGTGAACTTATTATATGCCATTTAACGCGGCGCATGACACACTTCGTTAACATAATGATGTTAGATAAATACTAAGTAGGTTCCACTTCGAACCGGTTTAGGACCGCAGACCTCTCTTGCACAGCGGTGTGAAGGTTCATCTGGGGTTCGAACCTCTGTGCGAAACAAGTAGCGCGTTTGCTTTTAAAATTATCATGTTGTGGGCTTGTGTCACAATCTGGCTGCTGTAAAAAATCCCTTGCTATATTTTATCGATGGCTTCTGTATAAGTTTTTTTGTTTTATTTAATGAAACACCAGTAGAGAAAACAGAGATATAAGAAGAATTCTAAAAGTGACCTTATGACCGTGATCTCTGGCAGACAACATTAGCCTTAGCCTAGAGTAATAACATTTTATTTGAGGTACTTAAATTTAATTTCCATTATTTGCTTACGATGTTTTTGTAGATATCGGCCCTTATAAAAATATTATCATTTTCAAGTTCTAAAACTGTCTTCTATGAGAGACGCATGCACCTAGCAATGTGGAAATATGTTGAGGATGATGGCACGCATTGACGGACAGGGCAAAATTATAAACGACTCAATTCAAAGCAAAAAACAAAATTAATTTAGTTCCAGTAGGACTACTTTATAATCACTTTTGAAACGTACAGTCTGTAGTAGTGACTCTACAACCTTGGAATTCGTTTTTAATCGAGAAGAAGCCGGCAAGAAACTCAGCACTTATTCTTGAACTATTGGTCTACAGAACCCAGAAAAAGACAAAGTTTGACAGTAATTTAGTCTATGTTAAGATAAACAAACGGCCTTCATTTAAAAGTTCAGGATTTCGTCACCCATAGCTGACATTAATATTTCAGTAGTGCAGTGGACGCATTTTGCAAGTTCCTATACCTACAATGTATATGCATCTGCAATTTAGCGCAAGGTCTGCCTTTATGTGTCATTGCTTCGACAGTGCACTTAACAGAATAAATTTCTTAGAAGGAAAAATAGCCTATGTTTCAATGGAAACTGTTGTAGAGATATTCCATATTATGAGGGTGCGATAAATTTTTAATTCTAAACACGAAATACACATTTTACTACAATTTTATTACTTTTTCATAACTTTATGAAAGTGCCGATTTGTCAGTAGCATAGCATGTTGCTAGTTTATGCTAGTTAATTCTTTCAAATATACCTATTCCTCATTTAGGTTATTCGAAATTTGAAAGTAAAACTTGAATGAATTTTAAAAATTTAAAATGCATATAAAAAATTTCGGAACTGATATGCCTTTTACATCAGTCTTATACCAAATAATATTTAATGATCTCAAAACTAGTGGGTCTACGTTAACTATAGTGGACTCCTATGATATTTAGACGTACCATTATTCATGAACCTAGACATGTACCAAATACTGAAAATCCGATAACGACTGATAAAATGTAAGATGAATAAGAAACATTTATAAAAAAATGTAATAACCATAATGGTATTAATTAAAGTTCCACGTGCCAAATTTATAATTTTGTTGAAAGGAGATAATTTTATAAGTTTGATGAGTTATTTTAGGATTGAGGTAATAGAAGCTGATTAGCTATGATATAAATAAAACTACCACGTAAGTAAAGCAATAAAATGATTGAATGGTTTGGAATTGGTTTTGAAAACAGCCTCTGTACTGTATATTCATTGATCTTAGCTTTGTACCATTTGAAACAATAAGGGGCATAACCTTCAACCTTGGCACTCGCCATCAAATGTAGGCTGTGAATACACATATACACTTTGTCCGTCCGTGGTTTCGGAATATTTAAGAGTCAAAAAAGGATAAGAGATTATTATTATTTCGAAATCGCTGATATTCTATTGAAATAATAATAAATACAAAATCAGGCTTTTAATCATTATTGAATGAAGGATGGCATAACACACTCGCGTGTTTTACTTAGTGTTTTTGACGTTCTTTATTAACACAAAAATATATATTGCCTCCTGAATGCGAATTAGCGCACAGAGAAAACAAACATTAACGTATCTATATCAATGAGTATACGAACACTTCATCTATGTATGACAACAGAACGAACCATTTGAGTTGACTTTATTCCTGTAAAGTGTAATTTCTCTTTAGATTAATCGATTTAAAACGTCTTGTTCTTAAAAAAAATATTATAGTGTAAATTACGCCGTATGGTGACGGCAGATTGGAATACAGTTGTCACCACCCCTCCTATTCTCCTATTTTGACGTAAGAGACGTCGGACGACGGGCAGCAGCGTCCACTGTCCTACTTTTACCATCTATTGCTATCACCTACTCGTCTGTCTAGCGTGATGATTGTTGGGTTAGCCTTTAGTCCAGCAATGGACTGTTATAGGCTATCGAGGGAGTAAAATTCTACCAATTATTTGACTGAACCAAACCGTTACTTTTCTTCTCTTTTTACTCCACTTCTCAATAGAACCTTAGTAGTCCGCGCCACATCTCGTACACTCGCCACTTCTTATAATATAAACCGCGACGTAGTATGGCATTATTATTCACGGCTAAGTGCTGAATTAATGTTTTTACGTAAAAAAGTACAACATGCAATAAATCTTATGATCTAGTTCACGTACATTATGTTTCGCAATAAGGGCTGGTCAGAATATTAGAAAACATCAGCTATTTATACATCTGTACAGTAGTTACGCGTATTAAATCAATGGATCTGTACTAATCGATACTAAATTTTAATAAATATACTACGACAGTACACACACACACTAATTGCCATCTAGCCCCAAAGCAAGCGTAGCTTGTGTTATGGGTACTAAGGCAACTGATGAATAATTTTTATGAATAATTTACATAAATACTTATAGTATATAGATAAACACCCAGACATAGAAACATATTCATGTTCATCACACAAATATTGTCCAGTTGTGGGAATCGAACCCACGGCCTTGGACTCAGAAAGCAGGGTCGCTGCCCACTGCGCCAATCGGCCGTCTAAAGGCCATACAAAGTTTATGTATTCCTGCTTGATGTATATCTGTGATTTCAAAATGACTTATTAACTAATATTAAGGCGTTGTTAAAAATGCTACCTGCCTAATATGTCTTTGTCTGCTTGTGTCTTTGTCTGTTTAGATTTTTATTTTATTACAAGTTAGCCCTTAATCGCGCTCACGATTTATACGTGCATCGTTTTGGAACGCTTAAACGCTTAGCGGCACGTCTGGCGTCTCTGGCGTCGTCACGTAGGCTTCGACTGTGGATAGTTCCTACCGACAAAGAAATGCCGCAAAGTGATTTAATATAACCACCATATCACAACAGTGACTTTTATCGTCCTATGGGACAGCAGCTCCGACACCATTGTTGTTTCGCAGGTATTAGATGAATACATGTTAAACACATACACGCAGTGGCGTGCACTTCATACATGCACAATAGCTCTGCTCTGCCCTAACATTTTTGTATATAAATGCGAAGGATTTTTCAATTTCATGGCATCTTCCTTCTTTATGCATACCCTGGTCAAAAACCCTGTGCACGCCACTGCCCAAACGGTAGCTTGTTATCATTTTATAATTCATCATCACGTATCACCAGATGAGATTGCAGTCAAGGGTTAACTTGCGTAAGTGAGTGCACGCAAGACGAAGGCATATTAGCATAAAGGTCGTCTAAAGTAAAGCCGATATTGAGAACAAATCGACTTTATCAGAGACCCGAGTGAATGTGGGACATAATATACGGAATTGCATCAGCTGTATCGTATTAACGACTGATTATAAAGTAAGGTGAAATATAGGCCAAGGTTGTTGTTGTCTAAGGGTGGTTCGCTGTGATTTTTTTTTAATTCATTTTTACAAATTAGTCCTTGATTACAATCTTACTGTGTAGTAATTGATGATGCAGCCTAAGATGGTACCGGGCTAAAGTAAGGTGAAATATAGATCACGGTTGTGGTCTTTGAGCCTTCGTGTGAAGGTTTTTTTAAAATTATTTACAAGTTAGTCATTGACTGCTATCTCGTCTGGTACGTGACGATGCAGTCTCAGCGAGATAGCCTGTTAGGGGTATGACAGTTACAATAAACCGATACCCCATCCTACGGGCCTACTTGGTTTATAATCGACATCGTACAGGAAATCTTAATTGCTTGACGGCACGTCTTTTTCGGTATTCTGGTAACTAGTCACGGCCGAAGCCTCCTAACAAGATTTCGATAGCCAAGCGTATACTGTTTCAACTTTCTGTCTTCTTCTTGCCCTTATGCAAAAATTCTGAGGGGACAGTACAATATATCGTCATCAAAAATTACGACCGATTAGCTGTTTGGTTTTTGGCATATTGCTTTAGACCGAACGCGTTTCTTAACTTAACCTACGTCAACTTTCCTTGGAAAGTTATTTCACCTCCCGTAAAGTCCGATTCGAACTTTATGGCTTCTCAAACTTAGTGCGTTTCACGCAGAATTTAATATTCCGTATCAGCCAATGAGCTGGACGGTAAATTTGACTATCTGCGGGAAGCTACACTCACAGCTAACTTCAGCTATGACATAAAGTTTGCATCGAATTGTACCTAATCAATAAAAAAAAGAAAACATTTATTTCAAGTTTGCCTTATTTTTAACGAAGCGTCAAGTCTGATTTTACTGACTATACGATGCACTGGTTCAAAAGGCAGATTCGAAAAGTAACCGGCAAGAAACTGTTGTTTGATAATAAACTGTTGAATTGCCTTATTAAATTTATTATATGCTGTATAACTTTTTCCACTTTGATCATATAAAAAAAAACTTGACCACTAATTTCCTTTATTAAAGATATGCGAAATCTGAGGGCATTTTCAATATATAACTACTATAATATACATATAGTTTTATTTTCTATTGCACTTATCCCTGGTGGATACAATTTAAAATTAATGCTTAAATACTCATATTATACAATTTCAAAGTTTGACTGTTTGTTTAGATGTTACCTATTTCCCGCTGTACTGCACTTAATTTTAAGCACATAGCTTACGTCCAAAAATAGACCTAAGAAGCGTTTATCACCGCTAAACGTTAGTAAGATCATCTTGCAATACAGCTTGTCCGGGAAAGTAGGTACTACCTACAGCTTTGCTATTTCTGACGCCAAAGAGCTTTCCTCTGCTTCGTTAGGCTTTACACCAACGCCTCTGCAGGGCTAGCACGGGCAGGAGATAAAAATTATATCCCCCGATTATATACCCTAGGATATAATTAACATGTCCACCTGCTAAAGCCCGGGAACATGGAATAGGAGAAGTTTACCACCGTTTATTATTACACATACATTAACTGGATACTAGCTGTTGCCCGCGACTTCATCTGCGTTTGATTTTGTATTTTGATGTGGCATTTAATTTAGTTGTAGTTGTAAAAAAATTAAAGTATTCAGTATCGCTAAGCCTCTATCTCCAACCACATTCATCAGATTACATACACTAAGTTTGGCCAAAATTAAATACATATTATAACCTGTATAGTACATAAATAATTATTTAAATTTGTCGGAGTTATGGTGTAAAATCGTCAAACACTTTCATCCCCTCTCCCAAAGGAACAGAGCTTAATGTCAGGATAAAAAGTATTCTATATTACTTCTAACACTTCCAAGAATATGTGTATAAAGTTTCATGAGGATCGGTTAAGTAGTTTTTGCGTGAAATCGTAACAAACAAACTTACATTATCATTTATAATATTAGTAAATAGAGATTTTGGGCCCAGAATAGCAAACGGTCCAGTAAGTTCCGGTCCGAGAAATCTGTACGAGATAAGATTTAGTACGAACTATTAAGATCCATGAGTCTGGAGAGCAGAAAGCTGAGAGTTTATTCAGCGTTTTGGTAACCATTCCTAGTCATTGGGAGGCGGACAGTAAGTATATAAACTTTTGGTAATGGTATATAAATTTTAATGGTAACCCCAATGAGTCGGCCACATCCAATGGTGTTTTTTGCATCCTTCGTCAAACGTGTTCTAATGATATCATGTGCTGACATTATAATCTTTGCACATACTATATGAAACTAGTTTCAAGCTTACCTTCACATTATCACAGGACATAATATATCTTATCTATTTATGCGTATACAATGGTTGCAATTTGTCGATTTGAAATTAAAGATATACAACAAAACGGTAAGTACTAAATAATACATAAGTACATGTAAAAGCCAAAGGTCACTGCATACAAAATATCGATAATTTTTGTACGTTTAAAGTTAAAATTATCTCATAGATAATTTATAGCTAAGAAAGGTTTTATGTAAAATAACTCCTAAGAAGGTAAAATGGGAGTTGAAAGTTTGTATGAAAGGCGATGGAAAACAACTTTTATTTAACTTTTTTTATCGCAGACGACGCATTTTTAAGTATATTATAACATTAATTATTTTTTTATGTTTATATTTAAAAACTTTTACACGTAGTGTTAAATACCACTTAGTCAATGAAGCTAAAATTTTAAAGTAGGTACTTTATGTGAGATATGAAATAATTTTAAATAAAATAACCTCTAAATTCTTGTAATATTCCGATTTAAGACACGAAAATTAGCATTTAGGTTAACATTTTATTAAAAATATACTTCTACTAATGTTGGTAATGATCTTTTAAGGGTGATTAAAAAAGGGAAAAAGTTTTGCTGAAAATAATAATTGTTAATTCCACGAACTTGAAATTCACACATAGCGTAGACCCACAGCGCTGCTGAAATGTTAGCTGTAACGACCATAAACACATGTTGGTGAAAATAAACGTTTATTTAAAATCAAGTTTAAACGGGGACAAAGTCATCCTGTAAAAACCTGAAAGCCTGCGAGTTCTACATAATGTTCTTACAGGCGTGTGAAGTCTTCCAATCAGCATCTGGCCAGTATTATGCACAACGCCCTAAGACTTTCTCATTCAGAGAGGTGACCCGTGATGTGTAGTGGGTTGATAATTGCGAATGGCGATGGGGAGGTAGTATCAAAATTTAGATGTTCAATTTAACGCGAGCTTCAAGCGCGTTGAATTCTTTCTGTTGGTTGTACTTATTAGACGTGTTATTTATATTCTTCTACATTTTCCGCCCATGTTAGGTAACCCCGCAGCTCGTAGATCGATAGAGGCAAGTACAAGAGTTATGACGGTATCCAGTAATAGTCGAGCTTTTTGTGTCAGAGCTCGTCCGGGGAGGTAATACCTCTATGGTATACCCTCTATGCACGTCACTGGGTATTACCTACCGCCATACTCATTTCTGTCAAAGCCAAAGCTTTCAAAATGCATTCAGTTATAGGTGCATAAAACCAAAATCTAATCCAGGTTTTTTTTGCAATGATTTAAAAAAGAATTTCAATTTTAATCATTTCGTTTATAAAGAGAGTTGCTTAGATAAAATAGCAGAATGAATAATGATGATTATTTGTAAGAAGTGACAATCGATGACCAAATTACTGAACAAATGCGACAGATAGTTCTATATAAGGAAATCTTATTAAATTCCAGCAGCGGGGATATTCAATACGAAGCAGACATTGTGTGTGCTCGCGTCGCAATCTTGCGTAACTCCTGGCAGCCTTGCGAAGGACGTGTGTGTGGCCGCAACGAAAAATACCCGCGCGTTTCATACGCGCCTCGCTCGCTAATGGGCACGGCATAGACAGGGTTGATTGATAGATACCGCTTAGAAAGGAAAAGATAAGCAGGTTTTGTTTATCGCAGAACCGATGGCCTTTGAGGCAATCGGGTTCTGGAGTGAAGATTGCGGTGTGGGACGAGCAATGAGAAAGGTTGAGAACCCTATTTTATAAGTATAAGCCGTGCGATGGCCCTCGACGTCAGTATGTACTTAAACATTTGGTCCGGGAATAGATAATGAAAATTGAGAGTAGAATGTAAATAAATTAATCAAATAATTATTGTTTTGGTGGAATTAAGTTATAGATATTCCTGAGGTAACTTTTGAATTACGAGAGATTAAAGTACGTGACGTATAAATTTCTAATATTAATATTATAATGAATAGTTATTTAAAAAATAACAAGTTTATAAAGGACTTGCTGAGCCCACGTTGTGTGAGTTCATCATAATATACTTTTCCAACTTGTTATTTTCTTTCTGGCATTAAAGATTGTTACACGTAACTTAGTTAGTAGCCACAGCTTTTAAATATATGTAACTCGTAAAATTTTTTGCATTTATTCTCTACGATATTTTTATTACGATGGTTCATGAGTTTGAATCCAGAATCAGGAATCCAGAATCTAATACCAATGAAATTTTATTTAAAATTTTTAGAACAAAAAAGCTAAGAACCTCCTTAACGGGCGCAAAAAAGTCCCTATTAGAATTGAGAATGACCAACTACTGTATTCTTACGTTGTAGAAATAAATAAAAACTTGGAATCTTTTTCATAGTTTTAATTTATTCTTCGAGTTTTGAGTCTTAGAGTCTTTTGCCGCTAAACGATGTACGACGCGAATACCTACCTCATATTTATTAACGATAACAGTAAAAGCCACTAACGGTGATCGCACATCATATCGCTGATCGCAGCATACATCGAAGAAACACATTTCATAATCATATTCAGCTTATTAACATCCCAATACTAGGCATTTTTTTGCAATTTCTATTGCATTCTTTGGTGAACCCAAAGAATGTATCAGAATATTTTTTTATATTTTTAACAAAATGTGTTTACCCCCACTCGTAGGAAATATCAGTATAAAAATTAATAACAACCAAAATACTCAGTAATCTATGCATGCATACATTATTTTTAATCCAAAATTTTAATAAATAACCAAGATAAACGGACTTCAAATTTTCGTTAGAGATTGCAGTTACTAGTGTTGTTAGAGGTAAGGTTGACAGAACTTCAACTATTAATAATTTAATCTATTTGGTTAACACAGCGAAAATTTTATGTCATTCTATATCTTATTTCTGACTAATTGGTTGCCTATATTACGATTCAGGTCTCAGGTCGATGCATAGTAACCGATCAGCTATACACAGATACTCCGATACTATACAGACTCCGGTTTGTCTGCTTGTCATTTTGATGACAATGGCTAGACGAGCCAAATCTTTCAGACTTTCGACACCGTAACGAGCGTATACCTATTACGTATTGTTTGGTATTGGCAACTAAACGACTGTAATTAAAATACAATACCTACTTCCATTACACTTATTATGCTTTCAATTAGTTATTTTCTGGGTTCCGTAGACAAATAACACTCTAATTTAAATTCTTTACTAAAGGGAAAAGTCTAAGAAGTTTAATCATCCAATATATTTGCTACATAATGCTTTTCGGAATAAAGCCCCAGCATGATTATTCTGGGGTCATTACGGGTCGAGTTTTATCTATTCAGCTAAAAATTAGCACTTGATTCCAATCTCACTTGATGATAAGAAGATGCAGACTAAGATGGTGCCTTATCAAAATTAAGCTAAATTTGCTATACTCCGCGAAAAGCAGGAGAAACTGATTAAGACGGACGGAGAAGCAAATTAAGCTTAATTTTCATAATATATCATGGAATCCCACAAAGTAACGCCTGCTTCTATCTAATGGAATATATTATATTAATATATTCTCTACGTATATTGAACCCACATTTATATTCTCTTTCCACGCAGCATCGTACAAGAATGCTCAATCGCATACCCATCAGAAAAACCTATCAGAAACCTATCAGATAAACTTACCCTGCTTAGGAGTTACTGTTACATGTTTTCTTATATTATGAAGTAAACGACTATGATTGAAATATAAAACCTTTGTTTAATAATACATATTACGTTTTAAGTTAATTATTTTCAAAGGTTCCATGGAAAACTCTCAATTTAACTAACATCTCTACAATAATTTTTATTAGTGTTTTTTCCTATACTTGGAGGAAATATCAATTTTTATAAATTTAAAATGCATATAAAATTTTTTTCGGAACCGAATGGATTTGAACCTGCGACTCTCTGGCAATAGCGAAATTTTTTATATGCATTTTAAATTTATAAAAATGTCTCTACAATTTTTTGTTCTACGAAAAAGATCTGACTTTGTTATCCAACTAGCAAGAAATTAATATTTGCTACATTGTTAGGTCGGTGCCAAGTAAAAAGTAGAGATTAAAAATGAGTAGTTACTATTGATCATATCCTTCGTATACCTTTTTATGTAGAAGCAAGGAAAGTACCAATAGTTTCTACATTTTACTTGGCACCGGTAGAATATACGACTACGGTCTAATTGAGAAACCCTTCCTTTTTTGAATCGGTTAAAAATACCTATTTTATGGGTTAAAATGATGACGCGGTTATTAAGTCTTGTTTTCTAAACCTTTTTTAAACAAAATATAGCGTGTATGAAAAATTAAATAGGAAAAAGTTCTTGAGAACTCGTATGCATCACGACCGTACCGTAATTGCTTATTTTGCCTCATATGTTTTAACTTAATTAAATGAATGCAAGTAATATATTTACTTAAATATTTATCTGATATAATAAAAATTAGCTCTCACAATTCAGAAACATGTAATGTTTGACTTTTATGATACCTTGATACATACATTTATTATTTTGCAACTTAATGATTCACGCCACGATCTGGACGAGTTTTGAATAGTGACCACAATCAGCTAGTGTGACAACATTTAAACTGGAGCACTCGTACTATTAGAAAAATATACGTGTAACGTAATGCATCCTAAAGTTTATTGTACACTATCGCATATTATCGCGTTAGAAGTGTATTGATGCAGAATTGTTAAAAAAAATACCTAATATATAAGCATTTCAAAATAATAATAATAATTTTCCAAAAATATCTAGCTATCCTTTAAAATTATCTAAAGAACTTACGTCGTACATATAATACGTATTTGCACCTTTAACGTATTTGCTTATGCTATGTCATATTTAAGAAAATGTTATATACTGTATGTTATAGTTACGTGAAAAGGCAATAACAACGACGATATGAAATATTCTTCAACTCTTAAGCACGCATTAGAAAAATATACACTTCAATGAGAAGCAAGCAAGATGATGTAGACACCTTTATTAACAATTCCAATACCTACTGAAACATTCCTCCACAAATCTTGCAATTCTTGCAGATCTTGCAGCAGTCGGCGATCTCATAAGCTCCGCTTATGTTTATTTTAAAGCACACTTCTATTGAGGGTGCCGTGGCCCCGTGTCATTTGTGACAATACAGGTAGGTTGAGGTTCTAATAAAATAACATATTAGTAAGAGAGAAGACATCTATCTAATCAAAATCAAAACTAGTGAAGAGAGAAAACGATAACAAGACATCAAGACAAAAGAAGTATCGATAGCTTTGAATACTAATTTAATTAAGCTCGAAAGGCTGCAAGCATGTCTTCCTATACAGCACTTCAGATGTCGTTAAACCTTTAACCAGGCGCTATCTACTAATATTGTTTAATATGCTTGCTTGTAGCTTAACGAGTAAGCATCAGTAAGTTTGTAAAAACTAATTTGCAAGCCACATTCAAATGTTTTCGTCGAGACTATTTTTGTAGAGCACCGTGAAGATCTTGTAATACACCTGAAGCGGGCTAGAATCTAAAGAAAAATTGGTGTGACCGCGATGTTTCATAGCCCCGGTCGAATTGCACAAGTAGCGCCTTTGTTTACGTGGCATTGTCCAGCCAGACCATCGGCCATACCCGTACGTGCGTACTTGAATATATTTAAATTTGGAGATGCGACCAGGATGAGGCAAGCGTACAAGCGCACTATAAATGCCGTTTGTGCCCAACAGGGGGTACAGTTCACAGCTTCTAGCACCCCTGTGCACATCACATCATACCAAACAAAAACAAAATGGTCTTCAAGGTACGGAATTCAAATGGATTTTCGGTGAAGTGTTTACTTAAAGTGCAGTGAAAAGTGTCAAAAAAGTGCATCAATTTTGCGAACTAAATGTTTTATTTTAGTTTAAAATTCGGAACAATTTAATAAATGCGTTATTAGTGCAGCGGAAAGTTAACTGTGTTACACATACCTTCTAATTAATATCTAAATAGATGGGATTTCAGGGAACACGCTGACGTCTTTTTTTGTTCTAGTTGGTGGTCTTCTCTTGCCTGGTGGCTATGGCGTATGGGAGCGCAGCGTACGCAGCGGCACCTGTTGCCTACACCGCACCAGTCGCAGCAAGGCTTGAAGAGTTCGATCCCCTGCCACAATACCGATTCGGATACAACGTAGCGGACTCTCTTACCGGTGACTACAAGAGTCAGTCGGAGCAGCGCGATGGAGACTTTGTGCAGGGACAGTATTCCCTTGTCGAGCCTGACGGTACTCGTCGCGTTGTGGACTACGCTGCTGACCCTGTCAATGGTTTCAATGCTGTTGTCCGCAAAGAACCCCTTGTGGCTGCCGCTCCTGCTGTAGTCGCTGAACCCGCAGTCGTGCCTGCTCGTATTACTGCTGCCCCTGTAGTTGCCCAGCCCGCTCCAGTTGTGGCAGCGCGCTACGCTGTCGCACCCACTGCCCGTTATGCTGTAGCCCCAGTTGCCGCCCCAGTGGCTAGATACGCTGCTGCTCCTTACGCTCAGTACGTCTCTGCCCCAGCTGCCCCACTTGTAAGCGCTCAGTACGCTGCCGCTCCTTACGCTCAGTACGTCTCCGCTGCTGGTGCGCCCATAGTAAGCGCCCGTTATGCCGCTTCTCCAGTTGTAGCTGCACGTTACGCCAGCCCCTACGCAGCTTATACCGCGCCTGTTGCCACAGCATACAGCACTCAGGTGTCGTCTTACACTGCCGCTGCACCGTTCGCTGCATACACAGCAGCAGCCCCAGTAGCCGCTGCATACACAGCGGCAGCCCCAGTGGCCGCTGCATACACAGCGGCAGCTCCAGTGGCTGCTGCTTACACGGCAGTCGCACCCGTAGCCGCTGCGTATACCGCGGCTGCACCTGTGGCCTACACTGCCGCTGCTCCCGCCCGATACGCAGTGCCAGCGGCATACGCCGCCCCCGTAGCAGCAGCGCCCGCCCGCCTTGCCGCCGCCGCTCCGGCGAAACTAGTCGAAACTGCCGCTGCCGGATACCGTTACCCTTAAAGAAGACCTTCAGCTTGACGGCTCATTTTAACAAAGACTTGTATATAGCTAAATAAAATTCTTATTTTGTTTACTTTTGGATTTTTATTGCCTTACTAATATTAATAATGCGAAAGTGTGTTTGTTTGTGTGGATTTTTCACATAGATTTAGTTGAAAGGACGGAGAGTAACATAAGCATTTTATCCCAGGAACACCAAAGGTTTTGCATAAAAATAAACGTAATAAACGCTCCGCGTTTAGCCAAGCCAATGCTTTTTATTTGCATCAAACATTTAGTATAACGGACTGGCGTACTAATCGGCGCGCGGCGTATTATAACTCAGGTCTCATAAAAAACAAAAATACACTATTCCGCATAATACTTTACTAGCTGACTTGAGTTGGAGGAGCTGAGCTGAGTTGCACAACTTCGTTGCACCAAATGGGTTATTACCGGAAAACACAAATGAGATGACATTTTCTCAAAATGAATCCTAGCTAGATCGATTTGTCGCCCCCGAAACCACCTGTATACTAAATTTCATGAAAATCGTTGAAGCCGATTCCGAGATTACAATTATATATGTACAAGAATTGCTCGTTTAAAGATATAAGATTTGGAACCAACAAATTTATATTATTACTTTAAACAAGTTCCTTTACACTGTACAGTTTAAAGCTTTCTTGAAAGAGGAAAACATATTATATTGAAAACGTTGTAAAAAAACACATACATATTTACTAAAGAAATTATTATATGAACTTATTATTGTAATAATAATAAGTTCAAATAATAATCTGTAATAATAATGAATGATTTATTTTTATTTTATTTTTAGGGAGATTGAGTTGGTATTTTGATTATTATTTGGTGTTTGAGAAAAATACTCAATACAATAGTCAATAATCTCTATAGGTACTAAACGTGGTTGACGAGCCTAAAGGAAGAGCCTTTTTCACAATATTTTCCGTAGCAAAAGATTCCACTACCACTATTTTAAGACCTGTTAATTTAGTTTAGTTTAGTTTAGAGATTTAGGTTCGGCATAATACGTATTATCTATTTGAATATCCTTTATCGCTTGGTAAAGAGATATAATGGTTATAGCCACCTTGCAGCTCTAAATAAGGGTTTTCTTTGTATTTGACTTGTATAATCACATCGTTCGTAAGCAGTAAGATCGTCTCTATGTGACCTGTAGAGCATCTTTCTTATCTGGTTTAGGAAAACTTGGCACGGTGCCAATTTAGTTGTAAGTAGCCTAGAATGAACGTCATTAAGATTTCGTTGAACACATTTTGTAATTTGTTGTCTGTGACTATGTCTCTAAACTAAATTGAAATGTCTAAAATTAGTAATTTTTACGATGATTTCCATGGAATTAGACTTTTTTGATTTTTTTGGCCTTTATTCCGCGGAAGCGTTTCCGTGGCCAGACGATTGGTAGGAACACCAATTGGTGGGGCTTTAGTCGATACGAGTCCGACATAATCACAATTTATTATTTCTGAATTTTCTCTGGTGTGGTCTGGTGGGAGGGTTTAGCCGTGGCTAGTTACCTTAACGACACAGCCATGCCGCCAAGTGATTTAGTGTTCCGGTGCGATGTCGCGCAGAAACCCATTAGGGGGATCACTACCATACTTCCTAACAGGTTAGCCCGCTACCATTTAAGACTTCATTATCACTTACCATCAGGTGAGATTGCAGGCATGGGCTTACCTGTAGTTAAATCAAAATAAAAAAAATACCTCGTAATTTTGAACACAATTTCACAAAAGGCTTTCATGGAGCTGAACACATACGACACAGATTGATACATGCAAGGAACACGTCCACTAGCGGAGTATTGCTCTGTTTAAAGGCGATGGTTTTCCTCTTACCAGCAGGTGAACCATCTTCTTGAACCACCAATTATTAACATAAGAAAAAAAGGTATTCATCAATCAATCAAACAATTTTTATTTTGCTTGATTATGGTACATGCAACATATCCTGCCAAGATTGGCGTGCAAAAATTATTCGTTAATGATTATATCAATATTCTATATTAAATAACAAGTAACATTTAAATAAATTAATTAAAAGTAAAAACACATAAAAAAAAGGAAATGAAAATATCAGATTAAATAAAACGTTTATACTTAATAAATAAAATGAATGTCTATAATTATAATAATTTTCCATCCAAAAGTTTATCAAATAAAACTGATTTGAAACAGGGAAGATCAATTTTGATGCTTTAAGTATTTGAAAGTATACTTTATCGCTGGCAATAATTGACACGATTATCACTAACTGTCATAAAAGAGAATGATTTTGAGCATGCTCTAATGCTACTTGGTGGAATTTTTCGATACAATAAGAATTAAACATAATTGACTACTCTTACTCGTTAATTCGCTTAAAACTCCCTAGAAAAGACATATGTCCAGCACTTCGGACGTCTATCGGTTGATATGATAAATAAACAAATAAAATAAATAAATAAATATACTACGACAATACACACATCGCCATCTAGCCCCAAAGTAAGCGTAGCTTGTGTTATGAGTACTAATATGACAGATGATTTTTTATTTTTTTTTATGAATAACATACCTAAATATAAATAGGAACACCCAGACACTGAGAAACATTCCTAATTATACCACAAACATTTGCCAGTTGTGGGAATCGATCCCAGGGACTTGGACACAGAAAGCAGGGTCGTTGCCCACTGCGCCAATTGGCCGTCGGTGCGATGATGATGAATTTATAATTTCTCCAATCTTTATACTCCACAGCAGATCTTCGGCAATGTACTCTCTAAGCACGTTTAGCTCCGACACTGAAGCACCCATAACCCCGTCTCTAATTATGTCCTCTGCAGTTTGGTTGCCTGGCAGGCATCGCTTTTTAGCGATAAGGCCGCCGATTGTACAATTAAAGTTTAATGTGTCGTTTTATGTCGTTTTTGTATGTCTTTCTTGGTGTGCAACAAAGTAAACTTTCTTCTTTCTTTCATCCTTAGGAAATTTTGACATTTGATAATTGTTAAGTGAAATATTGGAATATTATTACATGCAACAGTTAAAGTACCTACGTGGGTAAACTCTGCTAAATTCGTTGGTTATTACATGCATGTGGGTGAACTCTGCAAATTTCCTAAGTTCGTGCCGGAATTGAGATATGACCTGTAGTTGAATATTCTACCATACTAACGCAATACAAGGATAGTATTGTTATAGTAGAGTCGCTTAAATAGTCGCTATTTAACTAATAACTCCTCCTTAGCGAAATTAATATTTAATCTAATCCAAAAACTTCAGATAACGATTGAATTGGTTAGTGATTTCCTTTTCCTTATCTTCCCTGTCGATAATATCCATACTAATATTATAAATACGAAAGTGTATTTGATTGTTTGTCCTTACATTAATTAAGCCCTAATGAACTTTATTTTTGGCAAGTTGAAAGCACGTGGAATAAGGTAAGCTAATTATTATCCCACAATATACATCGATATACGTCTCTCACAGGAGAGATGGTGCTCATTAGAACAGCGTCTGTTCTCTAAAACCATCAGCGAGTTGGTGGGCTTTAACGGCTGTTACCACAATTAAGTGATATTTTTTTTTTAATCTTTATAAACGAGCGCTTGACTGCAATCACACCTGGTGGTACGACGATGCAGCCTAAGGTGGAGCGCGCTTGCCTAGAAGATGCCTAATCACTCTTGATTTGAAGGTACTCATTTTGTAGGTACTGGGGAAAATGGAAGCTGGAAGGGCATTCCAGATCCTAGCGGTGCGGATCAGAAATGAAGATGCGAAGCGCTTCGTACGCGTCCGCGGGACTAATAACAGGGACCGACGGCTTAACGTGCTCTGTGACTCACAGGGGTTGACACTGGCTAACTATGCTCTGTGGCTGAAAATTATTTTATAGAACATAGACTACACCTTATATAATTTTTGCCCCGACCCGGGATTCGAACCTAGGACCTCTTGATCTGTAGTTGAACATGCTATCCTGTAGACCAACGGGGCAGTTAATGGTCTTAAGGCGACATTGAAAACAATTTCAAAACATTTTCATGAATCAGCTGTTAACATTGCCGATATTCTAGTCGGCGCGTGCTCTATATGAAGAAAGCATTTTATAAATCGTAACAGTGCGTCGCGTCGCAGGTGTAACTTTCTTCAATGAGCCACCCAGTATTGTGCTCACGTCCCGAGTTACGTATTGATGTACACTGGTATAAAATGTGGGGCTGCCCGAGGGAAGGCACAGTTCAACCTCGGCCACTGCGCATCCTCATCTAAGCAACCAACCATGAACAACAAGGTGAGATTTCGATCATTTCATAAAAAATATAAAACCGATGCTTTTATTTTTATTTCCTTAAAAAGGTTTCCTTTTTTAAAAATCTAAAATTATGTGTTATATAATTATTATTATTTTAAAAAATAACAATGCTTCATTAAAAAGGTAATTTCCGCTTTATCATAAAAAGCAAACACATTAATAAGGTTGCATTTTAAATTATGAATTACATTGCATTAGCATTTTCGTAAATCAGTTTTAATTTTTTTGGCTTTATATAGTCTTTTTCCCCTTCAACAATTCATAATGTCAATGGGCCCTAAAGATATCCCTTGGGTCATGCTTAAAGCCTTATATTTTATCAGAATATACTAGATCAAGTTTAAAAAGTTTGAGTGTTCGTGTCCTTTAATTACAAAAGAGTACGAGTTAAAATTTCTTAATCCAAATAAACATTCAACTGTATCGAACATTAAACAATCAGGACAGTTGTCGTTATTAAAGCGGCCTAGACCTAGGCTGGCTCACAGGCGTTGCCATTTATCGTTCTGCACACGGTCATCAAATCTACCACGACGCACGACCGATTGACCAATACTCTGTCACTGGATGATTTGCGACATAGCCACAACTAACGTTCCTCATAACGTATGTGATAATGCTAGATAGCGTATTAACAAAAACTTGAATGGGCTAAACAGTTTGTTTAATACGTAATCGGTTTTATACCCGAACACTTAATCGTTTTTCAGAACGGTTTGTCGTTAGGGTGTCGAGTGTTGACTGCGTCTGATACCAGGCAGGATCTGCCCTTTTTTAAGTAACTTTATACGTATAATTCGACGGCGTTAGTTGTATTATGTCTCCAAATGTTATAACTATAATGTAGAGACAGTAACAAATATGTTTGCTTTTGCTCTGCCCACACTATCTGTTTGGCAGACAAAACAAGGCTTTGTAAAGGAGCTTTTTTAGATTAGTGCTTAAATTATGTAACTCTAATGAGCACTTAAATAATATATTTAGAAATTATGGGATACATTGATCAAAAGATTACTTTACTAGAAGTTAATTGCACATAAGTAACGTCTGCATATTAAGTAATTATGTTGGAAAAGAGCAACTGCTGAGTTTAATGCCGGCTCCTTCTCGGTAGAATATGCCTTTCTTATAATGTAGTCCACTAAATAATTCCTTTTTTTAATAAACTCACCACGCAATTCAAGCATTAATGCACTAATTTTTGGCTTACTTCCTTAAAAACTAATCTATTATTATGCTGGACGTATAAAGTTACGAAAACCGACCCTTTCTTTGAGTTGGACCATGTCGCAAGTGAGCGCATGTATTCAGTACGGCAAACAACCCGCGCATATCAATGCGTTGGTGTGAGCACGACGCGGCGTCCTGATTGTGTAATTGATCGTTTGATAGCTTATTTCTTTGACTATTAGCTGATACCAAAAAAAAAGGTACACATTTTGTGAATTATATATCTAAATAAAATGAAATGTGAGCTACCACTCTCTTCTATGATTGCAGACTGATTAGCAGGGCAAAGTATATATGAAATGTTATCAATGACTTTTGTGCATCGTCAAATTGGACATCTTTTGTTTCAGATTGTAGTATTCATCTGCGTAGTAGGTATTGCCTACGGTAGTGTCCTAGCCCCAGTCCCATTAGCTGCACGCGTAACTGATGTTCTACCTCAATACTCCTACGGCTATGATGTCCAAGACTCCCTAACTGGCGACTACAAGGGTCACCAAGAACAAAGAAACGGCGACCTAGTGACCGGCTCGTACTCAGTTGTAGACCCTGATGGTACGAGGAGGATTGTTGACTATACTGCTGATCCGTTGAATGGGTTCAACGCGGTGGTCCGTCGTGAACCGCTAGTCGTCGCTGCTGCTAAAGTGATTGCCCCAGCGCCAATTGTAGCTCCGGCTCCGCCACCTGTTTACGCAAGAGCACCCTTCTTCGCTCCAGGGCCCGCACCACTTCTAGCCCCAAGACAACCCTACTACTTTTAGATGAATTAATACAATTTTGTTGTGTTGCTGTATATACCTACCTATTAATTGATTAAGTACTTTTTTTATAATTGTTATTTATATTATTAAATGAATTGAAATTTACTGTTGTTAACATTAGTTTATGTATAGTTTATGTAATCTACGTTATTAGATTAGTTCAGAGAGGCAGTCAACGCACCAATTTGTAGTGCTATTCACACGGCTATTTATCACAGACACTTATTCACAAATTTGAGGGAACAATGCGGGAAGAGATCAGTTGACAGATATTTACAGTTTATGCACAAATGTCACTCAACCCTTTTCCACTAATCGATAACCCGAGGCCTCACGAAATAGCGATGTGCCTATATCACGACAGAGATCAAAGGCCTATAACGGGAGGGTTTGGTCATAATCACACCCCACAAAACGACTGTCAGCCATTTTGTGGTAGCAGTATATTTACAATTTACAAAAGACGATGCATTTTTTCTAAACGATATATATTTTTTTAATCTTTTTTTTTTATTTATTTTCTAGTCTAGTTTATGCATTAGCATGAAGTTATTTTTATGCTCATTATCTTTTATAAACCTGCAGTATGTTTTTAGCCAGTTATCTTAATCCTATGGTAGCTACTTTGTGAAAAGATCGTCTTTTGTACTCTTTTTCATCACAAAAAATTTAAGAAATTAAAGGAGAGTTTGATATTTTCTTAAAAACCAAAATTAAAACAAAATATCGAGTATAATTACCTTATTGTGAACTCAACTATAGTTTAGAATTATAAAATGTACTGCAACTTTTACTATGTGGAATAATAAGTAAGTGTCCTTAAAAATAAGCACAACGATGACCGCATTCCGGTAACATCGTGACCTTGCCTTTGTTAGCTACTTCAATTGAAAGCGAAAGTCAAAATGTCTCCGAAGCAGCGGTAGTTCAATTACCGGACCAGCCCAGTGTGACGTCACGAAGCTCCGATGGTACATATGAAACGAGACCGCTGATTCGAATCCCCTGCACCAAGTTGCTTATTTTAACAATATGAGTTTTTAATTTAGTAATTAGTAACTTTTCGTGACAGAGCTCATCCGTGGAAACACTAGAGCCATGAAGAAGTTTTTCACATTAAATTCTTCGAATCAGAACTGTTTTTATTTCAAATAAAAACTTGTAAACTTCAATGTGGTGTGGTCGTTTGACCCCAATATCTATCCACTATTAGTTTATTCACGTCGCACTGCAAAGGCCTACTTCAATTCATGGTGGCTAGATTTAACGAATATAAACACATTATTATTAGTAATAAATTATTACCGAGACGAAGGCTTAACGTGTACTTCGGGGCAAGGAAGTGGACAACGCAAAAACAATGCTAAAGAGTTAAAGACTTATATTTATTATCTTCTAATTAATTCTTCTTTATCATAAGGCTGCCGGCACAGTCAATATTATTAACAATATGCAGAATATTGCCAATAATATTGATGTGTGTGCGGGCAGCTTATTAGATGTAAGGAAAATATGCTTCGCGTAAAAAAATAAAGTTATTTATTAAATTACAAACAATATAAAGCAAAAAAAAAATGTTGTAATGTAAAATTTTAGTAACCTATAAGTCGAATATCTGAAAACCCAATGTACCTGATTTTGGAGGAGGTGGTAATGCTCGTTCTGGGCCTGGTATTACAGATAGCCCTCGCTGGCACCGTCGTTTACGTTCCGCAGGTGATGATCCAGCTTCAGGTTTACGTGGTAGAACTGAGAAACGTCTGCCAGGTGGCACGGTAGACATTCTCTTAAACAATACTTGGGTTTCAACGCCCTGAACTTCGTCCATTACACCTAAAATTTGCTTCTCACGCTGTACAATTGCTTTCCTCTCATCAGCAGTAACGGTTTCGGCTGCCATTTCTGCACATTTCGCTAGGAATGCTTGCACGCGTTCGGGATCCTGCAACTTCTTAGAAAATTCATACGCTTCCTCAACTTGGATTCGCACTTCATTCGAATTACCTTGCTGCATATCACCGCTCATTAACACAAAACAACCATTAAGCCACCAGGTGACGCTACTTGCCTCTTGAGCTTCTTTTTGGCACCGTTTCGCATAGAATTTAGCGAGTGCATAATTCTTTTGAGAACACAATAAACGTGCTAGTTCGTACATTAACCAGCACTTCATAAGCGAATTTTCACACATTTCTAGAGTAGCAATAACCTTTGCAGTAGCTTGTTTTATATCAATAAATTTATAGGGATAACTGGCCATGACTGAATCAAATGAGGTTGGTCTACCAACTGGTAATCCCATAAGAAAAGCGATACGACGTCTATTCCCCCGTTCACTGAGGGTATACGACAAGCGATGTTGGGATAAATAACCTTCTCCTACAGCACGGTACAATCGATCAGTGTAAACCTCTTTATCAGGTAGTGTACGTCGAGTTTTGATATCTAAGAACATTTGCATGCGCTCTGCTTGTGCAATCAAATCCATAACACGATTTTCACGCATGCTCTTTTCTATTTGTTTCAAAAGTCTTTCAGCTGTTCTAGCTCCTATTTCTCGTTCTTTTACCAATATAGCCTCTTTATATTTGTCTTGATGTTTTGATTCTGCCTTTTCAGCTAATTGTGTTGTGTAATACGGACGTTGCGCTCGTAACATTTCTTGTCTCTCGGTTAGTGACCGTAAAGCTTCTTTAACGAGCGCTTTTAACTTCACACTTCCCGCTGAATTTGCAGATTTCAGACGTTCATCTGAAGTTAGATGCTGGAGGAAAAATTTATCATACGCCATTGGTCCTAAATACTTCATAGCTAGTACACGAGCTAGGGTTAAATGTTTTCGTGCTTCCATTTGAGTAAGTTTTCGCTTTCGTTCCGGCTTTGGAATGCGAGAAACGTGTAATTGTTTCTGTGGTTCATCCTCATCTACGCGACCTGCCTTTGCCTCCATGTGTTTAATTAGCGGTAAGAAATCTAACATAACGCTACCTGCGTTAACACCTATGCAGTCTTGAATTGTTTCAACGCCCTGATTAATTCCTTCCATGAAATAAGGTGGCTGTCTTCGATATCTTGCACCTCTATAATTCATCACAACCGAGCGTTCAAAGTCTGACATAGTGTACAACGCCCGAGCTTGCATATTCCGGGCGTTCATGTTGCCAGGCTCCAATTTGAGTGCAAGCTCTGCGTCTGAATATGCTTGAACAGGTTGCACCGAATCAGCACATACCTGACTTCGGCCAGTAAGCAGGCGGACGTCGTCAGGAACATTGTTATAGGCTTCATCGTAAGCTGCCTTAGCTTTTTCGAACTGTTCGAGGCGTCTCAAATGCGCACCTCTCTCTCGATAAACTGTTAAAGCACCATAAAGTTGTTTTTCCTCCATTGTGCAGTATATAATGTGTAAATTATGGTATATACCAAAACAACATGTACAGATCAATAATTTTTTGATTTTGTTTGACAAATAAATATTTTAATCAAGTTTTTTTTCTGTTTTACTCTTTGTTCAATCAAAGAGGATTATACAAACGGCAGATAGCAAAACGCAACGGTCACTGACTTATATGCTACGTTTAATACATATTTTATTTCTTTAATTTTTAAGAAGGAGTTATGCTATCAGTGCATGTACTCTAAGAGGTTATTTGAACTACCTTTGATATTTTAGAGTCAAATTATTATGTTCCGGAATATGGACTGACTGACCGAGGATACTTTTAATCGTGAAAAAATTAATAGATATTCCTGAAATATGGTAGATCTTTGAATAATACACTGAATTTTATATAACTAAAATTCAATAAAGACAAAAGGGAATTTATTGATTTAAATCCTACTTTCAAACTACAACTTACAAATTTATAACCTAAGTAGAAAAGAGTTACATACAAGGCTTCTTGAGTAGAGCGCAGCCATAGGCAAAACAAGGCTAGCTAGACTGTTGTTTTTTTTGAGATAATAAAAGAAGAAACGCAATTGACATAAATAAAAATGTTTATTGGTCATGTAAATATGAATCAGTATATCCTATTCGATGTAAATCAATTTATACAGCTACCACTGGTGCTACGGGGCCCGCTGTGAATCTAGCGTACGGACTGACGTATGGGGCAGAGTACGCTGCATATCTCGCCACGGGGGCGGTATAAGCAACGGGAGCACTGTACGCTGCCACTTTCGCAACAGGTGCTGTGTAAGATGCATAAGCTAGCGGTGAGGTGTACGCAGCGGTGTATTTTGCGAATGGCGCTGCCACAACAGGTGCAGCAGCGACTGGTGTGGCGGCGATACGTGCAGGTACAACTGCTGGCTCAGCAACCACAGCTGGAGCAGCAGCAACTAAAGGTTCTTTCCGCACAACCGCATTGAATCCGTTGACTGAATCAGCGGAATAATCGACAGTGCGGCGAGTGCCATCGGGGTCCACGAGCGAGTAGGAACCTTGGACTAGGTCCCCATTACGTTGCTCCTGTTGACTCTTGTAATCTCCTGTCAGTGCATCAGCTACGTTGTATCCGAATCGGTATTGAGGGAGAGGGTCGAATTCTTCAAGCCTAGCTGCGACTGGTGCTGCCAGAACCGGAGCGGCTACGGCCACGGGTGCGCCAGCTTGGGCCAAAGCCGCGAAGCATGAGAAGATGACAATCTGTTAACAAACAATGAGCTTGCTATAATCACGAGTGAATGTCAAAAAATATCTAGGTCATACAGAGGTCTGACCAAATAGTTCAGACAATGCAATTGTCTGGAAGTTGCGGAGGGAGGAAGATACCAAAATTGGACTCAGTAGTTTGGGTCCTATGTTGTTGAAGCTTTTGTTTGAAGCGCGATAGTCAATTATAATATTAATTACTGGAGTAAATATTTTTAAGTATTCTTAGTAAACGTTTACTTGACATCCCTAGCCTATTTGAAATATCGCGACGATGTCGATACCCTGGGATCAAAGGCATCGGACTACTGTATCTCTTCTTTATACTGTGCTACAATTCTAAAGATAATTTCCTTAAAGGTCGCGTTAATGTTCTCGTTTGTCGTACTTGAAACAGTGACACGGTTTTACGAGGGCAAGACTAGAGCAGTTGCGTAAAGTGTGCACGGAGAAATTACTAACAAGTTGAGGATGCTTGTCAAGGACAGCACCGCGCTGCCTCCTGAATCTTAATAAGGCATTGTGATCGCGTGAGTAACCACTGAAAGAAATGTATAATACGTTGACGGAAGTCGGTAAAGTTGGAATTTATATGGGATTTTGTTAAGCGCTATTTGATAGGTTTAACAAATTTTCATGTGTTTCATTCAGATGTTTTTTTTAGAACGAACAGCAAATGAGTGTGTTATACTCAAGCCTCCACAAACAATGTTCTGTAGATAACGATAATGCCACCTTTTGAAACAGATTTCTTTATTTATGTTCCTGGTTCTCTATATATTCCTACAGAAATATTAAGATTATGTAGTCGTGGTAAAAAAGAGTAAAAATAATAAATCTAAATTATTATTATGTTAAAAATATTCTAATCATTAAAATTAATTACAATTTATCTTAAAATGTAATTTTTTGAAGGTAGATATTTTAGATAATTATAAATGTTATGGTCATGAAAATAGTAAAAACATTTTTTTTTTTTAATTATTAATAAGAAAATGAACTATAAGGTCTTGCATTACCTTAAAAACCATTGTTGTTTGGATGAGTTGATGAAGCCAAGTATGACTATGCTCCTGAAGAGTTTGCCGTGGTATATATAGTGAAGCTGGTTGTGACACCGAACCAAGTTCGCACTTAGTATTGTGTCTGCGCATCACTATGGATGTGCTCGCAATTGAAAATGAGCTGCAGTTTGTCAATGACGGAAAATCTGTTGTTCTTGACTTTCCGCCAAATATTAAGAAATTTCATAAAAGTCGAGTTTTAAAAACTGGGTTAAACTTGTAATATTATCCGTTGAGCATTGTTGCAATGCTGTGTTTCGGTCTGAAGGGTGTGGTTTCCGGTGTAATTACAGGCACGCCTCAAATTGGATGACACAGGGCGGCATTTTACAGGACGAGCTCTTTGCTGCCCTGTTAAGTGTTACTCTGTTTAAAGGCGATAGTTTTACACTTAAGATCTGGTGCTTTATCTGCTTGCTCCGTCAATTATTACTATAAAAAAATTAAAACAAAACAAGGAGAAGAGTCTTCGGATTGTTTACGAGTGCCTGTTTGAGAGCGACAAATTGAAAAAACGATTCGTCTTCTTCCTCATCAGCTAACAAAGAATAGAGTCCCTATGTTGTGCCTTAACTTTAACGACATATTTGAGCTAGCTTGTCAAACGGATCCTTGTGTAAAGCAAGGGAGAGCTAGAGCTAGAGTTTATACAGGCATTGTTGTTGTTTTTTTAATTTAGCTTTTGTATAGAACAAACCTCAATGAGCGAATGGCTCTTGACCTTTGCCTCGGTTATGGTAAATGCTTAGATGTCAAATACCTTGTTAATGCATATCTCCGCATTTTACAGTATGGATTACGATTTCTGTCAGCGTGGTGCTGCTTCAACTGCTTCAACCACTGCATGTATACAACGGGAAGTCGAAGGCTGCGACACGGAAGAATAAATATTCTTTCCGCATATCCTTTGATCACATCCACTGGCAAAGAAAGAGAGTGAACGTAATAACTGTTTAGGTAGGTAACTACCTAATTTAAAATCACATTTATCTGATAAGTTCGGTAAGAAAAAACTATTTACTTTGGTGACGCCGAGGTGCTATCATACCAGCAGGTCTAAATCCGCGATGAGTTTGCAAATTCGTATACTCTATATATAACTCGATAGTAAAAGTGGCGCCGCACTTTCTGTCGCAGTCGCAGTCGCAGTCGCAGTCGCAGTCGCAGTCGCAGTCGCAGTCGCAGTCGCAGTCGCAGTCGCAGTCGCAGTCGCAGTCGCAGTCGCAGTCGCAGTCGAAGTCGCGGTCGCAGTCGCAGTCGCGGTCGCAGTCGCAGTCGCAGTCGCAATCACATACACAATCCTTTCACTATCACTATCATTATCACAATCACCATCACTATCACCTTATACAGATACATATTATACTTATAATATACACGTAGTCCACCACGCTGGCCCAGAGCAGATTGATGGACTCCAGACACCTTAGACATTATGTATCACTCTCAAGCATGCAGGTTTAATCACGATATTTCCTTCACCGTTAAATCAAGTGATATTTTTATCGCGCTATCACCGCTTAATATACATATATAATATATAATATACACATAGCCCCGGCTAAGTTTGTGGACTCCTCTTAGACCAGCACGGCTAGCATGGGCAGAGGACAATTATCTCCTCGGGGAAAGGATAAAAATATATATTCTCCCACAACTTTATCAACTCTCCGAGCACTGGCGCACAAGTGAAATTAAAATCCAAATAATATATTTGTAATAATAAACAGATGTACACTTCTCCTATTCCATATTCCCGTGCTTTAGCAGGTTCTTTATATCACTTGACAGGGGATATAATTAACTTTTCCACCTGCCAAAGCACGGCGACAGGGGAGAGCAGAAGTTTATCATCGTTTGACATTACTCGTGGACATATTTCCCCCGGCCAAAGCATGGAGAGAAATTAAAGGGGAAAAACTATTTTTTTTTTGACATTTTAAACAGAAAATTTTATCCCAGTCTTTGTGGTCTGTCAGAGGTGGGTTTAAAATTCTAATAATTAATAAAAGTCGAACAAAAACATGTCTCGTGCTTTCTGGGGCTCTTATTATTCAGCTGAAATGGAGAAATCCGAACGAAAATTACATATGCGATCTATACGTGACGCCAGTAATCCGTTCGAATTTACCGATGCCGTGTTTCAACACTTGTTTCGGAAGGGAAAAATTGTGTGCTGCACTTGTGCGAAGAGCTTAATGAGGCACTTAAACCACTTTATGCTGTCGTTGGACTACCAGTATCACACACAGCACATAAAAGCAACTTGTTATTAAGTACCTAAAATCACCTTGTGCAAAGACACCATTTCTTTATGAACGTAGGTTTAAAAAAAGCATGGCTAATCTATTTTTTGTCTAGGCTCTCACATCTTTAAGGCTATTAGCGGACAGTCGTTGTCAGCGGGGGACAAGTCAAGACCAGGGGATGACATGAAATCGACCAACATTTCCAATTGTATCTTATTACTTCTTGATCTGAATAAAATAGTACAAGATCAATAATTTGATATGTAAACAAAAAGATCTTAGTGATTATCGACTGTTTACTTTCTCTGTAAAACATTCATTATGCTTCCTAGGTAGTCACTTTTTGCACTCATTTTATTTTCACGAAATAGGTACGCTTTATTACACTTTTAAAAATCTAGAATAAATAATATAAACACACAACCAAAGACGTTTATAGATAAAACAAACTATAAAAAACTTAGACATCTAAAACAAAACATAAATCGCAAAATTTGTTTGCCTAAGCCATGAGCACTGATTAGAATAAGTACTTTGCGAAAATTACGAATCTCATTTGCTTGGCGTCGACTTTCAATACAATCTAATGAGTACGCTTTTTCTAATAAATAATAGAATATGAACAAACGAGCCATGGTTTAAATATTACATAGTTATAATTAACTTAAATGTAACAAAAATAACTCATTTTTACTTAAATGTAATTTAATAAACTTTAAATATTTTAATTCACTACAGAACTCGATAGCTCTTGATTAACTTTTTGTTTGACAACTTGACACGAGCTTCGAAGGAGAGTAATTCGACGATCGAGGCATATATTTCCTTACAGAATACCAAACATCACCGCATAATGTCAAATTAGCCCGAACATGCAGTTTATATCTCCGCCGCATCCGGCAGTGCGGCGCCACCTTTACTATCGAGTTATAGAGAATACGAAGTTGCAAACTCATAGCGGATTTTGCTGTCGAGTTACAAAAACGTCCTTCCAGAATAGCCCTGCAGGGCACGTTTGGAACCCTACTAGCTTTAGTTTTAAGTTACCGAATGCAGTTAACACCATCACTAACATAACTTTAACATGTTAAATGTATGAACGCTTCATAAGTGCCTGTGATAAAGGCTACATGAATAAAACATTTTTGAATTTGAATTTGAATTGAAATTTGATATAATGTCATATTATGTTTTCTTTATTATAGCTATATCCTCAGTTGAAGAACGTGGTGATTTTTTTATTTGCCTTTCCCCACCTAAAACGTTGGTGCAGCATATGAATAAGTGAAATGATTAATAAAGATTAGATTATAATATAACATCAAGCTACGACTCATGTTTAAGGAGGACCTCAGCTACTAAGTAATAATTAAATGTTAATATATTTTGCATTGATTCACGATTATGTTACACAAATGATTACTTATAAAGTGAAAATAAAACAAAATATGCGTGATAATAAATATTTATAATTACATGTTATCTACATTTTGGTAATCAAGTTGCAACAGTTTTAATGGTGGTAAACAGGGGATGAGTACGCAACAGGTGCATGGTGTACCACCGGAGCAGAGTGGACAAGCGGGGCGGCGTATGAAACTGGAGCGGAATAAGACACGGGCGCAGCGTGGGCTACTGGAGCAAGCTTGGCGACGGGAGCAGCGTACGCGACAGGTGCAGCAACAGCCTTCACGCCAAGAGCCTCCTTTCGTACAACCGCGTTAAATCCGTTGTGTGGGTCAGCAGTGTAGTCAACCGTACGCTTGGTTCCATCGGGGTCAACTACAGAGTAGGAGCCCTGTACAACATCACCATCCCGGGTTTCGTGCTGGCTCTTAGAGTCACCGGTTACACCATCTTGTACATCGTAGGCAAAGCTGTATTGTGGGTTTGCGTCGTATTCATCGACGGCGACCTTAGCTACGGGAGCTACGGCGGCGTATTTAGTGACTGGTGCTGCGTAGGCCACAGGGGCGGAGTAAGCGACTTTCGGGGCAGCAGCGTAAGCAACTGGAGCGGTGTGGTATGTTGGAGCAGCAGCGTAAGCTACCGGAGCGGTATGATATGTTGGAGCGGCAGCATAAGCTACGGGTGCCGCTTGGTATGCTGGAGCAGAGTAGGTGATTTGTCCAGCTGGGACAATGCCGGCACTGGCTGCGGCCACCAAACATGTGAAAGCGACGAACTGTAAACAAAATAAATATTTTCCATCATTTATTTTTTCAAAACGGGTATTTAATATTTATCTAAAGTAAAATTTAACTCTCTAGATTATTTGAATAATAGGACCTAGTCAAGATCGGAACGGATCCTGGTTAGGTCATCCATCTATTGCTATCAGATTTAAATTCTCAAAAATAATATTAACGTTTCAATACGGTAGCGTATTGAGGCTTGAGCGAGGTCCATCCATGATTGCCTCAATCCACCTCTTACAGCGTATCACTCAATATGGCGACGTTTCATTTTGCTTAAAAATTAAAAACACAAAATAATTTTTATAATCGAAAATATTTCGCACCTTGAACATTTTAGCAACTGTTATGGAAGAGCGAATGATCAAATATGATGTAGAAAAGAGTTGGACCAGCGATTTTATACACTGAACAAAGCGCCTCGGGCGAGAGCTTACTATGTAGTATTACGCGATGCGACTCCCGCTACGCGATCCGATGACAAGTTCCGATCAGCAACACAAGTGTATCAGTTGTTATGGCACAAGGACTACTGGATGTAAATGTCATGTTCTCTTTACAGGCCCTAAATGTTATACATTGATCGATTACAATTTACTTATTAATTGGATTGTTTCCGAGAAGGTATTTATCTAATCGTAAATATTTAGTAATACCATGGAGAATAAGGAGTAAGGGTTTTAGCCAAAAACCACTTCACTGTACTCAAGCATTGGTGCTAGCCTAGCCGTGGGCTGCCGCCTTCCTTTCAGGGAAACCGAGTTCGACAGGCACTTCTAACTTTTGGAGTTTTTAATATCAACACGCACGAGACGTTTTTTATCCACGTTTCTCACACGTACTGCTAGGATGTGGAACGCCCTCCTGGTAACTGTGTTTCCTGAACCGTATAACTTGAGTACCTTCAAGGCAAGAGTGAATAGGCATTTTCTAGGCAAGCGTGCTCCAACCGAGACTGATCATTGCCTTCTACCTGGCATGGTTGTCGTCAAGCGTGTCTCTATAAAATATATAAATAGACAATTTAAATATCACTTGCTGTGAAGGAAAACATCGTGAGGAAACCTGCATGCCTGAGAGTTCTCCCCAACGTTCTCAAATGTGTGTTAAGTCTACCGATTTGCATTTTGCCAGTGCGGTGGTGGACTACGGCCGAAACCCTACTCATTCTGTTAAGAGACTCTGCAGGGACTGTAATGGGTTTATAATGATAATGATGAATGATACTCAAGATTGCGAGCTATATTCCTACTCGGTACCTTAACATAATATTACGTCATGTAGGCAAAACGATTTGCAAAGCTGAAATAACAATGGCTGTGGCACATAGCTCAGAGAACAGATCAACTTGGGTAGACCTATAGCAAAAGAGTCGCTGACAGAAGCAGCACAGGACATTTGTATTCGGCAAGCCTTAAACAATTATTTTATAATTGCAATATGTTGGACGGTCCAAGCAGTTGGGCCATCCAATCATTAGTGGAAAACCATCGACACGTGCCTATAATTGCACTAACAACCAAGCCCTTTAGACGACCACAGCAATGTTGTTTGAAAAGCATCATTTCATTTCATTTCATTTCAACAACAACGATAAACATTTATTATCGATGCGCATTTCTAGGAACTCTCGTAGCTTTAATTTTATGTTTACAAATGCAGTGTTCACCGCCATATCAGTACCGTATGTGAATAATCCCTATCCCTACTAATATTATAAAAGTCAATGTAAGTTTGTTTGTTACGCTTTCACGCAAAAACTACTTAACCGATCCTCATTAAACTTTGTACACATATTCTTGGAAGTGTTAGAAGTAATATAGGATACTTTTTATACCGACATTAAGCTCGGTTCCCTTGGGAGAGGGGATGAAAGTGTTTGACGACAAATTATAACCGATTTAAATAATTATTTTTGTACTATAGAGGTTATAATATGTGTTTAATTTTGCCGAAAATTTGTGTAGATCTGATGAATGTGGTTGGAGATAGAGGACAGAACTCCTCAGCGGACAACAGCAAAGCCCTCATTTATGGCTTAGCGATACTGAATACTTTAAATTTTTTTAGAACTACAACTAAATTGAATGCCACATCAAAAAATAAAATCAAATGCAGACGAAGTCGCGGGCAATAGCTAGTAAATAAATAAAATAATAAATTAATATGAGGCATCTTTATTTGAATAGAGTTTTGACTACGACTTCGAAGTTGATAAAACGAAATCGAATAATTGTGAAACGGTTGGTGGTCAATATAAAATGCGGCATTCATACCGATTTATACTTATTTAACATGAAGTTTTTATGTTTGAACGCGCTCATCTCTGGAACTTCCTGTCAGATTTGATAAATAATGTATGTATTATCTGAAAATTAATAATAAATAAATAAATATACTACGACAATACACACACCGCCATCTAGTCCCAAAGTAAGCGTAGCTTGTGTTATGGGTACAAAGATAACTGATGAATATTTTTATGAATAATATACATAAATACTTATAATATACATATAAACACCCAGACACTGAAAAACATTCATGTTCATCACATTCATCACACCAACATTTTCCAGTTGTGGGAATCGAACCCACGGCCTTGGACTCAGAAAGCAGGGTCGCTGCCCACTGCGCCAATCTACCGTCAATTAAAAGATTACTTGCATATCAATGACAACAAAATACCTTTCCGATTTTGAGGTTTAGATTCTATGATACAAATTATGAAACAAAATTAGGCTGGTAATAAAATATTGACATTGAGGTATTGAGTTTCATTGATAACTGTCATAATATTTATTATAGAGATTTCCTTAGGATTTCCTAAAAATCAATAACTTTGGACCAGTGGTTTCCGCATAATCTTATTTTAAGATTTCAGAAGGTACTACATAAAATTTGGGCCTTTTGATATAATTATATTTTCAAATCTATGTTTGTCATAACATTTTAGCTTCAAAAATGTTAGCTGTTTACGCCAGTAACTTATTAAATCATTGAATATGACGATGTTTCTAAATCATATTTTTTTAAATTATATCAAAGACCGTAATACCTACTTATTTTGCAAAATTGCAGCCAGAAGAACAAGCCTCTTTGCAAAGACGTAAATATTCAAGTTTCTTGGTACTTTTTATAATTTGGTGAAAACTAGCGGACGTTAGGTTTTGAATAAAATGTGGTGGCTCAGAAGTATGCGACCTCTCCAACGCGCGGGAAAACGAATATATGGAACCTTCCATGACACCTTGGATCAATTGACTGGTATTCAAAAACGGGAACTTCTGGCTCACCTTGCTGGCGAGTGCGATCCTTTCCGTATTCTGAGTATTAAGAAAGGTAACAACCTACATATTATTTGAACAAATAGAAGCGGCTATTCATAAGGAGTTCGTAAATGGTTCATTTACTCTTTGGAACATTTTCCACAAGCCTGTGTAATGCAAGAAGCAAATACTCCTATAATTTTCCTGCCTCCCCAAAAATAGGTTGTCTTAGAGACGTAGAACGATCTTACAACATTCTAACTATTCATCAGTGTATTATTTTTGAATTTGAAGAGTTTATGTTCCTTGATTTCATTCTAGCTTTTCATCAGTGTATTATTTTTGAATTTGAAGTATTTATGTTCCTTGATTCCATCAGATAAGTCGAACAAACAGAGAGACAGCTTGACCGACAACTGACTGAACTGAACTCTGTGACCTCGTATCGTTATGTTAATTATAATTTATGGCCCATGGGAACAGGAGTCGTACGTGGACTCCAGCTAGTAACAAATATAGTCTGTTATTCTTGCCATGGCCACTATTATTATTCGATTCTTTTTTAATAGTTATTCAGCTTTTATCCAGCATAATATGATGATAACTACTTAAAGAGTAAGATGCTTACTTGGAAGATACGTGTCACTCTCGATTATAAGGAAACTATATTGTAAATGGGGAACCTGCAGGCCAATTCTGTGTCTCAGTTGACACCAAATTTAGCTAGCCACTGTGGAAAGTTGCCACTGTATTGAACATTATGTTCCTAGTATTAAGGTTCTATATAACAATAACGACCATTTGCAGGACCAGGAACTCATGAATGTCCCAACCTCATACCAAGCGCATACTGTAGCCGCCTTGTGGGCTGTGTGTGTCACCCCGACACCATGCACATTGAATGGATTGTGGTGCATATGGGATGGCCCAGGCGGTGCGGCTGCGGTTACTGGTTCGAGCTATGCCCCATTGCGCCGCTGTAATGTCATCTCATTTTTAATTTATCATTATCATTTCATTTAGTTTCCTTTATTAGAATTATATTTTGCTATAATTGAAGTGTAATTTTTTTCCCGCTAAGAAAATTAAAAATTTTCAAAAGTTGGGAAGTTATTGGTTTCACCACTTTTTTCGAAAATCGAGTTTTCATCAGATGTCGACGTTTTGAGGTCTTAGAAAGCTTTCCTGACTATTTCCGCGATGGTGTCATCATGTCTTTATGTATTTGTGTGTGTGTGTGTGTGTGTGTGTGTGTGTGTGTGTGTGTGTGTGTGTTGTGTGTGAGTGTGTGTGTGTGTGTGTATGTATGTCTGTATGTAAACCTCTCATAACTTTTGAACGGCTAAATCGATTGGATCGCGATTGACGGCATTGAAAGGGCTTCACTTCAAAAGATTCGGGCCGATAGATCCCGAGAAATCTCAAAAATAAAAATTTTGAAAAACTGTTTTTTTAGAATAACTTTCAGAAAACCGATCGAACCCAAAAACTAATCAGCTTCTTAAGCTTGATAATCCCCGTCGATCGCCGCCGGTCCGATCCAAATCGGTTGATCCGTTCGAGAGATATCGAAAACGAAAAATTCCGAAAGTTTTTTAGGATAATTTTGAAAATTTTCGTCTGAATGATTTTTATCTAGAATTCTTCATAGGACTCCATAAGGTAAAGACTGATTCGTTCAAAATAGCAATTAGAGAATTAAAAAAAATAGTGTTTTATGAAACTTCTATCAGACTTTCGAGCTCGAAAACGATGTAATAAATTAAGCTTTGAGCACTTAGGTATGAAATTAAGGGAAAATTAAACAACAACAACCTGAAGAGTGAACTACATTACTCATTTTCTATAATTGAATAATGTTTTTTTTATTTAACTTCCCGCTAAGAATCTAAATTTCTAAATTTAAGTTTAAAAATCTGAAAATATTGCTTTATGAAACTTCTATCAGACTTTTGAGCTTAAAGCACAAAATAAGTATGGAATTAGTGGGAAGCAGTCGTGGCGCTGCGTTCCGTTCGGCCCGTGTCGGTCTCCGTCGGCTGTCGTCGTCATATTGGCGCCACCATTTACGATAACTCTTTTTTGACATTAAGGCTTTAGTTTCTATGTTCAGACATACCTACGAGCGCTTCCTCCTGCTCGTGCCACCAAATCTTATACCACCAGTTTCACGAGAAGGAAATGGCATACCACTGAATCCGGATAATGCTCTACTTCATTTCCAATTTTATACTTTAGCTGTCCCCTCGTTTTCACCCGCGTTATGATCTAAAGATCGTAAAGTTATATTGACCATGCGGATACCTTAGTGATAGCCGTAAACTCCTTCCGTACGCCCAGTAAAATAAATCTTAGCTATTCTTGTACCTACTTATGTTTATGTATCATGAATAGTTTTCTCAGCGCACCATAAAAAACGACAGATGATATGATAGAAATAATGAAAGGATCATAAAAATTTCAAAGCTTTGAAAAAATTATCGTCCTTTTTTAATTTGGGCTTTTAAAAATCCTGCAGGGACCCTTTATTATTTCGGGATAGAATGTATCTTAGGGATACCTCCAGATGCAAACTCTTTCTTTGCATAATTTCACAAAGATAAATTAAGCGGACAAGTTCTGCATAGATAAAAAACTTTAACAGCTGTATTTTTAAATCCTACAAGTTGCTTTTACCAGCAGCTTTTCCGAGATAAATATTATCCATCTCTAAGATGTAACCTACATGTGTGCCAAATTTCATCAAGATCGGTTCAACGGTTGAGCTAAAAACAGGTAACAAACACACAAACAGACTCAAATTCGCATTTATTAGAGTATTAGTATAGCTATTTTGCGCGTGTGCGACATAAAGCTTATACTTACAGCAGTTACCAACCCAATTCCTTTGACCCTGAACCAACTGCACGACCTACCGATATGTAAACCTTAATATGTCGCCCATATCTTTACCTTATACATATAAACTAGTTGTTGCCCGCGTTCTCCGTCCGCTTTTATATAGGTTTTTTACAAATCCAGTTGAAACCGTTTTTTCCTTAGAATAAAAAGTAGCCTTTGTTACTCTCTGTCCTTTTAAATAAGTTTTTCTAAAAAACAAGTTGAATAGTTTCTTGGCTACGCTGTGAAGCAAGGACAAACAAACAAACACATTAGCATTTATAATATTGATAAGGATTAAACATTATAAAGCCAAGACAAGATCAAAAAAAAAACTAGTTTTGTTGTTTTAACTGACGGAAGTATGAGTCATATTTTTATATAAAACTATCTTTGCCTCGCGGTTTCATTAGCGTAAGTTTTGTGGTATTAATATGATGTATGTTGGTCATAATATAACCTTTCTAAATAAACGGGAAATCTCACGCATAAATAATGTTACAAATAGGCCGTAAACACTTCAAGTACGTATCCATGGCGAAAGTGTGTCTGTCGGTTTGTTCTTTTGTCGCCTATGTTCACCGCAATCAATGCACCGATCTTGATGAACTTTGGCACACATATAGCTTCTAACCTAAAGATGGACATAGTATACCTTTTTCAGCCCTGGAAATTCTCGTTTCCCGTGAGATTTGAAAATAAACGCGAATGAAGTCGCGGATAATAGCTAGTAAATTATAAATGTTAAAAACGCATTTAATGAATCCTTGGATATATTTACTTAGTATATAAATGTTAAACAATAGCCATAAGTTATTAATTATGGTACAAGTTTAGGTATTATGCTAAGGACTTGTTAACGCATAATCTAATTCTAACAGTTTGATCTCATTCAAATGTTTGTTTCAAGGTTTTCGTTCGAAACAACTTTTATTCTAAACATATCCAAAGTTTGTCGAAATATTAAAATAAAAAAGTCCAAAGGTTGATTCATTCTCTTTATCTGGACATTCCAAAGACAACATACGTTTATAAGTCTATACTTACTTTAATAATTCACTTTTTCTCAGTTAAATTACAATTAACTAGTATCACAAAAATCAATTAACAACAAAAAGTACACTACTATAAACTACTTAATACATATAATTGGGTATGAAATACTCCCCTTTATTAAATGTTGCTTTAGCAGTAGAAGTGTCATTTCCGGGGACAAAATAATTTACCTGCTCACTCTCAACGAACTGATTTGTCGAAAATATCGGTTGCTCTAGTCTCCTTTCATACGGGATAGGATATGGGTAGGCGTGTCTAAAAGGAGTATGTATCCGAGGGCTTCGTACTAAGCTCGGATATTGGGTAATATAATGACGTTTCGCGATTGAATTGCGCAATACTGGTTCGCTTCGGACAACAGCTTTGAAACCATGTTTCGAGTCGGCCGTGTATTCCACAGTGCGTTTTGTTCCATCTGGATCCACCACAGAGTATGAGCCTCTGACGACATCGCCTTGTCTGAACTCGTGCTGGCTTTTGGCGTCGCCGGTTGAAGGGTCGACTATGTTGTACCCGTAATTGTACTCCGTGCTCGTCGGTGGTGGATCCGTCACAATTATGCTTGCTACCGCTTGCAGGACACACGCCATTAACACTGCCTGTAATTTTTAAAAGTGTCTTAATAATGGATACATTAGAAGCACGTTGACACACGACCATTTGCGAACATTTAAACCTACATATCAAAATATTTTTGGTATTAGCTTATCCTATATCCTTTTGCCACTTAATTTATAACATAACTTTAAACAGGCTTCTATATTGAATTTATCTGCGGAAAAACTTGTATATAGTTGAACTTACACATTCCATTAATATAAAGCACACAGATTGACTTTACTTTGTTTTCCACGGGAATTATCACTGTATTTTTACGGTGTCTCACGTTTCTTATATAATTTATTATTTTTTCACTATTATTTTAATAAGACAATATAATAATTACCTGAAACATGTCGCAATTGTTCTTGTAAAAGAGATTCGGAGTAAAGGCGCCCGCGAGGGCAACATTGCCCGTATTTATAGAAGCGTGGCGTTCACTTGTATGTTCCGTATTGCAGGCAACCGTATACCTACCTAGGTGTCATGAATTGTCACAGAGTAGTTAATTATGCACAATTTTAATCAGATTATTATTACAAAATCTACCGCAACTTGGCTTATTTATAGTACTACAGTATAGTACACTACTTATCCCTTTATTTAGTTTTATATAAACTTTGATTTCTCTCTAACACTCGGTGTATTTTGTACCTACTATCGTATGATTTATTTATTTATTTATACTCTTTATTTGCACACAAATAAAAATACAGAAGAAGAATAAAAGAAAACACAGACAGAAGAAGTATAGAAAAGGCGGCCTTATCGCTTTGTAGCGATCTCTTCCAGGCAACCTTAGGATAAGGAAAACAAAAAGATAACATACTGCAGGTTGTGCATATTAAAAAAAAACATACTAATAACTACTTACTAATACTTAAACTAGATTACACAAATAAAATAATACATAATATATTAAATATTAAAAAAAAAAAATAATAAACTAATATATACTATAACATATCATAAATACATTAACAACAGTAAATACTATTACATGTCGTCTTCAATGTAAACTATAGTGGTTTTTGACAGCTTTCTTAGAAAATACAAAGTGACCTAGACTGCCTTATGTCGATTGGAAGCGCATTCCACAGCGCTTGCACTGTAAACGAGTGCTCATAGAACTTAGTTCTATGAAAAGGCATACTCAGAGTCAGCGCGCGACACGATCTTAAATCGGATTGCACTCCCAGAAAAGTAAACTTCTTCTTTTGATTTACTATAATAGATAGATATTATATGAAATATGGAAATTTTATGTGAAGAGGAATTTTTTTACAGGAAGAGGTGGATATCAAATGAGTCGCAGGGAGCCGCTGGACCCAAGCGGCACAACACAGTATTTTTTGAACTCCGTACAAAAGACCCAACCAATGGAGTCCAATGGCCCATCATCTTTTTATAAATATTGTATAAATTGGCAAATATAAGTAATTCAAATACATTTATTGCCAGAAAGCAAGATTGACTGCTTTTTTCCTTTATAAAAGTGGTCTGATTCAAAAATTGATTAACGTACTCGCACGAACGTAACGCAGCTTAATACGCGTCTAAGGTAGGTCTAGGACATAAAATATTACCTATGCATCGCAATACGGATCTTTGCCTTTGTTAAAAAACGTTAAACTCTTTTAATAACGTCTAAAATATAGGTCAATAACTTTAACCATGGTCATTTAAACTGAAAAAATTGTATTGGCTTATTAATTTCCAAGAAAATACTGAAATAGCGAAAAACCGGAACAAAAACAATCCAATAGATTTCAACTCAAATGAATAACATACCTGTACAGTTTTCACAGATATAATAAACTAAAACAATACTTACTTAACTATTGCTTTAAACCTACACTATCATTAGTCTATGCAGTGAAAGACACTAAATCTATTCATTTATCATTCAGTTCTATGTTTTCTGTACTTGAATTCAGTGCAAGATTGTAATTTACTCCTGCTAGATACCTAGAGTTTCTATTTCGTTGGAATTAAACCGATCTGGTACTCATAACAAACAGATAGACTTGACGTTGCGAAATGGCTTATAAATTAGGCTTGAAATAAATAGGAATTAGTATTAGTATCACAAAAACTCCATGATATTCGTCTGATCCGAAATCCGTTAGTGCCAGTTGCCACCAACCACCACACTCAAGTCGGTTTTAATGAAGAGTGATACGTAGTAGTTTTAAAGGGGAAAACTTAGCAAATTACTGTACGTCTACTGTAAATACGGTATACACCAGCGACAAATATGAACCTGTAAACCTTTTTTTATGCTTCTAACATGCGAAAATCTGAACCGAGTAAACTCGGTATTTGGTTACTCGGCAACACGTACTCGGTACACCTCTACTCTAAATTCTGAGATCATAAAAAAGCTTTGAGTATCTAACCGGGTAATGGATTGAGCATGCATCATTACGTTTTTAAATCACGAACGATGTACGAGTATGTAAGGATATTCGTATTTACCGACTACGAATGTGGCTGGCAATTGCCAGTGGACAGGCGATAGGAAACCGTTGGACATCTGTTTTACATAATCGTGGTGTACGAAAATTCCTATATGCTTAAATACGTACGACCCCGGGACGTCTACCAATCGGGTGAGACGATGATGATGTAAATATACAAATAAAGCGTATTTAAAAAAAACTTCTCTGAAATAGATTTGAAATAGAAAGTATTATTTCCATCTACTAGGTGTTTTGGAAATTTCATAATACTTATATCTACCTAGTTTAGAACTAAATTTTATACTCTATGATTTTTATAACATTCATTATCTTTAATTATTCTAAATTATGCATATTTTATTATTACTTATATTCCATTTTGAGTACTTAATTTATTTAGGCAAGTTATAGCGCAATGGTTTATTAACGTACTGTTTTGATTTGTTTGTATTTTTAGCAAAATATTAGTAAATGTATGTTGATCTGGACAAGGTATGAACGGTCTCTGATGCAGTTCCATAATAATATGTATGAGTTTGTAATACTTTTTCTGTACTTCTTGAATTTATTTTTCCTACAAAACTATAATATCTAAGGTACTTAGTAGTTAGTAGAGCTTTTTGTGGCAAAGTTCGTCCGGGGAAGTATATTACTGGTATATTTATTTCTGCCGCAAATCGGAATTGCCAAAGGACGAGGTTGCCGGTGTAAATACAGACCCATGAGCCTCAGTAGCGTGCATACTGGGTATGCACAGAATATGCAGATGTTATATATTCAGGGAAATTTCCAGTACGAGTTATAAATACTTAAGGGTAGGCTTTTTATAACTCTAACAATGCCCATCCTTATGTTTTTTTTGACTCGTACTGGAGATTTTCTTCATTTTTTATCATCTGCATACCCTGTGCATCAGTGGCGTGCATAGAGGGTATGCACAGGGTATGCAGAAGATATAAAATTAGGAAAATTTCCAGTACGAGTTATAAAAAACATATGGGTAGTCTTTTTATAACTCTTACAATGCCTATCATAAAGTCTTTCAAACCTCGTACTGGAGATTTTCTTCAGTTTATATCATCTGCATACCCTGTGCATACCCTCTATGCACGCCACTGATGAGCCTTACTACCTAAGCCTCAGGTTGCTTTGGGAAGTGTTGCTCTGTTTATAAGCGATGGTTTAAACCTCACCATGAGGTGGGCCTTCTTCAGCTTGGTTCATAAATTGTTACTTTATTAAAAAAAGATAAAAGCAGCCGTTTTTTTGAGACTGAATAAGAAACATCCCATAAAATTTAAAATATCAATTAACTGTGATTAGTTTATCAAAGCTAATATGATATATTTACGTACGCTAAAATTAATTACTTCCCTGTTAATTAGAACACTCAACCTTAACTAAATAGCTCGTGATATGTTTCACATATACAGTATGAAATTATAAGGACCGAAGGCGTATGTTCTTAATCTATGTAAATAAAAAATATTAAATAAATAAATATACTACGACAATACACACATCACCATCTAGCCCAGAAGTAAGTGTAGCTTGTGTTATGGGTACTAAGATGACTGATGAATTTTTAGTAATAATATACATGTAAACATCCAGACACTGGAAACATTCATTCTCATCACACAACAGAAATTTAAACAGACATTTATAATAATCGTGGGCAGATTTATTAATGTAGAGTATCAGACACTACAATATATAACAGTTCCAAAGTTTCGCAAGGCATATTTTATTAGATGACTCCCTCATTTAGTCTTTGAAGAACGTGCTTTTCAAAGCATTATTAGGGATAGCGCCAATAACTTTACTCAAAGTCGATGTTTCCAAATTTATATTCTTAGAATCTAAGAGGTCGGTAGAGTTAACAACTAAACCAGAGAGGTAGTTAAGTAATTATTAATTGCATAAAGCTGTAGCTCTTAATGATTCATCCATTTGCATCTATTGAGTGCTCGATTTCATGGCCAACTAACGCAGAAAATTGGCTAATTTGGTCGTGCAATTTAATTTAATGGCCATTGTTACTTAAACAATTGCCCGTACCATTTACTTATAGAATTAACGGGATAAAATTGGATCTAAAGTAAATATATTTAACAACTACTTTGGATGTAATAAATTGCCAATAGCTAATATTATATTGGATTGTATTTATTCCACTACTAGTTAGACCTTGTCTGCAATTTTATCTAGTGATAACTGATGATGCAGTCTAAGATGGTAACGGGCTAACCTGTTAGCAGTGGCGTGCATAGAGTGCACAGGGTATGCAGATGATATAAAATGAAGAACATCTCCAGTACGAGTTATAAAAAACTTAAGGATAGGCATTATAAAAAGCCTACCCTGGAGTATTAATAACTCGTACTGGAGATTTTCTTTATTTTATATCATCTGCACGCCCTGTGCATACCCTCTATGCACGTCACTGCCTGTTAGGGGGTATAGCACTTATTTTAAACCCATACCCCTAGGTTTATACACGGAATCGTACCGGAAAGCTAAATCTTTTGGCAGCACGTTTTTGTCGGAACGGTGGTAACTAGCCACGGCCTAAGAGCCTCACACCAGACCAGAGAAAATTAAGTAATCATAAATTTTCAAATTTTTCCTCGCTCGAGGATCTCTATGTGAGTCTATATGAGACTATATGTGAGTCTGTATAATATAATACGTTACCCCTTGACACTATCATTACATCATTTGAAACAGTCTATCTGCAGCCACTGTCTATCACATTTTTAAATTATGAGATACTAGTTGTTGCCAGGAACTCCACCTATGTTATTCGATGATCCCCGAATCAGCACTATGCTAAAAAATATTTCGATCTCTATCTCTGTGACAAACAAAAACAAGGCTATCCCACGGGAAACGATTTTAAGACAGCAACCATACCCTTATCACGTAAGCCCACTACCAACTAACTGAAACTGATCACTTCCATCAACACCAGGTAAGATTGCAATCAAGGGCTAACCTGTACTGGACTAAAAATAACTCAATACCTAACCATCACTAGCTTGATCTATTAGCACTAGTGCTAAGCATATTCAACTATTGATCTAGATCAAAGAGGTAGTTCACAGTTCCATCTCACATTTAAGATTAATATCCTTTCTCTACATTTTGGACTCATGCCTCGCGCAAGTTTTAGAGCCACGTTTTTCTAGTTGTCTCAGTGAAAAAATTATAAAAAGAAAATAGACTTTTTTAAAGCAACTGCAATACAAATTATACAATACATGGATAATATTTCGGATTTCCCCACTGCAATTCAATGGCATTGAACTACGACGCCTTTCGCATTGAAAAGACATCAACGAGTCTCTACTTTACACTGTTGCGTCGATATGTCCTCCTGCATTTATGTAATACTTTTTTAGAGTACCAAGACGGAATCGTATTACTAAAGTTTCTGGTGTCCGTCCGTCCGTATGTCAGCGGGCTGTATCTCATGAATAGGTAGGGAGTAGAAATTTTCAAAGAACGTGTATTTCTACTGACGCTATACCAAAAAATAAAAATTTCCATTTAAAGAAACGTGTTTTTTGTCGCTTTTACCCGATTTTAATAATATCAATAGTATATTTTAATAATAAAAAAAAACCGGTCTTGTGCGAGTTTGACTTACACACCAAGGATTCCGTACCAAAGTGCAACGTGAAACACGTCATAATACTATGACTTTGCACTTTGGTACGGAATCCTTGGTGTGCAAGTCAAACACGCACAAGACCGGTTATTTTTTATTCAAAATGGCACCTAGATATAAAAAGGACATGCATTGAATTATGACCTTAACTTTGTATTCATTTTACCAGACCTTGCGAACTTGCTACAATCAGATAAAAAGGTCTCTTATGAGTGTATTAATAGCTCGTATATAATTTTGTAAACATGTTATAAAAAGTTTAGATATTTTGCTTGAAACTTTTATGACCGGTCTAGATTAAGAAGAGTACACAAACGTTTACAAATTTAAAAAACTAAGTGATTATTCAATGGGGTATTTGTTATCTATTTCTATTTTTTTTAGATTGGTATGCAATTGGTACTTTAGGAAAATATAGGTTTTTTAGTTTCCATACCTACATGAACCTTCCTACCCAACTCGACCTTATTACTAAGCCTCCGCTATCTATCTGTCCGTCTGTCTGTAAAAGGTAGAAAGAATGTGAATTTTCATAGCAACAAACAGTAAAATAAAAAGTCGAAAATTAAACCTGTACAAGAAACGTGTTTTTCGGCGTTTTTTGCTCGATCTTAATAATTTTAACACTATTAGTATTTCATATTGTACCTCGCTATCTAACCCTTCATGTGCAAATCCAATCCGAACTTTGTTCTTGACGTCTAACTAACTACGACGTTTGTTAAGTAAGTATAATGTTATGACATGAGTTTTGATTTTTTTTTGGTTCATGGTTCCTGCAGCCTCACGGAGGTGTGAGGCAAACGTAGAATCTTCGCCAGAGGTTGATTCATGCCCAACAAGAGCTCAATGATCCAGGGTGAGAGTGATTTTGGAATCAATGGGACCGTAAGATTAAGATTATCCGTAGGCTCCCGGGGCCGTGGAATAAGCAACGTCTAGACGACGTAAGTTATCGGAGTCTTGGCAGGCGAAGATGCTGTGTTGAAGTACAGTTTTCTCAGTGTATAATCGTAAATAAACACATGCTAGTTGATAGGGTTTGACGTCCTATATATAGTCCTACGTGAAGCGTGCTTTGCGAGGCGTGTGATAAATTCCGGGCGGGGCTGACACACATTGGTCACGCCATTATTATCTCGTATGCCATTCTAGTTCATGATCATTATAAGGTTCAGTTGGCGCTAAAACAGTGTTCATTACGAGTTAGCGATAGTGTTTATCAGGCTCTTCGTTTAGTAACGTTAAATCAAATTTAACAATGGCGGGGTACGATTGTGCGATCAGAATTCTGGCGTGCTAATAAAAAAGGTGAATATAGACATTTTACTAAAACTGAGCCTAATACTTGTCCTGCATCTGCAACCCGAACTTTAATTACGTATCTTATGTGGTTTTTCTATGCAAGGTACGTAGATACATAGAAAACGAGCAAGTTTCAAGTGAAAATAAATAACTGAATCAGAAAATAGAATAAACTGAAACTCGCACGGCAAAAATTTTGTAAAACACAATTAATAATAAATGGTCCTTGATATTATTTCCCTAAAACTTGATATCAGAGTTAAAGTCTTCCTTAACCTAAAATAAGCCTGCCTACGAAATAGCTACACCAGGGTCTGGTTAATATACTAAAACAATTCAAAAGTCTACTAGTTCATACACACTGCTATTGCCATACTACGAGTATAACCTCTGCTAGGTTAAGAACAATTTCTAAGATTATAACGTCAGATAGATAACGATGATTATCAACTTAACCGAAACCTACAGCTAAGACTTTTGGTGTTACTCGAAAGGGAAGGCAAACGGCCAAATCGTGCCTTTTACATTTTGTAAATCCATACAGTAACCGAATAAATGACTCTCATTTACAGTTTTAGCACCAGTACACTTTCATGACTCAGTGCATTTATGAAGTTTTACATTATATTACTCTCTTTTTTTATAATTTCAGTCAAAACTAGAAAAATTATATTTGTATGAATCAAGATTGGACAGTTGATTTAATGATTTAAAATTATAAGGTTACTGCTAAAAGGTAAAAATGACAAAAACAAAATATTTAAATATTTGATTCCTCTAATTTATTACCCTAGTTTTTAACACTTATTTATATTAACAATAGTCAACTTCATAAACTCATCTAGATAAAAATAGGCGCAGGTCACTCAACAAAACAAACTTTAAAACAGATTTAATAACATGGCTAATTCAATGAAGAAAAAAAAAATACCCTATAATTACTATCTTTATATCTTACATAGCAAAATGAAAAGACCATTCATGGAGACGCACAGCGTCGTATGCAAAACTACTTTTATGATAATATTAACGTAAATGAGGTTTACGTCATTAGTTATCAATATATCACGAAGTCGAAACGCCCAGGCAAGCAAATAAACCCTGGCTTAGCCTCTAGTGATTCTACCACTGAAGTAACTGTATATTAAATCTGTTATAGGTATTAATGCGGACTAGTGGTAGGCAGCAACTGGTGCTACGGCCTTCACAACCGCTCCTAGGGGTTCCTTGTGGACGACCGCGTTGAAGCCGTTGTGGGGGTCGGCTGTGTACTCCACGATACGGCGGGTGCCATCGGGTTCGACGAGCGAGTAGGAGCCTTGGACTACGTCTCCGGAGCGGGACTCTTGCTGACTCTTGGAGTCACCTGAGAGAAAAGCGCTTTTTATAGACAGACAGATTATGAAAGATATGATCGCTTCGTCATCAACCCATTACTGGCCCACTACAGGGTATGGGCCTCCTCTAAGAATAAGAAGGGTTTAGGTCACAGTCCACGAAGGTGGCCTAGTCTAGATTGGTAGTTGAGACTCTCAGGCATGTTGGTTTCCTCTCGATGTTTTCCTTCGACGTTAAAGCAAGTGATATTTAATTGCTTAACTTAAAAACGCACATAACTCCGAAAAGTAAGATGTGCGTGCGAGGTATCGAACTCGATGCCCCCGAAAGGGAAGCCGATGCCTTACCCACTAGGCTATCGCCGCTCTTTGATCCCTTACTTTTGCCCATAACTTTCATTGACCTATTTGAGCTCTAATATTAAAATTGGATTGGTTGGCCCTACAAAAATGAGCGTAAAATATTTTGTCCCAATTTGAAGCGCCAAATATAACATAACAACAAACTCGGGGACTAATATTACTGCAGTGTTTTTAGTATTTAAAATTTTTGTTACTATAAGTTGTGAAGCTGTAAAACGAGTGTCTTACTCTGGTCTGCGCAAACTTTTTGGGTTAAATTGTTTTAATTGGTTTTCTCACCAGTAAGAGCATCCTGGATGTCATAGGCGTATGAATATTGAGGGTTGGGGTCATAGTCTTCAACTGGCGCAACCTTCGCTACAGCGTAGGGTGCGATCGCTGGCCTCGCGACGGCATAAGCCGGTCGAGCAACTCCGAGAGGCGCTGCAAGCGGGGCAGTCAAGCCGTATGGGCTGGCATAGCCTAATGGCGCTGGGAGTAGTCCAGCTGATACGCTGGAAACTATGAGGACGACAGCTACGAAGACCTGGTATCAAAAAATTACATAAAAATATAAAATTGTTTAAGTAAGATATTTTCTTAAGCACAACAACTACAATATTTTTATATATTACTAGCTGTTGCCCGTGACTTCATCTGCGTTTGATTTTGTTTTTTGATGTGGCTTTGACATTCAAATGGCATTCAAGTATTCAGTATTGCTAAGCCTTAAATGAGGGGTTTGCTGCTGTCCGCTGAGGAGTTCTGTCCTCCAACTACATTCATCCAATCTGCACAAAGTTTTGGCAAAATTAAACACATATATTATAACCTCTATAGTACAAAAATAATTATTTAAATCGGTTATAATTTGTTGGAGTTATAGTGTAAAATCGTCAAACACTTTCATCCCCTCTCCCAATGGGACCGAGCTTAATGTCGGGTTAAAAAGTATCCTATATTACTTCTAACACTAAAAATATGTGTACAAAGTTTCATGAGGATCGGCTAAGTACTTTTTGCGTTAAAGCCTAACAAACAAACTTACATTGACATTTATAATATTAGTAAGTTAGTATAGTATATAGTATATAGTATATATATATATATATATATATACTATATACTATACTGCGTTTGATTTTGTTTTTTGATGTGGCATTCTGAGCTAGTATACTTTGAAAGAATAATATATATATATATATATATATATATATATATATGTATATATATATATATTATTCTTTCAAAGTATACTAGTTCAGAAAATACAATATATTGCAGGACGTGCTCCTTGCATGCCCTGTGAAGTGTTGTGCATGCTCTGTTTATAGACGATGGTTTTCCACTCACCATCAGGTGGGCCATATGTTTGGTCCGTCAATTATTAATATTATTTTTTCACAAATGCAGAGAGCTCAAAAGTCGATCACACTTAAAGAAATTTGAATTAAGTAATACGGATGACATCGAATACATACAGTCGTAGAATCTCTTTCTCTTTCGAAGTCCTTCCAAATAAGGCGTTTGGTATAATCTCGCTACAAAATTTAATCAGCTCTACTGATTTTTTTTTTTAAACATAATTTTTTTCCGTGAATTAATAGTTTGTTTATTTTACTTGTTTTTCTATCGTGTTTATATATTTATATTAAAAAAATTAAATAGATTCATTTCTCGTTAAAAATTTAGAAAATATATTTTCCAACTTATTCTTTTTATTAAATGAAATAATAATAATTACGTCTTTAATAATTAAAAAAAACATTTAATACCTTCATGTTGAACTAGTGCGGTGCGCTTAGAAGAACTCAATGCCTGTGATTGCAATGGGGTTGGACGAACGGTTTATATACTTGCGCCGCAACATTACCCGCCCAGACAACGATCCATTTTATCATGAACTGCACCTGAATTATTTATGTACCTAACAATGTATTAAACTGCGAATTTAATACACATTGCAATTAGAATATCTGGGTCACATAAGAACAGGACACGCGTAACCATGTAACACTAAACTAACTTATAATAATAATATACGTGTCTCTTTAAAATCTAAACTAATTTACTTTTGACGATCTCCTTGGCGCAACGGTGAGCGCTGCGGACTCAAGTGGGAGGTCCCGGGTTCGATCCCAGCCAGGGGATATTTTGGAATAGCATCCCTGACTTTTCGGAGTTGCATGCGTTATGAATTTAAGCAGTTTATATATCACTTGCTTCAACGGTGAAAGAAAACATCGTGAAGACACCGGCATGCCTGAGAGTTCTCCATAATGTTCTCAACGGTGTGTGAATTCCACCGACCCCCACTTGGCCAGCGTGGTAAAATACTTCTCCTTCTCATTCGTAGAAAAAACTCGTGCCCTGTAATGCGCCGGTAATGGGTTGCAGATGATGATTTCCGAATGCTACTACTTATACTACTGGCTGAAGAAATTCTTCTATTTCTTGGGTAAAATGATGATTCAATCTATGATGTCTATGCCAAAAGATATTCCTTCATGCCTTATTTCAGCAAAATACTACTTATACTATTTATACTTCCGGATACCTAGGAAAAATAAAGATTTTATGTTCAGCCAGTAAGTGGAAGTTTCAGAAAGAAAATATGCGTTAAAAACAATAGTGAGCTTAACTTCATAAACCCTAAAATGTTTTTTATGGGAACAGAGAGACAACATACGCGGACAATAAATTTCCCATGAAAATGAAATGAATTAATGAAATTTTAATAAGTGGGTACGTTAACATTAGATATAATTTTATATTGATTTCGATAAAAAAGTGATATCAGCAGTATTTGTGGTGTTTACTCTAAGCTATACTATGGAGAAGTACGGGCAAAAAGATATCTAGATGCCCACATATTGACTGTTCAGCTTCAGCGCTTGTCATTACAATTACATTAAAATTTAGTAATTTACTTTTTTGCTACCTTTTTGATTTTTTTATCGATGGTGCGGAAATCCTCTTGGATCCTCATGGGAGAGGCGCGAAGGATATGTGAGACTATGGGATCACCGGCTGAAACTGAACCTACCTAGCTACGTATAAATTGAATAGTAACTACGAGTAGCTTATGCTTTTCCGAAGTAAAATTTCTATAATGTTGCTACATATATTGGACGGTTCGATTACCACTGCATGATGCAGTCTAAAGCAAGTAGGTTTAATATTACATCAGCCACGCTTAGTATTAATGCAGTCTGCCAAATGTGATATCCTTCAATCAGCCTTCACACAACAGTTGTTTTAGAAACTTATTTGACGACTTTTTTGTTGCACTTTCTTGTATAGGTTGTACCTTTGGACCTTTGTACTATGGACCCGTATGCAAACTCCGAGTAACATGGAATATAGATATGGGGGTTTCCGTAGAAGAACCAGGTTTATTGATATAGTTCAACGAATCGCAAAGCTATGTCGCAATGGGCAGATTGCTCTGAGAACCGATGGGCGTTGGGATTCTATGGTGGTGAAAGTACGATCCCGCATCGGTAAACGCAGCGTCCCACGAGGTGGACAGACGACATCAAGCGAGTCGCAGGGAGCCGCTGGAAAAAAGCTGTTGGAACACCCTATAAAAGACGAGAACATCGAAGCGACAACGCGATAATCAATTTATAGACTTTATTTTAAGGGCAGAAATGCCATTATTAGATTGACTGCCATTTGATGCCATTTTATGTCGAAAAGAGTTTAAAAATTAAAGGTGATTTGATTTTTAATCGTCATTACAGAATAACAATCCGTACCAGAAAAAAAACAATCTTTCCTAGCATGCTAATTAAATGCGTAGATCACGGGATAAAGAAAAACGAAAATACAAATGATTTATATTGAATTAACATCTCTCCTTATTTTATCTGCGGCGGGCAATGCAGTAGCTTCACCAAAGTACAGAATGCGAGTTTATGTCTTTTAGTAACGTAGAGGTAGTAATATCCAGCACAGCAAAAACTGTACATATAGATCTTATAAGACGCAGTTGTCAGTTAATCTTACGATATTGTGATACTGTAATTGATTAAACAGCTGGTCTTGTCTTCTGTTACTTTAATTTCCGTTGGAACAGTTTATCTATGCATATAATAAAATCGTAGACTATCCGTGTCTGAATTTTAAAGATTTTGTCAAATAGATAAGTGGGAGACGTTAGAAATAAGGAATAAAATGTAAAAATGTATGTCTGTTTTTCTGTTTGTTTGCATGTCTGTTGGTTTGTGCGCGTATCAAGCAAACGCTACTGAACGGATTTGAATGCAATAGCTGATGCTTGGGATTGAAATATAATTTAATTAATTCTAAGAGAAGTTATCGCGAATTAAAAAGAAATTATCGACATACACCTATTAACAACTATTATACCACTATAAACAACTTAAAAATATCTGTACAACTACACCTACCAGAAAATTTCGAAAATTCGAATAAACAAGTATATATCTATATATCCTATTTGAGTCAACTAAGAATACGATTCTGTCTCTTATATGTGGAACGCCCTCCCGGCAACTGTGTTTCCTGCCACGTATAATTTGGGTACCTTCAAGGCTAGAGCGAATAGGCTTTTTCTAGGCAAGCGTGCTCCAACCTCATCATTGCTTTCTAACGGGCATGATTGTCGTCAAACGCTGGCCTATCGTCAACAAAAAAAAAAAAAAATATTACGGTTACTATTCGCTGTGAGTTTAAAAGATGATACCGAAGTACATTAAATTCTCCTTCAAACCTCCAAAGTAATCTATTTACTGGCCCCAGTTATAATAACTTACCAAGAAGTATCTACAATTTTTTGCCGCTGCTACTGCCAGACTTATCTTTAAAATGAACTGTTCCTACGGGATGCTTAAAAACAAGAAAAAACTCGGACGAAGTAGCGGGCAACAGCAAGTACCTACATAAAATGTTATCGTCTTGCAGGTTGTAAACAAATAGGGTACAATCAAAGTAAATTAAATAAAATGCGTTATAAACCGTGCTATCTACCTTTAAACTACCGCTTTACCTAAACTGGATTTTTTGACTTCATGTCATCTTCCTATACCTGCGTACCTTGCACGAACCCCTTTAGATTCCAGCAAGGCAAGGGCGGGCCTTTAGGTGATCAATGCATGTCCTAGGGTACCTGGACCATTTGCTAACTTTCTACGTTATCCCAAAGAGATTCAAAACTATCAAAAAATCCAATTAATATAAAATATATAATTATAAAAGTGTGATTAGCTTTGGGCTTCGCTAGAAACAACATAAGGAAACCAGTATAATTTTCCAGTAAAAGGAAAAAAGATCCGTGAGCCACTGAATAATATGACTTGATTCTAAGTCTAAACATATTCGGCCTTATTAATAAACGCCTTTAATAGCCTAGTGCAGTCCTCCAATATGAGTTATAAATCGTTTTTAGGGTAGGCAGTGCTTTATTGCATGTATGAAGTGCACACCACTTGCCTAGTGGCTAGGAATTCGGCTTAGCTCTCAGGAAGGCCGAGGTCAATCTCCGGCACGCAGCTCTAACTTTTCAAAGCTTTGTGTGATTTAAGCTTTTACAGCTGGATGTAGGCTGTCGCTTATGACGATAAAAATATCTCTATGTATAATATAGAGGCGGTAAAACAACTAACTTTTTGGGTCACAGCTGCGACTTAATAAGTGCGTGTGTGGTTAATACTGTGCACGAGATAATTCATAATGCCCTGCCCATATATGGTGTGTCTAACTAATAACGCACGTATTTATGTTCAAGAGCTGTCAAAGATATAATAGGGGCATATTATTACAATAAAAGTGATAAAGGTGGGTCCGCACATGACATCATGCCTGTATGAAACCACTAAGCGATGCCATTATTACTTGGTACTGATACTTATGAATAAAATAGGTAGGTACACTTTTTTGCTGTAGTAGCTGGTTAGGTAGTAATGTAGTTTATGGTACGAGTCTTTTTCTTCTCGTGATCTAATGGCGCAAATGCTTCGAGCCGTATAAGGTCATTAATTCAAAACCTGAAATTACAATTTATCTTTCCGAAAATGGCTTAAAGTAAGGTATATACATATATAATATACTACCTATGTGAGGACTAACTATTTGCGGCACCTGTTGCTGAACCCAAACATTTATTTCATGTCATGTCCCAATAAATGGTCCTCATGTCTGGTGACTAAGGAACCGGAACGTATTTAGCCTAAGTCTAGCAATTCAAGTGCCCATAAGTTGACAGTTAGACAGCATTTGGTACCTATTATCCATTGAGTTTGATAAGAGTTTTTTAGTTACTCTAGCATGCTCCCACAGTTAATATTCGCCCGCCCTAACTTAATATTTTTTTAACGCCATCTAGCACTGATATTTGGAACTAGCTGATTTAATATAATGTGGCAACTCATGTATTTGTAGTTATGTAATTTGTCTAAATAATTCTTAGAAATAAATATTTAAATTACCATTTAGTAGTTCAACAGTTTCAACAATATTGCGTTAGCCATTTCAATGAGCTTTTATGGAATATAAAACCCTTCTCATTCATTTCAAAAATAAAAACTGCTGAAAACATTCCGAATAAGTTAATAGTTCAGTATGGCAACATTTATGTATTTTGTATTGGAAACGTCACTTCGAATTTCTTTTTGTAATGAATGTAAAAATCTAATAAACAGTGTTCTTTGTTATGTTTAATAAACAGAATAAGTGTATGTGTTGTTGTGTTAGTGTTTAAAATGGCAGACTTCGACGCTATATATCCAGACGAGACGGAGCCTGAGGAGAATATAGAGGAGATGCATGTGACGTTAGTGCCCGACCCAATAGTGGTCCGAGGAGCTGGTAACATGACAGTGTAGGTTTCTTTTTATCAGCTGTTTACCTTCCACTTGAAAGCCAAAGCGTTTTCATGTACAAAACACCGTTAATACCAGGTGTATTGGTGTAGCCAAGTGGTATGCTATTTTTGGGTCTTTGTTGTCTTAAGTTTGCAGCATTGGATTATTTCTTGGATAGGGACATTGACCAGACGCCAAATTTCCATTGTATTTATTTAGTTTAGAGCATAGCTACTATTTAATCACCTACATTTCTGGATATGAAAATTATATTGTTTACATTTTTAGTTTTTCTACACACATGCTTAAGTTGTTATTGAAATAAATAAGAGGAGATTTTAGTTGGTTCCTTTCATTTTTAACTAGAACATCTATAGCCTATAATATGTAAAAATTTCTAATATCTAGAACATTAAAATATAGGTCACCATAATTACAAATTCAGTATTATAATTGATCATAAGTGAAACATCAACTAAGTACTTCTATCTATTGAGATTTTACATTTATCTAAGATTCCTTATTTAGTAACAATACTCTAAACAAGAAATATCAACAATCAAGCAAAACTATCTCAGAAAACAATTTCATACACATTTTTGAATCATTTGTCAAAATTTTAAGAATGGCAGCTTACTAAAATTCTGTTTTCAGGAATAGTTTGGTATTGGGCCACAAATCAACAATTTAGTTATTTGTGGCCCAATACCAAGCTTCTATTAATAAATTTTAATAAATATATAGAATAGTTTTAACTATCTTGGTGATAGCATTCATTTGTTTTTACGCGGTATGTTTGTGAATGAATGCTGTCAAAAAAGGCCATTGTTATTTCAGATTTACTGTATAACTATGTTTCAAAGTTCTTTGTTGGCTACTAAAGAGAAAGGCTAAACTAACATAAAGAAATAATTGAATTGTAAAAAATCTCTTGAAATTATAAAAATTGTTTTTTAAAGATAAGCTTCAAAGAATCTAGTTTTAAAACTAGGAAAAACATATAGTAGCTTGTTGAAAGTTAATTTCCTATTTATTTATTACAGTCAGTAACATTCTAAATCTTCTTCAAAAACCTAGGCCGTCTTTTTTAAATTATCCTACATAGATTTCTGTGAAACCTTTTTTAGCTCCCTTAAATTTTGTGACAAACTGTACAATATTCTCTATGATGAAAAATTAAATGTTATCTCCACATTGGATGTTTTATATTCAATTTCACAAGTGCAGTAATTAAACCTCATTAAAATGTACACACAAGTTAATAAATCTGAATAACAATTTAACCTTTACTCTTTACACAATATTAAAGTACAAAGTATTTATAAACAAGCAGTATGGCAATTAATAGCATCAGTAACAACATAAACAATTCAATAGTATATTATTTAGAAATATAATATTTTGCTGTTTAAATATTCACTAATAAATAGTAACATAAGTTGTTACAAAAATTGTGAAAAAAGTGACTGTGTAATTGTATTCAGTGCAGGCGGAAATCATGGCAGCTAGTTAATGTTCTATACATATATTATGTAAGTTTATATTTTTACAATGTAGGTATGTTTAAATGAATCATTGTTGTGTCATATTGTCTATCACATTATAAACACAATAATTACCTATTGTGAGGCATGGATGCTCCAATTTATCAGCAACTTCATTAAACTATGTAGTAAACCATAGAATGTTCCATAAAAATTGTGGCATTAAATGCTTAGCTTAAAATATCATAATCGAAAAACCTAATAAATGCCTAATTATTTTTTTTGATGTTTATCAAAAAACATTAATTTTTGATTAGGCCACTTCAATTCTAAAGGATACAGCATTTGCACAGTTTTCTAATCCAAGGTTATCTAAACCCCATTGTTTAGTATTTCAAATTGATTTGCATAAAAAGTACATTCAATGCACAGTTTTTCCTTGACCAATTTAAACATTTTTAACACATTAAATTCAATAAATGATAGTGCTTATTTGGTGATATATTATATACATTTTTCAGAACACAATATTTCAATATTGTGTTGGTAAAATGTAAAAATTGACTGAGCATTGATTAAAGTCATAATATATACACTAGCTGACCCATGCAACTTCTGCACCAAATCGGTTATTGCAGGAAAACACGAAGAAAATGTCATTTTGCTAAAAATGAATCCTAGCTAGATCGATTTATCGCCCCCGAAACCTGCTGTTTACTTAATTTCATTAAAATCGTTAGAGCCGATTCCGAGATTCCAATTATATATATATATAAGAATTGCTCATTTAAAGATATAAGATACAGATTTACAATTTTGTTCTGTCCCTAGTGTTAGTTATTACTGTTTTTAGTCTGTTATGCTGAGCTCATGCATCATCATTAATATCATCCCCTGTTTATATTATATACTAGCGGTCCCTCCGACTTCTAAGGTGGAAGTCGCGAGGGACCGCTAGATAAACATAGCAAGATAGACATATACTGTCGCGGACTTGTTTTTAGAACTTTTAAAGGGGAAAAACTTTGTCATACATGTTATTATCGAAACTTTAACCGTTTGCGCAGCTCACGCAGCGGAAGCTCTTAAAAGGTAAAAAAAAAACCATTTTGAAACTTTTGTCATTGGTGCTATGCTCCTTTTGGTCTTATAGCCTTTCTCGATATATGAACTATGCAAAACTGAAAGAATTTTTGAAATCGGACCAGTAGCTCCTAAGATCATTGCGCTCAAGTAAACAAACAATAAAACTCTGTACTTTAATATATTAGCATTATTATAGACTAATACGAGGATATATTCCCAGGTTGGGCCAAAAACTGTGACGTTCAGAAATTTTCAGTACCTACCATACTGGTGCTATTGGGTGACTAATACGAGGATATATTCCCAGGTTGGGCCAAAAACTGTGACATTCAGAAATTTTCAGTACCTACCATACTGGTGCTATTGGGTTTGTCCACCCTTCTTATAAAGCAACTTTTTCAATATTATTCATGTGTGCTAATAATGAAAGCCTGCATTGGAATAGCATTATGGGACCTATGCTCTAAATCTCTGTCTCATAGAGAGAGGAGTTAGAGGATGTCTCCAGCAAGGAATAATTATTAGGCTACAGAAGATGTATTTAAACTTTTTCACATCGTACCGATTCCAGCTTTGGTCTGAGCAACCGCTTCAACGGTGAATTCCCGTCGGGCTTGCAGTCGCGCGTGGCGCCCGAAGAGTACCAGGCGACGGTGGCGCGTATCAACTGCGTACTCAAGAAGACGCTGCCCGTCAACGTCAAGTGGCTGTTCTGCGGCTGCGTGTGCTGTTGCTGTACCCTCGGATGCTCTCTATGGCCCGTCATTTGCCTAAGCAAGCGGGTGAGCATAGTTATCATCATATCAACCTATTACCATGGATCTCTTCCCACAATGCGAACGGTTAAGGCCGTAGTCCACCACGCTAAGCCGTGGCTCAGTTCGGATTTTTAACTCCACCCGCCTCTGAGAACATTATGAAGAACTCTAAGGCATGCAGGTTTTCTCACGATGTTTTCCTTCACCGTCGAAGCAAGTGAAATTGCCTAATAAATAGTCAATGTCAATTCATTAGAGCGTAGTCGATGCATTGTAATTCTTGAAGGCGTATTAAGGTAGTTAAAAGGGGGTATTAGTTTAATATAACTACCCCCATTACCATCTAAGACCACATCATCACTTACCATCGGGGCTTACTTGTAATGAAGCAAAAAAAAAGAATGTGTCCGAGGTCATTCTGTAATTATTGTGCTCGTAAAATTGTGTAATTACACTTATTTTCATTAACAACTGATGGACCCCAGCGATTTGTTAATGTCGATATCGACCCACCTAAGATGTCTCCAGGATTAAAGTTAACCGCAGCGTATTAACCCACTCCAGGGCACAGACCTTGTCACTCACAGAAGAGACGGCTTTAGAGCATGGGCCCACCATTCTGCTCCAATGCATTGGTGGGCTTTAACGACTAACATCACAAGTTAGTAATAATAACCAGGACAGACAGCTTAACGGACTCGTCGAGGCACGGGGCTGGTACTGAAAATTCTTTAACAGAAAGAACAATACCTAAAAATTCTTTGCTAAACCCGGGATTCGAACACAGATTCTCGAGATCCGTAATTGAACATGGTAATAACTAGACCAACGATGCAGTTATTCAAGATATATCTGTGCAAAATTTTGTCATTATCGATTTGCCGCTAAGCCCAAAGACTATATATTCTGCGGAAGTAGTTTCCGCTTGTTCTATTGAAATAAAAAGTATCATGAATTCCTACGTCTATCCAAAAGATGTAAGCTATATTTAAGCCAAAATTCTTCCAAGATTGGTCTAGATTGACTATTTGGCGCAACATAGTTTCTTCTGTAAGGGCTTCTTAAGATAGACCCATTACCGGCAACAAACAAGGCACGGGTCTCCTCCCACAATAAGAAGAGATAAAGGCCGTAGTCAACCACGCTGGCCCAGTGCGGATTAGAGGACTGTAAGGGCTTAACGTCCATGTATTTATCTACCGAATTTTGTCCGTATTCGCAATGAAAAAAAAAATAGATTCGAAATCCTGTTTGTGTTACAGACCCAACACTCCCTTAACAAACTCCTGGAATGGGAGAACAGTCGGCTATACCACAAGCTGGGGCTCCGATGGCGTCTCACCAAGCAGCACTGCGACTCTTCCTCAATGATGGAGTATGTGCTGCTCATAGAGTTCATACCAAGAATTCCCATATACAGGCCCGACTAATGGCAGACCATGTTAAATGTAAATATGAAACTTATTTTAAATGAAAGCTTCCAATTGCATAGGCGGCGCGGCAATCATATGTATTATAAGTAGAACAGTGTGATATAAACCTTATTTTGTAAGAAATAAGATGCTTATTCCTGTAGGTTTTATTTGATCGAGTAGTTTCGCGTTCGTATTTTGTACGCAGCAGCAAATATTATTTAACATAACTTTTAATATGCAAGCAATAATATGAAATGTATATATGTTGAAGAGTTGAAGGATAGTAGGTACCGCGTATAATTAGCTATCTCCTTAAGAGTACCCGAACTTATATTTGGTACCTTTTAATTTCTAATGGCAAGAAATAAATAGGAAGAAGCTCGCAGACGTGCGCTCGTGGAGTACATGGAGAGGTTTTATAGGGGAGGGGTCTTGACTGTTGAATCCCTGATACCACATGGTGCGATGTCGCGATTGCGTGTCATATCTTGTTGTAGTGATCATCAGTTTTTGTAGTAGATGTGGCCAAAATTGGCGCTCAGGAAATGGTCTCTTCAAGAGAATGCCTTCTAGTTAATGTGAGAATCGTCTACTCTAAACTTCAACGCCTGAACTAAAGAACGGTTATGATTTATTTTTATATAAGCGATAAAAAAAACTATTTAGTAAAAAAAAAAATTGGCCACGCGACGTCCAGCGGATGTGATCTTTCTTGACAGTAGATAAAACTTGTAATTAATACAAGAGATTCGAGGCGAAAATTATTTATAAAAATAGGGTTTCGTTAATAAAAATGAAAAAATTATTTACTTATTACTTTAATCATTTTATTAATGACAGAATATTAATACAAAAGAAGAATAAATCAAGGTTTTACATGAGATCTTTTATCGAAGCTGATCTATAGTTTAATAATCGACTCACTATTATTTTAATAAAACGTCTTATTTCTTTACAGATGAGGTATATATTGGACTTCTCTTATTTTAAAGCTCGTAAACTTTACATAAAATGTATTATAATGCAGCGCCGCCAGTGGGATTCTTTATTGTAAACGAGCTACGCCAGTCTTGTATTGACTAGCGAATATGTATCCCAAATAAAATCTGAATCTTGGAAGTACATAGTCGTGTACTAGTCCTTAGATCCAGTTTTATATATTGTATGAATTCAGCTAAATCCATATAATAAATGATCCGTCTAAAGGCAAAGTAAACCGAGGCGACCAATCCGCATCCGCGGTAACGTGCTTACCGACCAATCGCGATTGTTTCAGCAAGTCCTGTGATTGGTCGCACGCAGGACGCAAACAGGAATGTGTGGCGGTCTCCATGTATACAAACTAGATGGATGGATGGATCAAATCCAAGTTTGACACATGAGTGACATATACAGGGTTAAATAAAAAATACCAGAAAGCTCTCGGCTTGTAGTTGTTTACACTTAAACTAACAACTTTTGTTCTGCGACTTTTTTTTATCCGACAGTTGGTGAATTCCATTTCAATATTTTACGTTACGTTACACTACTTGTTACTACTCTGTAATGTAACATCGGTAACAGCGCGCGAACCACATATATATATTTGGTATGTATACTTCACAGAAATAACATTATTTAAATAAATTAAACTGGATTTTAAAAAGTCTTAAACAAAAGTAAAATTGTTTGGATTAATTATACGAACTTTCTGGTTTTTTTTCCCTGTATATATAAAAATTGCAAAGATGAATGGCCGAACCTTGGTCCCCGAGTAACAAACCAGCTCGGAGGAAATCATCCTATTCTTACGGTCGATCACAAGCCATAGTTTCCCTATAAACGTCACTGCTAATGCGGGTTGGACTTTTTGAGTGGCTTTTCCTAAAAACCCGTTCCGTGAGAGCAGATAGTATGATTACGGTAGACAAACCATGACGCCATTATCAGCCCTGTAGGAATAGACTACCTTCAGTCATCACTTTAAAAAAAAATTAGTACTGATATGAAAATTAAGACTAATTTGCTATACTCCACGAAAAGCAGGAGAATCTGTATGGTGTGATTTATAATTTCTTTAATCCTTATACTCCACACCAAACATGTCTTCTGCAATGTACCCTCGACGCACGTTTCGCTCCGAAACCGGAGCATCCTCAGGAAAATTTACTATTGTAAAGTCAACATCTCCTGAGGATGCTCCGGTTTCGAAGCATACAGATTCTCCTGCTTTTCGCGGACTAAAGCAAATTAAGCTTAATTTTCATAACATATCATGGATTTCCGCAAAGTAACGCCTGCTTCTATCCAAAATTTAGTACTGATATTGTTAGTTTTTCGTGATCTTCCGAACTAAGTCATGCAGGCAGTACTTTATGTTTGACTGGAGTGCGCGCCACTCAGCGAAATAGCGTGAGCTATAGCCGGCCGATACAAAATTGCTACTTCATGTTTTTGAAACAATCTCATCCTATATATGAATATTTATGCACATGCAAAGTCAAAAATATCTTCTTTATAAATTATAAATGCATATAAAAAAATTACAAGACTGATGTGAATGGTATATACTTATTTCTGCATCGACGGTTGGAGAGCCGTAGCTTAATTGGAAAAAAGCGCTCAGACCGCGATTGCCAGAGATTCGCAGGTTCAAATCGTGTCGGTTCCGAAAATTTTTATATGCATTTTAAAATTTATAAAAATTGATAATTCCTCCCAAGTGTTGGTAAAAACACTAATAAAACATTATAAAAATATCTTTATTCTAGTAGGCCCATAGATGGCACTTATGATGCGTGGAAAATATGTACATGGTAGTGAGATTGATAGCGATAACCGTAGAGGCTTAACACCTACCCCTTAGTTTGATGGACAAAGGGCGGCTATACGGGGGCAAATATACTACGTATTCCTCGCATACCTACCCTGTTCTGCTAAGTGTTGCTCTGTTTATAAGCGAATTTTTCCACCAACCATTAGGTAGCCCAACGGCTTGATCCGTCAATTATTAGGATAAAAAAAATATATCAAGGGACTTTTGTTTCCCGAAATATGCCCCCTGATAACTGCCGCCCTGGCCTTAGCTTGCGCTAAGTCACTGACGCCACATAAGTGTACAGCGTCCCTGGGATCGTGTATATTGTAAATAAGGTTATTGATCGCAAAGTAAGCGGTTATAAATGCTTTTTTTTTTGTATAAATATCACATTTTTACATATGCAAAGCTTCAGTTGCTTTCAAAGCGGTGTTATCTATGTGTAATGTAGCTATAAGTATTCGGGGAGATATAAAGCCATGTCTGGACTGATAAGCGATAAGCCGGCACCCATTATAGTCTGGTATTTTGATGATTAAAAATGAAATACCGTGATAACATGGAGTTAAAGTCGAAATTTGATTTTATTTTTTGCTGTCATAGCGGCATTATGAATTCGCTGAAAATAGCAGTTATCGACCTATTTCCGTTCATAAGATACAACTTGCTGACAGCCGCACATACAGACAGCGATTGTTTAGTCCCAATGGCACCATTCGGACACGGAACTTTAAAAATAAGTAGTATTAATACATTCTCGAGTAAGGAAAAACAGAGCAGTTTCACTATCGTAGATTGTAATACATAAAATAATATTTTTTATAACTGTTGATATTTTAAGTAAGTTTCTGAAAAAATAAACAAATTATTTAAATCATTAAATCTTTATTCATGAAATGTTAATAAAGCAATTAAGTCGCAAAGTGAAATCCTGTCCTTATGATAGGTTAAAAATGCGTTTATGCACGAGCATAAATTCATTTTCCACCATTACCAAGTAGAAATCAGAACTTTTAAGAGCATAAGATGTGCTTTTGTGTTAGCAGAAAATTAATCATTTACGAAATGCAGAGATAACCGAATCGTTTTGGAGTATTCTCCAAAAATTATGCCGTTACAGCGTTTTTGTTACAAATGTACCTGTATAAAACGTGTAACCGAATTACGAAATAATGTTGCAGGATGCAAAAGAAACCCTGTAAAAATATTAAAACAAAAGAACCCATTTCCTTTTACCATGCAAACGAACTCAAAAGATTTTAAGTGTTTACTTATGACAACCCTATTGAAGATAAAGGACCGACACGCGCATAGTAGAGGTACTATAATAGAGTAAAGTGACAAGAGCTACTTTATTTTAATTTTGCATGTTATGTTAGGGCTGCATCTCGGTTAAATCTATGGCAGTGGTTTAGTCAAAAACAATTAAGTATCCGGTTTCACAGATAATTCTCAGAGGCAGTACATAATGTACCTCTAAAGCCTGTGAAGTTTTATTTCGGTTTTTATTCAGACGTTGTATAACACGTATTGCATATGAATTGTTGTCGGTACGGACGTGGCTTTAAAGTTGTTAAGGTTATAAGACCTGTATATTAAGAGGCAGAGGCTAGAGATTATGTAAATTAAATTTATGTTTTTTAAATTTAATTTAGCAATTGAAGCTATCAATTTTCTTCCGCACAAGAGAATAAAAATCGATTCGCTTACAAAACATTACTTCAGATTTAAGTATCTGAATGTTTATGTTACTGCAAATCGTTACTGCCCCTTTTTATAATTTACGAATTTAATTAGCAAATTTACTTAAATCGTTATTTAAGTTTCATTTAAGTAAATATATCGGCGTTTCTGTTTGTCTCTCTCTTTCTCGCACATATTTGAAGGTAGAAATCTCAAATAATTGCACTATTATTAAAAAAACAACTAAGTAATCAGGTCATATGTTCATACTTGAATTTAGCAATACATTGAATGAATTTATTGGTGCAAACTTGAATCATTACAATTTAAGGTCAATTCAAATTAGCCAATGTATATGTAAAAAAAAAACTACAATTTGCTAAGCAACTGAAGCGCAGAATATTTTGGCTAATTTGAATACATCATAACAAAGCCTTCAGAGAAACCTTAAAAGGGATTAAAAGGTAGGAACTAATCGAGTAGTTACCAAATAAATAGCAACCGAATTCTTACGAATTATAATGTTTGATTAATCTGAAGTACCTACTGAAACACTGCGAAACAAAGAGAAGCAGTCGCATATATTTTATCATGGTTGCACATTACCGGCCTATTATAGACCATAGGTCTTCTGTTTGAATGATAAGAACTAAGGACGTAGTCCACGCTGGCCAAGTGCCGATTGGTAGACTTTACACGCCTTTGAGAACATTATGGAGATTTTTTTGGCATACCTACAGGTTCCCGCGCCATGTTTTCCTTCATTGTCAACAAGTACCTAATATTAAACTGCCTTAAATACTAATAATTCCAAGTAGAAGAGCCTGCTAGAGATCAAAATGAGCAATATTATCTAATACGTAAAGAGTTCAATTTACTCTATATTGTAAGTGTGCTACAGAGATAAATATACAATATTTTCAATGATCTATTATTTTTAATTCTATTTTACCAACCCTCGATGTTTTAAGACACACTTAAAACACCCCTACTATTGGCAAGCCACGCGACAACCCAAAGCCGTCAACAAAGGTTGCTCAGGCAAATAAAAAAAGCATAGTTTATAAGAGTTAAAATAAATCTCTAATCTTATTATTTTATGAAAAACCGCATTAAATTCTGTCTACAATGTTAAAATGTAATCTTTTTCTTAGAAATATTTATGCTTCATTGCATTTTTGCATAAAACTTACGGTAGAGAGCGTTTTTGCGTTTCCTGAAAACTTTCTTGCATGGTATTGTTACCTAGTGACGTAATACACAATCGATCCACGTGCTTTTGTTGGTAAAAAAATAGACATGGGTATTTTTTTAATGCGTCGCGAAATGTCAATAAAGTTGGTGTTTTAATTATGTTTTCGGCCTTACTGACATATTTCATGTACCTGAATGTCAATATAAATAGACACAATATCTGTAAAAGTAGGAGTCTATCGAGTGCACGCACGGAGGGGGATAAGTTATGCGATCTTATGTTAGGAAATATTTCGGGACTGTGTTATTAGAAACGTAATTGTTTATAGTAGAATATTTGTTAGTTGTATTCGCCCTCTTTTCCCTTTTCAACAAGTTGTGGTAGGTTTTATTGTAAGAAAAATTATCGACCTTTAGTGCAATTGTTCGTTATAACTGAGTGTCTGGTTTAAAGTCTTAGAGCCCTGGGCTCAACGGTTATACCACACACGTCAGTAACATCTCTGTTAAATCACCGATCAGTCAAAAATCGTAGCAGACTCACCAGCCGTGACTTGACTGACGTGTTTCAGTAACACCTAATTCCCTTATTTTTTTACTGACTGGCGACGTGAAGCCTTGAGATAGCTATTGATTTCAATCGAGCTCAGACTTGCAGGAATAAACCAAGCATACTTTTTCAATTTAATCACTTTGTTTATTTCGAAAAATGACGAAACTAAACATATCATGCCATCACTATAAAATATTTCGTCAAAGTTACAAAGCCAATAGAGCAATAGACCAATAATATAAACTATTTGAGCTAGAAATACCATAATTTAGTCAATACAAACACAAGTCTCGATATCGACTCAATAAAGTATGCACCTTATTTCTTTATAGACATGATCTATGTTAGATTACTCCTATATTAAGAGGCTTATAGAATTTAAATAAAATACTACATATCGCAGCGCCCTGGGATATGATCTGAATTCCGACCCTGGACAAAATGTTCAGACAACATTTTTTTTTTGCAATCTAAGTTAAGTCACTAAACCAATTTCACTGGTTGGTCTATTCCTGATACTGAACTGATCAAGGAAGATACTAAGGCATACATTTTACCAATAGATTTTCACTAGGCAACATATAGCCTAACTTGTCGATGGTTCTTGCCGCAAGGTGGTATTTTGTGTTTGTATTATCATTATTTTCATTTTTAGTTTGAAATTAAGGTTATTAAAAAAAAAAAAAAAAAACAATTTTTAATTTTTTTCATCTGAAAAAGACAGTTTTGTGTGAGTCAATAAAACTTAACGATCCGCCGAATCGGTGTCGCAACCTTAGAAGGCGCCTAACGTCGGTACACATCACATCTCAGTACGTAAAACGTTTTTTCTCTAGGAATCACCTAAATCACTAGGCCATCGATTAAGGCGATTCCTAGGTTAAGTGGAAACTGGCATAAGCATTGCCCTTGTAATTGTTATATATAAATCCTAAACTATACTGGGCTCTAATCTGGCATTAATATCTTAATTGCACCTAAAGGCACGTAAATTTGGACTCCTTTGGGATGAATTTTACGTCGCAAAGTGGTTTAGCGCGTTATGATTACAATCGTCGTACTATTAATTACTATTCTAAAATCTTTGCAATATCTACACCTAAATACTAACTTATTTGAATTAAATGAATCAAAAAAAAATTTTTTTTTGTTTGAATATTTGTAGATACTGCTTAGGTAAAGCTATAGCTAATCTTAGAATATCAGAAGAATTAATAGTGCCATTATTATCTGCAGATAACTTTTGTTAAGCAAAATGTCCGGTCAGGGCCTCCTTAACTGACGCTACGCTGTATTGACATCCTTTTCCCTGTTTTCTTTTATAAAGGATTTCACTACTTCGAGGGCTTTTGTTTTTTTTTTTTAGTTTAGGCTGTATGTATAACTTAACACGTTTTTTACCGTTGAGATTCCACTGTTGACCCTTATTTAGTTACGCCGTTTATATATATATACATACATATATATATATATATTAAAAATGCCATTATTATCACAGATTGGGAAGTCTTGCCACCGCAAAGTTTTATTGAACAACGGTTGAAAAGCGAACAGGGTATGTTGACATTAAGTTGTAATTTAAGCGAATGTAAATATTTTAAGTACCTACGTATAATATAGATTATTTTTGTTCAAATAATAAATCTCACTATGTGACGATATACTTGTTTTATTGCAAACTTAATTCAAACCTATTCGAAATGTGTTTTATGAAAAATGTTTTATTTGGCGGGATTTTGACAGTTTCATCCACAACATAAAGACAGACATCAATTGTCTGAATTAATTTAATTTTAAATATTCGTATAAAAGTGACCAAGCATGATGAACAAAAGCTGCCATTGTGATACAATCGGTTTAGTACGATCAGAGCCAAAATTAGAAAACAGTGGTACGACGTAAGTTGGATATTTTATGGTGCTATTAATTATACGAAATTTATGAACTGTTATTATTTATTATAAATAAATTGACGTATTATACACATTTATTATTATTTATACGTTCAGAATACTTAAGGCACTTAATATTATGGTCCCACCAAAATAAAAACTACTTATAAATAAATGACACGAACTAAACTCATAAAAAACGTACATAATTTATATAAACTCTTCCGGTACCGATTGAAAATAAACGAATAAAATAGAAGCCTTTGGCTATAATATTAAAGAAAAAAAGAACATCTTTTAACATAATTCATAAGATTGTAGCAATTAATAAATAATGAGAACGATTTTCCAGTGGCCAAAATATACAAAATAATAAAGAAATATTGGATACAATCATCCAGACACGAAATATATAAAATAAAAATGTACAATGTGACTGACTACAAAAAACTAATTTAATTAATTTTAATTTTCTTTTAGTGGCATCTACAATTTTGACCATGATAGAAAATAACATTGATATACAATTTTCAAGCAAGCTTTTATTTTAATCTCATAATAATTATATAACAAAATTCCAAACTGAATTCACAGTTTAATAATATTGGTAATTCTGGTTGAACTTCAAGATCTTACAAAAATTCACACATCTTTGAAAGGTAAGGTAGATAAACTGTTAATTTAATTGAATATGTCTATGTTAAATTCATTTTTAATTCAACAAAGCAATAATAAAATACTAAATAATACAATACTTACTTATGAAAAAATATAATATTATGTGCATAGCAACGGATAATTTATGTAGGTACAAAAATAAAAAAAAAGTATGTATATTCAGATCTTTCGAGCATCACACAACCGTAACTAAAAATAATATCGTATGGCATATTTAACTACGTTACACATAACATATTAATAATTGTATTATTTACACTTGTCAATTAAATACAATTGTTGACTTTTATTACACCACAGTTTCGCTGGCTGCCGTTCGGTCATTAAGGTCAAATGGTAATAAAACTATTTTAGGATACTTACAGTTACTATGGCAAAAAATGATAAATCTGCTTACATCATTAAAGTCTCCGCCCACTAACTACATCGATAGATGCGTTGTAGAGGAACCACTCTGCGTTATGCGATTACGCTGCTTTAGCAAACATATTTGTTAAGTGTACGAACAAACCTAACCATCCACACTTCGTGCCAGTATGCAGAACATGCCAAATAAGTACAATGTTCTTTTGACAATATATTATTGTCAAAAAAGCCAAAATTAGAACGCTGCAACTGATCAAATTTGTCTCGTTTGACATGTGTTAAAAATCTCTTTATATATTAATATAATATTGACGCAGTGGGGTTTCCTCATTTTAAAGAATGGTTCCATCTATGTTTCCGGACTTAGTTCTTGTAACCAAAAGATCAGGCGGATTACCTTTATTTTACGCAAACAATGGCCCAACGAGAGTGTAAATAATAGATTTCTAAACAAAACTTATTATACACCTTAACTCTTATTATAAACATTCAGTTATTGCACACAAGTGTTAGTAGATTGAACTTTGCAAGAATAATATAACATTTTACAGCACAAGCTTTCATATACACAACACCTATAAAAAGTTGATGTTAGAAAAGTACAAAATACGAGAAGCATCAGTCTTGGTGCAATTCCCACAACATATCACATGTTACAAATTAGTTAATGGACGTTTTCCTAAAGTTATTCATTTTGTTTTTAAACAAAAATAATTATTTCGAATACATAATGACGAACTGATTGTAGTACTATAAGATAAGAAATGAAAACCGATTCGATCCGTTCTCGTGTAATCGGTCGCTCGTACAAAGTTAAAAGGCGCTACTAATCCTTGAGTCTTGCCCGCCACTGACTTCATTCGTAGAGTTGTCTATGAGAAGAGGAACTCAGCTAAATATTGGTAAGCGGTAAATGACATAATATTTATCGATTTAGAAAACGCGGTTGATCTAAAAGAAGACTTTTTTGCAGCGATTCAGTAACGATACAATCGCAAAAACAGTGGTTGGTTACCTTCGCCGACGTAACCAGAATATTGCACCGATTTCACGAGCATGAATACAATGGTGTTTTACAATATCGATCGATCGATGTCTCCCGCTCAAAACAGTAGAACTTTTACAGTAGAAGTGTTGCACTTTTATTATTGGAAGAGTAGTTTTTATGTATAGTACTTCTGGGAAATATTACTGCCAAGCATTCTATGTTCCAGTCCAAAGGACGTGTTCGCTGGTGAAATTATAGGCACATGAGGCCTTAAACCTATACCTCAGATCGATATGAACCGACATAAATTAGTTATATCGTCTGCGAAAGGTGCAGAACTCCTTTGTGGGGTTGAGTAAACGCTTTTACAACATGATTCCTAAGGTAATTCTTGACCTACCAATACATACATTTAAAAAATGTGTAAATACACATATAATACAGCGAGGTCACTATATATTTGATGGATTCCTTAATGAGAAGGTAGATTGGAAGCAGCCAGCCTCGCTCTCATCTCCCGCAAGGTAGAAAAATGATTGTAAATGTTGATGTTGGAAAAGAGCAACTGCTGAGTTTCTTGCCGGCTCTTCTCGGTAGAATTTGCTTTCCGAACCGGTGGTAGAGTCACTACAAACATACATACTTGACGTTTCAAAAGTGCTTATAAAGTAGGCCTACTTGAAATAAATGAATTTTAATTTTTTTTTATAGATACGGGGCTTTTTAGGATGTGTTCATTCATTGATTCATTGCATGCCCTGCAAAATGTTTCTTTGTTTATAGGCATTGGATTCCCACTTTGGGCCATCTGCAGTGTCGTGCACTTCATACATGCAAAAAAGCACTGCCTACCCAAATTATTCGATATAACACTTATTGGAAGGGAAATTTTCTATTTTTCAATTGAATTTATCGATGGACCTGCCTTATGTACCCTGGTCGAAGACCCTGTGCACGCCACTGGCCATCTGCTTGGTCCCGCCAAATATTAGTATAAAAAAGTGACGTATTTATGTAGATTCCGAAGCAATGCTGTATAGATTCTATCGCGCGTTGTAAAGTAAGCGATAATCTCTGTACTCTGCAGTCAACATTTACAGAGTGTAGCATGTTTGAGGTTTGCGACTTTCCAAAGGGCCATTATGTATAAAGTGGTTTAACACAAACGAAAGGGTCGATTAAATAACTCCCAACCAAATATGTGCCTTAAATTTACTGCACTGGTCGATTTAAATATTCCATTTAATTTTATAGTTGCCAGCTTCCAAAACTACCCGCAAGGACATTCATAAATATCATGCGTGCACTATACACGTCAACTTTATTAACTTCATGTTGAATTTAATAACTACTATTCATGAGAAAATAAATTTAAAAAAGATTCAGAAAGTAAAGTAAATATATTGAGATGTCATGTCATGATATCATCGTGAGTCGCCTTGCCATGCAAATTGTTTTGTATAGAAAATATGCATGAAATAATGGTTTATTAAAGGAAACCAATAAGGCAAAAAATTGACGTTTTACGACAAAACTGTAATAATTATAATTTGTTTCATCCGGTCAGCCTAATAAATGTGTGTATTAATCCGTCCCCACGTCACCAGTTGATCTGACCCACTTCATTAGATGTCTCAAATAAAAAAATATAATTGCTTAAGAAACACCCTACAGAGAGGGCGAGCGACGCGGTGCGCCACGGTTACAGCCATTTGCTCTTAGTTAGTACATATGTATCAATTTTAAATATTACCTAAAAATACTTCAGATCGGATAATTGAAATTACTACAGATGAAAAACTATAGAAAAGTCAGCGTGTATAGGCAGGCACGGTAGATCAAGTTTAATTAATAACGCCCGGAACGAATTTCTGCTAAATTATTTTCCTATCGCAAACTCGAAGATTAACTCAATTGGACATAATTGACTGGAAACTGTCCCTTTGAGCCGTTGCATTCTCCGAAATACCATTCCTGATTGATTTTCGATAACACAGTGATCTTGTCGCCTATACTAAACCGTAGGTCGCCCGATTGGACTGGCTCGAAGTCGTACAAGGCTATCGCTTGGCCGATGTGCGTGGGTCTCTCGTTCACAAGTGGCACCTTGATCTCGACGTAGTTTGACGGGAAGAGACCTTCCACCTCCTGGAGACCTCTGCGCAATCTCCCGTACATCCATTCGTCGTTTTCTCGCCTCAGCAGATAAATCTTGGAATTCGCCTGTAATAACACAAACAATTTTAACTTAAAAATTACTTGCTTTGAAGGTGAAGGAAAAAAATCGTGAGGAAAGCTGCATGAGTTATCCATAATAAATAAATAAATATACTACGACAATACACACATCGCCATCTAGCCCCTAAGTAAGCGTAGCTTGTGTTATGGGTACTAAGATGACTGATAAATATTATTATGAATAATATACATAAATACTTAGAATATAAATATAAACACCCAGACACTGAAAAACATTCATGCTCATCACACAAACATTTTCCAGCAGTGGGAATCGAACTAACGGCCTTGGACTTAGAAATCAGGGTCGGTGCAAACTGCGCCAATCGGCCGTCGTTCTCAAGGGCGTGTTATTACTACCAACCCGCACTTGGCCAGCTGGACTGGTCCACTGGTGCTGGTACGGCCTTAAGGCCGTAGTCCACAGGGCTTAAGCCCTTCTGATTCTGCGAGGAGACCTGTGCCCTGCAGTGGGACGTTAATGGGTAAATGATGCAAAAATGTACGAAATAAATTTAACGTGAGTAGTAAAAATGGAAGTCCATCCCCATGCTTCGAATCCCGGATATTACCACTGACACGTGAATATTATAACGTCGTTTAAGCCCGCCAACCTGTATTGAAGCAGCTTGGTGGATTATAGGCTTTTTCTTAATGCTCCTAAAGATAATCTAATTAGGCCTTCCTGTGCCCAGAGGAAAGGATACTGATAGAAAACAAAGGTAAAGGTAAAGGATGATGATAGAAGTCATTTTAAAAATTTTGACTTAATAATAATTGGATACAGTGTTCACAGAGTTTTGGACCAGGGAAAAGATTTTTTTCTTCGGATAAAAATTACTCGTGTTTCCTGGCGCAACGGTGAGCGCTTTGAATTTCAGTAGGAGGTCGCCGATTCGATCGTCGGCGGGGGTAATTTGGAATTTATAATTTCTGTATTTTCTCTGGTCTGGTCTGGTGGGAGGCTTTAACCGTGTCTAGTTACCACCTTACGGACAAAGACGTGCCGCTAAGCGATTTAGTTTTCGATGTCGCGTACAAACCGATTAGGGGTATGACTACCATACTTCCTAACAGGTTAGCCCGCTAACATCTTAGACTGCATCATCAGTTATCACTGGGTGATATTGCAGTCAAGTGCTTATGACTACCATACTTCCTAACAGGTTAGCCCGCTAACATCTTAGACTGCATCATCAGTTATCACTGGGTGATATTGCAGTCAAGTGCTAACTTGTAGTGGAATAAAAAAAAAAAGTCCCCTAAAATAACTCTATGCCAAAAATCTAGTTATTTATTTGTTTAGTTAGGGCATTAAGCATTCATTTCATTGTCATGATCTGAATACCATAAAGTTCGTTGTGATAATGTAAAAGAATATTATTTTTGCCATAAACACTGCTTGACGCATTAAAATCACTTGTAACTCTAGTCGTTTTGGATAAGGATTCAACTATTTTACATCGTATTCCTGCGTATATATTTGTAAGTTGAACCTGTGCACGTCATTAATTGGATATAAACAGCAAATACTATACTTATCGCTAGGATTAGTTCCACGTGCATAATCTTGTGATTTAACTTTGCAGTACATAATAATAGTATTAAACTAGCAAATAGATTTGGTTTGTAAGGTATTTTCTTGAATTTAATTTTTTTGTAAGGATTCATTGATATTTCGAAGTAAGAACGCCTTGATAGCTATACATAGCAGTTAGCACGTCGCTACTTACGCGTTATCACTATAATAACTTGCGACTTGTCAATCTTATTACAGCTTAGGAAAAATAGATTATATAAAGATAGATGTTTCGTAAAAAGACCATTTAAACAATATTAAAGAAGTTGTTACACGTAATTTTTTTTAACTGCAATTATAGCTAGTATAAATCTAATTTGCTATAGAAAACTATACAGTTCATCAGTCAGTGAGTCAGTTCAGTGAGTTATCATAGAGGTAACATGTATTTATGCACATTTTAGGGCAAAAAGTAGCCTACGTGTAAATCCAGGGTATTATCTATCTCCATTTTAAATTTAAGACAAACTGGTTCAGTTGTTGCGGGTTGAAGATGTAACAAACACATAGAAAACGTTCCCTTCATAAGTGTTTAGTGTGACTATACACATAAAATACATGTTAAGCGCTAAATTCGAACCGTCGCGTATTCGGAAAAACAGAAGAACTGCAAATATTGTCAGTAGTCACGTTTTGGATACGTTTTTGCATGGACGTAATTTACCTACTATTTTTTGCTGATGTCAATTTGCGCACTCGCAACATCTTGAAACGCCTAGGGTTGACAAATAATAAGTAGAATATATATTTCTTTTCAAAAGTAAAGTATTGGGGAACCCCAATACTAATAAATAAATATAAATAAATAAATAAATAAATAAATATACTACGACATTACACACATCGCCATCTAGCCCCAAAGTAAGCGTAGCTTGTGTAATGGGTACTAAGATAGCTGATGAATATTTTTTTATGAATATAATACACCGACACTGAAAAACATTCATGTTCATCAAATAAACATTTTCCAGTTGTGGGAATCGAACCCACGACCTTGGACCCAGAAAGCAGGGTCGCTGCCCACTGCGCCACTCGGCCGTCAAGTAAGGGAACTCTACATGAGTCTACTACTGCGTGCATCTACAATGTCTTCCCAGCGTGGCAAATCCAGCGGGAGCGGCCTTTCGTCCAGCAACGGACCGTCGTAGGCTATTGTTTGATATAGACTTAGCGCTTGGCTGCAATCTCACCTGATAAAAGTGTGGAAGCAGCCTATTAGGTGGAGCGCACTAGCATCGTGCACTAAGCACAAAAACACTGCCTACAAATTTTATTTAATAACTCATAGATTCTCCCATTGTATGGCATCTTCCTGCTTTCCACTAACCTGGTCAAGAACCTAACGCACGCCACTGTTGAGTCACAATTATTCTTCTTCAGTAAAAGTAAAAAGTAAAGTACCTTTTTATTATAAAGATAAAAAAAAAGATTTTGTGGGACTTATTGCATTTTATTTTATTGTCTTCAATTAATTATGTTAATTTTTAAAGTACGTTAATAATTTTTAAGTATTTGATTACCAAGAGTCGTTTTTGATTACCAAAAATTACCCTTTATAGGGTGTTGACCACATTCGTCATTTGACATTCTATCCAGTATAGTAAAATAATAAATCGATAAAATAGATAAAACCCTAACAATTGCTCAAAAGAAAAAAAATTAGATTACTATAGAGCTCATTGAACTGGATCTAGGTTAGACTGTCCAAGTTGCAAAATGTTATATGTAAACAATACCAGCGCTATTCAGCAATTTATCGATGAAATAATTTCAGTTCAAATTCAAATTCAATATTTTTTATTATTTCGGAGAAAGTTAGGCTATCTTGGTGTAGAATAAAAAAACTGACTGCAATCTCACCTAAGATGGTAACGGGCTAACCTGTTAGGGGAATGACAGTTATACCATTAATCGGTGGTATCTAGCAACAACCGAAGCCTCCCACTGGACCTAATTCATTCAAGTACTTTATAAGCACTTTTGAAATCGTCAAGCCAGTCTGTTTGTAGTGGCTGTACCAACGGTTCTGAAGGCAGATTCATTGAGAAAAACAAATCTTCTCTAACCTCATTTGACAGTTTAACAAACATTTTTCTGAGTGAGAGATGAAAGCGGAGCGGCCTGCTTCCAAGCAGCCTTGTCGTTATAACGGCTCGGTTCACGGCTCCGTACTTTAATTTCTTCAATGACGCGTCGAAAAAGAAATAAAAAAGTAGTCAATAATTTAGGCCAATAAAGCAAATCAAAGATTGTATCAATAAAACTGATAATTTTTAGCTCGTTTACTAGCGGTTCCCCGCGACTTCGTCGCCGTACAACTTCTGATAAGTTGCGCATACAAACTTAATTTCGTTATTCTAAACAATATAGTCCAAAGCACCGCTGCGACTCACTACGCTATTAAAACATAAAGATAGTTATTTGATGTTAAACATCCTATTACCTTTTCCGAGTATTGGGCTATGCAATTCGAAGAAAAATTCCAAAACGGACGAACATACCCTGGTTTAAAAGCGTTCTGATAAATAACGTTTCATTCACAATTTTAATAAAACGTGTTATCATTATCATCAGTACCGGCCAACTACAGTCGTCAGACGGGTCTCCTCTAACAATAAGAGAAGGGGTTAACCCCTAGCTAGTTTGCCTAGTGCGGATTGTAGGACTCCACACACCTTTGAGAACATTATGGAGTACTCTCAGGCATGCAGGTTTCCTCAAGATGTTTTCCTTCACAATTTAAGTTAATTTTATTTAAATTGCTTAAAACGTACATAACTAAGAAAAGCTATCACCGCTTCAATAATAAAACATGTAAATAAATAAAATTTCCAATAGTGGAAGTCTAGGATTTGCGCCATTTAGTCAGGAAAAAAGTAGACCATATCTCAACGCTCCATAAAATATCCCTAATTACGAAAATCGCTATAAACACACCTTCTTATATAATAATTGTGAGTAAGCTTTGATATACAAACAAAAGAGATATACTTATAGATTTCGAACACAAAGAGAACAGGTTGTCCGTGGCGAGCTGGGGAATAAGACTGACAAAAACATTTACGCTTAATATTTTTTTATGACTTGTTGTGTGTTGTAGCTCGGTTAGCATGATAGGCAAGTTATTAGTGTTACTGTAGCTAACCCCATTTTGATAAGCTATCACACCCTACGTAAAACATAACGGAATATCGAGGCTAACTTAGTATTAATTGTATTGAAGAAGCTGAATCCGGCCACACTTCGTTGTAGCTCAGTCTCATGTTGGAAACGATATACCGATGTTTTGTATTATATATTATCAACCCCCGACGCAAAAACGACGGGATGTTATTTAAGTTAGGCGTGTCTGTCTGTGGCATCGTATTTCCCGAACGGATGAACCGATTTTATAGGTACTGTAGCAAGACTGAAGACATTGATATCCTAATTCGTGTCCCCCCAATATGAAACAACGCTAAAAATTATAAAAAGTTGCCCTCAAATAACCGTTCAAAAACTTATTTTGCATTGAATGGTACAGATATTGGACTTGGAACTGGTACTTTACATGCTTTCAAATGAATTTAACTCCAGTGAATCCCATGAGACTTTCTGCAGACTCATCTGCACTGTATGGCGACCAAATACAAAAGGCAAAACGAATGCTCTATACTAGAAATGCCATTAATGTATTGTAGGCAAATTCAAAAGGCAAAACGCATTCCATTTACCCGTAATGCCATCAATATATTCAAGGCAACGCCTTTAGAGGTAGCAGAGGGGAGCATGGCTCTGTGCGACAGAATTCACGGGGCGGTATACCGGAAAACAAAAGTTAGTGGCCGCAATTTTAATACAAGCCAAGGTCTTAATTGTGATCACAGTATAGATACTTCAACTCAGTTGTGCGCGCGGCCCTATGTGTGCGTGCGCTTGTAAATATACAACTTTCATTCGTGTGGCAGTGACGCGGCAGTCGTCGTTCGAGCAAGACGTGTTCCTATCGCTTTTTCTTACGGGTACAGTCGTTTACGAAAATGTCTAGTTCTTCACGGAAAAAATGTTTAAGGAGTCAGGTAAATATTTTTTATTTTTAAATTTAGATGTAATGAATAGGTATTTATTATGATTCTATATACGAAAAAATATATCCTTGTTGACGTTTACGTATTATTGTTTTAGACTCGAGAAACCATTGCTAAGGTATACGAATTTCTGAAAATAGATGCGAGAGATATATTGGAACTAGTAAGTGATCCAGTTTGCAGTGCAAGTCCAATTTTAATATCGAAACTAAGTGAACATTTAAATAGCGTACGGAAAAGAACAGCAATGGCAGTGGGGGTATCAGAGAGAACAGTTACTAATATATTGGCTGAAGGAAAAGAATCTGACTCTAAGTTTAAATCTCCGCATAAAGACCGTAAAAAACGTTTAAAGAAGTTAGAATTAGACAACTTTAACGTTGATGTTATACGTTCCACTATTCAAAATTACCATTTAGAACATCGTGAGTTACCTACCTTGCTAAAGTTGAAAAGAATATTTCAAGATAAACTTAACTATGATGGAAGTATTTCGACTCTGCGTACAGCTTTGTTAAAGTTGGGATACAAATGGCGAAAAACTGTGGATAACAGACGTGTTATTATAGAGCGGCATGACATCCTAAAACTACGATTTTCCTACCTAAAAAATTTACTCAGATACCGTCAAGAAAATCGGTGTATCGTATATACAGATGAGAGCTATATCTTAACTAATCATGTTCAAAACAAAGGATGGGGTAATAAAGATGGACCACCTTTAAAGAGAAACCTGTCGAAAGGACAAAGAATTATCATTGTGCATGCTGGTTCAGAACAAGGTTTCGTACCTAACGCACTATTGACATACAAAGCAAATAGTGTTTCTGGTGATTACCATTCTAACATGAACGCGGAAAACTATGAAAAGTGGCTAAAAGAACGTCTAGTACCGAATCTTCCACCTAACTCTGTGGTTGTGCTTGATAATGCCTCATACCATAACGTTCAAAATGACAGAGCCCCAAATTCGAATTCCAAAAAAATAGAAATGCAGAGATGGCTGACAGAAAAAAATATAGCTTTTAATCAAGATATGAAAAAAATTGAACTGTATGATTTGATTAAAAAAAATAAAGAAAACTATATCTGTTACAAGATTGATGACATACTTCAGCGATATGGCATAAAAGTTCTTCGATTGCCACCATATCATCCTGAACTAAACCCCATAGAAAATGTGTGGGGAATTTTAAAAAATTATATTGCTTCGCGTAATGTCGACCAAAATGTGACGGAAATAATGAAACTCATAAATGAATGTTTAAGTCAAATTGATGAAGGGATGTGGGGTAATACTTGTCGACATGTACAAAAGAAAGAAGAAGAATACTATAGACATTTTGACATGGAGTCAGAATTCATAATTAACCTTGATGAGAGCAGCGAATCCGAAAATTCATCATTTGATTTTTCAAGTAGCGATTCAGAATAATGTTCAATAAATAAACATTAAATTACCAAATAACTGTTTTTTTAAAAAAAAACCCGTATATAACCCGTAAATAACTGTATTTGTATTTGTACCCGACTGTACCTCTTGTCACGCACACAAAGTCACTGTATATGTACAAGGTTTACCCACACATAGGGCCGCGCGCACAACTGAGTTGATGTATCTATAATGTAACTTTAATGTTAAGGCTCAGTGCCTATACACTGTAGATTACAATCCGATTGTACGGAACCCGTAATGCACGACTCTTAAGGCGACCTGACCGTTTTTACGTGTCCGCACTTCTAATGTTCCAATGAAGAAACGATTACATGCCTTTGGTAAGCGGCTTGGCTACGGCGTAAACTTCACAGATGTCTTACTAAGACAGTAGACAAATAGAGTTCGATATTGTGAAACAACTACTCGTTTGCGAGAAAATAATGTACTAAGGGTACGTTAAATCAGTTATTTTAAAAACAGTAATAATTATTGGCAGCCGCAAATGTCGATATCGTTTCCTGTCCAGTGTAGATATTGCGCATATGTTTTTACCATATCGTAAAACAACAGACTTCTGCAAATCGCCTACGTACCCACAGACTGTAAGCAGGTACCTACTTGTGAAACAATAAAAGAATTATGTAAACAGAAAAACAAAACCGTGCAGTACGTCACGCGATCGCATGCGCCGTGTTCGATTACCTGACGTCAGCAATTCTGTTGAATCGATATCATAATAAATATTTGTTAAATACTATCAATTATTATATATTGCGTACGTAAAGTTGCCACCCACAAATATACCCTACATATTCTTTTTAGAAACAAGAATATCTATAGCAATGAACTATTGGGTTTCCTCACGATGACGCGATGTACAACTCCAAAGCGAATAAACTGGTTTTTCATTAGGTATAGCAATATTTTGTTACTTTTTTAGAGTAAAGTATGAAAGATTTCCATATTATAACGCGGTATAAAGTGAGGTTAGGAATTCGAACTCCCGTAGTTCGATCCCTGTAGAAACTTTAAAAATTTACCTACATAAAAAAAAAATGCGCACGCATAAAGCACGGATGGCAAAAGAATAATTTGAAAGAAAAACACTGTATATGTTATTTATAAAAAAAAAAAGTACTAAAATAAGTAACTTATATTGGTTGAATGTAAACTGTTTGTTGTACAATATTGTATGTTATTTGCTGTCTTCAAAATCAGAAGATTCAGATATCAAAGTAAAACGAAAATTCTGAATTCATTTATATATATCTAGAAGGCCTACTATATAACGAGCTTTGTTACGTCGTATCTCTTTGTTTAGTTACGTTTAGTCTATCGACGGTTCATGAGGCTGATTCTACAGAGAAGAATCCGTAAGTAACTTAGTATTTGGTTGCTCTTTTACGACATCATTTTACTATTATTCTTCTATCAAAATCATCAATGACCTTGCTAGGTATCTCCTTTAAAAAATAAAAAAGATGTTATATGATTTTATGTTGAAGAATGGAGAACCTCCTTTTTAGATGGTCATCATCAACATGCGCAGCGTATGACATCCCACTGCTGGCCACATATTATGAGAGAGTGTTTAAGAGCATAGACCCACCAGTTTGCTCCAATGCTATTGGTGGGCTTTAACGACTATTGTCACAAGTTAGTGATAATAACTAGGACCGACTGCTGAAAGTGCTTTCCGAGGCAAGGGGGTTGACACCGCCAATTTCCTAACTCCGGGCTCGCACAGAAAATTCTTAAACAAAACAACACCTAACATTTTTTGGTTGGTGGTTGGTCATCAGTAAATACTACGACAATACCAACACTTCGACACAATGAAAATTGGTTAGCACATATTAAGTAGGCACGCCAGGAACAAATGATTCAATGAATTGTCATAAATGCTTTATAAATGATATAAACGCTAACAGGTTTGTCCTTGAGCGTAGCTGAGGTAAATTTAGCATAACACTGGTAAGGTTTTAGCTTACTATAGTGCAGACTAGTCGATATTCGTTACGAGATCATACGTAATCGTTTCAGGTAATCGGCTTAAACAGTCCTGCTGAATTAGCTCAAATTCAATTACAATTACAATACATGGAATAGACCCGGGCCTATTAAAACAAAGCGTTAGTAACACTATAGGCTAGATTTTAAACTAAGATTTTCGAGGTTAATCAACATTTCTTGTGGGTGAGACCCATCGTGACCACGATCCATGCAACTGGGTCGAAATATCGGCAAATCCAAAATATTATCGTGGTAATATAGTTCAACGGGTACATCGTTGAAACACCAACAGCTCGTTCGGGTACAACGTTTAAGAAACTATAGGCTAGAATTTGTGACGACAAATTACACAGTTATTTTATAAAGAGTATTTATTTATATATTACTAGATGTTGCCCGCGTTCTTCGTCCGCGGTTCGGTTCTGGTGGTTCTTTTAAAAATTTAACACCAACAGCTCGTTCACAATACATATTAAAGGAAAGTTACAAATATTTTGTTTCTAATCAGTGGGACTTGCCATTTAAAGGCGTGCACAGCATTTACTACAAAATGACCGATATTAACACTATATCCCGTGGTAACCGTTTGGTTTCCTGGTTGTATATATAATAGCTAGCTAGTAAGATAATAAATTAAATAGTTCAAACAAACTAAACAACACGCTTGGTATAAAAAACAAAACTAATTTCTACTTTTAGTTCAGTTTATTTATAAAAGTGTTTTTTTTTTAGTTTTTCTTGATCTGTTATTTTTATTAGAGCAAAATGAATCGGTAACCCATTCACCATCAAAGAGATAATTAGAGATCAAAGAGAGAAGTTGAAGATAATGGTTGGAAATTAAAATGAACATCATACCTGCCTTAGTGACTATAGCTGAAAATTATATAAATTAACAAAAATCTTATTTTACAAATAAAAAAAAGGAATAAGCTTATCAAATTAGTGTATATTCAATCATCGGTCAAGTTTGAACGAAATCAGACCGTTTGAGGAGGGTCAAAATCAAGTCCAAAGCAGTCGGTTACAAACATACCAACAAAGCCAATAAAAATCTTATTTTATTATATTGAAAATTGGAATAATCTTCTCAAATTAGTGTATTGTCATCGGTCCTCGATATGTCTACAAAGTTTGAACGAAATCTGACCGTTTAAAGTGGGTCAAAATAGCGTCCAAAGAAGTCGGTTACAAACATACAAGTGAAGCTAATATAAAGCGTGTAAAAAAGAAGTCTAAGTTAATCTACGTCTTGTCTACTAACTCTATGCCAAAAGTTAAGTTGATTGGTTGCTATGTTACGGCGTGAAGGAAGGACCGACAAAAAACAGACGAACACACTTTCGCATTTAAAATATTGGTGAGGATAAATAAAAGTAGATTCTCGGAATCATAAACACATAAAAGGAAATATAAGTTGATTTTAGAAATCCACCACTCAAAGTATGAAATGGGGTACCTATAATATTTTTATACAAGCCAGCCCTATAAAAAAACTCTATAAAACTCAATATTTTAGGTTTTGTTTTTAATTTTCCGGATATTTTCTCTTCTTGGCAGTTGTATAGTGATCGCCCATTTTTAAACATTATTCTCATCAATCAAATGAGGCCATTCAAATATAATAAACTGCGAAATTCCAATAAAGGGCGGAAGGATGTCAATTACGTCACGACGTTGATAAGACTGAAAAACAAATCTGTTGTATATCGGTATCATAAATTATCCACCCAACAACTTATTATTATTATAAGCCTAGTTACAAACTAAGAAGTAATTACACTATAACCCATACCTTTTCCGGGCAAAGGCCTCCCCTAGTCCTAGTCATTCCAGATATGGGAATCTTAAACTTTTCTGTGTCACAAGGGGCCTGCATACTCTACAATCCCCCTAGAATCTACCCAACCATTGGGCCTATTTAAAAAATTAAAAAAAAAACATTTAAAATAATTAGGTTTGCAAGCATATTTTAAAGTCGGACAATCACGTACACTTCAGTTTTAACCCGCCATCTTTTTAGTGCATAGGTTGCATAAGTAATTTCACGCCTATATTGTTCATAATTTGACCCAATTTGTTCACAATTATACCTAATAATTATTAAAGCTAGTTTAAAACAACTCAATTGAAATTACCAACATTGTAATAAAGACCATGTACCTCACTATTATGGCGTAATATTATGAATATAAGTAAGTGCGAACCAAAACGGCCTTCTATTAACTTCTCTTTTTAAAATGAGTGATTTGATTTTTACCTTTTCCTACAGAAGGGAGAAAGCGACCAAAAATTAGTAAAAAAATCAGCTTCCATAATTTCATGAAAAAATGCACTGTATAGAGCCTTTTTTGAAACACAATAAAGAAACCGAAATAAATTAATGGAAAGGACGTTTAAAACCGACATTTGTGACGTATAATTTGTCCATGAACTTGTACTTTGCCAAGTGAAGATGTGATAAAAGAAACATTTAACGTATGCATCCTAAAAATAGACAGTTATTTGGCTTCCAGCCACGTAAGCGAAAAACAAACAATTCGAACGCCCTATTCAGTCAGATACATTTTGCAGATTTATCTCAACAATGCGATTACGTACTTGTACTATTAACATTATACTATAGTAAAGAATATAACTTGGAATAATGTATTATAATGTAATGTAAGGAATTTTTTTACTTTTGACAGCTGTTTGTAAATACTAAAATTTATCGCGATAAGTTATTTAGGGTTATATGAAGAACACACGTTGCGCCGACCCCGTATAACATGGTATAAGTGCAAAAATGAAAATACATAAACCAGTATTTTTCTATAGAGACGGACGACATAATGTGTAAACATAAGTTCCTGGTAGCGCGCATGCCCGATAAGAGCGATTTCGGTAAGAAAATCAGCTTTTGTCAAACATCGTTAACTAAGACGATCTTAACTACAAGGCTGCTTGGAAGCAGACCACTCAGCTCTCACCTCTCACAAAACAAAAATCCTAAAGATTGTTAAACTATAGAATTAGATGTTGGAAAAGTGCAATATGCTGAGTTTCTTACCGGCTCTTCTCAGTGGAATCTGCCGTCCGAACCGGTGGTAGAGTCAATACAAACCGACTGACTTGACGTTTCAAGTGCTCAAAGTGCTCATAAACTAGGCCTAAATGAATTTTGTTTTTTATTTTTTGATGAGTGAAGCAAGCGTTTTGACAACTTTTATAGGTAGAAAAATTTTCTTTAAATTCTATATCTCTATCATGGTGCAAACTTGTCTATAAAGTTCCGTGTTCTATTATTTATTTTAGTTTAACCTTATACGTTTACCACCTAAAATGATAACTACCATCAGTAATATTTCGCAGAGCTTATGGGCTTGGAATCGAGAAGTCTAGTTTTATGTTATTAATGCTATTTTCCGCTCGCAATATTGCTTGGCGATCAGTTTAGAAAAGCTGATAATAAAACTAGATGGATGCTGTATGACGTAGATTTATTCAATAAGCTCATAAGCGGTAAAGATATACTGGTCAGGACGACTATAGAGTACGGATATTAAAATATGCGCTTCTTCCGGAATAGTTGAGATAAAAGTTCCCTCTTGTTGTTCTGCGGTGGTATTTTTATTATAATAGATTATTGTATGCTTGCATGTTTTAAAAAATAAGTATGAAATGAACACTAAGCTTAATTCGCTATACTCCGCGAAAACATCCTCAGGGGACACCGGAGAAACCTCAGCACGGCTAGCATAGGCAAGAGACAATTATCTCCCCAGCGAAAGGATAAAAATTTATTTTCTCCCACAGCTTTTTCAACTATCAGACCACTGGTTCCAGTGCAGTGGAAGTCCACTTCTGGACATAGGTCTTTTGTAGGGAGTTCCTAAATCCACGGTCCTAGGCCGGTTTTTTAAAAGGGACAAGGGATATATTAGTTTACTATTTACACATATATTATTTGGATATTATTTCCACTTGTGCGCCAGTGCTCTGAGAGTTGATAAAGTTGTGGGAGAAGGTAAAATTGCATTTGCATTTTCGTTGGCGCACAAGTGGAAATAATATCTAAATTATATATGTGTAATATTTAACGGGGGTAAACTTCTCCTATACTCCGTTCCTGTGCTTAAGCAGGTGGATACGTTTATTATACCTATCCCCTGTCAGGGGATATAATCGGGGGATATAATTTTTGGCTCCTGCCTGTGTAGCCCTGCTAAGGTTTTCCGGTGTCAGAGCGAAACGTACCAACGAAGAGAGTACATTGAGGAAGATTGGTTTGATGTGAAGAAATTAAAATATATATATATATACATATATTTAGACAATTCACACATCGCCATCTCTCCCCTAAGTAAGCGTAGCTTGTGTCATGGGATGGATATTTTTATGAATAATATACATAAACACTATTATAATATATATATAAACACCCAGACACTGAAAAACATTCGTAAATTTAGTTCGGCCGCCGAAAATTATTAATTGCATCGTACAGATTCTCCTAGTTTTCGCGGAATACAGAAAATAAGTTCACTTAATATCATGGTATTCCGCAAAGTAACGCCTACTTATACCCAATATATATATAAGTATTATAACTTTGGTAAATACGACTAAAAATATTCTTCTATCTAAACTAAGCTAAAACGAACTTCTAACCTTTCGGTTATCCACCCCTTTGCACTATTGAAGGTGCACAGAAATACTTCACGTATAATATGTTTCATAATATTAGATATCAAAATGACATAAAGTATTATAAAATAACAATAAAACGCATTACGTACCGGTCATGTACCTTACATCAATGAGATTACAAGAGTATCTCGGTGCTTGCAAATGCAATTACGGGTACAAGGCAGACGTCAGTGTATGTAGGGTTAAGGGTCGAATCTTTATTGCTGGTATCGAAGGAGTCACTTGAAATCATTAAGAAATTAAATGGAATTTTGACCTCGGTTTCCTTATTGTCAACTACCTTGTTTATAAACTGAGTATAGGTAATTGAAATATAAATGCTTTATTTCTACAAAAGGATTAGCCGGTTTGGATGCGGTTTTTTGCATTACGTTCGGATGACTTGTTATTAGACATGCTATACGGCTAGAGGCTACAATCAGGATTTTAATTTCTCTATTATATTACCAATATGCTCAAAAATAATTTGGCCAATTTTTATTCAACTTTTTGCTTCATACATATAGTCCTGCAGAGTAAATTTTTAAGGTTCTGTACCTAAAGGGCTCTTTATTACTAGGACACCGCTGTCCGTCTGTCTGTCTGTTTGTCCGTCTGTCATGAACCTCATGAAGCATGATAGTTAGGCAGTTAACTTTTATAGATAATTTATTTCTTTTACCGCTTTAACAAAAAATACTACAAAACGGAATAAAATTAATATTCAAGGGGGCTCCCATACAATAGCCACGTTTTTTATACCGTTTCTATTGATGGTTGAAACTTTCAAGCGCGAGTCAGACTCGCACTTGGTCGGTTTTATTAAATAATTTTACAGATAGTAAGAAATCTCTGGAAGAATTTGAAATAAATGGCTACGTAGCGATAAGGCCCCAAAATTTTACTCTCTCGCTCTATGTTTGTCTCTGTAACTAGTTTTTTTCTTTGGCGTACAATAAAAGTGTATTCATTTATTCATTCAGCGTCTAAAGGGCGTCTAAGGGGTAATTTATATCGGCTTCACTTTGTTTTAAAATTCTAATGTTTTATCATGCGACGGCATGTACAACGTTGCACTGTTAATTTACAAGCAACCTAATTAAGGTTGGTTGCCGATAAATGCAGGAAGCTTTATTTTTGCATGCAAGGTAGCTAATAAAGTTTAAATCTACACCCGCCATGTTATGCTATAATTAAACATTTGATCCGTATTACAAACAAGATAAGAAACATTTTCGCTTGGCACGCAGTGCAGGAAATTAATGCCATTATAAATATTGCAGGTGTTTTATTTAGAGCGGAACTATCAGGTGACTTTAGCGATACCGTATAAACGCCGTGAACTTTCCAGATTTATTTTTATAAAATGCTAATCCACCTTTCGGCGTTTGATCGATTAATCTGACTAACTTATATGACTCATACACCTATCCAATAATTAATACGTATGTGTTTTCTTTTGCTATATTGCATTTTAACATTGACTTCGCAGTAACAGAGATGGGGCAGATACGTCCAAGTAGTAACAAAAATGGAAAGGATTAAATATACAAGGCTAGTCGGAATGGGATGGGATTATGAGATGGGTTAGAACAGTACAAGATAACCGACAGCACACCTCCAACTTTTCAAAGTTAGTAGGTGATTACGTATCACTATAATCGTGAAGGAAAATATCGCGAGGACACTGAGAAATATCTATACTTCTTATCCTTTCCCCGTGGAGGGAAAAAATACCACCTTGTTACCATAGAGGAAACCCGTGCGCTGTAGTGGTCCAGTAATGACTTATGATGACGATGATGATATACTATTGATCACCGATCGTTGTCTCATTACGGTTGTTTACACTGGATAGAAAGTTTCAATAACTTAAGATAGTAAGTTTTAAGGCGGTTATTAACGCGCAGGATAACAGACGATCGTTGATATGGGCATTAATGATTCAGACATTTATTATATATATACGGCAAGATTTATAAGATTGCGCCCCGAATATGATTCATCTATTAAGCCAAGATTTTATTGATACGTTATTTACTTTTGCATCCTGATTACTTCGACGTAGTTCGTATCAAGAGTCGATAATAATAACAATGACGAATTATTTAATCGTCATTTTTCAATTATTTAGAAGAGGTTCAACCCTGCTTTAAGTAAATTTTTCATCCAACCCCGGTTTTTAAAACTTGATTTAAATCTAAAACGCTAATAATAATTTCGTAATATATAAAATATAAATGCGTTTATCCTACACAAGACCTATTGTCCAGCAGTGGACATCAATTGGTTGAAATGTTGATGATGATGATGAATATTTAAATGATATTTATATAACATATACAAAACAATAACTATGGCAATGTTTGCTGCCCCAGTTTCAAATTTAAGGTTAGATTTTCTAGTAAGACAAAACCAATCACGCTTGCACAGCTTCTTGCGTCAATAATGACTGAGAAGTTGGATACCAAATAAGGAAACTGATCAATGTAATTACAACCAATTCTATGAACATTCTACTTTATGGTAATAATAACCTTTTCGTACAGGTAAAAACCATTTCAAACGGAATACTCACATTAAAACATAAATCGCCAGGAAGATTTGAAAAATAGTCGAACAAAGCAATCGCATAGGGCTCTTCATCATCGTCTGAATTGTCCGGCAACTCAAACTCTGGGTCTTCCGGCCAAACCAACGGTAAATCATCATCTACGATTTCTGGCGGTGGTGGAGGAGGGATGGTTGGCATGGGCGGTGTTGACTCCCGCTCTGGTGACTCTTCATCATCCCAACTAAACGTCTTTGAATCCTGCAAAACAGTATTTACTATAAAACATCATCGATAAGCATCAACTAAAATACAATTAAACGCAATAACCCAGTGATCTAAATATTTTTGGAAGCAGCATATATCTTGTGTGTATTTTTCTACATAACTAACTGTTGCCCGCGACTTCGTCTGCGTTTGATTTTGTTTTTTGATATGGAATTCAATTTAGTTGTAGTTCTAAAAAAATTTAAAGTATTCAGTATGGCTAAGCCTCAAATGAGAGGTTTGCTGTTGTCCGCTGAGGGGTTCTGCCCTCTATCTCCAACCACAGTTTGGGCAAAATTAAACACATATTATAACCTCTATATTACAAAAATAATTATTTAAATGGGATATAATTTGTCAGAGTTATGGTGTAAAATCGTCAAACACTCATCCCCTCTCCCAAAGGAACCGAGCTTAACGTCGGGATAAAAAGTATTCTATATTACTTCTAACACTTCCAAGAATATGTGTACAAAGTTTCATGAGGATGGGTTAAGTAGTTTTTGCGTGAAAGCGTAACAAACAAACATACATTCACATTTGTAATATTAGTATGGAAGTAGGGAAGTAGGGATATGGTAATTATCAACATAATACTAAAAAAAAACATTTTTGTACTACAAACACACTAGAGACCTAACAATTTTACGAGGTAATATTCTAAATTACAAATTCTAAATTCTAATTCTAATTTAAGTCAAGCTAACTAGGTAAGATTGTTAATATTTTATAAACTACTAGCTGTGGCCCGCGACTTCGTCTGCGTTTGATTTTGTTTTTAAAGTATTCAGTATCGCTAAGCCTTAAATGAGTATAGTAGTATATATATATATATATATATATATATATATATATATATATATATATATATATATATATTTATAACATGTGACTGTCAATTAATTATAGACAAATAATTTGCAATAAAATAAAATTGCAACTATAATTAAAGATCTAAGCTATCCTATCTCTTAAGTTGGACAGACTGCTCACTGTGTGCCAATTTAATTTAAAATCGGTTAAGTAGTTTAGGCGTCCATCGCGGACAAACATCGTGATAGGAGATTTATATATATTAAGATACCAACTATCATTCCATGACCTCACAACAATGGAAACTTGTAAGAACACTTCATAAGTGCCTGTGATAGGCCTACATAAATTAAGAATATTTGAATTGGAATTTGGTATACCACTTCAGTTAAAGTGCACTTCCAAGTAATCAATAGTACAAGTACAAACAATATAACCATGAAAATAAATTTATATATAATTAAATTTAACTTAACTCAAAAATGGTGTGTTACTTTTTGTATCAGATGGAAATAATGAGTAGGCAAAAACAATTATAATTAGGTAACCTATTATATGATGTAGTTATATTCATTATTGTATTATGTAATAACATTGAATTAGATAAATTAATTTCTCAGAATGGTGAATCCACACTTGCAAATTTTAAATAATCATGTTAATTAATATTTTTTAGTAAAGACAATTCTTAGAATATTTGGAATACTAATAGCTGGGAAATCCTTATAGGTACTAGTTTGTGTTTCCAGCTATATCATCAGATATTGTTTAGATTATGTAATTAATACACGTTCATTTACAACATTAACTAATGAATTTAGTCAACAATTAATATTCCAATCTTATTCCTTTCATGTTGTGTTAGGTCAAGGTCCTTACATACATTTTAATAATTTTAATGTTGTTTCACTGTGTAGCCGAAACAACATGGTGAATCCATGGAATGTTAAGTGGTTTGTCTGTCCTCATTACTCTCTTAATTTAGTAAGTACAATATGTATTTCAGTAAATGTACAGTAATTTTCCTAATTAGTGTATTCATCTCTTCAAATGGAAATGATGCAACTGACTAAATTTACACCTTTAAGAGTTAGTACAAGGTAATTATGATTTGCAACTACAACATATTGTTATATATAATAGGCTCAATGGAGGCCCCTGCAAATTGTAGCAGTATACTAATTCTAAAAAAGTTGTGTTGCTTACCAATAAAAGCAACAAAATTTGTCGCAATTTAGCAAGAAATTCAACTAATATCTTCTACTATTGTATATTTGCAATTTTTTTAAGTTTAGCACAATAATAGTGTTTCAAAAAATGAACAGAAGAAAGCACACTCACCACATTGTCTGTGAAGCCATTACTAATTTTCTGTATAGGTGTTGTTGTATTAACACTCATGGATGTTATCTGGAAATTGCTTCCAAATGTACTCTTTAATAAAGAAGAATTATCTGGTGGTTTAGGCCTTGCTGGTTTGGCACGGATTATTGTTGGCCCTTTCAAGGGTGCAGCTGCATAATGACTACTTACATTACTCAATGTGTCAAATAAATCATTGTTAAAAGTTGGTTTCTTAGGTACTGGAAGCTTACAAACTGGAGGCGAGAATGGATCTACCATAGAAAAATCATCTAATGTATCCTCTTTACTTAATGGTTTTCTTGAATGTAGAAAGAGATCAAAGTCATCCTCAAATCCACTCTCAGCTTGGGAGGCGTTACCCCCACCAAATGCATTGTGATGGTTTGTCGATGTTGTAGCATCTGATCCAAAACTGTCAACACTTACACCATCACTACTAGACCTAGTTGTAAAAGTTGGTGAACTGGGTGGAGATGAAAGGTCTATCAGAGTCCCCATTTGTAAATTTACACGTTCACATTTGGGAAATATTTTATTAGAGTCCACTTCACTGCCTGGATCAGTAAATGTTTGATTTGTTGCACTTGGGTTATTCACTGTATTTTTACTTTTTCTTGATAATAAAGATGCAAGTACAGTAGGTCTACGTATGAAGTGTGATGGTTTGGCAGGGACTTCTGGTTGTTTGGAGACTTTTGGTGGCGGCGGACGAGGTGGGGGCTTCTTTTTTTGCCCAAATTGTGGTGTGGGCTCAAAAACATCAGCACCAAAGGGATCATCATTCCAATTTGTAACAGGCGAGTACCTGTTGACAGCTATCCCAGGCACTCCAGGGGCAGCTCTGGTTGGACCCTTCATACCTAGGTAAAAAAAAATTACAAAGCATTTTTAACTATATGCATGTATATAGATTTTTTTATAGTGGAATAAATTGTATAAAATATCCATTAATTACAGTTTTGTATAGTTTTACAAAATTTTGTCTATAAATAAATTTAATTTATTTATTTATTTTATTCTTATTGAGGTAAAGCAGATGGAAAACAAGGCTTGTCCGAAATATGAATAATTGTTTAATCCCAACCTGAATATCCACTTGACAACTTCAACTTATTAATTCTACTAAACAGCACACTCGAAAGAATAATAACTAGAAACAAAATTATGCGTTTTTTAGCACTACCGTGTGAAGAGTAATTAAGAACTTCAGCGACAACCGTCGCCCCGAAACTGAAGTCTGCAACTGTCAGTACTCAGTCGATTGTGTCCAGAGGGCAATAGTCACAGCTGATATGAGCGCCGCAACACAGCGGATGTTAATGTGATAAACAATTGATAAAAACAGAGATCCACCTACTCAGAGACATGTGCACTGCGCTTCAACTTTTCACGCAGTATCGCATATGTGCCAGGTACGAGACAGTACGGCCTTGATATGTTGATATGCACGTCATAACAACGCACATCAAATGAGAATATTATTTACATTAGATTTTATTTCATTTCCCTAACTGTTAGAAAATGTATTAGACTAATAATGAAATCATATATTTTAGGATTTATAATACATTATACAAACCATGATTTAACATTTCCATTACGAGTTTCGAATTCAATTCGTTGATGTAATGACACAACCATGAAGTATGAACAAGTTAACTTGTATAAAATACTCTTTAATTAAATGAACCTTATCCTATCACTGTGTTATAATGTATGCACTTCATTCACAAATCATTTGAACATAAGATAGCCCAGGTTTTCAATTATTTATTGTACTTATCGAATTTTAAAAAATAAATTACTAAAAATATCACTCAACAGTCAACACCGTTATTTCATTGTTTTGTTGAGGTATCCAGAGACTTATGGAGACTGGAGAAGTAACTTTGTCGAAGTTGGTAAGGCTGTAGTCATTATATCTGTGGTAGTCATAGAGGCCAGTGTGCACCTTGGAGTAATACTGTTCTGTGTCAGTGTGGCTGTACCACTGACAGGGTTGTGCTGAGTACTTTGTCGATAGTAAATATATTTTATATATTGTAGGTTTACCTTCAGTGGCTGCTTAAACTGAGTTACAAAATAAATAAACTCGACTCGAAAGAGTGTGTGCTTGGACCGCATGGCAGAAGTGAAAACAATACCTGTGTTTTTATTATCTTTAATTTTTGCGTGTTAAGCTTTATTAATATAATATTATAATATAAGCAGGATAAACCGCTAACTGCACACCTCACAATGTAAACTTAATAATAATTAAACCAAATATTAAAATAATAATTATTACGTTCCAATGTTAACTCTTAAATTAACAAAGACAATACCTAATATTAGGTATGATTTGTGAAAATATAAAATTAATAAATACACCATTGAATTGGGGACAAGCATCAAACGTCACAATATAAAACGAATAAACTTATATAAAAACTCCATACATGACAATTTGAATATACTAAACACAGCAGTTCAGAGTTCCCCCGATCGAGCCTTTCACCTCTAGAGTGTGACGGTTCAGCCTATCTTACTACCTACGGAAAATCTTTGTGCGATGTGCCAAAATAAGTTTTCATTTCAACAAGTGACTAAATAAGTAACGCATAAGAAAGAAAAAAAGAAAAAATAAGAAGCTAAGAGAAACTAAGTAGCCATAACGGAAAGTATTACCAATCTATAGGTCCTATATCTGTGGCCTGGCCAGAACGGGACATACACTGATCTGTAGTATAATAGAGGTCAACGGGACATATAAAATACTGCCTATGATGAGAAATATCAGATATCACTGAAGGCCTTAAAGGACTTGAATCCATGGCCGTAAAAAAAAAAAAATGTCACTGTAAGTCTGTGCTGTCACTTGTCAGTTGCCGCAATCCTAACCTTTATTTCAAAAAGTAAATGTATATATTTGGCACAGACAAAAGCCATAAACAAGAATTGAATTGAATTGAAATGTATATATGCTTATTTATTGTGCTAAATTCATTGATCTAATGTTACTGGCTAAAATTAAGTAAAAAATAAAAGAAAACTTCTTTATTACCTAAAACTGTTCGGGCGTCGTGTGTGAAGACCATTTTTTAAGAATGTTTTTTCTTTAGCAATGAAAAGCACCATTTAAAACATGAAAAATCTTAACAGTTAAATACTAAAGACAAAACAATAATAAAAACAATGTGTTCAATCATTCAGTTGCCTTTAGATATTCTAATAAATATTTTAGCTCGTTTAGAACTCCGGGATCTTCGCAATTTAATGTTAACATGTAGAACTTTTAAAAATTTAATATTAAACGAAAACTCTTTATGGCGCATAATATGTTCGAGAAGACTTATTTTACAGAAGAAAAGGTATTACTATTTAAATTTAATCAGTGTAAAGTACCATTACCTTTTATAATTAACTAAGATGACCATTTAAAAACAAACAGACTGATGACAGGTAGGCAATGGGGCACGAATCTTAGAGGAATAATAAATATTTAGAGAATTTAGAATGAAGACTGGTTAACAGGGTAGACTAAGTAGTGTAATCTAACATCAAGAGACTTACTTTGTCCATTTATTTTTTTGTCTTATAATGTAAATAATAGCTGTAATTAGCTATGTGGTGACGGCAGATCAGAATACAGTGGTCATCACCCCTCCTCTACCCAGTTACTGCAATTCTGCCCAGTTACTGCATTTTGGGAGCTGTTTTTCTAATTAATTTTCCTGAAAATGTTCTATAATTTATTAAACAGTTTAAACTAAAGATCAATAATACAAGTCATTGAAAACAAGAGGCACAAGACTGTAGTGTTCTGAATATACTGAAATCCTACTGTCCACCAGTTAACACTTGCGTCATACATCTGTCCATATTTAAGACAATGATGGTGATATTGTCTAATGTCATTTAATAATTATTGTTTGTATGTTTTCATTGCAGTGAAGAGTTATCATTTTCCTGGTATAATAAATGCAGAATATCATATAACTGGAGTAAAGGAATTTATAGGAGTAAGGTAAATGACACTTAAGTAAAAGTAAATGCGATTTTAGTAATAAATATTTTGTTCTTCAAAGCCTCACCATGTTATTAAATTCAATATTAATCAAATTGTGATAAAACATTTGTGGCAAGTTTTTTGTGATAATTATCCGTCTCTCTTCTATATCGGTCAGATTCCATGTATATTATGCATATCATATTTAAATTTATGTTAAAATTACATTCATTTTCACTTCTAGGTCATTATCAATCACACAGTAAAGTATATGCCGTGGTTGCAGATGTGTAGTTCTCAAACATGGTGCCTATCAGTAGGATCAGAATTAAGATGTTATTTGCTACACAAGAAATATTTAATCTCTAGTCTTTTGTGGTCAGTACAAGTACCAACTATAAAAAGAGATGATGTACGCACAAATGATATCTCAAGATTCATAGTAAAAGATGATATTATTGTTTGCGGAAACAGGTAAAAAGATAGTACCCACATTTTGTATAATATATAATATGTGCTCCTATCCTAAGAAGTTATTCTTTCTAGGGATGGGTGTGCCACAGTCTACAAATGGGAAAATGCAAAGCAAAAACCAAATTTGTTAATGCATATTAAAGATAGCCATGACAATGGCATGGTGGAAGTATCTGCAGTGGAAAAAATGCAAGATATAATTGTGACTGCATCTAATAATTGCCCGTACATATGCTTTTGGGATTGCAGAAAGGTTGAAAATAATTGCTATTACAATGATAAAGATTGTAAGTGATTGACCTACAATAGTTTAATTAATATCATAAAATTATTTTAATAGCATAAATATCATAAAATAAAGCTTTATTACCGATAACAAAAGTGCCACTTTACTATTAGTTTAGATCTTTTGTGACTTGAGCTTGTCTGGAGAAGTACTGCTGCTAAACGTATTTCTGCCGCAAAGTAGCAATGCTGTGTTCTGTTCAATCACTTTAAAAAAAATTGGAATTGGAACACTATTGGAATCTATCTAACTATCTATCTTGTAGTGAGGCCCGCTTCAGCGGATTCACTTCGACCCTCCAGGATCTTTTGTGCTGGCCCCTCCTTGAATCCCCCTCACCCTAAATAGCTTCAAATATCCACTCTAAGAGTTTGTTTGAAGATTTTAGGTTGGAGGCACAGTAATCCTCGGGTTGTGTATAGGCCACTCCCAAGAAGTCCAACCGCTTTCTAGCCAATCCCTCGCATTCACAAAGCAAATGCTCCATGGACTCGACATCTTTGTTGCAGGCCCTACATGTAGTGTCTTCAATTATGCCCATTTTGAGCAGCATGGACCCTGTGCCAAAGTGTCCTGTTATGACCGCTATGGCGTATCTTGCCTGTCTCCTACTCAGTCTGTTAATCTTGTTTGGAAAACAAGGTCCAATTGCGCCCAAGAATTTCTTAGAGTGCCTTAGACCTTCTAATTTGTCCCATTCTGCCGCAGATTTTTCTTGGCATATGTTGATAGCGCCATGTTCACCACACATGGTGCAAGCCCTATACATGGTTCAGAACCGATGAATCTTCGTCCAGATCCCTTGCGAGATAGCTCGTCAGCCAGCTCATTGCAACACTATTGGAATACTTTTGCAATAGGTACCATTTTAGTCAAATTAATTCAGCAGTTGTCTGAATTGACATGTAGGTACTCAAGGCAACATGGAATTTAATGAATACATGCAGGGTAAACTGTTCAATTTAAGTACAAATAAGGTAATTTTTTTCGGTTGGCACACGGAACTGACCTGCCCACAGTTGGAGGTAGGTTAAGAGGGACTTGCTAACTCGAGGGTACACCCTAATTAAAAACCACGACAGCATACCCTTTGTGTTGGCTTTGTTAGATGCCCGGAGAACCCGTTTTATACTTCCTATAAACCTTAAAAATGAAAGGTTTCATAGGTATAATTTTTTTTTAAATATAAATGTGTATACACCGCCTTTGGTTGTCTAAATCCTAATGCTACATTAGAAATATTATTTCAGGTAAAACGGAATATAAGCTGAAAAATGAAATTGGCTGCAGAAGCATTGCTGCAAATGATGTACAGGACAAACTGGCTCTTGGCCTCAATGGAAATAGTAAGCCACTTTTACTTGATGTCAATACGTATGTTGATTTCTCAATTTTATTATAAGGTGTTAAATACTTTCCAAACATAATGCAAACTATAAGTTGAGACATATTTCAAGAATAATTTTTTAGTAAACGAAAACTAGTTCCAATCCTAACTTATTAAAATACTGCCGTACTTGACGTACTTCCAATACTAATCTATGTATTCATGCATTGTCGTGCGGGTGGTGTGAAAAAAAACTAATGTATTTTTTCCAGTGGTAGCTTCCTAATGACATCGGATACGACTAGGAACGTTGGTCAAGTTATACGTGATATTCAGTGGCATGATGGAAACTGTATAGCCTACGTCACCCATTCGGGAAAACTGCGCTTCATTGACATTAGGAGCTCTGCATTGGTATGTGGTCACTAAAGTAAGCTTTAATTATAATAAAACTGTAACTGATCAAATGTAATTTTTTTTCATTCAAGTCTGTCTATCTGTCTGTTTGTCTGTCCGTCTGTCGCTTGTATCATGGCCGCGCATCACGCTAAGGTATCTGATTTATTGAAGTAGGCGTAAACAATGAAGCAGTACGCTGCGTCCCGTAATTTACGCAGACGAAGCCGCAGGGCACATCTAGTGATAGTATTTATTACAGATAATATTTATTACACACAAAAAGGTGACGTAATACATAAACAAATTATAAACTAAACAAGACTGTAATGGCGGCGTTATCACTGATAGATATCCCTTCCAGACAACCACTCAGTGAAAGGACAACAATAGTAAGGAAAAATGGTGGATGATGTACAAATTAAAAGATACATAACAAATACAATTAACTTACATAAAATTACGTAGGTAATAAGTTCCAAATTCCACGGTTTGTGCCGCTTGAATCCAGCGGCTACCTGCGACGAGCCTAATGTCGTCCGTTCACTTCGTCGGGGGTCGACCAACGCTGCGCTTACCAGTGTGGGGCTGCCATTTCAGCACCTTGGGACCCCAACGTCCGTCCCTCCTCCGAACTATGTGCCCCGCCCATTGCCACTTCCTCTCGCGACTCGTTGAGCTATGTCGGTAACTCTGGTTCTTCTACAGATCTCCACATTTGTGACTTGATCACGTAGAGATACTCATGAGCATAGATCTCTCCATCGCCCGCTGAGTGATGCTTCTTATGAGGCCGTGGAAAATGGAGGTTAGTAGAATTTGGAACTCCCTACAAAAGACCTATGTCCAGCAGTTGATGTCTATCGGTTGATATGATTTACATACTACTAAGCTTTTTGATTTATGGTTGGTGGTTGCAGGCACTTAAGGCCGCGGTTGATGAACACAGGGAGAAGATAGATAGATAGATACATTCTTTATTGCACACAATTAAGGGTTGTCTGGAGGAGATCGCTTAAAGCGATAAAACCGCCTTTGCGCATTTATATTTTCCTTGTATTTATGTTTTCAATATTTACTTTAAATATAAATTATCTTTATCCCTTAATGAGAGAAGAAAATGAGGATGAAGAAAGTTGCTCTGCATATATTCTCTTTGCAGAATATATGCAGAGCAGAGCATATAGAGAGAATATCTATTTTGTCCATCAATTCCACCTTTTTTTTTTATGTATTGTTTTCTATATAGTGAATTAAGAAATAAATAAAATATACTTGTACCTACGCAAGTATAAATTATGTTTTTTTTTAAATTTTAAATAAAACAAGTAATAATTACGTTTTTATTTTATTTCTTCAATAGGTGTATGAAGCGCGGGATCCATTCCAGTCATCGCTCTATTGTCTCAAGACTGACTCGGACCGCGCCGTGTTGGTAGGCTCGTCTGAATATTCCCGTTGCGTTCTCTTTGACTTACGCTCTACGCATGTTGTGCAGGTGTTTTATCTTTTTTTGTTATTTAAATGATAACGTCTAATCTTGCTTGGCAAAGGATCGAGGGGTACAAAAACCGTACACTATGGAAATATAACAAGCATGCCACGGATAGTGCGACTGCAGCGCGGCTATTCTACCCTTAAGTACATTTATATATTACATACGCGAAAAAACAATGATGACCTCCCTGGCGCGACGGCGTGCACTGTTGTTTCAAATGGACAAGGTTCGATTCCCGGCAGTTAATTTATAATGTCTGAATGTTCTCTGGTCATCAGCGATCAAGAAGCTTGCAAAGGTTGTATCAAAACCCTAAGGGCCTTATAATAAGCGTGCCTTAATAATTCTAGTTTGGGGTACAGCTGAATTTTAAATTTAAATGTAATTTGATTGTTTCAGATGTATTTTACTCAGAAGAAGTCGTCTCCGATATACAGCCTGGATTTTGCTTCATCTAAACTGATAGCTGCCGCGGATCTCGGCGTTGCATGTCTAAACTTCAATGTAAATGCGGCTACAACTCAAATGAAAGATTTCTCGTATACATTTGAATTTGTTAATAGATAAACTCATAGAAATCAGTCAGTCAATCATAGATACTGTTAAAAGTTACAACAAATCAGTTGTAACTTGTAACAGTATCTTGTTAAGATTTCTGTAGAAAATATTACTTATTTTATTAAAATAGATTAATGAATAAGTCCTAAAAAGACTGACACGGTTATTTAATTATTAAATCTGTATTATATGAAAAGTTTTAATTGTAAAATTTCCTTGACCAATTAAAATAACTTAAAATACGGCTATGCAATAGGCAAACGTACCGAAATTTCATTTATTTATAGTTTTAAATCAACCAACAAAACTTAAAAATAATCGTATTTTTTAATCTGTGGTTCACTCCAAACAAAACACGTTTACATGCGCGTGGCGCCATCTGTGTTTAAGCAAATATTGCCGAGAGCGTTCTTTCTACGATTACTTTCTTTTCACCTAAATAAATCTAGAAAATAATTTAAAAGAAATTGCAGAAATTCCTTCGCAATATCATCTCATATCATCAATACAAAGTTCAACTTATTATTTTATTACTCATTGGAAGATTAATTAATAATTTATTTGGAGTAATATCATAATAGTAGGGGAGCCCAAGCGGGGATTTCGGGATTTACAAAAGGTCGGCAGATTAATATACAGGGGGATACCTTGTACCCGGTTAAGTAAGTACCTCCACAAAACATGAGGCCCATATATAAGGCCACCCGTCAAGGATACAGGATCAGAGTAGTAAACAAAAATTGACCATCAGAAATTCTCTAGCGCGTCAGATTAAGGTAGGGTGAGTTAATTACATCCTAAAAAGTTGTAAAAAAAAAACGTCATCTCGACATTCTCGAGCGTAGCTAAATTTTTTTATATCTTGAAGGAAATAATTCCTTACCTTACAAAAAACAATTAAATTTACGGTAGAAACATTTAAAAAATGTGTAAATATTTTGGAATATCGTCGGAGCAAGCCGGTTATCCGAAAGTCTCGAGGAACATATGATAACCTCGAATTGTCGATGAAATCATCATGAAATGATTTATATCACGCACAGTGCTATAAATTATTTACTGCACTTAAAATACTGCGAGACTTTTAGTATTTACAAGATCAAAGTGTAGTGGAACATGACAATACACCGGAAGTTTCGGGAAATAGCTCCGAAACACATGCTCCTGATTCTGGAGAGTGAACTAAAACTAATCTGCCTTTGAGCTTGAAAAACCACGTCGATCGCCACCAAGCTGGTCAAAATCGGTTGATTCGTTCGAGAGATATCGTGAACGAAAGAAACAGTGTTTTTTCGGGATTACTCCGAAATTTGCGGTTCGATCAATTAAAATTGCAAAATTACTTATGAGGATAATAAAACTGCGTCGAATTCCGCCAACCGCGTGAAAATGCTTGATCCATTCATAAGTTATTGCGGTTTGAAAATTCCAAAAATAGTGTTCTATGAAACTTCTATCAGACTTTCGAGCTGGGAGAGCTCAAATGCATAGAAATATTATTTCTTTGAACTCAGCGAGCTCAAAATATCACAAATTATATTTTGCGCTCAAAAATGTCATAAGTACAATATTAAGCGCCCAGGAATGGAATTAGCGGGAAGTTGCAGGGATGGCCTTTAAGGTGAACCGTTTTTCTAATTTTTTTTTGTCAGATTAGGCGAATCCCTCTAGATAATCCTCAGATTATGAGACAGTACGTTTAGAATATAAAGATGAACCATATATATCTTAATCTGACGCGCTTGAGTATTTCAAAATGGCGATTTTTTTTTGCACATTATGAAAATGGCCGCGAGTTTGCGTCCCATCGAAATCGTCAGATTAGTGAATGAGAGCTTTTTTTTGGTGCACTTAACACTCCCTTAGAAAATTAAATTTCGATTAAATATTTTTTTTTCATTTTAAACCCTTAAATACAACCACCCGCATCATGCAAACGATCAGATTAACATACGTACATAATTAAAAATACGCAGGGCATTGATGCTATCAATATCTGACGCGCTCGAGGATGTCCATGCAACAGTTTTTTTTTACATATTTAAAAATCTATAGCCGCTTCCTCCACCGATGTAAAGGTATATATCATATAAAAAAATTTTCTTCTTATCATCTAAGTCATGCATCCTAATAGGTCTCTACGACGCTCGAGTAAATCCCCATTTAGCATCGTGGGCTCCCCTACTAAACCGGTAATATGACATTATCTGAACTGCGAATGAACATTTTGACATTGACATTACAATTGCCTGACAATCTATACTTTTGCTGTTCTTGTTTTTCTTTAGTTTTTTAGAATAAAAATAATAGTAAGGTTGTAAAAAAAAATATGGACTAAAAAGATCAGAAATTAAATCATTTTCAGTCGCACACGCCACACAAAGTATGTTCAGAGACAAATTAATTCGAATCTTTAGGAATGCACAGCGTTTTAGCAGTGCAAAAGTCATTAAAATACGAAATATCGCACCGGTTACATTGGGCTTATTAACCACAGTTTCTTGCGAAGATAAAAAGAAAAAAGTAGATGTAACATGGAATCCAGACAGTTTAGAACATGAATTTCTGATCCGACAAGCTACAACCGTGACTGTGAACGCGGCGACGCAACTTCTTACAGTTACATTAGTCGCTGTTCAGGACACTAGTGAAAGGTAAACAATAACAATTATTTTTCCATTGTTCACTGAAGTAGAGTAGAGCACATTACCTCTATTCTCTATTATGTAGTTAATGGTTCCAACAGTAGATATAAGAAATTTGATGTTATGACTTTAGCAATTGCTTTAACTTTGCTATTGGATTTATTCTATATAGCCATATTTGACTGCTGTATATTGATTGATTGTTCCTTCTCTCCATAACATTTTGACCAACTAAAATAGCTAAATAGTAGTAAATTAAAAATTTTATTACATAAATTAAAAAAAATTGGTAAATATTTATTCACGATTTGTAAGTGACACTGCTTTAGTTACACTTAAGCTATTATATTTAATAAATAGGTTAAGAGAAGCCCTATCAAAAGAAATATGCCTGGTGAGACAAGCACTTGAATGGGGTGATGATGGCACTCCACCAGATCACTGGGACCAGTTGGTGGCAGTCAGAGGTTCTTTATGTGACCTTAAACACAATTTAAGAAATCTTTTCAGTAAGTTTTAATAAACCAAAAAAATAAATACTACCAGACTCAATCAATTTCTATATTAATATGATAGATGTAAAGGTTTGTTGATTGTTTGTAACCTAATGTTTCACAACTTTGGACACTATTTAGCTAGCAAGTGCACTAGGAACTTAATTCAACTCAGAAGTACATATTATAAGTTATATTTAATACTTCTAAATTAATATATTTAATAATTATTAGTCTATGACAGTGTTAGCCAACTTATAGGCCTCTCCTAATTGGGTTTGTCAATAATCACCACTCTAGGAAAAAGCTTAGTGATCACAGTAGATAGTAGTAGCACTGACCATTCTGGTGCCTGTTCTCTGTAATATTCTCTTAGACTATTCGTACTACCCCAGTGAGAGTAGGAGGGGTGGTGATAATTATCTGATCTGTGGTATTCTGATCTTCAAACTGCTTTAAAATATAGTGCACTTTGATAGGGACTGCAGACTCATACCAAAAGGCAGGCATCAGCAACTTGAAAGACTGCATCTACATTATATATTGATTTTTGTGTATTAACTATAAAATGGTTACTTGAGATTTACTAAAAATACTGGTATTACTATAATATTATATTTATTTATACTCTTTATTTACACACAAAAAATACAGAAAAATAAAAAAAATCAGACAGAAACAGTATACAAAAGGCGGCATTCTATTGTGATATTAGTAGATTTTGTTTAAAGATAAAACCCTGCCTAGTCTCTTCTGATTTATTCTACTGCAAAGCATGGCAGTCCAATTTGTAAATTTAAAAAAAAAGCTCTTTGCTCATTTGAAAGTTGTTTAAGAACTTAGTTGAAAATGGTATCAAAATCAATTTGTTGTATATTATTGGATTTCCAAATAAAATTACAGGTTACATGGATTATGCAGAAAAGTTAGCAACTACAGCTGCTGAAATATCATATTTGTCAGGAAACATAGCAGCCTCTGATGCTATATGTGAAAGAATTGACCATGCATGCAGGTAAACAAATAAAACAAAATATATTTTATATTAAGGGTTTTAATAAGTTGTGATATATATTTTTACATCTAGTTTTAAATCTTTTCTATAAATCCCTTAAAAATTAAGTATGCAAAATTAATATAACAAAAATCACTTTATAAACTTAAATATTATTTTTAGTAAATCTAGAATCAGAGTGAAAATAATTTAAAGTACATTGTTTTAATCAGTCAGTTAAGACAAATCGACTGCCAATTTCGTAAAGCTATGCTCATATTCTTATAAAAACACATTTATAGTAATAAAAAAAAAAAAACTTTTTGTATTATTTGTTCTTATCCTTTTAAAAATTTAATATTTGCTTATATTTTAAGGAAATAAGTTGAATGTTAAAAATTCAAACAATAGTACACTGGAAAGATTTTTTTTCTATATAAATGGTATTTTATCCTCAGAATCTATTTAACATGTTTGTAACATGTTTGTTATGAAACTTGATACTTTAAAACATACATACATGAGTGACATCATACAAAATTAATTAATTTCGTAATAAAAAAATTATATACTTAACAAACTTAGGCAATAGTTATTTCATTTGTTATTGAAGCTTTGAATATTTCTCTTCTTTTTTTCTATGGCCATACACAAATGAAAAAAAGAATTATATGCTGAATTATATGATAAAATAAAGCGAAAATTATTAAAATGTAATTGGTATTTGGAAGCATAAGGTTAGCGTATTGGTGAATGTATATAAATGAAAATGGACATAGTCAGGTACTTAATAATATTATATACGAGTAAATTCAATTATTACATTTATTATTTTTCCAATTTAAAACATTAGTTACAAACATACCAGAAACCCTCAAAAACATAATCACAACTAAAATAAAAAAAAATCATGATACAACATACAACCTTGAGTCAGTAACAAGAAGCAAATCTTTTTCATGCCTAAATAATAACTTTGTTTCTCTGCATCTAGACTTACAATTAAACAACAAAATTCACTTTACCTTTAACATGAAGTGATAAAATATAACAATAATTAATATAAAGAGATAATACATTTATTTATATGTTACATTTAAGAAGTATGTACATATTGATTGCATATTTAGACTTGAGTAATACAATTTTTCTTTTATTGTTTTCCATTAAATTACATTAAAACAACTTTTGTATTACGGAATTTGTAATAATTAAGTCTAACCAAAATTTGTGTTACTTTTTAATAGACATATCATTCACATTTATTTATTATGTACAGTTGGCGTGATAAGAGCTGATATAAACATCTTACAATATAATTATTCAAATTACTAACATACACAGGAATCGCTAACATTTACACTATTCCAATCTCACATGATGATATGTGATATACACATAGTTAATGTAATTTTCTCCTACGCAAACAACGTTTAGTACGTACAGCGGTTTAAGGCGACAGCGTTTTGAGTCTGCGATTAGAGGATTAACTTTAAATACAAGACGCTTTTGAGACTATCGCACGAAACGGGTTAAATAATCCGCGCGACCTGCTTTAGAACGCTACGTCACCAACGTACGTATTTATGCGTTGTAAAGTCGCGTCAACCTAGCCTAGTGCTAGCACAGACATTGATTATTAATCGCACGAATTTTAGCGACCTTTAAGAACGTATGTTACAGTTGAGAAGTAAGAATTTTATAGTCGCAAATGCACCGCACTTGCCATAAATTCATTTAACTCTTAACCTCTTATAACATATCGACGACTAGAAACTGCGATTTGCATTAAGTACTAGCGCTCACTGCGGTCTTTAGTCACGTGATATTATGTAAGTTTTGCGAATAAATAAAGGAAAATCGTGTCACATAACAAAAATTGCACTTACTACTGACGTATGTCGCCTCCTTTTTCCGCGGTCAGACGTACTTGGAATTGAAGGAATGAGTATGACAGTTTTTCAAAGACCCTGCATCATACCGGATGGCTTAATTGCTTGGCAGTGTAAATTTATTTTACACTAATACATTTTCTTTTAATAAGTCATTAAATATAATAATTCTGACTGACATTAAATATGATAATTCATTAAACAAATGAAAGAAAAAGTGGAAACAAAAAAATACATGGTAGATCACAGATTTTACTCTTCATCGTGACCATAAAGTACGTAGAATATTATAGTCTTTAGAAATTGATAGTAAAATAATAATTTATTCTTTTTTTAAATTTGAAATAAATTGTTTTTTTGAAAAACATCAGCTCTTATTGCGCGGCCTATATTCTAAACATCCACATAAATTTGTTGAGACCCAAAAACGGTTACAAGTAGAAATTGAGTTTTCAGGGCATGCAACACTCAGAAGCAATTAACAAACATATTGCAGCAAGAGAGCTTGGAGTTACAGCAACAGGCGATCATCAATGCGCCGCATCTTGAGGATAAACTGAAAGCAACAGATGATATTAAGAAGTCAGTTATAAAGTAGATGCAATAAATATTTTTTTTCTAGAATAAGCACCAGTTTTTCTATTGTCTAAATAGTTTTTATTTGAGTCCGACTTTTTGATAATGTTCTTTACAAAATCTGCCCATGCAAGGAAATAAAGCATATGAAAAATAGGTTCTTTAGGCCCTCTAGATAACGAATTTTGAAAATATTGCAAACATGACATTACTAATAAAGTATTTATAATGTTTTGTTCTGTTTTTGTTTAAATTTCCTCACGTTTACTCACTAGCCCGATCGAATAAGTGTTTTTTTAATTATAGCCCTCACTAGCTGTTGATCTCGTTTTTCGTCCGCATTTATTACTCAAAGGGTTTACCCCAGTTTACCCAGTTTAAACCCTTAAACTGGGTTTGAAACTTTGTATGAAAGTTTTGAATTTAGAGACACCAAAACTCACATTTAGATTAGTAATTGTGAATAAATGAGCTACTAAAAATTAATCGGCCTATTGGCGAATTGGGCAGCGATCCTGCTTTCTGAGTCGAAGGCCGTGGGTTCGATTCCCACAACTGTTTGTGTGATGAACATGAATGTTTTCCAGTGGCTGGGTATTTATCTATATATTATAAGTATATATGAAAATAAATAAAATAAAATTATTCATCAGTTTTCTTAGTACCCATAAGCTGCGCTTACTTTGGGAGTAAATGGCGATATAATATAAGAATAAATATACTACGACCATACACACATGTATTGTAGTATATTTATTATTAATAAGTCGGGGATGCACGTACAACAACCGAGAAGTTTTAAATGCTGATACCGGCCCAGTTGAAAAAGGAAAAGGGATGATTAAGTCATCCCTTTTCCTTTTTCTTTTTTGGTAAAATTAGAACAGCAGCATACGGGATAAACATTCTTTGCAACTTCCATTTAACTCAAATCAACTGCCAACTACCGTTTAAACTATTGAACCGATTTCTAAATTGAAATTTACGGTAGCTTTCTTTCCGGAGATGGGCATAGGTAACGCGGGAGATCATCTCAAGCTCCTGGGAAATCAGGAATTCTACACAGACAGAGTTTCGGGCATCTGCTTAAATGACCCTGAGGTGCATACTACCAATTTTGTTTTTATATTAGGAGGTTTTTAACAGTTTTTAAACTTCGCTTTTATAAATCAGATAGTAATATTATAGTATAGAAAGTTATAGAGAGTATACATTTTTTCTGACTGTGACCTGATAACGTATTCATAGAACAGATTTTAGGTTATTCCTTTTCATCATCAACCCAATGCCGGCCTACTACAGGGCACGGGTCTCCTTTCACAATAAGAGAAAGGGTTAAAGCCACACTCTCCACACACCTTTGAGAATATATAGATATATAGTTCTATAGAGAACACTCAGGCATGCAGGTTTCTTCACGATGCTTTCTTTCACCGTTGATGCAAGTGATATTTAAATTGCTTAAAACAAAGTTAAAATTTCATCGCGGACGAAGTCGCGGGCAACTGCGAGTATTATATGGATGGATGCCGTGGAGAAAATAAAATACAAATATTCGTCAATGGTCACCAACTTGGCCCGTTATTACTTTTTTTTTTTAAAGTAAGTTACTGCAGCGGATAGCATAAAGATGCATTGATAGATGAACGTGTAAACACATAGGTACGTATGACACGATGAGGTACGATGTATTTTTTCCAAACATGTCTTCATTTCCACTCATTTTGTCAGATACAATTACTTTTCAAAATTAATGACGAACAACTGTAAATTTTACCGCGATAAAGTATTTGTTTTATTGTTTTAATTAAAAACGTTATAATAAGAGACATACGAAATTAAAATAAAACCTTTCAAGTTACCTCCATGGTGGCAATGTTTTTGAGTAACAGATCATCCTATTTTAAAATTACACTGCAGATCTGAGTTTCATCAGCATCATTTCAACCAATGTACGTCCACTGCTGGACATAGGTCTTTTTTAGGGAGTTACATAATCCACGGTCCTAGGCCGCCGATGTCATCTGACCACCTCGTTGGGAGCCGACCTACGCTGCGTTTACCGGTGCCGGGTCGCCATTCCAGCACCTTAAGACCCCAACGTCCATCGGTTCTCCGACCTATGTGCCCTGCCCATTGCCACTTCAGCTTCGCGACTCGCTGAGCTATGTCGGTAACTCTAGTTCTCCTACGGATCTCCTCATTTCTGATTTGATCACGTAGAGATAGTACTAGCATAGCTCTCTCCATCGCCCGCTGAGTGACTCTGAGCCTTCTTATGAGGCCCCTAATAAATACCCGTAAGTATATACTATAATAGTTTACTATAATATAATTTCTTTGGCCGCAAAAACCATGCGACCAGTAGCGTGCACAGGGTTATTGACCATGGTATGCATAAAGAAGGAAGATGGCATAAAATGAAAAAATCCTTCGCGTTTATGAGTTGTATCCAAAATTAAGGGTAGGCAGTGCTTTCGTGCATATATGAAGTGCACGCCACTGCATGAGACATGGATTTTCATTCTACTCGCATGTATCCAGTACAGCCAGTATCCCGAAGGTTGTCAAAATAATGCTCGAATTTCCAAGCGTGTTTGAGAAAGACACTATCGAAACAATACCTGTTCAGAAGGTAGCGTCCTTGTTTAGATGCGTCTCGATGTCGACACGGCAGATGGGGCAGTGCTTGTTGGTACTGAGCCACTGGTCCACGCACTCCATGTGGAACAGGTGCATGCATGGTAAACGTCTGCAAATGAATATTAGCAGTAGTAGAAGTATCTAGCTTGTTGTGACAGAGCTCGTCCGGGGAAGTGCCGCAAATCAGCATTGTTGCAATGCTATGTGTGCAGGTTGAAGGGCGTGGTTGCCGGTGTAATTACGGTACTAAATACTTAAACGTCTAAGCCCCAGGTTGATGAACAAAGGGCGACGTGTTACGGAACGCTTTTCGTCTTTTTATGGTTTATCCAATAACCAACCGGTGGACTAGCTTCTTAGCCTGTCAATTATAACTGTAAAAAAAAAAGTTTACAACAAGCTTTTTTTTTTTGTGAACCGATGCAACTCGAGGGTTATCCTATTCTTATTTTTTTTTATTCCACTACAAGTTAGCCTTTGACTGTAATCTCCGATTAGGGGTATGACTACCATACTCCCTAACAGGTTAGCCCGCTACGATCTTAGACTGCATCATCACTTACCACCAAGTGACATTGCAGTCAAGGGCTAACTTAAAGTGTAATACATTAAAAAAATGCTTTTTGTTTTAAACTATATCGAGATGATAAACGTTCTAAATAGTATAACGTACTGTTTGCGGAAATTCCGATCGGATATTAGGGACTTGTATTGCAGGAATAGACCAACCAGTGGAAAAAATCGTCTGAAGTGATTGTATCTACAACACCAACGTGATTATAAAACAAAATTAAATAAGTATTTTATACTATCGGTTATTCTTAACACAGTTATCAAGGCCTCTTCCCTTCCCTATGAGAATATAATGGAGAATGAGTATCAGCGTCCTCTGTCCTAATATTGGCATCAACTGCCATCACCACCCCGTCTGTCCAGCGTGGTGATTGTGCAATCAATCCCGTTAGGAGAGGCATTTAGTCCAGCAGTGGACTGTAATAGGCTATTAATGGTGGCTTCGGCCGTGGCTAGTTACCACCCTACATACAAAGACGTGCCGCTAATCGATTTAGTGTTCCGGTGCGATGTCGCGTAAAAACCGATTAGGGGTATGACTACCATCAGTGACGTGCAGAGGGTTTTTGACCAGGGCACGCATAGAGAAGAAAAATGGCATAAAATTGAAAAATCCTTCCCCTTTACGAGTTATACAAAAAATATAGGGTAGGCAGTGCTTTTGTGCGTGTATGAAGTGCACGCCACTGACTACCATACTCAGTAACAGGTTAGCCCGATCACTTACCGCCATGTGAGATTGCAGTCAAGGACTAACTTGTAGTGGAATAATATATTATACAATAACACAAAAATAATGTCTTAATAAGGTTCGAAACTCTAGGGTGTTGCAATGGCAGTTATGCTTACCTGCAGTCGGACTCGACTTCGAATATTGAGAGGCAGATGGTGCATTTCTCGTCCTGGTGGTGCGGTGCGGGGCGTGCGTACGCGTGGCGGTATGTGTTGCGTTCTATGACAGCGCGCGACGCACCGCGTGCGCTTCGACGCTCTGCCTCGGCCACACGCACAAGTGCAGCCATCTGAGTGGCTAAAGCGCCCGAACCCTAGAGAAGCGAGACATAACGTAAAAACTTCGATGTCAAAGTCAAATATTTCTTTATTCAAATAGGCACACAGATGGCACTTTTGATGCGTACAATTAAAATACAAAAAATTTCAAATTCAAATTCATTTATTCATGTAGGCCTACTTTATAAGCACTTTTGAAACGTCAAGTATGTATGTTTTTAGTGACTCTACCACCGGTTCGGAAAGCAGATTCTACCGAGAAGAGCCGGCAAGAAACTCAGTAGTTGCTCTTTTCCAACATCAACATGTACAATCATTTTGCTATCTTGCGGGAGATGAGAGCGAGGCTGGCTGCTTTCAATCTACCTTGTCATTGAGGAATTCATCAAATGTATAGTAACCTCGCTGTACTAAATGCGTTTTTACACATTTTTAAAATGTATGCATTGGTAGGTCAAGAATTTCCCTAGGAATCATGTTGTAAAAGCGTATACTCAACCTCACAAAGGAGTTCTGCACCTTTCGCAAACGATATGCAGATATCACTAATTTATGTCCGTTTCTGGTAAGTCGATTGTTAATTTACATACATGTAAAATATGACATAGGAGTGAGTTGATGGCGATAACTAACTTCGTCAACTAAAAACTAAAGCTACGAGGGTTCCAAATGCGCCATAGCCGGTTGTTTTTTTAGTTATCACCATCTCACATTGTCCTTTAAAACTATTAAAGAAGTAAACTAATAAAGAAGTAAACTTCTTGGATCGTTGTTTTTTCACCGAAACTAATTCATCATAATCACCTCAATACCAGAATCTCCTCTCAAAATGAGAATGGTTTAGGACGTAAGTCAACCACGCTGGCCAATCGCGTATTGGTGGAATCAACACGCATTAAGTTACTTTTTTTATTGATACTTAAATTTAATCCACAGTCAGGGGATATTATCTAGGGGTTTAATTTTTATCTCTTGCCTATACCGTTTCCTATATTTTATCGTTTAACCATGAGATATTATATTCTCGCAAAATAAGAGGTGCGTGCATGGAATCTCGGTCCCCCGTAAGTGCGGCCGCTTGAAGCTAATTAACCTAAGCAAAGTTTTCAGTCTACAACATTAAGCTTATTTTGCTGTGATCTGCGACAACCAGACATAACTGTAGGATGTAAACTCGCCGGGAAAAAAATCTATTAATTTCGTTAACGTGGCTACGTTTACCGTTCACTTTAGCATCTGTTTATTTTAAAAATACTTGTGTTATAAAAATTTGTATACAATTTTCTTACCAAAGTTAAACTTTGATTCATTTTCTCGCTTTAAATATTTGCAACCTGTAAAGTATTTACAGCCACAATAATCGCACTCAAAGTCCGTGGAACTCATAAGTAAATTAAATATTTTATCATTTATTTCATTAACGCTAACTTTATATTTTTTTTAATTCAATAAAGGACATAAACTACAACTTGTAACTACTGTGTTCATGTTCGTAGTATAACATAAATCAATCGTAGCAAGGAACTAAATAATTACAGGAAAGACATCGCGTGGTAATCTCCGAAATGACTGAAAAATGATGAATAGCTTGCAAATGATAACGTATCAAGGGATTGTAAGGGTCGCAGATTAATAACTTAATACTATTTGTAAATAATCGTGGTAAGTAAGTCGTAAAAATATTTGATTACATTATGACGAGATTTTTTTTTTTATTTATGACCTGACTTTTAATTTTGTAGTTTCTTCAATTGTACGTAAATAATAAACGTACTAAGTGCAAAGTGTGAGATTTTCTAGCGACTTTTACTTGTGCGTTTGAGTGAAAGTTGACTTCAATACTGCGGAAGCAGGGCTTTCACTCACTGCACTCTTTAGTATAAAATAACATTATGCGTAAATAATATAGGCACTGTTAACTTTTCCTAAAATCCTGGAAAGCATGGTAATTTTCATTAATAAAAACGTTTGCTTTGCTGGTAAATACTTGGGAACGCTTTCTGATAAGGAAAACAATTCACCGGTTTAAAAGCGGATGCCTTGTGTGGACGTTGACTAGGTTGAATGACCGCTTGCATCGGATCTAGCACTTAGCAATGTAACGGTGTGTTTATATAAAGTAATTTAGCTTTGATTTCCTAGATAATTATTTCAGACTTAAACACTCTTTTCAAATAAATAATTTTGTTTGAACAAAATCGGATAACCTTTGATTTGATCTGAGTTTCAGATTGTATAAGACAATCATGGCATGTAGTGAAAGCCTTCAACCGTATTAATAGCAATGTCTGCACAATCTTACAAGTTGGGTGGATTACACATGCCACTGCTAAAATAATATATGACCTTTTGACTTCGAACTAGTTCTACCCTTAGCTTATGCTTTCCGGTTTAACGATACCTGATTATCTAGTTTCTAGTAATGATTAAAGGGTTCACTGATTGCGAGTGATGGAACTACTTTAATTGTAAGGGAACTTCGCAACTCCCTGTCGTCGTCTTAAACATAAGACCTATACCGACCAACGTGTAGCCGAATTTCGAAATAAATTTGAAGGATGCATAAGTATATTTTATAAGGGTGATAACCCTGTAAAGATATTAAATCAAAAGGAGTATATTTATTTTTCCATACAAACGAATTCAAAACAATTTAAGTGTTTACTTATGACAACCCTATTGAAGATAAAAGACCGCGCATAATACCTACGCTAGGCGACGCGTACCTAATAAAGTGACATATTTTGAATTTCGTATGTAATGTCAGGGCTGCATCTGATTTATTTCAGTAACTATAGCAGTGGTTTACTCAAAAACTCTAAAGTTTTCGGTCCCAAAAATAAGTCTCAGAGACAGTACACAATGTACCTCTAAAGCCTGTGAAGTATTATCTCGGTTTTCATTTACACGTTGTATAATGTTTCAGAAAATAAAACGGGAAATTTACAATTATAATTAATTAATTAGGTTGAGTTTTAACGAATCAATAATTCATGTCAAATTGTTTACTTTCCTTTTAAAAAGCAAGTTGAAAAGCATACATACGTTATGCATACAAAAAAAGAAAGCAGAAATTTCTTATGTTTCGGGAAGCAAAGAAGTCGGGCACCCTGTAGCCCTTATAAACTGAATCCACAGGTCTATAGCGTAAATCTGTTAAACGTAGATTAAAATTTAGCCTACCATATTATATTCTTATCATCGATTTATCGCCAAACAATTTATCAATCATTCATAATCCCCAGATTATAGATAGATCCCGAAGCCGCCGCTTGCTAGACCCAATTGTCAAAGTATATGCCGGTTTACATTTAATTGCAACAAAATATGTTCCACCGAGGCCATAAGCTAAAAACTTCGAAACCCAAAATAGAATACTAGGATTTCATTAAACCGTCAAGATTACTTCTACTTTAAAGAGATTTTAATTTTTTAACAATAGTACCTACTTATGTGAGGTGGCTAAGAATTAATAATGACATAAACATTTAATTCTTGCGAGGCAATTTGTATAATAAATAATGGTTTTATAAAAATGAAATTGATTAAAAATCATTTAAATCAATGATAACTTTCTTTTATGTATATTTATTATTTGTCCACCAATCTTGCAGCAATAAGGCATGTCAACATTGTTTACTGTATACTCCTCAATGTTTCTTTTCCTGTATATTATACGTGCAATAAAGTGTTTCTTCTACTTCTTCTCTTTTGTAAGGAATACAAAAGAAATAAAAACATAATCCACAACATTTAACGTCACTCTGCCTATGTGAGTCCCCCCTCCCTCTTCCCGCGGGTTTCGTACGAGGCGGCTTAGGGAATATAACAGAGACTCGCTGGGAGAGGCGTTTAGTCCAGCAGTGGACTGTGATTAGCTGTTCATGATCTCAAGCTAGTGATAATCCCTAAAATTTGACGGCCGAGTGGCGCAGTGGGCAGCAACCCTGCTTTCTGAGTCTAAGGTCGGTTCGATTCCCACACACAACTGGAAAATGTTTGTGTGATGAACATTAATGTTTGTCAGTGTCTGGGTGTTTATCTGTATATTATAAGTATGTGTATTATATTCATAAAAAAATATTCATCAGCTATCTTAGTACCCACAACACAAGTTACGCTTACTTTGGGGCTAGATGGCGGTGTGTGTATTGTCGAAGTATATTTATTATTTATAATCCGAAATCGCTTTAGGTTCATGTTCTCCGACATGGGGTTGACATCATTCATTACATTCTTTTGTGTATTGTTATTATTTGTCCACCAATCCGCACTGGGCCAGCGTTGTGAATTACGGCCTTAACCCCTTCTCATTGTGGGAGGAGGCCCGCGCTCTGTAGTGGGCCGATGATGATAATTTATGAATAAATGAATACACTTTTATTGTACACCATATAAACATATAGTAAAATTATAAATAAAAATTTAACAAAAAGTATACAATTTGGCGGCCTTATCGCTGCATAGCGATCTCTTCCAGGCAACCAAAGGCGTTAAACACAGCTCAAGAAGAGAGGTAGGTGGTGCATTTAAATAAACATGCATGTATACCTACCATATATAATTTATATTTAGTTTTGACCAGTTTACGTGGAAGACCATCTCGGTTAGACAGAGCAAAACTGGCATGCCAAAATGCTGCACTGTATACATTCATATGAGGCGTAGGTGTTGTTTTCATGTAAATATAATTATATCGGCTACCAAGTCCTGCACGGCTAGCATGGGCAGGAGACAACTGTATCCCCGGGGAAAGGATACAAATTTATCTCCTCCCACAGCTTTATCAACTTTCAGAGCGCTGGCGAACAAGTGGAAAAAATATCCAAATAATATTTGTGTGATAAATAATAAACGGTAGTAAACTTCTCCTATTCCATGTTCCCGTGTTTTAGCATATGGACAGGTTAATATGAGTTCAGGGGGGGATATAATTTTTGTCTTCTGCATGTGATGCCCTGCTGGGCGTGATTGCCGGTGGTAGCATCATTGCTGTACTCCGGTTTGAAAACCTGAACGCAGCCATGCTGATCGGCGGCCGAAATAAGCGTGGCAGTAGTACTTCCCCGGACGAGCTCTGTCACAAAAAGCTCTGCTACTACTACTGCTTTTTCTATTTTTTTTTCTTATAATTTTTATTAGTGTTTTTACCTACACTTGGAGAAATTATCAATTTTATAAATTAAACACTACTAAAAATTATAAAAAAACAATGTGTCATCTCTTGTTTCAAACGTGTCTCATTGTAATATGGACCTTTAGAAAAAAAGTATATCGAAACTGCAAAGTTTCCTACTAGATGATGCTACAGTCGCTATAAGACTTATTTGAAAGACATATACTATTTCGGCAACGACGGTAGGAGAGCCGTAGCTTAATTGGAGAAAGCGCTCAGGCCGCGATTGCCAGAGAGTCGCAGGTTCAAATCCTGTGGATTCCGAAAATTTTTAAATGCATTTTAAATTTATAATATACTAATGCTTTATTGGAACAAAACCCTAAAAAAATCATAAAATCAATGGGTACTTATAAAACCCACGAACAGAGCTTCAGAAGAGTTTTTGCATAACTCATAACTGATTCGATTAGCATACTGGTTTTCTAGTACGATATATTCAATTTGGTCAAAAGCAGGATTAGTCAAGGGCATTCACTAGTTATTATCTACTAAAAAGCAAACACGCTAATTCCCTATAGATAAAATCATTTATAATTCACTAATAAGGGTCAGATAAGACGGATTATTAAATCAAATCGCATGTTCCGCCAACTTTTTACTTTTAACTGATGGTCGTACCAAGAATCTTTATACTTAATGTGTTAACATTGGATAAGACTCGGTGACCACGTAATCATATCACCTGAAGTACTAAAGAAATTAAAATAATGCGATTCAGTCCTTAAAACTTACTAGCCTGTAACTACAAGTGTTACGAGGCGCGTAGAATTGTTGTTTTATCCGGATAAAACTGTTATGATAGTGGAGTTTCGGAGTTTTCGGCAAATTATGTTATAAATTCCACCAAACATATTTATCTCACACATCTCCCAGATCCCAGCAAATTGAGCTTAATGTTGCGTAAAATTGTAGACTGAAAATATTGCTCCTAAATATAAGAGTCGTCTGAAGGATGATCTCTTTGTGTGATGACATTCGAAGTTGTTGCTTTATTATTGTTTGTAAATTATGTTTTAAAATCTACTTTTATATATTATGTATATTTTATATTTATATATTACGTATATATATTTCAATTATCTATGTATTTGTATTTATACATTTTGGTATTTATGTATACCTATATTAAAACACTCTATCCCGTTCTATTGCTGTAAGTCCTTTCTGTAAAGGTTGCCTGTGATTGCTTGCAGCAATAAGGCCACCTTTGCATGTCTACATTATTTACTGTATGCTCCTTAATGTTTTTGTTCGGGTATGTTATACGTGCAATAAAGTGATTCTTCTTCTTCTCTCGTGTAAACAATACAAAATAAATAAAATCATAATCCAAACAATTTAACGTCACACTGCCTTTGTGAGTCCTCCCATCCCTCTATATAACAGAGACTCGTTGGGAGAGGCGTTTAGGCTGGACTAAACTAGTGGACTGTGATAAGCTGTTCATGATCTAAAGCTAGTTATAATCCGAAACCGCTTGCTTTCCGTGTTCTCCGACATGAGGCATGTCATGAGAACTGTTTGGCCCAACTTGGGATTCGAACCCAATTCATGATTTAAAGCTAGTGATAATCCGAAACCGCTTGCTTTCCGTGTTCTCCGACATGAGGCATGTCATGAGAACTGTTTGGCCCAACTTGGGATTCGAACCCAAGACTTCGTAATCCGTAGTTAAACATGCTAATCACTAGACCAAAGAACTAGTTACATAAAAATACTGTTTTAATGTGTATCGTTTGTGAAAACGGATCTAAATTTGAAATGTCTCACCATGACCGACGGCTGTATAGAGATGTGCAGATGCGGCGGTTGCATTTGTAGATAATGGTGCATATGATGGTGGATGTGTTGTCCGTCGCTGCGAACAAAACCGTTTGTTATTCAAAGTCAAATATTCACATATTCAAATAGGGCCATAAATGGCACATCAGTGCCATTTATGGCCCTATTTGAATATCAATGTACACTACATTTTTTCTAACTTGTTTAACAAATTCAAAAATGTTTCATTCATGTAGACCTTATTACAGGCATTTATGAAGCGTTCATACATTCAACATGTTACACTAATGTCAGTGATAGTGATAACTGCATTCGTTGCTTGTTCCAAACGCGCCCTGATCTAAGAAAAGCCCACAACAAATTAAGCTAGGTGTTTTTTTGTTATCACCATCTCACAATCTAGTTCATGTTGAGCTATGAAGTTAGAGCAATTCATACCCTAGCTTTATATCATACATGTAATCCTTAATATTATAATAGGATTTTTCTATAAGCTTACGTCATATAAACTTTGAACTTATTTAGAGATATGTCTTATATTGTAAACAGCGACTGTCTTTTATTACTTTATAGTTTAAAGTATGTTTTATAAATATACAAAAAAAACAAGTGAACCCGGGACCTCCGCATATAACACCACAGCGCTTATCGCTGCGCCAGGCAGATCGTTAACATGGTAATAAAACGATGGCGATAACTACATTATATACAATGTGTAACGGAATACCGAAAAACTGCAGAAGGGTGCATAAGTATATTTCATAAGGATATCCCTGTAAAGAAAATTAAACCTAAATATGCATTTATGAAAACACGACATTCGAATTGTTTATTTATGACAACCCTGTTGAAAATAAAAGACCGTGCACCGACACGTGCATAGTACATGCGCTACGCGACGCGTACCTGATAAAATTACAGGAGTCACTTGATTTTACTTTTGCATGTGATGTTAGGGCTGTATCTGATTTCATTCAGTAAAAACTATGGCAATGGTTTATTCAAAAACTATTAGCGATTTGGTTTAACAGATAAGTATCAGAGACAGGAAATAATATACCTCTAAAGTTTCTGAAGTATTATTTCGGTTTTCATTTACACGTTGTATACGTAAACATAAAACTAAAGCTACGAGGGTTCCAAGCGCGCCCAGGTCTAAGAAGAAGCCCACAGCAAACTTAGCCGAGAGTTCTTTTTGATATCACCATTCTGCATTGTAATTTAAAAACCTGGTTAGAGCCTCATACCAAACTTTTTTATATATTGGACAGAAGCAGGCGTTACTTTGTCGAGTCAAATCTCATCTAATCTTACGTTGGAGAGAGGGGGGATCTCAGCAAACATCACGCATTTTTTTCTGATTTCCGATAGAAAAAAAAAACATTATACTTTTTTGGTACATTTAATCCAGATTGTACATGCTTAAGATTTAATTTTACTAGTCTTAACTAGTCGTGAATAAAAGCACGAAGAATTTTTTTTTTCTTTTTACAATAACAATACAACGCGTTTGCGTAAGAAACCCACATTTTGAAAAACCATACGTGATCTGGGGGATGGGGGAGGGGGTTTAATGAAATCGCACGACATCTCACCAGGGAGGGAAGGAGGGACAGAAATTCTAACTCATCAGCTACTATAAGATACAGCGGTGATAGCGCAGTGGCTAGGACTTCGACTAACTTTTCTAAGTCATATATATGTGTTTTAAGCAATTAAAATAATCACTTGCTTGAACGGATAACATCGTGAGGAAACCTAACAACTAATGCCTAACAGTTCTCCATAATGTTCTCAAAGGTGGTTGGATTCCACCAATCCGCACTGGGCCAGCCTGGTGGACTACAGCCTTAACCCCTTCTCATTGTGGAAGGAGACAGTAGTTGGCCGGTAATGGGTTGATGTGATGATGACGATAATGATACTATACAGAATGAATCCAACTTACAGAGTCAAAGGTGGTGGCAAAAGATCCCGATCTATGTGGTCATCAGGGAACTGAAACAAAGAAATCCAATTATTTTTAAGAACAAATAATATTACAAGTATGGACATATGAATGATGGAAAAGAGCAACTACTGAGTTTCTTGACGGCTTGAATTATTTGCTATACTTAAAGTGCTAAAAGTTTTTAGAGTTTTTTGAAAATTAAGCTTAATTTGCTATACTCCGCGAAAAGCAGGAGTATGGTGAAATTTATAATTTCTTCAATCCTTATACTCCACACCAAACAGATCTTCGGCAATGTAGGGTACATTGCCGAAGGCTACGCACGTTTCGCTCCGAAACCGGAGCATCCTCAGGAGATGTTGACTTAACAATGAATAATTGTTAAGTCAACATCTCCTCCATTCAGGTTTGTGTGGGTCTTTAGGTAGGTAGAAACCGATTAGGCTATGACTACCGTACTCCTTAACAGGTTAGCCTGCTACAATCTTAGACTGCATCATCACTTACCACCAGGTGTGATTGCAGTCAAGGGCTAACTTGTAGTGGAATAAAGAAAAAGAAGCATTATGCTTTACATTGGCCTTCAACTGAACTGACAACCGCGTAGTCCGCTGAGCTTTTCAGTGATGGTGATGAGTGATGATGAATGATGATTTAACTAGTAAAGTTAAAAAAAAAAAAAAAAACTTACAGAAAGCATCACCGGTGCTGGCCGAGTGGGTACGTGCGGCGGAAAGTGCGTTAGGGCCGGGGTGATATCGCCCATCATATTTCGACGCTGCACTTCCTGAAAGAAAATAAATTTATTTACTTTCTAAAAAAAAAATGTACATCTTCTTCTTCTTCTCTCTGGGCAGTTTCCGCACGTAAGCGCTTTACTTGTTGTACGTAAAAAATGTACATATAAATGCCCTCCCATCTTCAGTCTTCCCCGATACCTATAATCTGGGTACCTTCAAATCAAGAGTGAATAGGCAATCGTCTAGGCAAGCGCGCCCCATCTTAGGTTGCATAATCACTTACCATCAAGTGTGATTGCAGTCAAGCACTTGTGAATGAATGAATACACTTTTATTGTACACCAAAGAAAAAAAGTAGTTACAGAGATATAAATACATATAAAGAGAGTAAAATTTGGTGGCCTTATCGCTACATAGCGATTTCTTCCAGGCAACCAATGGCGTAAATGGAAAAAACATAGAAAAGAGGTAGGTGGTGCAATAAATAAGATTTAAAATTATACAAATATATAAATAAAATAAATTTTTATAAATATAAATACAATACTCTTTATAACGTTATCCTTTATAACGATAAACTCCCTATAACGTTGGAGTGAGCCCAAGTTGGTTGGTTTGCGTTAAAACTCACATATTGAAACACTCTTTATAGCGATACGCCATTCTCTATTACGAAGAAATGTGTTCATATTTGTAGACAGTAAATATTTATTATCGGTATTATTGTTTGTGTTATGTTATCAGGTAACAAAAGACTTTGAAGCTCCGAAACATCCGAGGTCGGTCTAGCTTTTGTTATCCTTAATTGCCTTGTACACGTGCAGTATGACGCATTGTTTTCTCGGAAGTGATGGTCTTCGACCAAGCATACTGGGTACCTATCGTATTATCAGTCGTAAACCTACTTTTTTAGATGCCGCTAAGTTGGTAGAAAATTTTTTGTTGTTTTATCAAGACGATTCCACCACATATCTAGATATGAATAGGATACATAAAATAATACAAAACAAGTACTGGCATAGCAAAAAACGTCAGACTAAATTATCAGACTATATGTGTAAACAATAATTTATATGTATAAGCATTTATTATCTAAGACATACATACAATTAAAAATTCTTGTATTAAAAATTCTTATTAATTTGGTTTTTTTTTGTTCACTCCATATAACGATAACTCTCTATAACGACAAAAAATGCTCAGTCCCTCGAGTTTCGTTATAAAGAGTTTACACTGTATAATATAAACATATAAATACATATAAAATATAAACAGACATGAAATTACCCATAATTAATGTAAACTACTAACAATCATATACAACATATGTAAATATATAACATAAATACCTATATAAGTATATAACACACTTGTGTATATATTTAAAAAAAAAAATTATGTACTCACAAGCATGTGTTGTTGTCGTTGCCAGAGTCGCTCATGCACCAGGTACGGCGGGGCGCGGCTCAGTGGCTCCCCCACTGTAATACAACAGTACGTTATTGTTGAAGTCGAAAGTAGAGTACTGAACGTGTAGAATATGAAGTCTGAGATACAATAATGCCGAGTCGGTTGGTTTTTATAGTACACTAGTTGTACCCTGCCACGCTTCGCTGTGGCACGAAGAATACATTACATACGAGTATGTCAGCGAGTGTTTTTCTCGCTTTCGGCAGATGGCGCGGTCACTGGTACATCGATCGTAAAAAAAAACTGTAATTTCGCGTTCGCGGATATGCGACTGATGCAAAAAATAGATAAAAACAATCTTTGATTTTAGCATGATATATAATAATATTATATCATGCTAAAATTTCAGCTCGGTGCAGTACTTTATGAGTTCTTGAAGCGTACACATACCAACATAACATTTATATATATATATAGATAGATATAGATTTAAAAACACTTTTCCATATTAATTTATTTACAATCACTTTTCCAGTTGTCTATGGGGATCCGGCCGTCAACCGGTTGTGTATACTCACGGTGCGCGGCGGGCGGGTTGTGTGCGGAGTGTGCGGAGTGCGCGGCGGGCGCGGGGGGAGCCCCGGGCGGCAGGGCGGCGCGCGCGTGCGGCGGCAGCGCGTGGTAGCGCAGCGAGGGCGAGTACTCGCGGTGCGCGGCGGGCGGCGGGTTGTGCGTTGTGTGCGGCGCGTGCGCGTACGGGGCGCGCGGCGGAAGTGCGCCGTGGCTGTGCGCGTGCAGGTGGCTGTGGCCGTGCGAGCCGTGCGACGGGCAGCAGCAGCCGCGGCACGTCACCATACAACGCACCCTACGCGACGCAAACACACTTTATTGTACACCTAACATAGATAACATATATATATAGACTAGCTGTTGCCCGCGACTTCGTCTGCGTTCGATTATTGATTTTTTTGATGTGGCATCCAATTTAGTTGTAGTTCTAAAAAAAATAAAGTATTCAGTATCGCTAAGCCTTAAATGAGGTGTTTGCTGGTGCCCGCTGAGGAGTTCTGTTCTCTATCTCCAACCACAGTTTGGGCAAAATTAAACATATTATAACCTCTATAGTACAAAAATAATTATTTAAATCGGTTATAATTTGTCGGAGTTATGGTGTAAAATCGTCAAACACTTTTATCCCCTCTCCCAAAAGAACCTAGCTTAATCTCGCATAAAAAGTATCCTATATTACTTCTAACATTTCCAAGAATATGTGTACAAAGTTTCATGAATATCGGTTAAATAGTTTTTGCGTGCAATATTTTAAAAGTATGTCATAACATTAACACATATAAATATATATAATTTATAATGAAATTATAAACGAAAAGACAATAAATATAATACACAGGTACAATGGGCTCGCTAAAACGCGATCTGTGCCAGGCAAACGAACAAACGAAAGTGAAAAAAAACTTCTAGACTATAAGGTTAGGTTGTACACAAGAAGTAGTATAATGAATACACAAATAACAAATGTAACCAAATTAAAAAAAATACCAATCGTTATATCATGCAAAGTATAAGCCTACAACACAAAGGAAAATGGCTCAAGAAAAAAACGGTTCACCCTACGGACGTGAGATTGACATCAAAGGCTAACTTGTAGTGTAAAATATAAGAACAACGTGTAATTGATAACCGAAATAATACTTCACAGTATTATACACGTTAGATGTACATTATGTACTGTCTTGAAGGGTTAACTTAAAGTAAAAATTTATGCAACAATAGCGCAACCTAGCTTTGTTTTTCTCAATGTCTAGATAAAATTTACTTTGTGTTAAAATAAAGTATTGAAACAGACAAACAACTTGCCTTGTCCGATGCAATAAATGGGGATGCGATGGTACTGGAGGTGTGTGATAGACAGGTGGTTCCCGATGCGGTACTGACTCGAAAAGGGGCCTTGGGGACCGTACAGCCCCTATGTGAGCCTGAGGGACATCTTCAGGAGACTGACCAGTGCGACCTGGGGAGCTAGTTAAGTCTATTACTTCCCTCTGAAAAAATAAACAAAATCATGTTTCAAATATGTTGTTTCATCTGTTTACATATTGCACTATATATGCCATGACTTCTAGACTAGCTTTTTAAAATCAATCGTTTAAAGGGAGGTGTTTTTTAGGTATTTTAAATATTTAGCTAGTATAACAAAAAAAAAAAACAAAATTCAAGTAGGCCTAGTTTATAAATACTTATGAAAACATCAAGTCATTCTGTTTGTTCACCTATCCGCCAATTTAGAAAAAGACCGAGAAGAAGCCGGCAAGGAACTCAGCAGCAGACGATTTTGCAATCCTTGCAACTTGTTTAATGTCCTTCAGCTGGGGGTATACCAACTCACCGTGTAAAACCTTGCAAACCCAGCATCCAAGATTTCTCTCTGTGCTATGTAACCTCACCATTTTACCTTTACAACTCATTGACTATATATACTATAACATTATGAACATTTATTTAAAATACTCACTCATAAAATACTCAAAGAATCTGCACCGTTACGTGGTTGAAATACCATCAACACGTACGAAGCGTTTTGCTTCTTCCTTTCTGATCCGCACTGCAAAGGCCTGGAATGCCCTCCCATCTTCCGTCTTCCCCGATACCTATAATCTGGGTACCTTCAAATCAAGAGTGAATAGGCATCTTCTAGGCAAGCGCGCTCATCTTAGGCTGCATCATAACTTACCATCAGGTGTGATTGCAGTCAAGTACTTGTCTATATATTTAAAAAAATATATATATAAACTCACAGTATTTGGTTCATCTCCCAAGACTTGCACATCATCATCAGAACTTGAGTCTGAAACCCAGTCAAGTTGCAAATCTGGTGCGGATAAGACATGGCCACCACTGCTTGTTGATGATTCTGCTCTGCTTGGCTTAGTTTCCTGGGAAAAATAACAATTTTCAAAACATTTGTTTGCCACAGATTTTATGCATATGTGTGTAAGTTCCCTAATCATATCAAGATCTGCACTATTTACCTACGATTACAAATCGTATCAGATGTTGATCAATAGCATAAAGTACTAATAAAAAATATATTAAAAGATGTTATAAAATAAATAACAATTTGATAATAAATAATTTTATTTCATTAGTACTTCTTGTCATTGATTGACCACTGATGATCAATTGCAGTACCTGACTTGGGCCCCAGATAACACAAGTGTGTGATGTATCTATAGTTTAGGTATTCCTAGTTCAGTAATGTCCTCAACAACATTGACTAACTATGCAACTATTTTACAGCTTTTACTAATAAGGGGTATTATGTGCAACATTCACCAATGATTACCTGGTTATTATTGTTTTGTATTGTTGAAAGACTTGTTTCAGGTTGCATGGTATGTCTTGCTGAACTAGTTCCTGGTTGAGGAGAAGCTTTGATCCGTCTGTCTCCTCCACCATCACAACATCGCCGACTATCTGACTCTTCCACTTTAACAGTCACTGTACTATTGTAAGCATTGTTTGTTCTATTGCATGGCTGTGGTGTTGGTGTGGTTGGCTCTGATTTTACGGGAACCTGTCCATTTGGCTCTACCTTAATAGTTGCGGCAATGCTTGAAGAATGCTGTATATTTTCTGACGGCCTGGGAGGATTTACTTCAACTTTTATAACTGGCTGAGTTCCGGGCTCTATTTTGATATTTGAAGTACTAGGGTGTGACGAACCAGATGCTCCATTACTATTATGAGCGCATGGAATCCTATGGTGATGATGATGATGGTGGGCTCCGTTATGGTAATTAAAGTAATTTGGATTTGATCTATGCTCTGATGAAGGGTTATGGAAAAAGCATGTGTTTTTGTTTTTTTTACACCCACAGCCTGGACGAGGCAGGTAGTTCACAGATTGACTTTGTTCTTTAATTTGAGGGGCATTACGGATTTGGTAATGTTGTCTATGTGCGGTAACAGGCTCATCGGGCTGTGGTTCAACTGCCACTGGTTGTGTGGTTTGTGTGGACACTTCTAACTGGTCTTGTGGTTCTGCCTTAACACCAACTCTTCCGCATATAGCAGGAGCATCAATTAATCCACATAACCGACGACTATTGCCTGCTCTTGTGGCTTCATCTCTGGCCATCTCAGGTCTACCTACACCACTATCACAAGGTTTTTTGCTTGGTGTTGATGGGCTATCTTCCTCATCAGAACTCAGTTCTATTAAATTTGGACTTGCTTGAGTCTCTTTTGATTGTTTTCTTCTCGGAGATATATTTAGTTTGCGACTTGGTCTTTCTAAACTTTGTGCCCGGCTTTCAGTTGGGTTTCCATCAGCAGGAAAATTACTAAAAGAATGACCAGCACTTGGTTGTAGAGCTGTATAACCTGAATTTGAATAATTTGTCTCTTGGATTTGGGGTCGAGCTGAAAGTGCGTAATTGATTGGCTGTTGTGATAAATAATTTCTTTCTTCACTAAGCACAATCATGTTCATATGACCATATGGGCCCACTATGTATTCTCTTGGATTAGTTCCATTGCGGTAACTGAAGGTGCTAAGTTGATAAGCTGGTTTGGGTTGATAACGTATATTGACATCATTAAAAGTTCCACTAGCGTTTGTGCCGTCTGGATTACTTCTGCCAATAGAGTATTCAATGGAACTTGAACTATCGGGCAATGGCTGGTATTCCTCCGGGACTGGTGTGTGTGCTGACAGAGGCGTCACATTAACTTCAAATGGTTGTGTGGGTGTTGTAGAATTTATGTAATTGGATGAAATAGCATTCTTTGGCGTTTGGACGTTTCTTGCCGTAGATTCATCAGCAGGTGCGGGCAATACTTCTACATCATCATCACTTTCAGCAAACAATGGATCACATTCCATCTCTTCTACAATAAAAAATAATAATTAAAAACATTTGTTACTTCATAGCAGAGGGTAATGGGCTTTCATGTTATAGAGCTTAATTATGGAGTGGCAGTTTTCTCCCATCATCATTTATAAGTTCATCACATTATTTGCCTTAATAAATGCCTAAACATATTAAAACGGATAAAACTTACCATTCCTTGGTGGATTATCAGAGGACGTAGAATTATTATATATGGAACCAAGTATAGCAGCTATTGAGGAAGGTCCTGGCATATCCCATGCAGATAATGGTTGCTCGCCGTCATACCCCTCTTCAGTCATTTCCATGTTTTTATTTTTTTATCATTATGTTCAAGATAATCCTTATTTACGTCAAGAATTAAACTTTGCTGAACTTGTCAACAAAATACATTAGCTATACCAGTAACGAAATATAAGTTAAAAGGAACATATTAGTTTAAAATAGAAATATTACGATATTTTTTACGTTATAAATTATTTTACCTTACATTACAAAAGTAAAAATGAAAATTTAACACATAACAAATAAATATTAAATTGCGACGACATTTTTTATTTAGTGATAAAAAATTTAGATTTTTTTCCACAGACTAAAATAAATTTTAAACACCCAGTTCCCACAGATCTAAATTGTAAAGTTTGTCTATGTGTTTTATCTTATGAACTTGAAATAACTATTGATATAAAGATGACTAGTTACGACCAACAATTTCATTGATTTGATTTGATATTTACAGTGGATCCCGTAAAACTTCAGCCAAAAGTGAATATGATAGAAGTAAATTAACATATAAGAAAATTTGATAGCTATTTGATGCATAAAGATAAAAAGCCGCTTTTCAAAGCACTGCTGGCAGGTTTTCTTATTTTTCCTAATGATTCATACAGAAAAGATTTATTATATCTCTTCATAAATATGAAGTCGCGTTGGACTGAATATGTGGTCACCAGACATGAAAATTTTCATATTAAATGATTTCAAACATTATATGCTCTAGTGACCTATGATCCGCCATTGTTTAAGTTAGGAGGCCAATGCATATTAAAAATGTTTTATTATTTAAAAAACATTTAAAAAAAGAAGTTCGATTATACGCCAACTTTGCGTCGCCAAGTAAATATTTCTTCTTTAGCAGCTTGTCTGTCCAACCACATCACACATAAGATAAACTTATTGACCTTTGATATTTACAGTAAATCAACTATGCTAAATAAATAAAAAAATATAAAAAACATCATACTTCATATCAATCGAATTTTAATGACAGTGTTTCAAAAAAATCTTTAGAGATTTTTTCGCAACAACTAGGATCAACTATTAAAGTAATAATCATTTTACTTTTTTGACCATTGTCGTAGCATTGAAAGAAAATACAAATACTTTTAATTGTAGTATTTTTAGGTAGTTCCGGACTCCATCTGAGATTTATATAGTATGTGGTTGCTATTTAAGTCTGTTTATATTAATACTTAGCTCGAACCCAGAGCCATAAAGCCACTTTATTAAACAACGACAAACCGGCAAGTGCAAGTCAGTATTGCACAGCGAAGGTTCCGCACTTTATTAGGAAACTTATTTAAATAGATATTTGGTTAAATAACGTCTGGTGACTCAAGAGCTGGCGCTTATTTAGCCCTACGGCTAAGTCGGCTAAGTGCAATTCAAAGGGGCACTAGCGCCAGCATTTTGGGTACATGCCCATAAGTGAACAGTTAGACGACTTATATTTTAGTTTTAGTTTGTAATTATTATTTCCCTACAAAAGTATTTTTTTCGTTGGTTCATTAATAAATAAATATGTTTATGCACAATTAAAAAAGAATATAATGTTTGTATATTAAAAAGAAATGAGGATAGATAGATTAATCATCAGTCATATTGTACTGACAATGCGAAACGTGACAGATTTTTTTGTGAATCGAGCAATTAAGTTGTCACCTTGATATACACAACCAATGGTTAATATTTAATTGGTACAATAAGCAATGACTTTCATTCTTCAAAAAGATTAAGAATAAATGAAGATAAAAACAATTTTTAGGACTAAAACTAAACGCCATAGTTGTTTATGACAGTTTTTACGAAAATTTTTTACCTACGTTTTTGTTATTTACATTCACTTCCCTTTTCAGAAAAATGCGTATAAAAAACGTGGTTCTGTAAACGTCATTGACTTGGAAAATCATTTATCTTTATGAAAATAATTTACAGTCTAAAATCAATCATATGAAAAGGGATAGAATACTTTAACAATCGCGACACAAAATTTCATCCTAATGAAGAACCTTAAATTCCTTCAAATAAAGCTTAGATTAACTTGATTGTAATTCGAATTTGAATTTCGAAATTGCTTTTTCTAGTGACTTTTGATCCTTGTTTTGAATTATTACTTATTTTCATTATTATACTATTATTTTAATAAATTACTATTTGAAATGAGTATTTGAATAGAATAGAGTAGAATTTGTTTATTTACCAGAACAACACAAACAGACTTACATACGGAGTAACTTAAAATTTTGTACTTAATTATTAATAGCTTTAGTCTATGATGTATCGTGCCAATAAATAACTTGCTGGCTATTTTTATCATGTTGCAATCAATTTGTATAGAAATCACATAAACATGGCAAAAAGGGGCTAAAACATCGTGCCGGTATTTAAGCTTGACAGTGATATAAATACATCGAAATTCACAAATCCAAAAGCTAAAATAGCTTTATACTTCATCAACATACACTAACCTGTTCATTACACGAAACACTGAACTTACCGTGATACAATTGAAAACCGAAACTTTCCGAAATTTACAATTGAAATCCCTCTTTGCAGAGCATGCATGGAGGAGAATGAAATACCTACGCACGTGATGCTTGAGTGCACGGGCGTGACAGAGCAACGCGAGATTTACCTGGGATCACCAGCCACTATCCCAGAAGTCCTCAGCAACCTGGGCGGCATGCTGGGATTCTGGAACGAGCTTGGATGGCTGGAGTAGCGAGCAACAATGGGAAATTTCACGTATAACAAGCAAAGTGCTTACGTGCGGAAACTGCCCAGAAGAAGAAGAAGAAGAAGAAGACAATTGAAAACATCCAAATATCGTAAATGGTGACTGGCGGTAATTTTTCTGGCTCTCGACATTGGAATGATGGTATGAATAGAATAGTTATTACTCGTATATTTCTCTATGGTCATAACTTCTTCATACAAAAGTCTACTGTACCCTTTACAAAATTCAACTTATCGTCTGGGCAGGCTGTAATGTATATAACACTGCGCTCATAAGTGCAAGGATTTTGGATCACGTGACCTGTGATTTATACGTTACCAGGCGCTATTGTATTTTTATTTATATTTAAAGTGACCAAAATGGTAATAACTCAAAACATACAATGAGTGAATCAGACTGATAATGAGGTTGAAAACGGACGAAGTCTGTGTGTAGAGGTTCGTTTTCACCATAATTGAAACGGAACCCTAAAAATGATCTCGAGGTGACATACAATTTGACAGCACATAGTATGCCAAGTCTAGAAAAATAGATCAAGAACGACAGTTCTTCGCTGTTTTTTGTTGGGAAATGTTGTAAATTATTTTTATTACTAATATAATTTCCTGGTGTGAGTTTCGTCATTTTACAATTGTAGAGACGTATTACGGATGTAATTTATATTTAATTAACTGAATTAAAAAAAATACATATTCAGTCGGCAGGAAATATTGTCAACAAAATCTGACAAAAATACAAAGAATTACATTCGCCCAAAATTTTCGGTAAAATAAAAATGTCACTGTCCTGTTTACCTTTATTTTTAAAAGGTGAAGTAGTAAAAGGGTTCGGAAGAGGATCAAAGGATTTAGGTTGTCCTACAGGTAATACATTTTTAGTTATATCAATTTGATACTTAAACCTTCTTCTTGATAAAAAATAATTGTACAAAAAACATAATGACAAAGAAATATAATAAATAAATAATAAATTAAATTATATCCTAATTGGAAAGATTTGTTTGCTTATTTGTATCAATTTTATTTAATTTTTTCACTATTATTAACAAGCTATACATACAGTAATAATAAGATTTATTCAATAACAATATTAGTAAAGCAAGATAACTAGCTCAGTAGGCATGACAACATGGTTCATCTTACATAAAAACTTGTACTAAAATAAATTGTCCCTAGTTGACATAAAAAAATAGTTTGCAAAGTCCCTATCTACTACAATAACTAATTTTAAATCAAAAATTATAGATAAATTTAAAGAACTGTCATTATTAGACAATATTAATCATTCCAAATTAAAGTCAGTTTATCAACAAGACAATTTTATGTAGGTAAATCTTGGATGGATGCATTTAGGAGATAACGAAAAATTAAAATTACTTTGATTGACGGGAGGGCTTTACATCTATGAGTTTGGTATCTCGGTTGTCATTATTATGCTTAACATAATTATATTACAACCCTTAGTTAATGTGGGTTAAACTGTGGGGAACAGCTATTTTATATATAAAATTGCAAAATTAATTTTTCCTTATGGTACTTTCAACCTAATTCTTTTATTTTTTATTCCAATAACCTGTAATCTCACCCGCTGTTATGTGTTGATGCAGTTTAAGATGGTAACAGAACCTGTCAGGTGTATCACAGTTATATTAAACCCATACCCTAATCAATTTTACGTGACATAGTACTGGAATTCTGAATTGTTTAGTAGCACATCTTTGTTGGTAGGGAGGTAATTAGCCTTGGCCGAAGCCTCTCACCAGACCAGAACACAGAAAATCAAAAAAATTATGCCAGGGACCTCCCACTTAAAACTGCAGTGCTCACCACTGTACCGCAATTTATAAAACAGATAAGACATAAACTAGTTTGTGTTTATTTAGTTCATGAAACAATTTGCTTTGTCATTAGTATTTAAGAACTTATAAATGTATATAGTTATTTGATGTGTAAATGCTGTTATAAGTAAAGCAAAATTATGTGTTAAATATGAGTATCACTCATGTGAGTCACATTTCCTCATTCAATTTGTAAAATACTATTTAACATTATTTATCCATAGTCACATATTAAACTTAATTTGTTGGAATTGATGAACCTTTCTTTAAATAAATAAAAAGTAAAAATTTCAATTTCAATTTCCAAACTGTGATGTCTTGACCCAGTTACATGGATTGTGGTCAAAGAGGGACTCAAATTTGATAAACCAATCTGATAACAGTACCTATGTTCATTATATAATTTAAAGAAATACAGTTCAATTGTTTAACAAAGTTCTATCATAATGAATAATGATGGCCCTTTTTACTGTAATATATATTACTATTATAGTTCTACATTAGATTAACATAAATACTGTGTGCATTTAAAAACAAAAATATCTTTACACTTCTCATGCTTATTTTGTGTTGCTAATATGTAAGCCAACTGATAATTATTGCTCAATCTAGTAATTTATTTTGGTTTTAATATGGGTTATTCTAAAGTCTCTTACAATAAGTTGGGGTTATACAATAAAAAAACATTTATGCATAATTTAAAAGTGTAGGTGAATATGACTACATTTTTGAAAGTATTGCACAATACAAAGTTAACAGCTAATGTTGTATTTTTAAAACATATATGAGTTTTGAGGACTTTGACCTAGTCTCCCATACGTAGCATTTTGCATCAAGGTGTTCAAAATGCTTCACTTCAAATGACTTACGATTGTTGCTTATCTATGATGACATAGGCAGGTATTAAATAGTTTGTGATGTAACACTCGTTCACATAATCCTGTTTAAAACTTACAAATTGTTACTATCATGCTTTGCTATATTATTTCACAAGTGTTTTCAGTACACATTAAGGCCACAGTTGATCTGGCATAATAAATGTTTTTTATGATAACTGGGGCTTTGTAACACTTAAGATTACATTTCATTTTAAGTACCATAATGGCCTAAAAATAAGGATTATAATTCTGTAATGAAACATCAACAATATTATAGTAAAACTGTTATAAGCGATGGTAGTGTAACCCTGTTCTTAAATGTTACACTTGTTTATACAGTTTATGATATCAGAAAGGCAAATAATAATTAACATGAGATATAACTTTTGTCATTATGTAGCTTGTTACATCTCTGTATTTTTAAATACCATTTGTGCTAACCTGTTCAAGGAACATGTTATTTATCTAAATATTAATTTAATCTGTCTGGTTCTTACTTCTTAGATATTTATGTAACTTGTTGGTCTAGTGGTTTACATAATTGACTGGAAACGACCCAAGTTCAATTCCAGATTCTGTTTGAAAAAGTTTGTGTAAGTTTGGGAAATGCGTTTGACTTAGCGTTCCGGTACGTTGTCGCGTAGAAATCATAATGTTAAGGATTACTTAAACGATAAAAAAGCTTGGGTGTGAATTGCTCTAGCTTCATAGCTAAATAAAATAACTGTGATAACAAAAAAAAAATTACCCGGCTAAGTTTGTTGTGGACTCTTCTTAGACCAGGGCGCGTTTGGAACCCTCGTAACGTTAGTTTTAAGTTGGCGAAGTTATCACCATCCCCTTACAATTATGTAAACATGTATGTATGAACGCTTCGTAAGTGCCTGTGATAGGCCTACGTGAATAAAGAAATTTCAAATTTGAATTTGAAAAATTTGCAATCTTGTATAAAGTCAAAGTCAAAGTCAAAGTCAAAGTCAAAAATATCTTTATTCAAGTAGGCCCACAGGTGGCACTTTTGATGCGTACATAAGAATTACACGGTAGTGAGATGATGGCGATAACCACATTCGTAAACTTAAAACTAAAGCTACGAGGGTTCCAAACGCGTCCCGGTCTAAGAAGAAGCCCACAACAAACTTAGCCGGGTGTTTTTTTTTTTTTTTTTTGTTATCGCCATCTCACAATGTCATTTTAAATTATTAGAAGAGCAACCTGGTTAGAGCAATAATTTACACCCAAGCTTTTTTATCGTTTACGTAGTCCTTTATACTATAATAGGACTTTTCTATAAGCTTACGTTTAATACAAACTTTGAACTTTTTAAGAGACATCTCCAAGATGTCAATTGGTAGTTTATTGTAGAATTGTATGCAATTTCCTTTAAACGAATTATGAATTTTATGTAACCTAGTATATTGCACTGTAAGTTTATTCTTACTTCTAATGTTTAAATTATTGCAGTCACATTTTTTCTTAAATTTAGAAATGTTTTTATGGACGTACATTAAATTTTCAAATATGTACTGACTATACACTGTCATTATTTTAAAATCTTTAAATTTATCTCTCAATGACTCTCTCGGACCCATTTTGTAGATAGAACGAACAGCCCTCTTCTGCAGCACGAAAATAGTGCTAATATCAGCAGCATTACCCCAAAGTAAAATTCCATATGACATAATGCTGTGAAAGTAACTAAAATATACCAGTCTAGCAGTTTCTACGTCGGTCATATGGCGTATCTTCTTTACCGCATAGGCAGCAGAACTAAGCCTGTTCGATAAATTATTTACATGAGGGCCCCATTGAAGTTTAGAATCTAACGTTATTCCTAGAAAAACTGTCGTATCCTCCAGTTTCAGTTCCTCATTATTAAGTAGTACAGTGGTTTTCACGTGTTTAAAATTAGGTAAAGTGAATTTTATACACTTGGTTTTTTTTCCGTTAAGAACCAAATTATTAGCTTCAAACCACTGTACCACTTTAGCGAGAGAGTTGTTTACGTCGTCAAAAGCTAGTTCACGTCGATTTATTTTAAAAGTCAGTGATGTATCATCGGCAAACAGAACTATCCCGTGTTTATCCTTGGCAAGGTAAGGAAGGTCATTAATGTAAATAAGGAACAGAAATGGTCCTAATATAGACCCCTGTGGGACACCTATTTTCATAACTGATCCATTAGACCGTTTTCCATTCACGTCGACTTTCTGAATTCTATCGCGTAGATAGTTACTCATTAAGTCTAGAGCTACACCCTGAATTCCATAGTGGTGTAGTTTCCTAACTAACGTTTCGTGTTGAACACAATCAAACGCCTTAGATAAGTCACAGAACACACCAAGTGCATCACGTGACTCCTCCCAGGCTTCAAATATGTTTTGTATTAGCTCAACACCTGCGTCGATTGTTGAGCGACCCCGTGTGAAACCAAATTGCTTAATATGAAGTAAATTATACTTATGAAAATGGTAAAGTAATTGATTTAAAATGAGTTTTTCAAAGATTTTACTGAAAGTGGGTAGTACGGATACTGGTCTAAAGTTAGTGGGGTCAGAAGTACTACCCGATTTAAACAATGGAACTATTTTACTAAGTTTCATTAAGTCAGGGAACACACCACAATCTATACAATTATTAAATATTAAGGCTAAATCGGGTGCAACAATATCAATTAATGATTTGACAACGTTTACGGAAATGCCCCACAGATCATTTGTTTTTTTATTAATTAATAATTTAAAGGCTTTAATAACGTCAGAGCCACTAACATGCGTGAATTTAAAAGAATGGTTACACTCAGGCACATTTTCCTTTAATAGAGAGAGAGCCATATCTGGTGAAGAGTTTAATGATTCTGTTGTGGAGACGGGAATGTTGGTAAAGAAGGTTTCAAAAGCAGTAGCCACCTCGAAATCTGTTGTTAAGGCTTTATTATCTACATTAAGTTTAAAGTTAATATTTCGTGGTGTTACTCTTCCCGTCTCCTCATTAATTATGTTCCAAGTAGTTTTGATTGCATTGCTGCTATTTTTAATTTTATTTTTGATGTATCGCGTCTTTTCTAAGTGGCAAGCGCGTTTAAAATTCTTGGAAAACAATTTAACATAATCCCCAAACTTATCACCAGTGTTAAATTGACGTTCAGCATACAATTCGTACAGCTTTTGCCTATTTTTATGAAGTTCAACATAGGTATGAGTTAAAAAGTTGTGGTACTGGAACAACTAATGATCGCCACGGTACTACAGACTACCCAAAAGCGTAGAAATATCTTGAATTTTAGAGAGGGGAATGGGACACGTTTAAGCCCACAAAACGGAAGCAAAGCTCACAAAACAGCTGCTGAAAAATCCGCCATGCAGATACCCATTTTTCAACAGCTAGTGGCATTTATACTTATGAAAAATAAAGACCGAAGAAAGTATCTTGTGTATTTTCGAAGTTATTACATTTGTTTCACAATTCAGATTATTCAACGTTATCATTAATCATTTTAGTTGTTTATCAGAGTGCTATCTAGTGTTTCAAAATTATTTACTGCTGCCAAAGCTTAATGGTTTCGTATTACAATTCTAGGAGATAAAGAGTTATAGGGGCAGTAATGTTTTCTAATCTATATTAATTTCAAAGTTTTTTTTGTGAAAGTAGGTATAATACTCTATTGCGAATAAAATATTGTTAGCCTAGTGTTAAGGACTTCAGCTTTCCTTGCGTCGGGAACGAGATCGACCCCGGATATGAACCGCTTACTTTCCAGAGTTATGTGCGTTTTGAGCAATTTAATAATTGATCGATTTCGTCGATCATTTATGGGTCATTTGGGAATTTATAATTTTAAAATTTTCTATTCCCTGGTCTGGTATACGCGGCGCCAAGCAATTTTGATTTTCAGTGTGTCGCTTAGAATTGATTATGGGTATTGTGTTTTACTATAACTGCTTTACCCTTTAGGTTAGCTCTCTAATCATCACATACCTACCATTACTGTTTTATGTGTACTTTATGTTACATAAAGTGTTTCAGACATGCACTAGTTGACCTATATTATTAGTTTGAAGCGCTTTAATACATATAATTTCAAAATAAAAATATGGTCCAGGTCGTTCACTGAATCATTGAAGCTACTGTAGGATCGCTTTGCAGTGCGACGCAGTGCGCGATAATCCTTAATTACATTACGTTAGCACGCCGACCTGGATTTACAAACAGCATTAACACGGCGAGTGTTGGTTCCACGTGTTATAATAATCGTTAAAGCACGCCAACCCACATTGGAGTATCTTGGTGCGTCTATGCTCTAAAATCAACTCATAGAGATAGATGTCCCGTGCCCAGCAGTTAGATTAACATCCCCATTTCATAGGCTTATGATGATCACAGTGATGGTTTTTTTCGTAGCTATATGAGCAATAAAAACTGTTTTATAAGCAAACCAGTACCTAACAAAGCTTTTGGTTGTACTCTTTGTTTCCAACCAATAAATTGTACTTATTGATCTAAGTTCATCGTAGGAGATTATAATTCTTATCTTTTATATCTATTACATTTACAAGCAATAAAACATTCGCCGATAAAAGCTGATAGTATTTAAAAAAAGTTTATATGAGACCATAAATAGTTATAACGTCCAAACTCTATTGGTGTACCTAATACAAGAGGCATCGGATAGATCTCCTCTCTCTCTCGCGTTTGTTCATTCCTATAGATCCTGGGTGAGATCTCAAGTCTCCATCGGGAGAAAAGTTGTGTGTTGGAAGGCAATTTTCTCGATGGTGTAGGATTTGCTACGACTAAAGCCTCTGAATTTTTGGCCCTCGGTGTTTGCCTGCCATTAGTTTTGCTAAGCAATCTAACCAAGGGGGGTTAGATTCTCTATCTAACCCCCCTTGCACGATGTACCCAAAATATTATAATATTTTTTAAAGAAATTATTCAGCTGCGACGATTGTGCGCTTGGTTGTCTGTGGTATTCTCAACATGTGGCTCCCCTCCAGCATCACATCTTAAGTCGACAATAAACGCATCTATGCTTTACCTTTCTGTTACCTTAATGGTCCACCCTTAAGCAAAAAAAATTTGGGATAAAAATGTCAAGGCAAGCTAAAATCAAGGGTTAGTCAAACAGGGCGGATTGTTATTTCTTATGCCTCGATTTTAAAACATAGCACTCTTTGATAAGACCTAGCTTTCGATAGAGTTTTTTTTTTGGTTCTTTTTTACACACCGAAGTTAGTCCTTGACTGCAATTCACCAATCTCCTGTATGATGCCGCCTTAGAGGTTAACAAGCCAAGCTGTAATTTAGGGCAGGTTTCTACGCGGCATCGTACCAGAACGCTTAATCACATGGCGGCATGTGTTTAATAGAACAGCCGGGCTGAAGCTTCCTATCAGCAGACCATAGAAATTTCAGAAACTATAAGTTCTTAAACTTCTATCTGGGTATCAAACCCGGGGCCTCCCGCTCACTACTGCGCTGGAGAGGTCGTCATAACTGTTGGAATAGGTATTCAAATTTGAATCAAATTTATGGTCGATTTGCTTCAATAATTTAACTGACCTAAATATCTTGCAATTAATCAATATGTAATTAGGTGTATACTGTATCTTCTGTAGGCAATTAGCACATGATCAAACATAATAAGTACTATGTCCAGCGAGTTTCAATTGACTTCATTGACAAGAACATCTGTATTAATTGGTCGATTGATACCCGCTCGCAATTTTCCCGGTATTATACAGCGCTAAATAAAACTGGTAGTGTTGACCTTAGATATTGTTGTCTGTGGCAGAGGATATCACTATTTTTAATCAACTTCAAAATGGGCGTTTATCAATTATTTATTAGATAATTTACATAACTACGATTACTACTAAAATAGCCGAATGGCGCAGTGGGCAGCGACCATGCATGCTTTCCGAGCCCTTGGGTTCGATTCCCAGAAATGGAAAATGTTGTGTTATGAACATGAATGTGATTTCAGTGTCTGGGTGTTTATCTTGTATATTATAAGTATGTACGTTTATTATTCCAAAAACATATTCATCAGTCATCTTAGTACCCATACTACAACCTACACTTACTGTCGTAGTTTATTTATTTTATTTATTACTTATTTTACTATATTTCAAACAACTTTAATTTTATCTTTACTTTTTGTTTAATTTAATTCCAAGTTGTGAACACATACTTTGGGTTGTAGCTTAGAACAAAACTTGTTAATACTTATATTTTGATCTACTTTTAGTTATTACCTGTTTTGTATACCTAATAACAATAAATAAACAGGACAACATAAGTGTATGTATGTATATTTGTCGACGCATTTTTCCGAAACTATTAGTCATTCACCATTATTTCTTTGATGGCATAAACACTTAAATATATCTACCTACTAACGCAGCAAGGAAGAAAATAATACTTTAGTATTAGACCTGTCAATTTTGTTGAGTTTATAGATTCCACAATAGAGTTGGCAGCGAACGAAAAAAACAATGTTTTATTTTTTATTCCACTAAAATTTAGCCTTCGATCGCAATCTCACTTGATGGTAAGTGATAATGCAGTCTAAGATGGTTGCGGGCTAACCTGTTAGAGAGCATGTCAGTTATACTAACCTAACTTACCAGTTTCTACGCGTCATCGTACCGCTAAATCTCTTAGCGGCAAGTGTTTATAGGGTGGTAACAAGCTACGGCTGAAGCCTCCCCCAGACACCTACCTTTTCTAATTTAATGATTTTTTAACAATTTTTAAACGTATTTATTCAACTTAGTAATTTTCTGTTGTCTTTTTGCAGCAAATTACTCACGCGAGGTGGTACAGACACTACCCAATGATTTGAAGCCTGGTGTTTACTATGGCTGGGCCAAAGTTAATTCTACACCCGTTCAAAAGATGGTTGCCAACGTCGGCTGGTGCCCTTTCTATCAAAATCAGGAATTGTCTGTGGTAAGTTATCGATCTATAAGATTATAGATAACATTGTGCCGAAGGTAAAATAAGATTTACCTTTGCCTTGTTTGAACAATGTATTAAAAAAATATCGTGGTTATTTTAATTATTTTTTAGGCAACAAAAACAACTTACAATTGTAATTTAAAATTAATTCTTAAAAAAACAAAGTTTATATTCTAATAATTATGAGTGCATATAGGTCACAGCGTGAATAAAGGTTTTTTTAAAGACACAATTGATTTTCTTAACCACATCTTAACAAGGCTGCTGGAAGCCGATCGGAATTGTTAAAACTGTAAAATGATGTTGAAAAAGGGCATTCCTGTGAGTTTCTTCTCGGTAGAATCTGCCTTCCGCAGCTGTGGTAGTCACTAACAACAGACTGATTTGACTTTTAAAAAATGAAGAGTCGCTGGACACGTTCAGCACAGGATGGAGGCGTGTGGAATTCGAGTAGGTTGAAGTATAATAAAATCAATCAATCTCTGCTATTAAATATTTAAATGATAGCGCTATGATGGCCATGGTTACTAGTGCTCATCAATTATTTAAATAAAAGATAAGCTAAACAAGTGATATTACAATTTGCTATTGGTTTTCGGCTAGGAGTTGAATTTTTATATAGCACTCATTTATAAGTGATTGCTTCCTTGTATTTTCTAATATGCCGACTATGAAACTATAATATAAAAATCGTATTGTATGTGCATTTCTGTTACCGCTATATCAATAAATACCTACTAATAAACAATAAATCTTATATCTTTAAACGAGCAATTCTTGTATATAGATATAATTAGAATCTCGGAATCGGCTCCAACGATTTTCATGAAATTTAATATACAGGGGGTTGCAGGGGGGGGCTATCTGTGTTTTCCGGTAACAACCGATTTGGTGCAGACGAAGTTGCACGGGTCGGCTAGTTAAAAATTAATAGAGGCTCCCATACAACAGACATTATTACCTTTTTGCCAATTTTATAGATAGGTAATGTTGCGGAACCGTTCGTGCGCGAGTCCGACTAGCACTTGGCCGGTTTTTTTATCTACGTTTTACTGCTTGGCGGCACGCATTTGATCGTCGTGTTGTAACCGCCGAAGATCCAGATAAACCAGTCGGAACGGAATAAATGATAATTCTTGACAAATATTTTTAATTATATTTCAGGAAACTCACGTGATGCACGACTTTGGGAGGGATTTCTACGGATCAAATTTGAAAATATGTATGGTTGGTTATTTGAGACCAGAGATGAATTTCAATTCTGTGGATAGTTTGATAGAAACTATCAAAAATGACATTAAAAATGCGGATGAGCTGCTAGACGTTCCAGAGGCAATTAAATTGAAAGATCATGACTTCTTTACTGATCAATGATACATTCATTAGGTCTAGGAAAATTATGTTTTTTTTTTTCGTTAATTGTTATTGGATTTAAATCCAAGCTGTACAAATATAGTGTTATCTTATTATTAAATATATTTTTTTATACGAATGTTATAAATAGACGAATAAATATTTATTCTTACTTACTTTATGTAAATTGTGTATAATATGATATATATTTAAAATAAATATCTGTAACCTATTAATTGGAATAATTAGTGAATTAGCTGCTTAATTCCATAATGTGATATTTTTATATTGTACCAAATTATTATGTAAATAAATAAATGAATTTTACATGTTTCGTTACGTATTTTTAAATTTATCTACGCTGGCTACCATTGTTATAAACTTTAGTCTCACCCCATGCTGGACACAAGCCTTAACTAGATAATATAAAATACTCGCGAGTACATAATGTAAATGGAAATATGCACAAGAGATTGATGTCCAGCAGATGTCCATCAGTTGACACCACTCCAGTACAGATTGGCAGCTTAGGTAACAGATAATATTCTTAGGTAGTTTCACAAAGATTTTAATAACATCTCCATAGCGAATCGTGAAGCTACGAACCGGGCTCGAAAGGTAGATTGTAGAACGGTTTTACGTACTTTTTATCGTCCAGGCCCCTTATAACCTCTGGTTTAAGCCGGCCGTTTAGTAGGAACCCCGATTTTTGATGTCACGCGTTATCCAGCTGTTCGTCTTATCGCGTCACGAGGACCTAACATCTGGCGCCCATAGGATAAGAAGTTATAATAATCGATGCTTGGTACCAAAATCTTAATATTCTCTAAAGCACAAATAAGATTTACACCTCTAATACCAATCCAATTACTGGGCATTATATGGCCTATTATTCTTCGGCTCTGCTCACACATATGATTGATAATTCTGCATATTGCCAATAATGTTGAATTGTAGAATTGAAGTATTGGTACAAAATATAGACACGTATGGACAATATTATTTATTAATAAGATTGTTAGCGGGCAGCTTTTGATTAGGAAACTGAAGATTAAAAGTAAAAAAATATAAGGCTTCGAACAGCAACAGCCAAAAAAATGATCCAAACCTTTAAGAATCCTTAATCCAAAAATGTGAAATAAAATTTTACGATTTAGAAGATAATCTTCTAGTGTCAGGTATCTGAGATACAACTGGTGGTTTTCAGTGAATGAAAATAATAGGCTCTGCAATATTGTTTTATTGTTAAATCCAAGTCGAAAAGTAAACTGATACAGTATTTTCAGAGTAGGAATGCCTGATTTTTATTAGTTTCGTTTTCCTGTATTCTGTAGAAAAATAGCTTTTAGGTTTATCTAAGACTTGGTATGATTGAAAACAATAGTAAAGTAATTTTTATTGATGGTGCCACCAGTAAAACTTTATCAAAGTTACTGGAGGCACTTATATGTGAGAAACCTGATGCCTATGAGTTCTTGTTTGTATTGACTCTAGTTTATGTCTCATATTTATCTGTGGTAAATCTCTTAAAATAATGTGTATGGATTGCTGGGTCAAAATATTTAATTCCCTTTGATATTATTATGATTAAGAGGTTTAAATAAAATAACTTATGTGTAGGTAAAATTACCCTTTGAAAAAGCCTTTATTTGTAATGCTTTAACAAATCCAATGAATAATAAAAATTTTATTACTCATTCATAATGATACAATTGGAAATAAAATGCAAATCTTAAATTAGGGCTCTCTTCAGGTAATTCTAATGTTGTTTTCTTCTAAATGAACATCCTGAAACAAAAGTAGATAATTATTAGTAAAACTGGCTGTACACTGCCACCTTTTGGATATGGCTATTTTTCAAACCACTGAAAATAAAAATCTTACTCAGATCCTTAATGTCAAGAACATTTTAACGAGCATAAGCAACACATTTGATGTAAGGTTTCAAAGAGTTGGTTGGCCTAGATAGACCTGGTTGCAGTATCGGGTGTATCTGTCATTAGGATCTTATAAGAGTTGCTTAAATTCCTCCAATCGGGAATATTGTGTTAACCTGTTTATATAAACAGTAGATGACAGTGTAAATAAAAGGAAAATAGAAAATTTGTTCATTAAAAATTGGCTTAAAATATCCTCTAGGAGAAGCTTTTTGGGCTCATACATTAAGATTTTAAAATTTATTTAAACAATATTAATGAACTCTATGATCACTATCTCATAAATTGTTAATTCAATGATCTGCAAATTAATGTTGTAAGAATAAGATAATAGTTAGTTTCCACCAATAAATTTTAATTTGTCAGATAACTGAACAGTCAACATAGAGGTTCCCGGTTATTTCATAGCCATGTTGCTGTATAATAAAACCTATGTAAAATAACATAATCCTAGATATGGTACATTTATCATCGTAGTTGGTGGCAGGTGGCTAATCTAGCAAAATAATGCCAAACCTGTGTTTCCAACCATAATATAATCTTCTATTTTTATGTAAGCTATGTCTTCCGCCTACGAGACACTTGCGGTCTTGCGTGTAAAAAAATCCTCTTGATGTCCCTTCATATAATACTATTTTCTTCCAGAAATCTTTCCCCATCCACACTACACACGTTTGGAACTTACTACCAGAACATATTAGACACTGCCGATCGGTGCACTCTTTTAAACACAATGTAAAGGAGCATTATCTATCGTTGTCATAGTATATTTATCACTGTTTACTTATTATAGATATATATTTATATTTATTATATTATTTTTATGTATTTTGTATATATAGTATATTCAAATGTTATTGTATTAGTATATAGAATTTTGTTATTATTTAGATATATTAAATATACTTAGTAGTTATTATGAAGTATATTGTACTTTTATATGACCTATACCACAATTAAATCATCTTATTCACATGTTTTAACACAGCTAAGAACCATTGCAATGAAAACTGCTCCATATAAACAAGAACACTTCAAAATCAGACTATACATTACAATGCCAAAATTAGGCAGAAAAACCAATCAAACTTATATAGTGATAATAAATTGAAAACCAATTATACTCAGTTAATGAAAACTATTAGGATACATTATTTTAAAGTGAATGAACATCAAAAGCATGTGCCCAACAAAAATTTAAGAACAAATAGAAATGGTAAAGGTTCAGTTTCTTCTTCAGGGGACCAAGTTTAATCCCCAGCACATTCCTCTAACCTTTAATTAACTAATTAAATAAAACACTCTTTAACTTGAAACCTTGTGAGGAAACCTGCATGCCTGAGGTTCTCCATGCTCTCAATGTTCAGGTCTCAAGTCTATCAATCAGCGTTTTTTTATTGTGGTGAATTTCAGCTAAATCCTTCTTATTTTGAGGGAAGACCTGTGCCTTATTGTATGGGTTCATAATCATACCATTACACTTCTTTTGCTATAAAATATTTACTCCAGGCCTTAGGGAGATATTAATTTACAAGATTATATTATAAACACTAGCTAAGGCATTTAAAAAGCTAGTGGATACTGGCAGAAACTACAAAAGGAGTACTTTTGCAACATTTGTTGTCACACATCCAGGCTCCACAATTTCACAATATTTTTTTCGCATTGTTGCACAACAACAATGATGAGACACTCAATAGTTCCTTTTCTATAATAATAACATTGTGCAATATTACTTTCATGAAACTGTGTAATTTTACTAATATTGAATGCTATGCAGCCCTATATTAAAATATTGCACCATTTTATTGAAAATGGTTTGAATCAATACACTTTTCAAATTTATGTAGGAAAAAGTTTTCCTTGTTCCAAGTAATATAATGCAACATAACTATATAGAACGATAATTTATTGGAGATTTATAGTAATTTTACTTTAGAGATACAAATCAGGGATCAGAAAATTAGCTAATCTCTAGGGAAAGGGTTTTTAAATTTATACTTAGAAAGGGATACAAAGTTACCTCTTAGGATATTTATGATATCAAGAGGTTTTTTTTTTAACAAAGCACGTAATAATGCTATGAACTAATGCTGCAACATTATATACGAACTTAACTAAATGACTGAACATTATGAGGAGCAGAGCTATAGCCTATTTAGTAAACATACTCCACAATAATTTTGCTAGATAAATGGTGGAAAGGGTGTATAGGTAATTGGTACATATGAAAGTTCCTTTACCTTCAGTTAATCTGGCGCGACCACCAGTGGGTTGGCAAAGAATCGTCGAGCATCCTGCACATACGACTACTCTCTGCGCGTGACTGAATACGGTTGTGATTTTATAACAGCCTGGGCATTTCACGTCCATGAAGTAAGAGTTTGGATGTGGCACAAGCCTCTTGAGCTTGTGCTTCCTCCTCTCAGACGCGGGCGAAGGGTGCAATAAGTCAATTGCGAGCTGAAACACGACATGTTTAGGTTAGTTTCATGCTTTCACTTACACATCTAATGTTATGTATCACAAAACCATCCGTAATTCGATAGGAAATAGCGTCTGGATGGAACAATCAAATTAATATAAACGTTTATTGAATTTATTTGCCACTAAGTTGAACTTTTGTGTCAGATAATAAACGTCAAATAGTGCCATGTGTTTATCTTGATTTGGACGCAATTTCTGTTTTTGGAGGATGTTCTCACAATACCACACAATTGCTCGTTTATTTATTTACACAATCATCACTGAATTTTGTCACAAGGGAAGTTTAGTTTGGCTAAATTTTTAATAATACACACCGGCATGGTTTCAGCTTCGATGCAGAACCGGAAAAGGAAAGACGATCTATGAACCAAAGACAAGACAGTAGTTTCATAAATAATTTAGCATAAGCTTAAGTCACGTTCATTTTACTAGTAGGTACTGTCATTTATCAGGGTAACTTTGGTAATACTTTATAAGTATTTTTTAGGAAGCCGTGAAAAGTTTTTATTATTTGAAATATGTTATTTGTTCATATTCTAGTCAAATCGAATTAGGCGTAAGCTTCGTAGAAGCGAATACTCTCGCATCATTACATTAACCCATTACCGGCTCACTGCACAGGTCTCCTCTCACATTGAGAAGGTGTTAAAACCGTAGTCCACCATGCTGACCCAGTGCGGATTGACGGACTCCACACACCTATGAGAACATTATGAAGAACTCTCAAGTTGCCTTTGGCTTTGAAGCAAGTGATATTTTAATTGCTTAAAATGCATATAACTTAGCCAAGTCAGTGGTGCGTGCTGGGGTTCGAACCCCCGGAAGTGAAGTCCTACCCACTGGGCTATCACCGCTTCAATATTTTAATTTACTACCATAAATTGTTATGTATATGTTGCTATTTTATTGTTATTATTGACTATTGTTTTAGGAAGGTCACAGATGTTAAATTAATTGATTGTATACTAAACTCTAAAAATGAACTTGGCATCAGCTACTTATCTATACAGTTTTGATTTCTGACAGTATATTTGACATTGACATTTAATACTTGTGTGTACTTGTGGTTGTTTTCGTTTTCGAATTTTTGGTTATTTTTGATTCACGGCCTTTTAAATTGCATTCAGTTAATTAAGGTCATCTGAGTTCCATTGAATAAATAATGGCTGATGAAGAATACGATGGAGAGGACGGGGGGGCAGATTATGACGACATCGTCGAAGAGGACAATAATATCGAGGAGGTTGAAGAACAAGAGGAGGAACCGGGGTACAACGTGCAGTGCCTGGCCCCAGGGCAAGCCGGTGGTGGAGTGGAGAAGTCCAAGCGGATCACCACACGATATATGACTAAATATGAAAGAGCACGGGTCTTAGGTTAGTTACATTTTAGTGAAAACATTGGAAAATTAAAAAGGAATGCAAGACTTTATAACAATGCAACAGGTCCCTTTTACGACGATTTACTGTTCAAATACCAAGTTGCAATGAAACTAGCATGGTTTGTTTGTAATATCATACTAAGCTTTCAGGGGAGGTTTACCCAGTACATGTTTGTATTTAAACTGGCTTAAGCATCAGACTTGGAAACTTCATTACCCACCTCGCCGAGCCAAGAGTCTTATAGGCGAGGATTCACCACTTTTGACTAAACTCCAAAGTCTTGATCATTGTCAGAAGGAACCAGTCTTATCTGTGTTTTATAGGATATACTTTGGAGTGTGTGCTCAGGAACTATTCGATCTCATCCCCTGCCCAACATTCTACCATCACACTGCAATGCAGGCGGCATCCCTATGTTGCTAATGTCCCAAAAAATTGCATGAAGCAATTTGTATATTCTTTTCTTATATATGCATATATAAGAAAACACTAAAGGCTAAAGTTTGGAACACCTTTTCAAGTTCTGTGTTACCTTATTCTTACAAACTGGCTATCTTTAAAATAAGAGTGAATAGGCATCTACTAGGCAAATGTTTCCCACCCTAGACCACATTTACACTTTACATCAGGTGGGATTGCGCTAGTCTATTAAAGTAAAAAAAAAAAAATTAAAATCCCGCTGCTGGAAGCAGCCGCTCTCGAAGAAAATTGGACTACAGTGCTCATTGAAATACAAAGCACAGATAACATGTATTATTGAATTTTGTACATTGTTCCTTATACTGTGTGAGTCTGGATAGGGATAGGTTTTTGATTATTCAGATTATCATTTATTTGTTCCTGTTGCAGGTACAAGAGCCTTACAAATAGCTATGTGTGCCCCAGTAATGGTGGAATTAGAGGGAGAAACGGACCCACTGCAGATTGCTATGAAGGAACTGAAACAAAGGAAGATCCCCATCATAATACGAAGATATCTCCCAGACCATTCCTATGAGGACTGGAGTATAGATGAATTAATTATTATTGATCATTAAGAATAAGATATTCATAAGATATATTTAGGGTAATAATATTTTAAGACAAATTACATTATCATAAGTTACTGTAAACAACATGAAATAGAAAATAAATAAATAAACAATTTTTAAATTTTTTTATTTCCCTATTTCATTTCAATTTTAAAGGTTAACAAGCTTCAGCTTGTGAATTTGTCCATGTTTGTTTTGGGTTTGAAATATTGCGCAGGAGGTTTTAATTTTCCCATGATAAAAATATTCTATGTACATTTCCAAGACTAAAGTTAGAATGTTTTTGCAGTAAAGTCATGCATAAATAACAATAAGTTTTTTTAATTTGACGCAGGGTTTTGAACAGCAGGCAATTATCCAAACGAAACCATGTACCTTGCGTCTTTATTAGTCCTTTTAGTATACAAGAACCATGCCAAGAATTTTAAGAGTCAACAAATATGTCCAAAATGAATTATCTCTTAACTCTATCTACATAACTAAATGCATTGGTTTTACTAAACCCTCTTATCCTTATACAACATGTACACAGTGGCATGCACTTCATACATGCACAAAAGCTCTGCCTACCCTAAATTTTTTATATAACTCATAAATACGAAGGATTTTTCCATTTTATGGTACCTATCTTCCTTCTTCATGCATACCCTGGTCAAAAACCCTGTGCACGCCACTGCATGTAAATGCAAAACCGAAATAATACTTTACAGACTTTGGAGTTTGTAGGTCTCTGAGACTTATGTGTGAAACCAAAAACCTAACCAACGTAACCAGTTTTCGAGTAAACCACTGCCATAGATACAGCCCTAACATCACATGCAAAATTAAAATTATGTAACTCTCGTCGCTTTATTAGGTACGCGCCACATAGCGCAGGCACTATGCCCGTGTCGGTCTTTTTTCTTTAATAGGGTTGTCAAAATAAATAATAAATAATGTTTGAATTCGTTTGTATGGAAAATAAATATGCTTCTTTTGATTTTTTTTTTTCATATAAGGAATCACCCTTATGAAATATACTTATGCATCCTTCAACATTATTTCGTAATTCGGTTACACGTTGTATATACGTAAGAAAGACAGAATACACTAATCACCTACACTATCAAATGTTAAAGATATATCAGTCAATATACAGGTAGCCCATCATTGTCTAAATTTTTTTGTTGTCGTAATAATTTTAGTACCAGCCCGGAGTTTAGAATTTGGCATTGGCATTGTTTACATGTAAAGCTTCCGAGTTATTTCATATAATAAGAAAATAAAAGACCGCCGACCCATACTGGAGCTGCTCTGAATTCCAGTGGGAGGCCAGTTACCACTCGATCAGCGATACCTTACGCAAATTGCGGCGATCCAGTGGTTCAAAACTGCCATCCTGCATTCGTATAATAGGTCGCTGCGATTGAATGCTTTGCCTCGTCTTTAACGGGAAGTGGCATCACAGATGTCTCGTGCAAGATCCTATTGTAATTGATTCCTTAGTTTAAACTGCCTTGCGTCTTTCGCGATTTCTACCTCTTCAATAAGTTGCTATATTAGGTGGTCTAGCATATCGCAAGATATTTTATTTAAGAAATGTAATTGCATGCCATCCTATGCCCAATGTACAATTAACCCATTAATAATTTTAATAAATTATCTTTTAAGGAAATATGTTATGTGTAGTTGGTTTTTAATTTAATAAAAACCAAGGAATATATGATCTATGTCATATTTTACAATAATTTAGTATATTATATTTCTATAACCCCAAATTTTCTGTGAATTTGTCAATTTATTTGAAAATGGATGAATAGGGATGTAGACAAGTTTTATTTTACAATTAAAAAGCGCGTTTCATCATATCAACCCCTTACCGGCCCACCACAGGGCATGGGTCTCCTCCCACAATAAGGAGGGTTTAGGCCGCAGCCGAACACGCTGGTCCAATGCGGATTGGTGGACTTCACACGTCTTTGGTAACGTTATGAAGAACTCTCAGGCATGCAGTTTTCCTACACCGTTGAAGCAAGTGACATTTTAATTGCTTAAAAAACGCAAATAACTTACAAAAATCACTTTTTATTCTTAATAGTTGTGCTCATCGATACCATATAACAGTCTAATGCTGGACTAACGACCCAACAAGAGGGTTTTCCCATGATCACTACGCTTGTTAGAAAGGTTTCTGGACGAAATTCTCAGTAGGTAGCCGATGCTGCCCATTCTCCGTTAATTTATTATTTCCTTACTCGCCTTGTATGACAACTATATTCCGATTTGCGGTCACCACTCGGCAATAGTTTTGATGCTCCAAGTTGTTTAATAAGAAATATTAAACTTGACCACCTCCTTGGCGCAACGGTGAAGGCTTTGAATTTAATTAGGAGGTCCCGGGATCGATTCCCGACAGGGGCAATTTGAGAATTTATAATTTCTGAATTTTCTCTGGTTATTTCTGGGAGGCTTTTGTTGTAGCTAGTTACCACAGTGTTCCGGTGCGATGTAGCGTACAAACCGATTAGGGGTATGACTACCATACTCCCTAACATCTTAGGCGGCATCATCACTTACCATTAGGTGAGATTGCAGTCAAGGGCTAACTTGTAGTGGAATAAAAAAAAAATTAACTTCATATTGCTACAAAACCCTAAAAGTGCACGTGTCAAGCATAACGTAACACCCTCTCGATTACTTATATAATCATTGAATTCCAATGGAAATATATCTCTTCGATAAACGTTTTGGCAATTGTTATTAATTCTGTAAATAGCCGTTGCTGTTTGTAGTTGTAGTTTTTTCCACGGAACACCGGCGACGCATTTTTAATGGCACCGTCGAAATAGCGCATATCGTAGCTATATCTAGGGCGGAAATTATATTATGTAAGGTGTCTAATTTATGGCGCCTAGGAGAAGAGCGGGGTGGCTAAAAAGCGTGAGTCAGTGTAACGGATATAAATATGTTTATGATGCATATCCAACGGTGAAGGAAAACGTTAGTAAATACCTATACCTGCATGCCTGAGAGTTCTCCATAATATTCTCAAAGGTGTGTGAAGTCTACCAATCCCCCCTCGGTCAGAGTAGTGGACTACGGCCCTTACCTGCCCGTGCCCTGCAGTGGACAGTTAAGATGAAGTAAGTATCATCATCACCATCATGTCTACCCATTAGCGGCCCAAACTGTATTTTTTCATTGAAAATACATTGTTATATGCAATTTGTAATTTTATAATCTGGTTTAAAAGGACTCAAGGTTGATGCGAGTAGCAGTGGCGTGCACTTCGTACATTCACAAAAGCACTGCATACCCTAAACTTTTTGCCATTTTATGCAATTTTCCTGCTGTATGCATACCCTGGTAAGAAACCCAGTGCACGCCACTTGCGAGTAGGTAGGTATACAATAAGTAAAATCTGCTTCAGTCATTCTATCTACCAGATAGGTAAGTATGTACATTCTACCTATTCTTACTAGATTTAATAAAAAAATAAATAAAGTGACTAGGTCGTCTAATTACTTCCCTACACTTTTTCTATCACCAAAACGTTTTGTAGCTGCAATGCAAACGAAGTCTTGTAGTGTACATTAAAGTCTTATTTTAATCCCATCTGGCAGATCATATTAGACGTGATTGTTTACGTGACGTTCTATCAATATGGAGAACAATCAAATGGTGACGGAAGTCAGGGCAGGGCACGCGCGGGAGGGAACGATGTAATTTTAAGAATGGCAGCTTGAAATATTCAAGCGGGTGGTCTAGTCTCGCCTTGCCAACTGATACTGTAATTCGATGGCCGGTATTAATCTTTAGGTATTCTGGCGTCTTATTGAATCTTTTAAATTAATTTTGTTAATGACCTATTTTACTAGCTATTGACATATATATATTTGCGCCGAGTCCGGCTAAGTGTGACTACGTTAGTACCTTGGAAATAATCCTATATTTAATTTTTAAATGACTATATTTTATTAACTTGAAATAAAAATATTTTTGTTTTAGACAGTTTGCTTGTAAATTATTGAATGAATTAATAAAAACATTTGAATTATACGCCACACACAACTTCAGAAAATAGAGACAATATAACTTCTTTAAGTATTAATTGTTCGCATCGTTTACCTAAAGGTTTGCGAACAATACCAATAGCTACTCATTATACAGTGCTACGAAGGGAATTAGCTGTATAAATTTACCTCCAAACCTACCCAGGAACAAATTATCATAACTCCAGCCATAACCTAAAATGTAGGTAATATAAAAGTATCGAAACAATAATGAAGTTGCGCACTAAAGAAGAGACAGATGGATTGTTTGACAGAGGAGTACTAAGTGGGATAAAAGTTGCCGGATGATAGATGTGAGGAATTGGAGGTAATGTGAAAGGGAATTTCGAAAGCCTTACAAGAAAACCTACTACAATTTTGTGACAGGGAAATTGATAGCACGGTAGCGAACCAATGCAAAGTTACGAATGGGGTAATACGGTTATGAGCCATAGAGCCTGTTGAATGTTGGCTGACTTATTGAAGAAGTAAGGCCTTTTATGATGTACACTTTTGCTGAGAAGCAGCCACACAGAAAAGGGACCTGGGTGAGTCCTGATGGTTCCACGGTTGATTACTTCCTCATGTCGTCAGATAGGATTTATTCAATGATGTATTTGTGATGAAAACCGGATGTGATGGCACCGAGAGCGTGCTAATAGGCATATTAAATAACAACATACAGCTAGGATATGGTGATTACCATTGGTAATCTCATTTAGTTGAAACTTGATCTTGAGTGAGGTTAAAAAGTTTTACACACAGTTATAGATTCAGTCCTGCTATCGATTCTAAACTCAGCGACTTAAACAACAACATGTTGCTAGATGATGATGGAATCTTAGTGGAACTCCGGAAAGCGGGTGATTAGCTATTTTTTATTCAGTCATTCATCAAGGGACAATGTCAAGGGCATGGCACAAGAGCTTGTTTGTTCAATTTTTAAAAAAAGGAGGAAGTAAGGAGTTTTTAATCTTTCACAACAACTAGGCTAGGTATCGTCCAAAGAAGGAATCAAGGATAATGAAAAGGAAATAAGGAAAGTCGTAAGGAATGGTTGGATAATGCTTATTCAACTTTATCAAATAGTGATATTCTATTGACGTCGTATTCTTTTTTTCTATCTTTGTTTTTTTATATAGCTTAAATAACAGAGGGATGATTTTGACTGCTTTCACTTACGAAACCTGATGTCAAAACGTCAAGTATCTTGCTCAGCAGCACAATTTAATGATTTGTACTCAGTACTGTAGGTACAGAATGATGGTTGAGCTAACCCAATCATCCGGTAGATGTTCTGGAGACTGGAGAGGTATATTATGGTGGTAGGTTACGGCTTGTTGGTCGTTTCACTGCAGAAGTTTGTAAAAAAAGGTCTAAGTTTCAAGCGCAAACGCATCTTAGTTGTAGCTTGTAGCGTAAAACTAAATAATTCATGATGAGCGATGCGTACGGCGACGGCATAAGAAACACCAACGCGACCCGCCCGCCCAGCGATTGGCACGCTTTACGCGCTGAATCCGAAGCTCGCCGCGCGGGGAGCTCCGCGGGCGAGCACGCGCCTCGCGCGCCAGTACCCCTTCGACCAGCGATGCTGTGCTGTCTCCGGAAATAGAGTACGTCCGTCGTTCCTCCCCGCGGACCCAGACGTCACCGCGAGTGACAACGCGACCATTTAAATTGCGGTTAATTTTAACGATCGCCGCGACTAAGTCATTCAGTTATACCATAGATACGGCCTTTATCTTGATTGAACCGCAATTTAAACGCGGTGCTTGCGAGCTGCATTCCTGCGGGAATGCATTTCGCTCACAGTGCGATCTCTGTTTTCAGTGTAGTTTGTGATTCGCGTACATAGATCTACCGATCGGGTGCGCGAGTGTGAGTGCAAATGACTGGTAGCCCGGTTTAGTGGGCCGGACCTTACAAAATGTGGACCAAGAGATTAAAGCTATGGAGGTTTATGTTGTGCGTGTTGTTTGCCGTATCGGCGCTTGCGCTCGCGGCGAGAGGTAAGTGGAGTCGCGCGGCGGAGCCAGGGCAGCTGCGCACGCCCTGCGTCACTACATCGTTGCTATTTTCGGTGTAACTTGCGCTGAAATTATGTAAAAACGGCGTTTGTGCGCTATTTTTGGCTATAACCTTAGGAGAATATTTAAACTACAAGGTTATTATGATTTAATTATCACTCATCGTGTTCTATCAGAGCTGGGAGCGGGCAGCGCGCCGCTAGACGTGTCGCACGGTATAGCTACGCAAATAGAAATACAGGGATTTGTCGTTGAGCGTCGCCATCTTGTGAAAAACGATAGGATCATGACGACATTATAAAAGTGAGACACGGAAATAGGTCAGATCATAACTTTTACATAACTTCTGACCTAGTTACATTCAATTACCTGCTGGGTACATGATTTTTTACTAAAGCCTTCTTTAAAAGAAGTGGTAGGTAGGTATATTAATGCATTTTTAAGATTATATATACTAACATATAAAAAAACGAATTGTATTGATTTATTTACTGATAAATTGAAAAAATAAGGTGGATTTGAAAAATCCTTGGGTTGGTTATAATCGCCTAATAAACCTACCCCTTAATTATTTAAATAAAACAAAATTAGTAAAAGTAGATTGCCATTTCATTTCATACAATCCGGGTCGAAGGACCAAAGCTTCACTATACGTTTTTTACTATCTTAAATACATTTTTATCTGTTGTGTAAGTACTAAATGTGTACCTTGTGTGTAACGTGTACGTTACTTAATGCATTAATGAATATAAATCGGGGAAATTTTTGAAAAACTAATGTAGAGCATTCAATTTAGTACTAAATCAATGACGAATAATCTGTAGCTAGAAAGATTACAGTGAGGAATGTATGAAGGCCAATCCATTTGGGTCAAACGGATTGCAAGTAGAAAGCAATAATAAATATCGTAAATCTTAAATAGCTTGTACGACCTAGGCATTGTTTATTTGACTAATATTTACACATAAACTAAATTTTATTGCCTGTATCTGTAATATATATGTCGTATCTGCTTTGTTGCGGTGATGCAGTACTGAAATAAGGAAAGTTTAAAAATAATCTTGGTCTCTCTTAACTTAGGGTAAACCAAAGGAATGTCTTAAGATTTCTAAGCAATCCGTTTAGTTTACATAGGTACCTACTACATTCAAATATGTGACTATTGAACATTATCACATAGTGAGCTTAAATGGGTTATGTGTTCTTTTATTTTGCCCATTTGTTTAAAAATTTGAGTTAGCTCGAAATTTCAGCAGATTATTCTCCAGGATCAGGCATCATTTATCACACTGCCTTGGGCTTAGGTCGTTGGCTTCGCTTACTTTATTTCATAAACATTATTACTTTTAAAAGAGCAAATGCGAAACGGAAAGAAATGAATAACCTAATTAAAAAGTAAAGGATGAAGGAAGGAAAATGTTTATTAGTAACTTTGCGTTGCAGAGCTCGTTCGGGGAAGCACCTACTACAGTACTACTACGTATTTCTGCCGAAAAGCAGCATTGCTGTGTTCCGTACATTATTACAGGCCCAAGAGGCTTAACACCGACGCGTCATATTGACAGGGCGGCACTTTGTAGGACGTATTCCCTGCAAGACGTGCGAAGCTAGGCTCTGTGTATAGGCGATGGTTTGTCACTTCCAATTATTTTTAATTTTTTTTTGTAGACGAGCTCTTGACTGCAAACACACGTGATGGTGATGATGCAGCCTTAGGTGGAGCGCGCTTGAATAGCGCCATTTACTTGGTCCGTCTAATCCTCCTCCTTAGTCGTCCACTATTGACAGAGTGGTCGTGGTTGACGATGATACATTTTCTTTGGCTACAGCAGCCCCCGCGATGCGCCTCCATTTGTTACGATCTTCAGCGTTTCGGGAACATTGGACTATGGAGGTTTGTGTTGCAGCTTTTATTGTGTCTGTCCAACGCGTGGGTGATCGACCGCGTGACCGTTTGCCTCCCACTTTCCCCTGGACAACAAGTCTTTCCATGGAGTGTTTATTCCTAGTTATGTTTCCAAAGAAATTGACTTCGTATCTGCACAGTCGACGATAACCTCTCTTTGACTTTTAGTTCCTTCAGGATCGACACGTTAGTCCGAACAGCTGTCCAAGGGATCCGCAACAGTCGCCGACAGCACCACATTTCTAGTGCATCGATCCGTCTAATATAACTATAAAAGAAAACAAAGTTTGTGTTTATTAATTTTATACCAACAATATATTGTACTCCGAAGCGATCTGCAATTGGTACTTAATTTTAAAACTAAGTAAGTTATTATCCATAAAGTCAAAGTCAAATAATTCTTTAATTAAAAAGATGGCACTTTTGATGCGTTGTTTACATACAAAATGTTTACATTGTAGTGAGTAGTGATGGCGAATACTACATTCGTAAACGCGACAAAAATATGCGAAGGTTTCATTCGTTTAAATTTAAAACTGAAATTATTTATCGAAAATCCTTCTACCACCTCGAAGTGTGTTTTTATACTTATCTATACAGAAAATTTTAATGCCTAAATGTGGCCCGTTTGCCTATAAAATGGAAATCTCTGTTTTAAACGAGGTGTCATAAATATTTTTTTCTCTGTTATCAAAGTTGAATCTTAAATTGCTTTTACCAGATTAAAGTCAATGACATGAAGAATCATGCTACGTAATATCACTCACTTATGTTTAGTATTTACTGAGATAAATTGAAATCAGTGCTGCCAAATTTCCAATGCGTCGCCTTAAAACTAAAGCTACGAGGGTTCCAAACGCGCCCCTGGTCTAAGAAGAAGCCCACAACAAAACTAGCCGGGTGTTCTTTTAGTTATCACCATCTCACATTGTCATTTGAATTAGATATTTTATTTCATACGAGTATGTCGTTCCGGTAGAAACCTCTAGACCGGTTGAGTCGCTCAAAATAAATACATTCGTTAATGAAGGTTCTAAAGGCACCTTGATCTAATAAGAAGCCCACAATAAACTTGAAATTGGCTACAATAAAGATAGCTCACATGAAAAAAAAGTTCTTACATAACATAAATATCGTGTTAATTTTTTCTGAACAGCTGTGGTACAACAAACATAAGTGAAATAAAATTAACATAAAATAAACATATAACATATTACATAATATACATAAGTAAATGTAGTTATAATATGTTCATCAATAATGAAACACTGTTGAATAAGTACACTTTTATTTCAAACCTCAGAACGGTTATGTAGCCTTTACAATAATATTATATTAATTTACTAAACGCTAATATTATAAGTAATAGCTAGGTACGTGTTGTTTATCTGCTATACTGAAATGATGGGATATCAACAGACTATGCAAAGGTGATCTTTTTAATATTTGGTTACAAATAAAATAAATAGAGATATTCTTTAAGAATGAACATTTTTATTTTATTTTAATATTTTCAAAAATATCTCTACACTAAAAATTTTTTTAAATATTGATAACATAATAAGAAAAAGTTAAATAATTTCCCACGAGAGGATTTAAAGTAGTGTAACTGAGGAGAGATCGGCCTTCACCCAATCATGAAACAATGTTGATTGTAAACAAACATGTTTCACTAAGGTCAATGATTTCACATCCTTCGGCTTACTCAGAATTTAGAACGTTGGCTTCCGTTTATTTTATTTCTAAAGTAAAAAATTTCCACTACGAAAAAGACTGAGCAGAAAACGCACAGTAACTAGTTCACATTCTCCGAAAACAGTGAGCTGTTTCAGATGCGTTAGGGTCACACCGGAACTCGTGTTAAAAATGCAAAGCGAGATGAAATGAAAAAACCTTAAAAAAACATAGTAATGGGTTAATCTTAGGAATCTACCGCCGCTCCTGTAGAAACTGATGAAGCCAAGCTAAATGATAACTTGTAACGGAACCCTCATAGGATTACTTTTTTGTCTGTTTTCCCGTCCTGCCGATTGTCTTTACAATAAGGTGTTTTTGCTATAGGTAGGGTTTGAGTAAAAAATCGCAAATTCTGCAATATTGAACTTTTTTTTTACTATTACTACATTAGATAATCGTGAATGAATTATTATTTTTCACGTTTAAAGTTAAATTATATAATCATAAACTAATCTAGTTAAAATAAAATCATGGAATCATGGAAAATAAATTGAGTTCATGTTTTTTTTCAGCCGATGACGACATTCCTTCAGAGTCACAATGTCGTCCATACATCGAAAAGGCACTTAAAGAGCTCGAATCGGGAGACACAGAACCAGGTACAAAATGTTTGTATATCGTTTGTATGCAAAATATTTTTTTAAGAAATTCACACAAACTAAAATAAAAAAAACAAATAAGGATATTAAAGCAAACACGCACATATTTCCTCCATTAAAAATCATAGTTTAATATTAGTTATATGTTTCAGAATCTACAGAACAAAACGAATCAAGTGAAGCTAGTGTAGATGACGATACGAAAGAAGAAACTTCAGCAGAAGGTGGGGCGACGGCAGAGGCAGATAGTGCAGAAGATGCAGATAGTAAAGAAGATGCACCATCAGTAGAAGTTGCGGATGAGCCGTACGTATCTCAAGTATCATATGAAGAAGAAGGTAGCCCTGCCGACGCAGAATCTAAGGAAGACGCGACCACAGAAGAGACTGATGATAGTGCCGAGAAACAAGCAGATGACAGCAAAGAAACTGACGGAGACAGTAAGGAAGATGCATCTGCTGACGAACAAGAAACCGAAAAAGGTTACTTTTTTATATTTGAATGACAAAATTATAAAGTCAGCCCTTTTTAAAGTGCGGATAAAAAAGAATCCCGATACAATATCAGTGATTTTTTTTTATTGCCACTAATACATCAGTGATTTTTTTTTATTGCAACTAACTTAAAATACATAGGAAGTAGAATTTAGGGCACAGTAAAAATGTTTACGATTATTTTTTAGAAAGTGGTGAGGTAGCGGATGAAGGTGTCAGTGAAGAAGATTCTGAGGATAGCAAAGAGGCAACTGAAGATAGTACAGAAGATGAAACTCAAGAAGAATCTACTGAAGCTTTAGCTGTAAGCAAAGAAGAAAAAGAATCTGATGAACAAGAGGGCGATGATATTGCAGAATCCGAAGCAGTAACTGATGTGGATAAATCTGAGAAATCTACCGAAGCATCCGAAGAAACTGATGAAGCCAAGGCTGAAGGTGAAAGTGACGAAGATACCAAAACAGAAGAAGAAGACGATAGATCTCAAGAAAAGGCTGAATCTGATGAAGTAAAAGATGACACCAGTGATTCCCAAGAAGAAAAAGACAAAGAAGATTCTGGAGAGGATACAGTAAAGGAAGAAGCTCAAGAAAATTCAGAAGAAGAGCAGGAGTCAGCCAAAAAAGATGAATCTGTTGAAGGTGACACTGCAGAAGAAAAATCTGATGAAGATGATACCGAAAAAAGTAGCAATGAGGATGAGGCAAAGGAAGAAAGCGAAGAAAAAGAAGCTAGTGAAGAAGATGTAGATAAATCCGAAGAAGCTGGTTCTGAGGAGAGTGAAGGCGCTCCCGAAGAAGACTTGCTCCTAGTAAGTTATTTCACATATAACAAGACAAAATTCGCCAAGTATACGTTTTAGTGACATAAAATTAGATACTGTTATTTAATTTTTTATTTTCAGACAGGGGAGATTCCCGAAAATCTGAGATCCCGTGATCACATTATTCAGATCTTAAGACTAGACGAAGACGCAAGTGAGGCAGAATTAATTATTAAAAAATCAGCTGACATTGTTCTCAGAGATTTGAAAAGACTTTACGAGCACTCTATAAAGCCTTTGGAAGCTCTTTATAAGTACAGAGATCTGAGCAACAGACATTTTGGTGATCCTGAAATATTTTCGAAGCCCTTAGTACTGTTTATGGGACCATGGAGTGGTGGAAAATCTTCTATTTTAAATTATTTGACTGGAATAGAATTTACGGAATGGTCTTTAAGAACAGGTTCGTATTTTTCGAGTTCAATTTCATTTTACGTATCGGGTATCAAGCTAACAAAGTATAACTTTTACACAATATTTTATAGGTGCTGAACCATCTCCTGCTTACTTCAATATTTTAATGCACGGAAAAGATCCAGAGGTACTTGATGGAACACAGTTAGCTGCCGATTGGACATTCTCTGGATTACAGAAATTTGGACAAGGTTTAGAAGAGCGTTTGAGGGGACTTAGATATCCTAGTAAATTACTAGAAAAGGTATACGCCAATATATTTTAAAAATCAAAAAAAAATGTTTTAAAAATGTTTTAACTTAACTACTAAACTACAATTACGTTTATCGATTTTAGGTGAACATTGTTGAAATCCCTGGAATACTGGAAGTCAGGAAACAAGTATCTCGAGTCTTCCCATTCAACGATGCTTGTCAGTGGTTCATTGATCGTGCAGATATCATATTCCTTGTGTATGATCCTTCAAAACTTGATGTCGGACCTGAAACTGAGGCTATCCTCGACCAGCTTAAGGGCAGAGAATCTCAGGTTTGCTTACAAAACATATTACACAATAGTTAATGCATTCGTTACTTATATATAATTTTTAGAAACTAATATCTTCAATAATAGATGAATTATTATAATGAAAGATAATAAGATACGCGGCTTCCAAAAATTGCTATGAAACCAGTGTAATATTACTGCTCTTCGTCCCCAGTGCAGTACTGATTCGGATCAATATGCATTAAACTTTTAATGATTAGGAAATTTAAAAAATATATATTATCAGAAGTAGATTTAATATATAAAACAACAGAAAAACAACAGGCATATAATTATTGTGAAAATAATACTTTATTTTTATTAAACAGACTCGCATCGTGCTTAACAAAGCTGACACCGTTAAACCCGAAGAGCTAATGCGTGTGCAGAGTGCACTTATCTGGAACATATCGCCACTGATGAGCTCCCCACAGCCTCCTGTAATGTACACGGTCTCGCTGTGGTCACTGCCGTATGAACCGGGCGCGCCAATCCGCCTGCTGCAGGCCCAGGAGCGTGAACTGCTGCGCGACCTGCGACAGGCCATCGACCGGCGTATAGAGAATAAGATCGCCAGCGCTAGGAGATTTGCGGTGAGAATTCCGAATAGCACGAATTACAAACCGGATATAAGCACCTTGGCGGAATCGGATATTTTACATGATACTTTTTTTGCTTTAAATTATTTTAAAAATTATCTTTATGTTGGGAGTTGTGGATGGGAATCTAATGTTAATCATCCTGTCCAAAAATTTAAACTATGAGTCTAACGAGTCTGTAGCAAAAAGATCAAATTTACGTTGTAAAATTAAGCTTATGCTTTCAACCTTGTTTTAGGTCCGCGTAAGAAATCATGCTAAGATGGTCGACTGTTATCTAACAACATACTATAATCACAAAACTATCTTCGGTAATAGAAAGGTTATTGCCGATGCTATTATTGAGAATCCTCAGAACTACCATATATATGAGGGTCTCAGTACACTTACCAACATTTCCAGGTGAGTCTTTAAAAAAGTCTACTTCAGTTTTCTATGAGTATATCATACTGGTCTCCAGCTTATCACTATAGGACTTTACAAACCAAGCCCAGAAATTCCTATCTCCTAATGTGGTGTAGTAAAATTTAATACTTGAAGTGTTTAACATTTCAAGTATTAAATTAAACCCAACGGTTGATGTCTAGTAGACGCTTACTCCTGGTTTCTACTGATGGAGTGCCTAAGTGGTGAAATCAGAAATTATTATTAGAGGATTCAGAATAAAAGAAAGCTAAACGGGATGTGAAGAAGAAGTAGTAAACGTGTAGATAAACAAAAGTTAGTCTTTAAAGGAAGTTCCCTTGCCGAAAAACGTTGCGTTTCTATGATTTTATACACCTAGGTGGACAGAGCGTACTGTTGACATGAAGTGAGTTGTAGGAACCTATTGGGTTCAAGTTACTGTGAATGGCAAAGGGAATCTAAAATAAATGCCTACAGAAATACGTCCTGTATTGATTGACATCCGTTCATTGGTTGAGATGAGGAATTACTTGTATAAGAGAATGTCTTAACCACAGTAAGCTAATAAATGAAAGCCACAAATTAATTCATTATCTTAACAGTAACTAATATATGTTAAATTTAAGTCGATTTTTTAAACATGTATTTGGGTCGAATGTAAACATTTCTGTGGTGGTCTAAACTGTTTGTCACAATAATAGATATAGAATAATTTCAAACTCACACTAAAGTAGGATTTTGTTTTCGAACGAACGTTATTTAGTGTAGTAGCTGGCAGAACCTGAGGAAAAAACGTTATACCACTTTTTTCTTAGCCCTACGCGTCGCGAGGGTTTAATCGGACTTTTTTTCTGATTGTCAGATTCTAGTACAGAACTTTGTTCCTAATGTTTTCCCTCCACTTTTTTCGGCATGATAATATATGAGCGATGTGTCCGGAATTCATTAATTATTTACTAATAACGAAATAAAATGTTTTAGGTATGATCTTCCCGATCCAGAAACATATCGGGATTTCTTCAGACTGAACTCGTTGTACGAGTTCCAGCAACTGTCGGCTACATGCACCTACTTCCGCGGCTGCCCGATCACGCAGCTCGACGTGGCTATTGCCTATGACTTACCAGAGCTGGTCGGAAAGTACAAGAAGATGGTAGAAACTGCCACCCCCCAGGGAATGCCCAAGAGTTGAAACGCAGGCCCTCGCCACGAAAAAAAAATAACACCTGCTTTTTATCTTAGCGTATTGGATTAGACGAATTTTTGGGCACATTATGCATTTCTTTTTCTAATTGGGCGTCGTAACATTTTATAAAAAAAATAAACCCGCATTTTCTATTCATTCGTTTAATCATATAGTAGATATTTATTTTGCTTGAATACTCGCTTGTTCCTGTTTTTGACGTGAATGTTATCGTGTCTGAAGGTTTGGAACTACCTGTTTGATGTTGATTTTTTTTTGAATTTTAGTAAACATTGAAAATGCAACACACTTCCATTTTCCTAATTAACCATTTTTATACGAATTTCAAAAAGAAATAATCTAGTCATTACGTTTAAAGGTTGTTAGTAAAACGTTGTTACTATAATTTATTTATTGAGGTGCGTTCCTAAAATACTAGGATCTAAGTAATTATTTTATTGCTGTCTCAACCCTGATTAAATCTATGTTAGAATGAGACACTATGTGAATACTTAAAAAAATTAAATAAAATATTGTTAACATTGTTTTATTTATATACCCTACAATCGAACCTGTATAGCATATAAATTGCAATCTCTTTGACGGCCCGATTGCTAATTCAAGTTGAATCGAAGATATGAAGAAACCCTTACTACCAGTAATTCTTAATTTCAAAGTTTTTTTATAATTATCGGACATCCCTTAATCACGGTATTATTTGGGGCGATTTGACGTCTATGCCATCTATGGTAGGTATGTCTATAAACCTAAGCGCATTAAATCTTAATATATATAAATCTCCTGTCACGATGTGTGTCCGTGATGGACTCCTAAACTACTTAACCGATTTAAAATTAAATTGGTACACCGTGAGCAGTCTGGTCCAACTTAAGAGATAGGATAAAGCTATCCTATCTCTTAAGTTGGACCTTTAATTATAGTCGCAATTTTATTTTATTTAAAATTATTTGTCTATAATTAATTGGCAGTCACATGTTATATATACATATATACTCATTTAAAGCTTAGCGATACTGAATACTTTAAAAACAAAATCAAACGCAGACGAAGTCGCGGGCAACAGCTAGTATAATTATATATTCTCATCATCACCCTCGGATTTCTTTCGTTTCCCTGGCTGAAAGTCGTCCTATATAATAATCTTTAAGATACAAGATAATTATTGCTTCGCCAAATTTGATAATGACCATTTTAGTTGTGATTGATATATTTCAAAGGTTATTTTTTTATTCTCCGGAAACAAAGAAAATTTTATTTTTCTAGGGAAATAATAATTACAAACTAAAATGAATATTTACAATAAATATAAGCCGTCTAACTTTACTTACCTCTGGAAACTGTTCTCGTTTGCTATTCAGTATATCGTACATTACAGAAAAGTGAAGAACTATCTATACCTACTGATAGTATAAATGCGTTTGTTACATATGATCGGCACAACTGCTAAACGATCTACTAGACTATGGAGGGTAGAGGTAAGGAGAGTCATCTTATATGGGAGAAAAGTTGAAAAAGTGTCCAGTTGTATGCGCTAAATAACAGTTCAAAAATCCTCCACAGTGGCGCTGGTGGATGCACACGGTATGGTATGAATGTAGCAATCGTAGATGAATTGAAGTATGCCGAGTTAAAAAATTTAATGTCATTATCGACTAAAGTAGTTAATTATTGGGAATTTCAACAACTTACGTTGTACAAAATATTGTGGTAAATATAACCTTACTTCCTTGTTTATTTTTCAAGCCTACTCTAACAATATTTATATTTGGCGCTTCTTTTAAGAGTTACCTTGATGCAAATGTGGCGCCATCCTAATTTAATACATTTTGACGACACTTTTTCATATACACAGATGATCCTCCTTACCTCTACCCTCCATATAATAGACTAGACTAGATGAAATTTTCTCAGCTTGCATCCTGTAAACAGAATATTAACATTTTTTATAACTTCGGTAAATGTTTTATTATTTATTTTTATTTTTTTATTTTTTTTATAATGGCTTGCGTTTGTACCAATTGGGTACGATTTACTTCGCCAATGTCACGTGGTATGGAGGAGACACATTTCGGTAAATGTTATGTTATAGTTCGTTTGGCATGTCTCAATTAAGCTAGAGCTCAAATCTATACAGCCAGTTTATTATTTAAAAAAAAAAAATTAAGATTGACTTTGACATCCATCTCTACTCAAAAAAGGTTGAGTTGAGGTTAGTTTTGTTCTGTTTTGCCTATTTTGTCAATATTTAAAACACGTAATGCACACAGATTTAGCACCTCATTTACATACGAATGAATGTAATATTCTAATAAAATTATTACAGGACTGTCACGTGGAGGTAAATTAAGCCTTTTAAGTTTACTGATATCCTTCCCCACTTACATTAGTAAGTTTTTGGCGGCCCCTTAGGTATGCTTGCTCTTAGTCCAGTGCATAGATAGTGATACCTGTTCAGGTCGGTCAGAAATACAGCTGTACCTATTTGGTCATTCTGATCCTAATGCACAATAACATATATTTTAGCAAATGACCTATGACGTTATTAAAAAATATATCTTAGGAATGATATCTATTATTGAACTAGTATAATATGAGTTAAATATTCCCTTGCAGCATCCATTTCGAAAGTTTGTCGGATACTGCAATGACTATGATCGTGATATGAGAAAATGTTTAAAGGCAGAACGAATCCAACGACAAAGTGCTAACAATGCAGAAGCAATAAGAAAACACGCAGAAATTCGCGCAAGGATATATGCAAATCAACAAAGCTAGTTTTTTTTTCTCTATTAGCTACATAAATCATTTTCTACAATGGAGTATAACATCTTAGACTCAATAGACCTCAATGACCCAGCCATCTATAAATCATTCACAGAGAGATACTTCAGTAAAAGATACTTATTGAATGTGAACGGTATTAAAAACAATGACATTATGTTAATGTTTCACTCAAACAGGATAACTTTAATCTGTCTCGCCCCAAGCCACTTCTTTTTTAAGAAAAATGACAATTATACTTTGAATTTTAATATAGGCAAAGTTGATCGGCTAAGTAACCAAGTGAAGGGTAAAGGGAAAAAGGGTGGGCAGGCACTTTTTCCTGATTCAGCCATTTGCAAAGTTGAATGGGGTGATAAAACTGCCTTCACAATTCCTTGTGGTATGAGAGGCACTCTAGTAGAAATAAATGAAAAGTTAGTTAAGTATCCACAGCTTTTGAAAGAATCGCCTGACTCGGATGGGTTCATTGCTATCATGTTATCCAGTATTGCAATTACCGATGCTACAAAGAAAGAATTAATAACACACGAAGAGTATTTGAAAATTGTTAATGTGTGATATTATGTTTGTTAGATTAGAATAGAAAAAATAAATGACTTTTTATTTATGATTTAATTTTTAACAAACATTTTAATGTGTATACTTACTATCCCTAAAAAATATTGTGGCAGGTTTTTAAAGAATCCTTGGGGAAGAGTTTCATTTGCCTGGGCGTATAATGTCTAACTCCAGGATACAAGCTTTCTTATATCTATGTAATATTTTATCAAGAGTGGTTTATAAAAGTATAATTTTTTTAACTGTGCTGAAACTGTACCTTTGTTCTTTTAGGGGATACAAAGTATCATATTTCTCCGGGATGCCAGCAATCACAGTGTCTAATACATCAGACATAGATACAAAAACACTTTCGTAACAATATTTTCAATCGCATCGGTTCGCAATCGCAATCGGTTACTACGTTTTACATTATCTATAATACTTTTAATTCCCTACCACAAATGGCTGCTAATAAAATCAAGATGTGTGGCCTAGTAGCAGCACTAAAAAATTGTTTGAAGGTTTGAAGGATAATTTGTTGTATTCAGTTTCTGCTATAATAATTAAATTAAGAGTCAACATCGTTCAACTCAACACAACACAACACTTATGCCGGTTTTCACTAATGACGATCAAGATTATGCCTAAATAAGTAACGCCTAATCTAAGGAGATTCCTAGGCCTATTCCTATAAGGATATCAACCATTCACCTATAGTTTTCACCTAAGAGTTGGTGAAACGATTTTATTATAGACATCGCCCAAACCATTAGGCTTTCGATTGAATTTTATATTTCCAATAAAATTGCTTTAAACACTAAATTGCACTTAAAGTAGGTTCCTCGAGCCGACATACACAATCATCATCATATTATCAACCCATTACCGGCCAACTACAAGGCACGGGGGTCCTCGCACAATGAGAAGGGTTGAACGCGCTAATCTCAGAAAATGCTGTTTCGATTTCGATTTTTTTCGGATTGGTAGTATCAATTAAGGATGTTTAATATCACGCTACGACAAAAATTATCCTTTTTGAGAGATTCCGATGGGTGCGATGCGTGAACGGTAAACGTAACGCCAAACGACGGAAATATGTAGTAAGTATATCGAAATTGTTTCTTTAAAGTTCTATAAAACAGTCCGCGACAACATACGGACTACTTTTTGGAGTAGGCACATTCGCGGACGAAGTCGCGCGGGTCCGCTAGTCCTATAATATAAGTAGGTAAATTGAACCTGGTTTTAAAATAGTACTTTAAACAGCTCAAAAGATATAAAATCTTCATAAGAAGCTGTATATCAGTTTCTGTATTTGTTGTTCTTATTGTTATCAGTAAACAGTTTAACCACCGCCTGAACTATGACCTATTATTATTGACATCATGATAATTTGTAATCATTTAGTTAATTTCACCCAAATAATAGCACCATTTGCATTGAAAAATGAGTTCTAGAAGCATTACCTTTACTAAAAATAGATTATTTGCGTGCCGTGTTAGCAGCACAAGCATACAGACTCGAAGTTTAAGTGACAGTGATGCAAAAGTCAAGAAAACTCCGCTGCATAACTTGCATAAGAAATATGGTGGTAAATTAGTAGACTTTGCAGGTTTTCTCTTACCAGTTCAGTACTCTGATTTAAGCGTTTCTGCATCTCACCTCTTCACAAGAAGTAATGCTTCCATTTTCGATGTTTCTCACATGCTGCAAACTAATGTTCGCGGAAAGGACTGTATCTCGTGGTTCGAGTCGATTTGCCCGGTAGATTTAAAAGGAATGGAACCTGGAACTGGTTCTCTAACAGTGTTCTTGAATGAAAAAGGTGGGATTATTGATGATCTGATCGTCAACAAAGTGATGGAAGATCAACTTTACATTGTTTCGAACGCTGGACGTTTAAAAGTCGACAAGCAGCACATGATGGAAACTTCAGAAATATTACGTAAAAAAGGCAAAGATGTGACAGTTGAGTTTTGGGATGTGACCGAGCGGGCTCTGATAGCTCTGCAAGGACCAAAAGCAGCGAACAATTTACAAACTTTAACAGATATTCCACTGTCCGAGTTAACGTTTATGACGTCTCAATTAGGTCTTGTCGCGGGTGTTGAATGTCGTGTTACTCGTTGTGGCTATACAGGCGAGGACGGTTTCGAAATATCTATACCCGCAGACAAGGCGGAAAATGTGACAGAAGCACTGCTACAATCACAGGATATAAAACTAGCAGGTCTCGGTGCGAGGGATTCGCTACGTTTAGAAGCGGGGTTGTGCTTATATGGAAATGATATTGATGAAAGTGTAACGCCGGTGGAAGCCGCTTTGACATGGTTGATCGCCAAGAGACGCCGGGCAGAGGCAAATTTCCCTGGTGGCGATCTTATATTGCGTCAAATTAAGGAAGGTGTGAGTAAAAGGAGGGTAGGGATAAGAATGGAGTCTGGAGCTCCTGCTAGAAAAGACGCAATTCTTAAGAATGTTAAAGGAGATAATATAGGTAAAATAACGAGTGGTTGCCCAAGTCCTTCGCTAGGAGGTAATGTGGCAATGGGCTATGTTGTCGAAGAATTTAAGAAAGTTGGCAACGAATTATCCGTTAACATCCGAGGTAAGGATGTGTTCTGTAAAATCGCAAAAATGCCTTTCGTACCATCTAAATATTACGTTAGGAAATAAAAATGCTTTTAATGAGTACAAAATAGTAGTTTTATTTACAATAATTATTACTAATCCAATATAATTATTATATTATAATAAACATAATAGAGAATTAAGTAACGATTCTAATATTAACACAAATAAAGGACCTTTGAACTATACAAAAGCGTGCTCACAATCAAATTAACCAATTAACACAAATAGAAGTAACAATTGAGCAATAATAAATAAATTCGATATTAATTGGATCATTCAATACGTCTATTAAGTATAAAAAGAAAATAGTGCATTTTACAATTTTGTAAAAAAACATTGTGTAATTAAAAGGAATGTTAGGGCAATGTTTTGTATTACATTAATACTGTTTATTATTTATTACTTAATACTTTAAAAAATTTATCACAGGAATCAATCCTAAATGGAAATTGTTATCAAAAATATTGTCTTTTGTTATGTTATATAATTATTTTGAATATCTTGGGGCCTTAGTTTATTTTAGGAAATAGAAAATAGGAACTTCGCAATTTATATACTGTACTGCTTGCTGATACGTTACAACCATAGATATTATGTTATATTTCAGTCCGAATGCAACCTAAGTAGCGTAAATGCAATGTTTTACATACAATATTGATCTTCTCCTATTTATGAATATACATTCTTTAAGAAATCGTAATATTATTATAACCTATTTGTTTGAATCTATCCAAAATTATTTACTTAGCATATAGCACCTTTAGAATTGAAGTGGCATAACTAAAAATATTAAATATTTCTAATATTTAATATTTGTAGTTTGTAGTACTTCTAACTTTTATGCATGCATCAAGCTTATTTAAATATAATAAACTAAAAATTCCCAAGTATTCAATTACGTTTTTTGTGTTTACTAAAAAAACTAAAAATTTGGGTTAAGCAATTTAAATTCTAAAGGTGTGAAAGGATATGGCTTCAAATAAATTATTACATTTATACAAATGTTAAGTTGCCTATAACCGGCATCGATGTATATTATAAAGTTTACAAAAACAATAGAAAAGGTAAGCACCTTTATAAAATCTTGAAATATTTTATTTTGCTTCGAAACCATGTAGTAGCACAGTTTAATACAGTTTATTGTGAGAATACTGTTCAAATATTACCAATAAAGAACTGTTTCAATTTAAACTCCCGGTTTAATGTAATCTCTTTGTTAAAATTTTATCTGAAATTGACTACATCTAATCCTAGTAATTAAGTATCAACTTATAAAGTTTTGTACAACACACATTTGAACTTGGACGGAGATCAGAACTAAAATGTAATTTATTAAAATGGCCCTTTTAATTAATATTATTAAACTTAAAATTAGATACTTTACAAAAATAAACTATAAGACACAATAAACAACATTCTTTTATATTAAGTATTTCTAAACTGGTATGCCTAGCTTTGTACTACTAATTTGGAGTTCTTTATATTAATACATATTTTATGGAATTAAAATAATAGAATTAATAAATATTTAAAAAAAAAGTTGGCAGTGCTTTTGGTTTACATGGAATGCATACTGATATATAGTGTAAGTGTGATATACACTGACTTATATTATAAACATATAAGTAGTGGTAGAAGTTTTTGTGAAAAATCTCGTCTGGGTAAGTTCTACCGCCAATCGCCATGCTTCTGCCGCGAAGCAGTAATACTGATATACACATGGCGGAATTTCGCAGAAAGTGCTCCTTGCATGCCTTGCAAAGTGTTGTTTTATTTATAGGCGATTGTGTTCCACTTACAATCAGACAAAAAACATATTGAACTCTCTATCCCTATACAATTTTAGGAGTTTTCCTCACATAAATCTCTAAATGTGACAATGTCTTTGGAACTAAAATTATGGTGTTTTTAGTTATTCTAATTTACTTCCTAGGACACTCGTATAACAACGCTAAAATGGTGTCAATAAATTGAAGACAAAAATAAAGTCAGAGCAGCCTGTGTTGATATACCGTGAAATTACTTTAAGCGTCTACGCGAATAATATTGTTTTTTTATTTTCCTAACATAATTGTGGTGTACAAATAAAGTGTTAAATAATAATAATAATAAAAAAAACATAAATTTCACATAGGACATCTCTTTTGACATATTAAAAACATAAATTTGCGTAAAATTTACAAAATAAAGAGAACTTGAATATTTTGCTTTACCTACTTGCCAGCAATAATTTATTTTTATTCAGCAGCCATGTGTTAAACGAGTATGAATCTGAAAAGAATGAAGCTGGAAATAGATAACAAGAGAATAATCACGTAGTGAAATTAGTTTGTATTGATGCACAGCTTTTTATACAAATTTTATGCGTAGCAGCTATTTTATTGAAAATTAAAAATGCCGGACTGTAGGAAAGCCATGTGCCATGCCAATAATGAAACTCCACTTAACAGATTTCCTGTACAATAATATATTAGAATACAATGTCATCGACTGAAAAATCTACCTTTAACAAAATGGTAATGTGACATATTTAATGTGATGTATTTGACTGCTCATTGGATGCCATAAAAATTGCTTGATCCTCATTGGTTGAAATAAAAAATTATTGTTTTTGAGCCTTGTCTTGGTCAGGCATGAAGTGAAGACAAGCATAATAGCTTTTGACCTATTAACAATCCACTGTTTGTTGTACCTTTTTTGTCAGTGAACACTGTCCGGGCTGTCCTTAAAGTTAGCTTGGGCAAGTCTCGCGAAATCTTCCGTCAGTTCGTTTATTCTTTCTGTGTACTAGAAGAGAAGATAATTGAGTAAAATTTTTATTGGCAAAAAAAAAAAACGAAAAACAACGATAATCAATGTTCTGTGAAATAAAGTTATTATTTTTAGACCGGAAACCTGACTATCCTGATTACGTTAACGTTGTTGACATTTTGTCTCAATTTTGGCATCTCTTTATACAATAACCATCTGGATTGTTGACACAGTCGAATTAAAACAGCTTGACATCCATCACATTTAAAAACTCACAAAATGAAACCAATGGAGGGAGATATTTAATTTTCTCTCGCGTCGGGAATTCCCTTGGCAGTGACATTTTGAGGTCGATTCCAAATTCAAATGGATAAACGATAATACAGATTTGACATAGCACATTATTAAAAAAGTGCCATTTAAAAAAAAAAAAAATTAAATGTCCTAAACTGTAAATTAGATGTCCTAGTTTACAATAGTGTACTCACATCAACCTGCGTGTATTGCTGAGACTGCGACGGTGTCCGCTTTTCCTTATGTTTCCTTTCTTCCTGGACCCTACAGTTCACGTAATAGTTTAATTGGTTCTGCAGTTTTACAAATATTTTCCTGTATTCATCTTGTATCCTGTTCATTTCATTGTTTATGTGGTTGTCTTTTTTCGCCATATAGTCCTGCAAAAATTGTTTTATTTCAGAGGTTTCATACTGGATAACCAATAGGCCTTGGCTCAGGCGACGGACCAATGGCGGCATAACCACACATATCTCTAAAATCAGGGTAAGAGAGTCTATCAAACAACCAATCAAATACACTTTATTGAAAACCAAATACAAAGCATTAAAGAAATATACACAATTGAAATGAAGAAGAATACACAATAGGCAGCCTTATCGCTTAAAAGCGATCTTTACCAGGCAAGCTACCAAATCAAATTAAATACACACACAAAATAATTCTTAAATAATAAATACACTATCTCAAAGTTTTAAATGACTTCTATGTATGATGCAAGACAAAGGTAGAACTGCCCATTCCCTCCGAGGAAAGTGGTCATAAATAAGAATAACCGCAACTTACTTTGCCAAGAGCATCGTTTAGGAAGAAGCTTTTTTATAGTAATAACTGACCCACTAAGCAGACGACCCATTATGGTATGCGTTAAACTATCAACTCACTTCTATGTTATATTTCACATGTAATGTATGCATCAAAAGTACCATACATGCCCCTATTTGAATAAAGAATTATTTGACTTTGATTTTGGCTTATCAATTGAGCAACATATCGCAAGGCATGCAAGGAAAACGTCCAACAAAGTATCGCCTTATCTTTATAAACCACAGATGCCTGTAGTTTTAACGGTAACCACAACCTTCAGACCGGGCAGAGCTATGTTGCATAGCGGGAGAAATAAGCATGGCTAGTAGTAGTAAATCTTCCGACGAGCTCTGATACAAAAAGCTCTACTACTACTAAAACTAAATATACAGGATAAAATAAAAAATATAGCTAAAATATTTTATATGCATTTTAAATTTATAATTAATATTATAATTCCTCCAAGTGTAGGTAAAAACACTAATATAAAAAAAGCAATGTGCCATCTCTTGTTTCAAACGTGTCTCATTGTAATATGGACCTTTGAAAACGTAGATCGAAACTGCAACGTTTCCTACTAGATGACGCTACAGTCGCTATAAGACTAATGTAAAAGGCATATACCAATTTCGGCATCGATGGTAGAAGAGCCGTAGCTTAATTGGAAAAAGCGCTCAGGCCGCGATTGCTAGAGAGTCGCAGGTTCAAATCCTGTCGGTTCCGAAATTTTTTATATGCATTTTACATTTATAAATTGATAATTTCTCCAAGTTCTCTCGGCCTTGTAGTTCCTAGCATTAAACTCACAACTTTTCAATAAAATAAAAAAAAAATGTTATATCTGTAAAGTAACATTACACTGTGAAACCAAATACATGTGATTGGACAAGGCCGCGAAGTCGGATCAGTGACCACATGTTGAGACGTGGTTCAGTCACTGTTGCCGAAGTTTCATTACAGAGTAGTAACAAGTAGCAGTGAGACGTAAAAAAATGATCAAAAAAAAATGTGATGTGAATCATAATGAAAATTCTCACCTTATAAGTCAAAACAGTTCTCTTAGCGTTCTTATATTTCTCCTGCATTGTTTGGTGGTCGTGCTGCAACGTTGCGTATTTCTGTTCTATTTGCACCAGAGCCGATTGCAGGTCCAATATTTTAGTCCTCAACGAGTGGCACTCTTTCGCACTGGAGCTTGTCTTCTGTTTCCAATCTTCTTTCTCCTTCTTCAATATATCTTCTAAGGAACCCAGCCGGGATAGCCGTTCCTTGAATACACATAAAAAATGACAAGATACAAAGGTGCCAGTTCAGAGTGCCTATTTGATTCGATCGCGTGAAAAAGTTACCTACGATTTGTGTAACAGCACCATATATTTATAATATTGGGAAACAGTGTTGTCTCCAGATGGCGCTTTTACAATTCCAATATAGAAAACCTCACACTAGGCAATCTATTGTATACGATTCTCTAAACTAAACGAAATAGGCTATGTTTGCCACGAATACGAATGTAGTCATCGTCATCATTATTCACTACTATGTACACATTTTGTATTTAATCAACGTCTATGTGCCTATTTTAATAAATTAATATTTGACTTTGACTTTAAAATTTGGTGCCAACAGAATAAGCACAAATAATTAATGAAGTGAGAACAATATTTTATAAGCATGGCTTATCCTTTTGTTCGATATTATTATAATTTATACATACGCTTTTTAACGAGAAAAACCCACGAATTATCAATTTTATTATCATAAAGAAAATAGACTACTTCTTTTTACCTTAAACTTTTCAGCTTTATGCCTCCATTCAACGATTTCGTCCTTTGCTCTTTGGCATTCCTTTTGCAATTCATTATGCTCTTTTATAAGCACCGATATCTCATTTTCTTTAGACTCTAATATTTGCGTAACCTTCGATCTCTCAGATAATATGAATTCTTTTAATGTGTCAATTTCCTTCGCCTTTCGTTCTAGTAAGTCTTTTAGTTTAGTCACAGTTGCTAGTTGTTCGGTTTCCATTTCTTTTAAACGCCTTGCGCAGTTCATTTCTATCGTTTTGATTTCTAAGGTGAACTTTTCCGCTATTTGGTCCCGTATCGCCTTTTCCTTCATCATTAACGCAGTCTAAAACAAAGAAATTAACTCATTAGAACATATACACCCACTATAAATAACATGTTGGTAATTGAATTTCCCTCTAAATAGATATATAAAAATAAATAAAACCTGATTTCATTAATATAGTAGTTTTTTTTTTTTTTAATTTCTTGTTTTTTTAATGCAGAGGAGGCCTGTGCCTCTGATGAATATTGAAAACAGTTTCTTGTGGCCTAGTAAAGCAAATTTTCGGCATATTCTTATAGATATTGTTTTCTCAAGCAACCAATGGTTTCTGGAATATAAGGCTACTGGTGTCCAAAAAGTTTTTTAAAAATAATTTTATTTAAGAACCTGCTTACTGTCCGGCAAGTATACAATAAGCCGAATTTTAATTTGTCCATCCGTTTAAGATGTTACGATTTGTTACTAATAACACACTTCTTGCGGTGCGGTACATCATTAGATGAACCTGGATAGAAATCAACGAAAAATGGTTATAGTTGTTTTCTAGCGAACCTTCACTTTTTTTAAGACCATTTTTTTTAAATTTTAATTTCAGAAAGCAGACAAAACTCGCGAGCCAATCAGTTCACGTCGAAAACAAAATTCTAGCGCTAAAAATCATCGTCAGTTTTTTTTCTACCTTAGCAGCGAGAGGATCTTCGCAGTCAGGTGCTGGATCGACAATAGGTACGTTCTGCGCTGACGTTTCTTCAGTATTAGTACCGACGGAGCGAAGATCCGTCAGTTTCTTGTAACGTTCCATTATGTACTTTTGAAAGAACTCTGCTTTTCCTTTCAACTCTTTCATCAGCGTTTCGTTACTTTCTTGGGAAGCTGGAGAAAATGCATAAAATATGTTTATGAGGCTTTACACCTACTTCTTAGGTCAATGGACACATGGTCTCACGGCATGCCCTGATATAACATCTGAAGAATCAGCAAGACACAGCTGTGTTGGCGGTTTGAAGGAATTTGTTTATCTGCAACTTGGACAAACTAAAATCATAGTATTGCGGAAATACCGTAGGTAGTTCCGAAATTTACAAACGCTGCAGAAATTGTCTGGTATATCGGGTGATCCCGATGGTGCCCGATGGTACCAGGCATCTAGATGGTGGGCACGGTTTCTATGGCATGTGGTATTTTGGCTGGTGGAAGGCTTCGGTCGTTACTTGTTATCACCCTCCTGACATAGACGTGCCGCGCGATACCACGTTGAAACCGATTAGGGCGGGTTTAATGTAACTGCCATTCTTCTTCGGTTCTCTAGCGACTCCAAGGTGTAAGTAAAATGTCTCATCAAACCACGCGCTTTTCTTTGTATGCAATCGCAATGAAAGGAATAGTTATTGAGGTGTTTCTGCACGGCTAGCATGGGCAGGAGACAATTATATCCCCGGGGAAAGGATAAAAAATTATCTTCTCTCACAGCTTTTTCAACTCTCAGAGCACTGGCGCATAAGTGGAAATTCATAAGCATAATAATTATAGGCAAAATATGTTATGTTGTATTGTAATGTTTCAAAAAGCTGATGACAGAACAATGTTTTAGCCCACACAAAGGCATGTAAATTGTAACATTAATAAATTAAAATCATATTCAGATTAAGTCAATTTAATTATATAACAATGTAGATTTTATTAAATATAGTTTAATTTTATGTCCGATGCCCTAGAGATATTGAATTTTATATAAGGCCTGAACTATCAGCAAAGTATTCATCTTTATATATATATATTTATTGTGGCTGGACCGATTTAAATGATTTTTTTGGTTTGCGTTTGGGTGGCACCTTGGATAGTTAAGATTCACAAGTAAGCCCGGCAAATAGCGCTGGGGTCTGCTAGTTTATTTGTGTAATTGATATACCACAAAAAAAAATTACATGGACAGAAAAAGAGGAAACTTAAAAAGTATGATCCAAAGGGCGGCCTTATCGCTTAGTAGCGATCTCTTCCAGTCAACCTTAGAAAAAGCAAGAAAAACCAAACGGAATTCTAACTAACTTCTTCAACTAAACAAATATTTTTTTTAGATTGTAATTATTATTAGTAAGTCAATCTTACCCAATTTCACATTGTACTTGCTCAGTTGATCTTCCATGGTCCTGATGTGTTTCATCTGTTTTTCACATTGCGCACACGCTTCCTTTTCTTTACGCATTGCAGTTTTCTCGTCTGCAACAAGTTAGTTTCGTGTTAAAGTCTCGTTAGAAAAGATTAAATGGAAACATCGTGAGGACCTGTATGGAGAGTTATCCATTATGCTTTATATGATGATGATTGAATTATTAGTAACTTATTTATATAATCATACCTTCGAGGAACTTGTTGAGCTTATCAGTAAACTCCTTCTGTTTGTCTGTAAACTCTTTTTGTAGCTCCGATATTCTCCTATTAGCTCTTTCCAATTCATCTCTTACGTTTGTCAATTCTGTTGTCAACTTTTCTACCAGCCTCTTCTCTTTCTCTATTCGCTCCACGTAATCTCTCTCCTGAGACTTGTACTGTTCAATTTCTCTTTGACTTTTTATTTGTACGTCCTTTAGTTCCCTTGAAACTGCATCACGTGCGCTACATACCTTTGAAATCGTGCTCTTCATCAATACAAATAATAAAATTGGAATAAGGACATTGTGGATTTGAGCAACGGGTTATTTTGCGGAAATCCACCAACTTCATACAATGTACATTCAACTTAATTTGCTATATGCCGCGACAAATACGTATGGTGTAACTTAGATTTTTTAGTCTGTTACATACAACATATTTACTTATATTATTAACTGCGGGTACACCGGAGCACTTTGAGGAGATAATCACAACGAAAATGAACAAGCAATTGTCTTAGCAATTGTGCGTTGTGAATATGGTTAAAATTTCTGGATTTTTGGATAAAATAACTTTTGAACAAACTAAGCATTTTCGAGTGGATAAGATCAAAAATAAAAACGTGTGAGCCGTCACGGGACGCCTGGCAGATATGAAACATCGAAATTGTTTTCTGTAAGTTATTGCAGATATTGCATTATGAAAAGATAAAGCATTACAATTTTGTTCCACAAATTAAAAAAAAATCAACGAAATGGATAACCACTCCTTTTTTTAAGTCGGTTAATAATGTCTGTTTTGTTACAAAATTAATATTCATTTTTATTGTTACATACGAAATACAAAAATTCAATCATAAAGCGTGGCGATGCATCGCCACGGCATTTGTCGCCACGCCAAAAATCAGGTTTACCCTCAGCCTATAGATGACAATTCACATCAAAAATATTATCTAACCTGTAAATACAATGTTTTCAACTCGCCGTTTTCCTTCAAAGTGATTTTTAGCCGTCCATTGTAGGTTTCCAATTCCCTTAGGAGATCAGCGTTCGCTTCTTGGACTAACGATGCACGACTACCTTTTTCCGTCTTTAGTTTGTCGTATTCCATTTCGAGCTCGGTGTATTTTAATTCTAGCTGTATAATATAAATAAAAGCTTCAATAGATTAAGGGCGGATGTTGCACTCGTTAAATAACCTAAGGAGTAAATTTGACAAATTTCTTATCAATCAACTATCAACATTTCGAATTAATGTAGCATGATTTTTAAACAAGTTGATAGCAAATTGACTATAACTTATATAATATAATGCTCTATTACAGCATTTATAAGGTATCTTGGCCGAATACCGAAATATTTCTTAATATTTAAAAGTCTGTGTAAAGAAGAAGGAAGTAAGTACTAAGAGACAATTTTTCCTTGTAATTGGTGTATTATCAGCACGTTTAAAATTTAGTTCTGATTTAAACAAAAGTGTAGAAGTAATCAAAAATAAATAAAAAAGCTAAGTTCAATATGTTATTACTGCGGAAATGTTAAGTAGGAATAATGTTAAGAACACGAGTATATTCAGGCACCATGCTATTTTTTTATTAGCAAGCAATAGAGATTTATAATAATTCGAAGAATAAGCTATTTAAAAGAATTAATCCAAACATTCATGTTATATGTATTTTATAAAAAGATTTGTAATATAATAAGATAATTAAGTTAATTTTGTTTTATGTTTAGTTTTGGTGTGTTATCATCTTTATTATTATTATTTGTATTAGGATATTTTAACTCACATTTTTTATTTCAGCTCTTAGATCCTCACCATCCTTTCTCAACTGTTCGTTTTGCGCCTTATAGCTCTCTACTAAGTCGCTATCAGTGTTTGTTCCGAGCAATTCTACTTTGTTTTGTAGAACTGCCAAGCGTGAGTTGAGTTGCATCTCTATACCTTTTTGTTCTTCCAACTTCGTTCTTAGTTCGGACTCTTGCTTTCTATGAAGTTCTAGTCGTTTTTCACTATTTTGTGGAATCAAAATTTTATGATTTTGTAAATAGATTTGAGCTTTTGTAAATGGCTAAAGAATGAATATTAACAATCATTATTTTCATTAAATAATGTAGTTCAATAATTAAACTGATTGAAACCTTATACTTTTCAATATATCTTGATTCTTGGGGTCCGTTTTCGAACTGATTGTGACTGTATGTATGATTTAAGAATAAAATATTACTTGCTTTAACGGTAAAAGAATTCGTTGTAAGGAAATCTTCATCCCTGAAAGTTCGCCTTAATGTTTTCAAAAGGCATCCGGAGGCCTAAACCCTTCTTGTTGTTGGAAGAGACCCCGTGCTTAATTGGGCCGGTAATAAGTTGATATAATGATGACGATGTTAAGGCGACCCAACATTAGTGGGATAAGAGAATTAAAGTAGTGAGAGAAGAGAAGAGATGAAGAGAGAATTGAAACTACGGATGTGTTAAAAAATTTCATACCGTTTTGCTATTTCATCTTGCATGCTAGACAATTTTTGTATCTGTTGTTTATGACGACTTAATACTTCTTTTAATGTTGCTAACTTCCCAGGAGATGGAGGATCACCTATGAAAAAAAATATGCATATTTTTATCGAAATTACCTTTTTGTTGTAAGCGGACTAAAACTGAGTTTTACGCTCTAGTGCACAGTACTTGTAAGTATACTTTGTTTGTATGTGATTTTTAATTTTTGCCCTTCCGATTATCTTCATTTCAGAATTTATTCACAATTATTATTTTGAAAAACGATTATGTGTAAGAAACACAAAATAGTTCCCATATGACATTAAATTTGGCCTTTAGTTATTTTTATTTATATACTGCTCCAAATGTTTTATGTTTATCCCTTATTTATAATAATAAATATAAATATATATATTAAAAAAAATGCTGTTCGTTACTCGCACTGAAACTCGAGAACGGCTGAACCAATTTGGCTTATTTAGGTATTAAAATATTCGTGGAAGTCCAAGGAAGGTTTAAACAATTGGAAAATATAGTTTTTTTTTTACAATACACACACAATTGTTTGTTCATCTTATATGACATTGTATGTGTTGCCTGTTTTTAGATCTGAAAAATAGTATGTATATATTATATACATACCTGTATATCTTTCCTATCTGCACTTAATATCATAGAGCTAAATAGTATGTTTGTTTATTTGAAACTGCCAGTACGATGCTAAAAACTTTACGTAGCTGATACGTTGCAGACTATGAAGCTATACGCTGCGTCCCGTTGTTTAAGCGGGTGAAACCGCAGGGCATAGCCAGTAATAAATATACTACGACAATACAAACAACAAAAATGTAGCCCCAAAGTAAGCGTAGCTTGTGTTATGGGTACTAAGATGCCTGAATGTTTTTATGAATAAAATAATACACAGATAAATACTGAATAAGATTAATGTTCATCACACTAACATTTTCCAGTTGTGGGAATGGAAACCACAGCCTTGGACTCAGAAAGCCAGTTATAAATACAAATAAATATACTACGACAATACATACAACGCCATGTAGCCCTAAAATAAGCGTAGCTTTTGTTATGGTTACTAAGATGACTGAATGTTTTTATGATTAATAAATATACAGATAAATTTTACTGTATAAAGTCTATGTTTATCACATAAACATTTTCCAATTGTGGTAATCGAACCCTCAGCTTTGGACTCAGAAAGCAAGGTCGCTGCCCACTGCGCCAATCGGCCGTTACGTTAAGACGATTAATAAATAATTATTTAATATTATTTTTCGTAGGAAATTACCAAGACTATAGCAATTATCAGGAAGTGCCTCCATCAATATCTGATTGAGTGTAGTCCTCCAGTTTTCATACTCTCTCTGAGTGGCAGCCATTTTGTTACGGCACATAACCAATTCTTGCGCCGTTACTTGTAATTTTGACTAAAACAAAAATTATAAAATTTAAAATTAATTTATTTCAAGGCCTAGTTTATAAGCACTTTTGTCGTCACGTCAAGACAAAACGTCAAGTCAGTCTGTTTGTAGTGACTCTACCACCGGTTCGGAAGGAAGAGATCCCACTGAGAAGAGCTCGCACTCTACTCACTCATACTAAAATAAGTCATGCTGTTGTCCGCCTTCTTCGTTGGCGTTTATTACGGTTTTATTACAAATCCCGTGGGAACCGATTGTTTCCCTGGGATAAAAGTAGCCTATCCTCCCCGTCCTTTCAATTAACTCTATGCCAATCTGACAAACAATCACACTTTAGCATTTATAAATATTAGTAACGATAGCTGTCCGGGAATTTGGTTGCGTTTGCTATACTCCGCGAAAAGCAGGAGAGTCTGTATCGTGTAATTTATAATTACTAATACTCCACGCCTAACAGATCTTCGGAAATGTACCCTATACGCACGTTTCGCACCGAAACCGGAGCATCCTCAGGTGATCTGTCTGTGATACATGTTACAAAAACTACCCAGTTTTTCTATAGAATTCATTTCGAATAATTCCGATTTGAGTACTAGGTAGCCCCGCAGGGTGATTACGTATCTCGCGACAGGTTTGCGACAAGCGTAAATCTTGCAATCACTGCTGTCAAACATCACTTTATTTATTGTATGGAAAAGTGACGTTTGACAGCAGTGATTGCAACATTTTCGCCTGTCGCAAACCTGTCGCAAATACGTAATCAACCTGCGGGACCCGGTACGGAAGTATCTCGAGTCGGTTGTGTTAACCAAAACATTTTTTTTATTTAAAAGCTAACACCTGGCTGCATTTTACCTGCTGGTGAATGATGATGCAGTCTAAGATGTTAATGGGCCTACCAGCAGGGCTAGGGCAGGAAATAAAAATTATATCCCCTTAAAAGGAATATAATTAACGTGTCTATCTGCTAAAGCACGGGAACAGGGAAAAGAAGTAGTTTGACCCCGAGTTTAAATGTATTATTTGCAAGTTTAATAAGCATTCGTTCACTGTCAAAGCTACTGAATTGTGGAATGCACTCCCATTAAACATAAGACAGGCGAAGTCAGTGGGCATATTTAAAAATGCTGTTAAGGCTCATTATCTCGCTCAGTAAAGACGACTATTATTATTTATTTATCTACTGAAACTCATATTTAAGTATTTATGGTATGTATTAGTATATTTATTTTTTATATTTATCAATAGTATTTTTGTATTTGTATTATTTATTTATGTGTAGTTGTATTTGTTTATGTATTAGTATGTAGATATTCGTATGTATGTATTAAATAGTGTACCCCACCTATTCGTTTTTTTTTAGTTTTCCTAATCCTAAGGTTGCCTGGCAGAGATCTCTACTTAGCGATAAGGCCGCCTTTTGTAGCCTGCTTCATTCTTCATGTGTTTGTTCTTTTTTTTGTCTCGTTTTTCTGAGTGGTGTACAAATAAAGAGTGTAAATAAATAAAATAAATAAATAAATATTTGGATATTATTTCCACTTGTGCGCCAATGCTCTGAGAGTTGATAAAGCTGTGGGAGAAAATAAAATTTGCATCCGTTCCCTTGAGATATAATTTTCTCCTGCCGAAGCTAGCCGTGCTGTTAGGGGTATGGCAGTTATAGTAAACCCATACCTCCGATCCTATAGAACTAGCGTGATTAGTCGCTTACTGCAAACTCCAGGACATACGTAACGTTATAAATAACTTACCCCAAGCTCCTTAACCTGTTCCCTTGCGGTGTTCCTTTCATTGGTCAGGTGGAGAACTTTTTCTTTAAGCTGAGCAGTCTCACCGTTGACAAGTCTACTCTGTGCGACTTCTAATTCACTGGCCAATCGATTTATTGTAGCACCTTTTTCTATTAGTATTGCTTCTTTCTCCCTGTCGCGTTCCGTACATCGTTTCTCTAACATTTTTATCTCATTATCCTAAAATATTCATCATTATCATCATCACATCAACTTATTATCGGCCCAATACAGAGCACGGGACTCCTCCTACAATGAGAATGGGTTAAGGCCGTAGTCTACCACGCAGTGGCATGCATAGAGGGTATACAGTAATCGGACCGATATAAAATTTAAAAAAATCTCCAGTACGGGTTATAAACAGGGTGGCTGCAAACTTGGCGCAGTTTGCAGCAACCCTGGTCTCCGAGCCCAGGGCCGTGGGTTCGATTCCCACAACTGGAAAATGTTTGTGTGATGAGCATGAATGTTTGTCAGTGTCTGGGTGTTTATATGTATATTCTAAGTATTTATGTATATTATTCATAAAAATATTCATCAGTCGCCTTATTACCCATAACACAAGCTACGCTTACTTTGGGGCTAGATGGCGGTGAGTGTATTTATTTATTGATTTATTTATTTGGTATCTATGACCCATCACTACGCACTACACTATAACATAAATGGAATAATTAAAAACTAAACTAAACTAAATAAAAAAAAACTTACATTAAATATTAATATGCAATATAAAAAATAAAAAAAAAGTAACGTCTGTTTGGGTATACGTATTGTCGTAGTATATTTATTTATTTATAAAAAACATAACGATAGGCATTGTACGTGTTATAAAAAGCCTATCCTAAAGTTTTTATAACTTGTAATGGAGATTTTCTTCATTTTATATCATCTGCATACCCCTCTATGCACGCAACTGCCACTACGCCACTACGGCCCAGTGCGGATTGGTTGGCTCCACACACCTTTGAGAACATTATATAGAACTCTCAGGTATGCAGGTTTCCTCACGATATTTTTCTTCACCGTTGAAGCAAGTGATATTTTTATTACTTGAAACGCACATAACTTAGAGAAGTTAGAGGTGCGAGCTGGGATTCGAACTCGGCCCCCCGAAATTGAAGTCGAGCTCCTACCCAATGCGCTATCACCACTTCCTTCCTATTACTTAAAATGTTAAGTCGTTATGTATGTGTATTCAAAGTGTTGCAATGAGGGCTTCGACTTCATCGCCATTTTTTTTAATTTTTTTTTTTTTTTTTATTACATAAAGTTTCCAAAAAAAAATAAAAAATACTTATAGCTAGCATCAATATTATCTATTATTTTTATTCCGTGGGTACCAAACCTATGTGTCACTCTAGGATACACGTTATATTTGCGGCAAATTTTGTCACGATTGTGGTGATTGAGCTAACAAAGGTAACAAACAATCAAACAGACACTCATATATTACAATACATTTATAATATATGAGTGTCTGTAGTATGCGTGTATGATTTTTTGTATTTTACACTTTGTATGGTTCCATAGCTATCTCGATGGTCCGCTGACAGAGAGAGCTATTTTGCCATACAAATAAGCTATTCTTGGAGGATCTCTACAAGACCAAGTCAGAAATGAGGAGATCTGTAGTCTAAGGAGTAAGTCCTCAAAACGGATCCTATACATATCATTCAGCTCTGAACGACTATCGATTGTGATGACGATAAATTGGCTCCAACATTATAATATACTAAGACAATACACACATCGCCATCTAGCCCCAAAGTAAGCGTAGCTTGTGTTATGGGTACCAAGATAGCTGTTGAATAATATAATACACATAAATACTTATAATATACAGATAAACACCCAGACACTGAAAAACAATCATGCTCATCACTTAAACATTTTCCAGTTGTGGGAATCGATCCCACGGCCTAGGATTCAGAAAGCAGGGTTAAACGACGGCCGTTTGGCCCACTGCGCCAAACGGCCGTCTATTCTAATAGTCTAATAAATGATAACTCAAACATCATTAGCACTACAGCCTTTTGATGGCCGGCCAATCGATCCCCGGCCTAGTCCAATCGATTTTTCCACCTATCTTTATATTGTGCCCATGTCCGCCAGTTTCGCATACTAATGACTGATGCATCTCGGTCTACTCTAAAATGACTTAATTAAACAGTACAAATAGACAAAAATTTAATACCTTTTCATCAAGCCTACTCTTAGCTTTTATAAAATCGTTTTGCAATCTATCCATCTCTTCTCGATGCCTGAAAACAAATAATGTAATCAGAGATTTCGAAAACTTCATTACAATGAACATATATAATTATTCAGAGAGTTTGATACCTATCTTGCTGTTCTCTGAACAGGGCGTCAGTGTCGTGAGAATGTGCCACCTGAAAATAATCTAAATTTTATTATTTTTTCTATGTTATAACTAAGGTCTTAAAGGGGTAAAATAACATATTTAAAAAGCCTTTTGTGAGGTGTGGTGTGCAAAGCTCACAAATATAATTTAGGTATTTATATAGCTGTTTACCGCGACTTTGTCGGTATTTTTTTCGTGGGTCCAAAATCTCAAAATATATAAATACCATAGATCGGCTATATACAAGGTACAATTTTGCATGCGTACAAAGATAATGCCGTAGATGTATGGAGGTCGTTATACAAATATTATACAACGTGTACCAGAATTACGAAATAATATTGAAGGATAAATAAGGTTATTAAAATATCTGAACACTGCATTAAAATCAGTGATTTAGTTTAAAAGATCTGAGCATACAAACAGCGGGAGCGTTGTTTTAAACTATGTAAAGATACATAAAATAGGTGTCCTCGTTTGTCTGTCACATTGTTGTCAGTTAACTTCTGATTTAGGGTGTTGTCTGCCCGGTTTGCGAGTAACTACATAATGTAATTTAAAACATTTATGTCTTCTCTTTAAATAGTAGATTACTTAATTGAGAGAGAGGGGGTAAAGCAATGTCTTACGTTACAGCCGCCGGGATAAATCATAAGTAAACGAAGGATTTAGGGGCGCCCAAAACGAAGGCAGCTTTATCCTTGAGTTAAATACTCCACTTTTCACACCTCGCGGGGCAATAAAATCAAGTTTTAAAAGGATTTTTTTTGAAATCTTTACTCTATGGTTCGTGCTCACAGGCTCTGGTGAGTGACAGGGATGCCGTCAAACGATAGAACGAGATAGCAATATTAGAATGAGCAGACTTTATTCGTATACGCCGTACGCAATGTTCCATATTCAAATCATAAAAGCCGCTAGGGACTCCAGTACCATTAATAATCCGTTAAGCCTATAGGATGTATTGGCGTGCTTGACCTTTAATTACTAGGCTATGTAATAAGGCAGCGAGTGGTGTGTAAAATGTATTTTATGCGTTATGAATTATATTTTAAAGAGGTCGAATATTCAGCAGCTAACCTGCATGGTGTGAAGTCTTTGTTGAACTTCCTGCACCGCTATGTTAGCGGCTCGGAGCTCCAGTTTCAGTTGTTCTTTATCTTGCTCACTTCCCACAAGCTTCTCAGTGAGTGATGTCATTTGCTGCTCCAACTCTATTGACTTGTGCTTGCTTGATGCTGGAATTAATTGCTCTGTTAAGTTTCTTACTTATATTATAAAAAAGATAACACTGCCAGAAATGCAATGCACAAAAAAAACCACAACTCATGCACAACAAAAATTCTTGCCTCACCCCCACCAACCCGCATTTGAGCAGGGTGGTGGGTCTACGCTCTTGCGATAAGGCCTGTGCCCAGTAGTGGGTAGTCAATAGGCTGAGGGTGAAATGCCCATTTACTTTATCAATTTCTTTTCTGGTTTGTGACTTGCATGTGTAATTATTTTTGTATATTATTAATATTTAATATAGGTATTATTATTATTATATAATATATGTATTATGCAGTTTCCTATTTAAACAGAACAGAATGTGTAATGTTTTTTATCTCTTTCTCTCGTAAACATTTATGTGTTTTTGTTTGTTGTTTATCAACATATTATTCAGTTACCATGGTAACTAGTGTTTTTTATGCAACCAAGGTATGATGTACAGCCTGAGGCTAGTAAATCGCCCTGTCAGCTTCGCACCACAAACCATTTGCAGTGATCTGAATTTACTAACGTCAATCGCAGTTACCTCCGGTATATTGAGGAAATTAAAAATATGTAATCCGCCAATTTGTAGCGGCGGCCATCTTGGACCTAAGAAAACCCCATAGTTAACTTTTATATTGTAATTTTTATTAATAAATTAGTAAAATTACACTTCTTTGCACCCCAACGTAAGTAGCAATCTGAGATCATAACTGATCAAGTTACTAGCATAAACCTTAACAACTACTACAATGTAATTATGTTTCTAATTTTTTAATATAAATTTAAATATTATTAATCATCAACAATACCAAGTAAGCAATGAGCTTCCTTCAGAGATAACTCTGCCTTATCTTTATCTTGCAAGGCAGCTGTGAGTCGTGCTCGAAGACTGTCCACCTCTAAGTCAAGTTTTTGTCTCTGGTCAGCTAATTGTTCACATTCTTTTAAACGCATCTGTAATAAGAAATTCAATAAACAACTGTAAAATTTAGATTATTTACATATGCATTTATGGGTGTCATATGGTAGGAAACTTTTGTTTGCTGACTGATGATGGCAGATTAGATTACAGTTGTCACTACCCCTCCCCCTTCTTACTAGGCGACTAAAATATAAAAAAGAGTGAACAGGGGCGTCCTCTGTGCAACTACAAATTCATGTACACTCATGTACATTTATGTACTATCTTCTGCAATCACCAACCCACCCGTCCAGAGGAATACAGGCCTTTATTTCATAATTGGACTATTGATGAATGAATAAACAAAACTAAAGATAACTTACCTCATACATAACTTTAAACCCTTCCTCATTCATATAGTCTTGTCGAGCCTCAAAATTGTTAATGCCATTGATATGTCCTATAAATATAAAACAAGTTAAAAATAATGTTAAACTAAATCTTTATTTTCATCAATTCGAAATAATATCTTATCTATAGAAATCTCGAAAAGTAATTTGTGTAACTAAAAAAAGAAAGAAATAAATATATACTGACAAAACACACCTTGCCACCTAGCAGTGGCGTGCATAGAGCATAAAATGAAGAAAATCTCCAGTACAAGTTATAAAAAATTTAAGGATAGGCCACCTAGTCGCAAAGCGTAGCTAGAGTTATGCATACTAGGACAACTAATAACTGATAGTTGATTTTAAAAATACATAATTCATGTACCTGCTGGTATACCTCTATATTCTTGATTATAATAATGATTTTGACCATCGCCAGCTCCATATGGACTGTAGGCAAGTTTCATTGGATCCTCTATGTTCCTCAAATGCTGCGAATGATTCTTAGGTATTTCACAAAAAGGCTTTGACGGTTCAGAAGCATGTTGAATTTCTTTTAAATGATTTAAAGATTCTACATATGTAGGTGGTAATCCAGTTCTAACTGGATGCTGACCTGAAATTTAAAATTTAAAAATCATTATTCTATTAAATCGTTTTTGAAACAGTAAATCAAATTTTAGTAAGAAGAGACATCCAAACATTCAGACCAAATGTATTTTAATAAAATATTAATATTTGTTGTACTATTACAAAAAAATTGAATTAATATTAAAATTGTAGTTTTGACTGAGCTGGTCCCCATCACCATTAAGTACTGTGAATACACTGTATACCAAAATTGTTGTTGTTGTGTACCAAATTTTTTATTGGCTGGTTATTTTATTGCAACAAAAATAAAGTGTTTTCTTAAAAGTGGAAGTAAAAGAAACTAATTTACAATTATAATTACAGTTCAAAAGAATAAAAGGAGGCCAACAAAACCGAATATGACAAAGGCCTTTACTTTATCATATTCATGTTGCAGATAGGCTTATCACACACAGTCAATTTTTTTTAACTCTACTTCAATATTTCAATATATTCTGCACACAGGCAATATTATTGTCAATAATATTTTGACACAAGTGTTTTAATGTGTAGTGTAAAGTGAAGGTAACACTATATTATTGTGTTTCATAGTTTAATGATAACAATGAAAACCAAACAAACCTTAGCTATTTCAAAGTTTTGAGTTTTTTTATAAAAATGGGGAATACTTTACTTTGTGTTTATTTAAAAGTATAGTAAACATTTTGCTTAGAGCTTGCTTAATGCTTAACTTCATTACACACACTGTTCATGCAAATTTTTGTGACAATAGAATTCAACATATAAAAATGTTAAAAGTCCAGGGGTTCAGGACAAAGTGGTTGGGTTGGTCCAATTGTCACCACCAACAATTGAACTATCTTAAATTATTATTTTAAAATATTTATCTACGTAAAACTTACCTCCATTGGGGCAAGATGCATCCAAAGTGTAATTTTCACTACTATTTACAGAATCATCGTCGTGAAAATCGTCAAAAGCATTGTCTAGATTATGTTTCAACTGAAAAAAAACAACAAAGATAACAAAGTGTGTGTGTAAACAAATTTTAAACAGGAGGTTATGTTATGATATCTCGATTATTTACCTCTTCGTTGAGACGCTTTCGATCTTCCAGTTCCTCCTGCTCTTCAAGCCTGTCTTGTGCGCTATTATTTATGTGAATGCTTGCAGCACCTTGAAACAAGCTCATTCCAGGCCCATCCATGGTAGATGCCTACCTATGCTTTGAGCTTTATTCATGCACTACAACTTTTTTATCAAACTCTTCGCCACCAATATACGTCACTAATATGTATAATACGCAATTATAGAACTATGTTATACATACAATCAAATTAAGTATTTTTTATAGATAAATGAAAAGTTTTATGTTTTGTTTGGTACTTTAGCAACTTTTCCCACTTTTGAGTGAAATGTCAAATGACGTTTCAAATAAACGAAAACATCAGTGCTGCCAGTGTTATTTTTCCACCTTTTTATTAAACTACATCATAGTGTAGTCGAATTACTGGTAAATTCTCTGTTTGTGAAGTTATAGTAACACAATATTATTAGAACTACTCTGTTTTGTTAGGCTCAGATTATTGAGGTTAACGTTACCAACATAATTAGTGTCTTTATTATGATAACAATGAGTATATTAATGAATTTTTGTTTCAGAAACGAAATTTTGCACAAGTATAAAACTTCTTAAACATAATATGGTAAAAATTAAAATTACTTGGTACTTGCTAGTAATCATTTGTATTGATGGTGCCTACTATTTACTTTTAAGTAATAATAATAACAATTATTATATTATAACTTAATTTCTTCTTCTGCTTTTAAACATCGCTGCGATGTTTGTGTAAAATACTCACAATAAGTAACAACTTTAATAATTATTGTTTGCATAGGTAAGTATGCATAGCGTTTAATATTTATTAAAGAAATAATTATTTGCGAATTAAGTCTAGTCATGGTAGTCAGATAAGATAACAAATTGAACCACGATGAACGGTGACGCTTTGTTACGTTACGTTAATTCAAGGCAAATACCACCTTACTGTAATGATTACATGATTTAGCAGCACTTTAAAAGTTTATCTCATAAAGAAGGACGTCGTTTGTTAGCGCGGTACAATTTGGAAGTGTAAAGTTTTCTTTCAATACAAAATGCCGTTTAAACCAGTTTCTCACGTACTTTTTGATATGGATGGATTATTATTGAGTAAGTCTATTTTATAAAATTTTATGTCCCGACTTCCGCGGCGTCGCTGCGTCGTTGGTGTCGGCTTTGGTGTATCGTAAACATCGATACAACGTTTAAAATATTCTTTATTACTACGTAAAACGTGAAGTATCTAGTACTCGAAAGGTAGTAGTAGGAGAAGTAGTATTCGAAAGGTCCCGAGTTCGAACCCCAGCAAGGGCAATTTGGCATTTATAATTCTTGAATTTTCAGTCGTCTGGTCTGGCTTCGGCCGTGGCTAGTTTCCATCTTACCGACAAAGGCGTATCGTCAAGCCATCGATATAAATTGAAGTCGTTGCGCCAAGCGATATACGGTTACGGTACTATAAAACCGATTAGGGATATGGGCAGTTATACTAAAAACTTCCACACACCTAACAGATTGTCCATTTACCACCTACACTTTCTTGGACAGGAGGAGTAAGTGTTAATTGTAGTCGAATAAAAAATAAAATTAACAAGGTTTTTGATAAATGTCCCGTTGATATAGTGGTTATCATCTTCGACGACGGATCACGAAGTCGATTATGATATTTCTGTGACAAAATTTATTTTCAGATACTGAAGACTTGTACACAAAAGGCTTTGAAGAGATTGCGTCCAGATATGGCAAACTATTTACATTTGAACTCAAATGCAAAATAATGGGGCAACATAGCAGAGAGTTTGCTGCCAACATCATCAAGGAGCTGAATTTGCCGCTTACCGTTGATGAGTTTCTTGTGGAAACGAGAAAGATTTTCATTGATTTATTTCCGCAATGCAAAATTATGCCCGGTAAGTTTTATTTTTATATCCATCCTAAAATTACTTATAAATGCGAAAGTGTGTCTGTTTCTTTTATTTTTTCAATCACTGATCTTCTTCAAAATTTGCATTTCCTTTTCATACATATGAATTTATAAAGCATATACAATCTTTTTTAATCCAGAAAAAAACACCCGGATTCTGGGTAGATGGTATTCTCTAAAAAAGCCTTTATTATCAATGCAACGCTTCAAAGTCAAAACCGATCTTAGCAAAATCGAAAGTTATTCATTTATAGAGATCTTGCTTGCATCCTGGAGACGGTCATAAGATATTTTTTATCTCGGGAAAACTAATGGTTTCCGCTGTATTGTAAAAAAGCCGGAAGTCGCGATTGGCGCAATGGTCAGTGACCCTGCTTTCTGAATCCAAGGGTTCGATTCCCACAACCGAAAAATGTTTGTGTGATGAACATGAAAGTTTTTTAGTGTCTGGGTATTTATCTGTATATGATTAGTATTTATGTATATCCTTATCTTAACATATTATCAAACAAAGTCCCCTACCGGGTGTGTCTGGGTGCGAAAAACTAAAAAATGAGGCGTGCAAAACTACCGAATGGATTTTCATACGGTTTTTACACATGGGCAGAGTGATTCATGAGGAAGGTTTTAACTTTTAGTATATAATTCATTATGTTTTTCTGTAAATTGAATCAAGAATAAATATTAACCGGTTAAAGGATTTCGTAACCTGATACTGCTTCCAAACATTATTCGGTTAAAGCACTTCCGTAATATGAATTAACGCAAGCATTTTTATGGACGAAATCGATGTAATATTTTTTCATACATTAAATTCTATAAAAATAATTTATTGGGTTTCAAGACTAAGTTTTTATGGAAGTTTCTCTTTATTTCAGGTGTTGAAAGGCTACTTGTTCATCTATCTAAACATAAAATACCAATGGGTCTAGCTACAAGTAGTAGTAAAGAAACCTATGACATGAAGGTATCTCGACACCAAGATTTCTTCAATTTGTTGCCATTTAAGACGTATGGATCCGATGCTAACGTGAAGAGGGGAAAACCGTCTCCTGATATATTTTTGATCGCTGCTACTAAATTTCCTCGAAAACCGGCCCCTGAGAAAGTAAGTTTCTTTGTACCCTCCTTTTTAAAAAGCAGGTTTAGGCTTGTGCAAAATTCCGACCCGTCTCGCTGTCTAGATTCTATTGGTGAAGCTTCACTAAAATGAGTACTGTATTTTCTAAAATATCAAATAGACTTTCCAGAGAGCCTTGAATAATAACCATTGCAAAGTGATGATGTTTAAAATAATCACTCACTGCAACACTGTCCCGGCAGTAGGTTATAAAATTCTTGGCCTAGAACACGTGGTGTACCATTATCACAACCACCAGTCGTTTATCATTCCATCCAAAATCGGTTCACTTGTAACTCTTGGAAGCGTGTTTATCCAAACACGAAACGCGAAACATATGTTATTAAATAAATTTTAATATTTAAAAAATTCGGAAAAAGTATTTAAATACTATATATATATTAAAACACAGACTACAAAAAACACTTTTTATACATTTAAATTTTCTACATTCTACACTTTACATTACTTTTTCTTCACTTTTTGTACATTCTAAACTTCAGAAGAAGTATAAGAAACCATGGATTTGTCACGGCTCCATTAAGGTAGGTATTAGTAGCGCTGTCTTTTTCACTATATATTTCTTGGGACGCATATTTTTAGAAATGACAATTCACTTAGTTTGCACAGCATTACTCTGCGATCACTATACGAAAGCTTTAAATATTTGCAGTGTCTAGTATTCGAAGACTCATTAAACGGGGTAAAGGCAGCTGTAGCAGCTGGTATGCAAGTTGTGATGGTCCCAGATCCCCGCTTCGATCGAAGTCTAGCGCCAGAAGCAACGCTAATTCTCAACTCTATGGAAGATTTCCGTCCCGAAATATTTGGTTTGCCGCCGTATGATGATTAACTGATTCATAAAACCAAAATATCGCTCGGAAATCGGCCAAGGTTATGGTTTTGTTTGTATTAACACAAGTCGTTCGCACTAGTCCAATTATAAGTTTATGATAATGCTAAAAGTTTATGTAATTTGAATCTCAGCTAAGATTTGTTGCTAAGCTTACCGAAATGGTTTAAGTAAATAATTACCTATTTATTTTAATATCGTACAATTTTTTTATATAAAACGTTGTACCTACTTGTTAGAAGATTTTTGCATAGCACGTTTTTATGATAACAATATATACTGAGTGTTTGTATGTTGTTTGAAAATAAAAATAAAATGTTTATAAGTAAATTCTTTTATTTTCCCATTATACATTGATCAATCACTTGACTTAAAGAGCTAGTTAGTAGATTGTATAGCTGCTCATCATCATCGTCATCATCATCATATCAACCAATTGACGTTAATAATTACATTAAGAACGTCCAACGGAGAGTGAATAGTGAAAGCTCATTTCTACATGATGCGTTTTAGAATTGGCAGGCGCTTATAAAACTAAAGATTTAAAATTTGTACTTTTAATTTATGAATGTATAAAACGTTTGTCAAGTCTACCCAATAAAAATATATTATATTCATAGTAAAATGCTATAGGGGAAAAAATACTGCATTTTTCGCTGAATATTAATATTATTAAGATTCTGTTTAGCCGGATACCTATAGCAAAACTGGGCATTGTTGGTTTCTTACTATTCATACATGGCTTTTTAAAACTTTCTAAGTATAGATAAACTTGGTATTCGATACCCTTTTATATAGTAGCAAGGAAAGTACCAAGTCATTTTCTACATTTTGACTTGGCACCGACTTAAAAATTTTAGAAAATATTTATTTCTTGTTTTTTAGTTGTTTTACAAAGACAACTTTTTTGTTAAACATTTTTTTTTCACGCTTCTCAGTGGCTAGGTTTGCACCTATTACAAAATATTGCTTTTCCGAAGCCGGGCTGAGGAGTTCTCCCGGCACTTCTCCCTCAGATCTTTTGTTGTGTGAGCATAAATTGTTACTAAAATTAAAACACAACCAGTGTAATTCTCATGATAATTGTATAGTTCCGCTGGCCTTTCATTTAATTTCCATTCTATTACAATAATAGATATAATTCTTCTGGACGTATGTTAGTCGCCCAACGCCTCCTGAACGGGTCGAACGATTAGGATGAAATTTTGTGTATTTTTCAATGGGTTCCTGGATAGTTTGAAAACACAATTAGACCCGGTGCGCTGCCCCGGTATCGGGGCAATACCGATAGTTCGACAGTCCGTTCACAGTTATTTTACTTCTGAAATGACCTCTTTCTCAGTTATGTACCATTAGTCGCCTCATACGATACCCGCGGGAAAAAGAGGGATAATGACAGTTGTATTCTGACCTGCCCTCACCAAAGCCTAGCATTATACTACTTATCATTTAGAAAATCGAAATGGCATCAAAATTGAAACCCCCGCTGCAGTTTTCAGAACTGCAAGAATTTGAATTTGTCGAAGATATTATAGTTCATTCTTTTCTCACAATTATAGTATTAGAGTAAACGCCGAGTAGAAAATAATCACTGATTACATATTTGTAGTAGAAAGTTAATTCAAATAAATGGGTAGTAACCGATCGCAATATGATATTTTTTTACCTGGCGTTAATTGATGTTGGTGCGCTCTTCTTTGTCGGTAGTTTCTAATTTTTTAAATGTCATTCCTACCTATTATGGATGCGAATAATAAATAATTATGTTTTAATAAGAACATAGATCGGTTTATTTTTTGTGCACAAGTTTGACCTTAGTTAATACATTGATACCTTACGGACCACCCAATAAACGATAGGGCTGCCTACTTAGTGCTATCTATATATATAAAAATCAATGCCACTTTTCGTTGTAATTTTATAACTCAAGAACGGGCTCACCTATCCAAACCAAATGTTTAGGCTTTGTTCGGACTATTAAATTGATGGTTTATGTGAAGTTTGCACGAAATCGGTTAAGCGGTTCTTCATTTAACACATTTTTTGTAACTAATATATTCAATAAATGGCGGCTCTTTTTCTGAATGGGGGAAAATTGACAAATTTAAATTTCAGATGGGGATTGTGCTGTCAAATTGGAACTTTTTTTAGTGTTGACAGTATCAGCATGTTGTTATGTCATTCATGCGGTCATTTAATTTTGGACATGCTTCGATTAAAGCAAATTGTTTTTAATATGATTTCAATAAGAAATTCATCAAATGTAACCTCGCTGTATTGATGATGATGTTGATGTGTGTACACATTTTTAAAATTATGCATCGGTAGGTCTAGAATTACCTTAAGAATCATGTTGTCAAAGCATATACTCAACCTCACAAAGAAGTTCTGCGCCTTTCGGAGACGATATGAAGATATCACTATTTTATGTCCGTTAAGTTGATTCTTAATATCAGCTTTTTGTTTACAAAGAGAATATTATTTTACCTCACAAAGACTATCTATACCTACTTATAATAAATCTGTAACTGGAAGATTTCTGTACATTTAATATATTTTGAAAATTTTGACCGGGGGATGTTTTTAATCGACACTGAGTCCAAAACAGATTTTTATTGAATTTTTGTCCGTCTGTCTGTCTGCCTATCTGTCTGTTCGCGCATCACGTGAAAACTACTGAACGGATTTAAATAAAATTTGGTTTAGTTGTACCTGATATTCCGGGTCAACCGGAATCCGGGTATAGGATACTTTTTATCCCGATAAACAGTAAGTTTCTTCCGGGAACTACGATGAAATTTTTTATAAATTTTACATCATAGTTCCGTTAAATTTGAATCGATTTTAATATAATCTTTTTTTATGTGACAGTGTGTACTCTTAAGCATGTATTGTCTCATTTTAATGAAGATGAATATTGTAGGAGATAAAGGAGTTTGGGGGGCGATAAATCGATCTAGCTAGGATTCATTTATATTGGAATCTTGGAATCATTTAAATTGGACATACGACTATTTTTTTAAGTCGACTCATTTGCGGACGAAGTCGCGCGGGTCCGCTAGTATTTTTTTATGTGCCGTAGAAATAAAACCTACCGCTCTAAATTCTTACTAATACCTAGCATTAAATAGAATAAACACAATAAACCGAAGTTATAATGTATGATTTAATAGTCGTAGAGCTTTTTGAAATTCGTCCGGGAATTAATACCGCCATGTTTTCAGTGTGAAGTTTCCGAATGTCATGGTTGCCGGTGTAATTACGGTCACTTCAGGCTGGCGATGTTTTACCACCTACCTACTATCGGGTGCGCCATCTGCCTGCCGTCAATTATTGCTATGCCCACGCAGATGGCCCTCTTGATCGTAAGTGGCAAACCATCACTTGTAAAAAGAGCAACACTTGGCAGGACATGCAAGGAACACTGAAAAGAGTCCTTCAACCTAAGGTCTAGGTGTTAAGCTTCATATGCTCGAAGTTACACCAGCATCCACAATGTTTAGCCTTTTCATAAATAGCCTATAACTATGGGCGAACCCAGCTTCTGGTCTAGGCAGGGTTGCCAGATCGATTCTTCCTGGTATCGGAATAGCCGATATTTCGGGATTTTAGGGCTTTGGTCGGGAGAAATAAAAAAATAAGTCAATAATATTAATTATAATATATATAAGAAAAAAAAAACATAGTAGGTATTTGTGACACATAAGATAAGAAGCGAATAAGCATGTTTATTATTTTTGTTCTTGCCATAAGTATTTGTCATTTTTTTTGTGTGTTGTTTGCAAGTTTCGTTTGACGAAAATGTTAACTTAAAATTATCGAACTTGTTTTTCGGGAGATTATTCGCTTTGTCAGGAGTCGGGAGGACAAACAAAAATTCGGAAGAATCCCTCCAATTCCCGACCGTCTGGCAACCCTAGGTCTAGGGGTCTAGGTGCAAGTGAGATTTTTTTAGGTCAGATCCTCCGCGGCTGTTTTGTGAAAATTGAAAGATCAAAACTCTATAATGTATACTGAAGCCATATTTTTTAAGAGGGTACACACATTTTCTGCGAGATTTCCAGGAGAGGACAGCTGCGAGGGCAGCTAGGTGAGGCCCTATACTCCCTTTGGTACGCCCATGCCTATAACAGCCCACTGCTATATTAAAGGCCTCTCACAAGAGGGGGTTTTCCAATATTCACCACGCTCGCCAGACAGACACCACGAACGCAGTAGATGATCGTAGTAGCACATAGGACACTTCTGCCCGTAAGTATCACTAACATGTGATTATCTATCTAATCTATCTATTTAAACAAGCAATTCTGGAATATTTAAATCAGGAAACATATTTCTTGTAACCCTGAAACGGCGCTAACGATTAATTTGGATGAAGTTTTGTATTAAAGATAAGGTCTCAATTCCTTAGCTTAACTCGTACCTATATAGACGTCTGTTTCGCAAAATTCGATTTTAAGCAAAATACATATTATAAAATATATTAGAACACATTATGAATTTTCTTATTATTGGACAGATGCAGGCGTTACTATGCGGAATTCCATATTATATAAGTTAAGCTTCATTTGCTATACTCCGCAAAAAGCAGGAGAATCAATCATCAATTCATACATTTTCCAATTATATGACTTATTTTATTACTATACATAAGAATCTTTACAAAAAAAAAAAACACGCTTTAACAAACATAACGCTCATCACAACACGAAAAAAGCTCGGTTGCAAGCTCGCCAAGCTCGCATTGGAGCGTAGGGGAGTCTAAGTTCTATGCCCAGCCGTGGGACAATAATGAGGCTGATAAGGAGGTTGATGAACTGATAAAAATTCTCAAGGCTTCATAACTACTCCTTTAGTTATGCAGCCTTGAACGTTTTACGTGTGAGGAAGTAGAATCTTATTAAAAATAAAAAAAAGTTGAGCAATTACGAGTAATACTCGTCCATCCAGGGTTCCGTATTCCATAAGAACAAGTGTTGAAGTAAAACGATAAAACTTCCTTACCGTAAAACTACTCGTAACTTTATTTGTAGAGGTTCAAATAGGTTTTATTTTTTACATATTCACATAATATGTAAAAAAAAACGGACTTTAACCAGCATTGTTTGGGGTTAGTTTTATTTGTCCTGTATAAAGTTTATTTATGCTTACATTTATCTCAATTAACTAGTTCCATTTATCTCAAATAATTATAATTAATGTAATGTTCTTTATTTCAATAATTTGTTAAAATAAATAAAAATCGGCTTTAAACTTTACACGTAAATCTTAGTACATATTCGGCTTGGTTATCTCACTCTAAAGTACAAAAACACAATGAACTCCCTGATTTTTCTGCATTTTAAAAGCGTCTAATGTTAGTCCATTATACATATACTTAGAGCGGTAATAGCCCAGTTGTTAGGTTAGGTAAGGCTTCGGCTTCACTTTCGGGGGGCCGAGTTCGAATCCCAGCATGCACCTCTAGCTTTTCAAAGTAATGTGCGTTGTAATCAATTAAATATCGCTTGCTTAAACGGTGAAGGAAAATATTGTGATGAAACCTGCATGACTGAAAGTTCTGTATAACAGTGGCTTGCATAGAGGGTATGCACAGCGTATGCAGATGATATAAAATGAAGAAAATCTCCAGTACGAGTTATAAATACTTGAGGCTAGGTTTTATACAACTCTTACAATGCCTATCCTTAAAATTTTTATAACTCATACTGGGGGTTTTTTTTCATTTTATATCATCTGCATACCCAGTGCATACCCTCTATGCACGCCACTGCTGTATAATATTCTCAATGTTCTTCCAATTTGCTTGTAGAGGGCTGGTAATGGGTTGATATGATGATGCTGATTAAGTATGTAATTCGATGGCTTTAGTAGTTTTAAATAATAATCATGCGCAGAGGTCTACAAAGTCGCACTAGGGTTCCATTTTAATTATTTTGGCGCGGAACCCTAAAAATGGCATAGCAACAAGATTTACATCTGATGCATCCGTAATATAAAGCATCTATTTAATAATCGTTACATTCACTGTGTGCAGCAGGCACTATCGACACCAGTTCCATGCTTCATTGGGTTAGTAGGTTTTATTGCAACTGAGCAAGAAATGCAGTGCAAGATTCTAGACTTGTACGTCTAAAATCTTTATGATCAATTGTAAGAACAATCAATCTAATGCTATAGCATCCTCTGTCAATTGATGTCTGGTGGGAGGCTTTTGCCGTGGCAAGATATCAAGAGGAAATCTGGACGAAAAAAATCTCGAAAGGAATAAAACTGGACAAAAATAAATCTGGACGAGACAGATCATCAACATCTGAGGTAGGTTATAGGTATGAGACATTACAACAATAAAAAGAATACAAACATATAAAATATAAGGTGAGGGAGAACATAATACTTGGTATTTCAAACCATTGAAGATCCTCATCAAAGCAGAAACACGACCGAAGAAGCTGGGTCCATAAATAAAGAAAAAAATATCGGAGTGTCCCATTATTATTATCGGAGTGTGTCATTATTCTGGACTATTGACAGTACGGTTTCCCAGTATTGTAACTAGAGGGCGCTTCTTTGATACCATATATAAATCCATATAATTCTGGTCTATTCTGGTCTATTGACAGTACGGTTTCCCAGTATTGTAACTAGAGGGCGCTTCTTTGATACCATATATAAATCCATATAATAAAAAGTTAAATTTTACGCTATCGAATAGAATAACTTTATTCGATGACCGATTGGCGTAGTGGGCAGCGACCCTGCTTTCTGAGACCAAGGCCGTGGGTTCGATTCCCACAACTAGAAAATGTGTGGCGAACATGAATGTTTTTCAGTGGTCTATATGCATATTATAATGAGTCATATATATCATAAAAATATTCATCAGTCATTTCTTAATAGTTCAACGGGTGCGTACCACGATAATATTTTTGGATTTGTCGATATTTCGACCCAGTTGCATGGATCGTGACCACGATGCTGATTAACCACGAAAATCTTTAATTCATCAGTCATCACCCAAACAAGCTACACTTACTTTGGGGCTAGATGGCGATGTGTATTGTCATATTATATATTTATTTGCTGGGATGTGGTACATATTTTTGTATTATTTGTGACTCCTGAACATTCAACTAATTTTACAGTATGCAAAAAATCGAATACTAATATAAAAATAATAATTAAAATGTTTCACAAAACTTGGGCAATCTACAATGACACTTACAGATTTTATATAACTCGTATTAAATTAATAACTACTTAGACAAATAAAAGAAAATAAGTAAACGTATTTAGGAAATCTCACACTTGGCACTCTGATACCAGGCATCCAGATGTTGAGGATGCAATTTGTTTCAGCGACGTTTGTGCGGCAAAAAAATAGGGAAGCTGCTATAAATTCAAATAATATTATTTTCGTTTTATCGCAGCCATTCTTTAGTCGCATTGATGATTTATAAGCTTTTAGTTTTAACGCCAAGCTTTTATCATTCGACCTTCACAGTAAGTAAAATAGGGCTCTTGTGTTATTAGGGTAGTTTTACTGTAATGTTATTTTTTTTGTACCACATAGTATAAACTGATATAAGAGAAACAATTATTTATATAATCGCGACATTGCGATTTCTTCCAGAGGAAGTAGATAACATTTTGTTCTTTCCTCGGAAGAAAAATGTCTCCTGCCCATGCAAGCTGTAGCAGTGGAACATTGGATAGTGATGTTGATGACTTGGGCTTAAGAACGATACAGAATAAATAAAATAAAGTAAAGAGGTGTATTTACCGCAGTAATAGTTGCGATTGTTGGATTGATTTTCTATTCGGGCGGAGTAAGATGGCCGCGGGACGAGCGGCGCAATTGAATTAAATTAACTAACATAGTTGTTGTTGTTTTTAATATTTATTGTTATGATTTTAATTTAACTAGCGTTGTAATTTCCACTTCTTTGTTTTTTTTTTTAATTCTTATTTTTGAACGAGACGATCGGCTGTCATTCTCCGATTGGTTAACGCGATAACGGCATGAACCAATCAAATTGATTGGATCCTACCTGGACGGCTGTGAATTTTGGTGGAAGACTGGGGTTTTCTTCTTGGCGGGTTGGATCGTTCTCTGAAGGGTCAGGGAGTAAAATGCGAGGTTGCGAAGACAGAATAAGTTCATATTGTCGTCGTTTATAAAGAAAATTAATATAGTGATATTTTGTGGTACGTTTATTTGCATCTTTTCGTGTCCTAGTATAGTTCTAATATTATTTATTTATTTCTTAACAGCGTTTATGAAGCCCTGTCAGGCTGACTTCTTATGATTACAATTTAAAAGATTTCAGTCTTAGGATTTTAATTAAAGTAAATAAAATTTACTTAGTTATTTTTAATCACTAGGTAGGTTAATCAGTAGGTAGAAAAAGTTTGAAAAACAAAATAATTATAATTTCATATACAAGTTATCTTATTTTCTTTTAAATAACCTATTAGTTACAAGGAACTGTATCCGAGCAATATTGTAGATAAAATCTAGTTCTTTATAAATTGATCCTTAGAAATTAAGTCTCAATAACTAAAGAGACATAATCGACAAAATATAATAGCTATTAGCTAGAAACGGTTTCTTAAGTAAAATAAAATAAAAATAATAAAAAGTATAAAACTACTAACCATAAATATAATAAAAAAGATTAACGAGCATTATGTCACAATATTAGCAGTTTTATCAAACACTTCTTGTTTTATTATTGCTTTTAAAAACGATATAAATATTTTTTTCTTGAAACGAGCAGATAACTCTCGGCTAAGTTTAATGACTTATTCAATATCAACTAATATGTTTTTCCTCACGTTTTTGGGGTTCCGTAGGTACAATTAGCTAGCTAGTAGCTTTTATTTACTATGATGATATTCTATTTTTGGGTGTACATGGGTGTAGATAATGATCTTCACCCGCTCGAGAAGAGAATCGAAGAGAATGAATACGGAGAGAAATAAATGATTTAATATATTATGAGACTTAAATTAAAAATTTAATGATGTAAGTTTATTGTTTAAATAAAATTAAGCAAAATCTAGCCCGGCGAAGCGGGCTGGGTACGCAGGTAAAATATAAAAAGAATTTTCCAAAATAAATGACTGTTTGAGGTAAAAACACAACTGTATTGAGAAAATCCTCCTTTTTAAAGTTTGAAAAAAAAACAGTGTTTGAATAGCCGCGCTAATACTCCAAAGACCTTATAGAAAACCGTGAGTGAATAATGTTTGGTGCCCACTATACACTAACTAATACTTACTTTTGAAAAAGTCTATACACATAGCTTTCTTTTTTTTTTATTCCGCTGCTCGCTTCTTTTGGCTATAGAACCCTACACTGCTTGTGGCCCGACTCGCACTTGACCGGTTTTAATATTTTATCTAACAGATCCATAAATATAGAAATAATAGGTATCGTTGTACTATCATGAAAAATGACGTGTTATTACCCCAGAGAGTTAAGGGGTAGGGAAGGGTGTTATCAGGGAAAAAAAAAACCTTAAACCGTCTCGCCGAGTGTTATTAAATCCTAATGATCAGAGCGCACAGAGAATAGATTTTTTTGTTCCACTACAAGTTAGCCCTTGACTGCAATCTCACCTGGTGTTTAGTGATGATGCAGTCTAAGATGGTAGCGGGCTAACTTGTTAGGGAGTATGGTAGTCATACCCCTAATCGGTTTCTACGCGACATCGCACCGGAACACTAAATCGCTTAGCGGCCCGTCTTTGTCGGTAGGGTAACCAGCAACGGCCAAAGCCTCCCACCAGACAAAATAATAATAAAGTACAATTTTTACTATAATCACAATATACCCCAAACTAGAGTATCTCGTGTCTTATGAGTCAGTCTCTTCCCACATGTGCAACGAGATTATTGAAAATGACATCAAGATAAAATTGACGGCCAAGTGGCGCAGTGGGCAGCGACCCTGCTTTCTGAGTCCAAGGCCGTGGGTTCGATCCCCATAGCTGGAAAATGTTTATGTGATGCATGCAAGCATGAATGTTCTTCAGTGTCTGGGTGTTTATATGTATTTTATAAGTATTTATGTATATTATTCATAAAAATATTATACACAAGCTACGCTTACTTTGGGGCGCCATGGCGATGTGTGCATTGTCGTAGTATAAAAAAAAAATATATGCCGTGTGTTGACGGCAGATCAGAACACTGATTCGGCGATTTAGGGAATCTATCAGAGAACGGGCAGCATCGTCCTCTGTGCTACTTGTACCATCTACGGATTGTGAAACCGTCTTGTGATTATTGGAAAACCCTCCCGCTGGGAGAGGCCTGTAGTCCTCTAGGGGACTGTTATAGGCTATTGGTGATGATGTTGATGATGATGATGAATCTAAAAATATATAAAATGCATCAAAACCCGGAATGCCTTTTACATTTTTATTCGATCCTGGTGATTGGAGTGCAACATGAGTAAAACAAAAATAATAAAGTAAATGTTACCTTTAATTATCCTCGACCCCCAAACTAGGACATCCCTTGACTGAGGGAAAGTTTCTTCCCACACCTGCAACGAGACGTTGCTTTACTTTTAAGTTGACAAATAGCAATTAAATAATTTTAAAAGTATGCAGTATGTTTGAATGCTTCAAAATCCGGATGGCTTTTTAAGGTAAGTTTCGAGTTCAAGAAACCGAGGGACATAGGTTCTTGTTGTAATCGGCTGCCTGTAATCTTAAAAAATCACCCTATATTATAGGGTGAATTTTTGATACGGCCGCCGTAAAATTACTCTCGAATGAAGTTTTTCTACTTCAATTATTATCAGTCCGGATCTACTTTTTTTCTAAGGTTATCTAAGCATTGGCACCTTTTCTTTCTTTTTAAAATTTATGGTTAAAAAAATTGGCCCCGAATGGGTCGAAATTAATTGGGCTATCGCCGATGATAATTCACGTGAGTTAAGCCGTTAATTTCACAGTAAAAAATAAAAACTAAACACTGCTAGAGTTTTTTTTCTGCGACTTCCCCTTACAAAGAACACAGATGTAGGATGCGTTCAAAAATAAAAGTAATAATTAACGTCAGAACACATTCATAATTGATGGGCGTTTAATATTTTTCAAACACGTATTTTGGCGCCCTTTTAAAAAATCACCCTGAAACTATTTGAATATTTATAGCATTCAAGAATATTTAAAAAATAAAAAACATTAGCTTTGTCAAAAATTTAAAAACATTATTTTTGCTGTTATAATACAAGGCTCAGCTAAGGATTCATTTCTGCATCTTGCTACATTCAACCTATAAATATGAGTTATGAAGTTGTTACTTTGAATCCATAGAAAAGTCTCCTTCATTTTTTAAATCAGCAGTTATATTCTTTTGACAGTTTCCGATAAGCTTACGAGTAGGTATAACAGAATAAATAGAAATACAGAAAACTAAATTATTTCATTCGGTAAATTTATCGATGGTTAAAATGTGTACCAAAAATCATTTATAATAATCAATACGTTTTATGATGAATCGACGAATGTAGAGTCGATCACAACTTTATGCTAAGATAGTGGTCATGTTTTAATTCAGCAGCCTGAACCAATTATTAAATACATGTAAATGTTGTTCCTAAAACTTTAATATATATTTTGTTGATAATGATTAAGATGGTCTCAATGCCATATGAAAAGGGACAATACTTAACAAGCAATTGATCTTATAAAGGCATGTGCGTACGGCCTTGATCTACAATTTTAATTCTTTTCTCGAGGGCCCTTATATATTAATTTTATTGGTCGTTAAAGAAAGTCGTTTAGCTCAAGTCCTGGTGGTCGATTGGTATCCAAGATCCACAGTTATAAGTCTGTGGATGTAGAGCGTGAAATCAAGCGTTCAGCAAGAAGTAGTAAGGTAGGTATATAGGGGCGTACGAGTCGCAGACAACTCAGTCGGTATTCGCCAGCACACGGACCCTGAGCGCCGGTTTGTAACGAGTAAAGACACAACTATCGGCATAAGGAATTCCTATGTACTGTGATGTTAGTAAACAATAAGTGTATAAATAAAAATATCATAGTGATTCCTCTGTCAGTCTTAGTGTGAATTTAAATGGACAATCATGTCTCTTCCGGGTGTTTTCCTTTTTTCACATTACGTGGAAAGCTTTTGGGTAAGTTTTAACTTTAGATAAATTTAAGCAATATAAAAATGTACTCGTGTATAATTAGGAAACAAATAAAACAATTATAATTTAAAACTAATTAAGGAAAAGTAATAAATAATTAATATTACTAGATATTAGAATTATTGTTATACGTTAGATTTGAACTAAAATGTTAATTATTTTCATTACAATAACTTTTAAGTACTACACGATAAACGTGATGTACTTTTCGTGTGTGTAAAAAACGTAAAATTAAAAATTGCAGCACATTAGTGGTTTCATGTACATAAAGCATAAAACATTAAACTTTTTCTGTCCGTGGAAGCTATACATTATTCACGCAATATTTTTCTTGTATATCTTACGTTGATTAGGCGTTACAGCATTGTTGCGTGTTTTGGTATCTACGTATAACGCTCGTGGTAACTCAGCGGTTTTAAATTTACTTTTTACTTAGAATTAATTGAGAGTAAAACGAAAGCTTTTTTTCTTAATTTGCACGGTGAACGGGTGAACTACTTAGATAAACCATTTTTAGTGTTCCGGAACGGAATGTTTATATGGAATCACTTTGTGTCCGACCGGTTGTATACTGACGATGTCTCGGTGATATTTTAAAATAGGACGTTTCATTTTAGTGCCTTCAAAGTGCCCATGAATTTAAAAAGTCGTTGTTAATAGAGGGCAAGATTCCGGTTCTTCGGACTACCCTTCTGAATGGAGACTCGTATCCTATAGTGGGCCGGTAATGGTATAATGAAGACAATGAAGAAATTACATAATTTACCTAAATGGTAAATTATGATTTCCTAGTAAAATCGAAAATATTTATGAAAATTCATCGCCCATCCTTCGAAGCCTTACTGCTAGACCCAGCCCCTTCTCTCTCATACGAGAGTGGTATCTAGTGTTAAGATCCACCACACTCCAATGAGGCCTGGCGAGCTTTTGCGATTATATTACCGTAATTACTACAATAATAAGAGTATGTCAGTGATACTAACCGGCTCGGACGACTAAACGTGTTTCTGATAAATAATAACGCGTAGGTGAAAATTAAAATTCTAAGAATTACATTAAATTTGTGGGGTCTTAATATAAAATCCATAAAAAGAGGTTTATCCCATATCTTTGATTAAAACCGTTCAGTAAACAGTTCATAATTGATTAAAAACGAATCGGAGCTGCCAATCAAATTCCAATAAGATTTTCAGGAAAACTGAACCGATACTGGAAATAGGAAACAAAACTAAGATTCTATCAAAATGTTTGCTTGTATTAACAATTTTTTTCTAAAAGTAAGTTACGATTTGTAGCTGATAATTTGAGCTTTTAAGTTTTCTGTTCGCAAAAAAGTGTACACATCCAAATGACGATGCAGCTATTGATTTGCTGTTACTTGTGTGCATCGTGAACCCAAATGTTCTTCATTCAAGTTCTACCGAATTATAGGGATGTTTTGCTTAGACTAGACTTTTGGCCCGAGGCAAAGAGTGTCTACGCTGCGTGGAGACGAAACGAATATAAGCTCGTTCAGTGTACATATTAATTTATTATTGCGTTGGTTGTCCTTCATTCCATCATGTATTGTAGGTTGGCATCATTCGGCCTAAACGATACTTATAGTGACTTTGTACTCATATCGAACCATTTTACCGGCGTTCATTTTTCAGTGAGGAAATTCGCCTTTAGCCAGGTTTCATTTAAATATTTATTATCAGTTAACCATGAATTCGACCGTGAAGTAAAGTACTTACACCTTGCAAACTGCCCTTTTTACATATTTAAACAGTTTTGTCGAAATGGATTCATTTTTTCTTAAACCTAGCTATGAGAGTCTTAAAAAAATTAGTCCAACTGTCACAAAAAGACAGACCGGGCCAACAATATAGTGTGTATGGGGGGGGGGGGGGGGTTATGATATTTTTACTTAATCTCGAGAACTTATTAAGAGCGAATATTTGTATTGGTTTATTGAGCCATTAATAGAACAGTATCTTACAGTTTTATCATCATCATCATTATCATCAACCCACTACTGGGCAAAGGTTTCTTCTCAAAACGGATTCAGGCTGTAGTCCACAACGCTGGCCACGTGCTAATTGGTAGACTTCATAAACCTTTGAGAACATTATAAAGAACTTTCAGGCATGCAGGTTTCCTCACGATGTTCTCCTTAACCAAAGCAAGTCAGATTTAATTGCCTTAATTAAAAACGCACAAAACTCCGAAAAGTTAGAGGTGCGTGCCGGGAATCGAACTCGGTCCCCTCTAACGGGATTTCTTACCCATTAGGCTATCTATATTTATTTAAAAAAAAACTTTTTTGTATGAACTAGTTTCACCAGAAAAAAAAGCTTTATAAACGGTTTAATGGAGAGTTAGTACATATTAAAAATGCGCGATCTAATGTTCCACAGACATAAATTTTATGCGATCACAATTATGAAAATTTTACTGCTCATCCATAAAGCTTGTTCACGGTTGAAAGGCTTTCTTTAAAGTTCATAGCTTCCTGCACATCAGGCTAATCATTTAAAATACTTAACTAGTTCACACTCTACACGATACTCATACATATATTCAGTGGAGTGCACTCCACACATTCGTAAAAGCACAACCGAAAGCCTCTCCTAATTTTTGATATAGCTTGTATAGGAGGATTTTTTTAATTTAATGCCATCTTCCTGCTGCCTATGTCTACCCTGTTCAAAAACTATACGCACGCCACAGCATATCAATAATAGCCTGTAACAGTCCACTCCAGGAAGGCCCCTTCCGATACAAGATTAAGACAGAATTTAGGACTTCGCGTTAAGGACTCTATTTTCAATTGTATCAACGTTATGTTTTAAGCAATTTAATTAATATCACATGCTTCAACGGTGAAGGAAAACATCGTGAGAAAATCTGCATGCCTTAGAGATATACTGCTGGCCCAGTACGTACCAGGACTCCGGGTTTAGAACTCTATTTTCAATTAAATCACATTTTTGTCCATCGCAGTGGGCATCCAGCCAAGTGGGTAGACTTCAACTTCACTTTCGGGGGGTCGATGTCAGCGTGGTGGACTAAGGTCCTAAGTCCTGTGTCCTATAGTGGGCCGGTACTACTGATGATGATAATCCGGTGGATTCAAATACAACTTCACAACCCCGCTTAGCCTTATGCCTTATGCTTAGTTAGAGTATACCCATATCTGAGAATTTAAAAATATAATTAGGAATACCTTCCAATACCTAAACTAATCTATTATCATCGAAACCATATCAATGAAAAAAATCCCAAGCGTAAGATAATTATAGTAAAACTCGATTGGGACCTTCAAGGTTTCCATTTTGCATAAAGATCAAGTGCAATTTAATTACTTAGAATTGTAGTTGATTTTAGACTCTGTTATCAATAATTAAGTCTCATTAGTCGCCTTAACGCCGTGTAACGAGGTGTTTCCAGACATTATTGTACTCCAGAAGGAATACGTGCGCTTATTTAACCGAATCGTTCAATATTCAGTAGTTATAGGTCATCATAGATTTATATTTTAACGCAAGCCAATCCGATTCAAGGTTATTTTTTTCTGTAGGTAACTAACTATACTTATTCAATAGACATTTTATTTGAATAACGATATCGGCCATTTGAAAATGTAAACAGTGTGATAAACGTAACAATATTTGATACTGTGGAAGTATCACATATTAGTTTGTATAAATAATATTTAGACATAGGTACGTACGAGATATTTTTTCTCCTGACAACTTACTTTGTTAATTTGATGTTTTGTCTTGCCTAACTAGCTATATCGTTATAGATAACGAATTATGGACGATTTCAGACCAGTTTATTGATTTATCATCGTCATCATCATATCAACCCATTAGCGGCCCATTAAAGGGCACGGGCCTCCTACCATAATGAAAAGGGTCTAGGCTGTAGTCCACTAAGCTGGCCCAGTGCCGATTGGTGGACGCCCTACGCGTTTGAGAACATTATGGGGAACTCTCAAGAATGCAGGTTTCCTCACAACGTTGTCCTGCACCTTAGAAGCAAGTGATATTTTAATTGGTTAAAGCACACATAACTTGAAAATTTAGAGTTGTGTGCTGGGATTCGAATACGGCACCCTGAACGTGAAGCGGAAGCTTAACCACTAAACTCTCACCGCGATATACCGTTTGCTTTACTCGATCGATTCTAAGATCACTCAATGCAGCGGGTGTCGTAGTATATTTATTTATTTAATGAAGGTTACGCACTTTTGATAACGGTATGTAAACTCGGACTCAGGCAATAACAGAGCATAAGTATTTATTGTGGTTGCTTTAGATTTGATTGGAGGTTTGAAGAAATGGCAAAATACAGTAACAATGTTATAAAAAACAGGTTCCGAATATTTAACGTCCATCGGTAATAGTAGAAAAAAAAACTAAAAAAAACACGCTTAGTATGAAAAAAATTGTTTATTTATAAAAGCGAGTTTTTTTAGTTTTTCTTATACTATTATTTTTATTAGGACAAAATTAATCGGTAACCCATTTAAAGCACCAAAGTTGTTACTATTAGAGAAATCGGCTAAACATAATGGTTGGAAATTAAAATTAACAAATTTCCTGTCTTATCGACTATAAATGAAAATTATATAAAGTAACAAAAATCTTATTTTGCAAATTGAAAAATGTAATAATCTCATCAGATCAGTGTATTGTCATCGGTACTCGATGTATCTACAAAGTATGAACGACATCAGATCGTTTGAAGAGGGTCAAAATCAAGTCCAAAGGAGTCGGTTACATATATACAAACAAACATACAGGTGAAGCTAATAAAAAGCGTGTAAAAATAGGCCACAGCTAGAAATAATACATCATACCAAATAATAATAGGTAGATACCTACTTCCGGACTTGATTCAGCAATTTTCACTAGCACGATCATGTTACTTCTACGCAGATACCTACATATTATGCAGCGGGTGCAGTATTAATTAAAACCGCTATAGTAATACAAATATATAAAAAGATTAGTTATGTACAAAAAACAATTCATTCACCTAAGAAACCGGCTCATTTTACAGGTTCTATACTTTGTAATACCCAGCCGGGGTTGAAATAATGTGAACTATTTGCAATTAGATAATATATTTGTCAACGGTCTCATTATAGGGATTCTTAATTAGTAATTCGTACCATGGTATAAAGGATATGATACAATTATTTTATATAATTATATTATATACTAGATGTGCCCTGCGGCTTCGCCCGCGTAATTTTGGGAGGCAGCGTACTGCTACATGGTCGACACCGTAATTTTTTTTTTTAAATGAAAGTTTATTATATTATTTCTAATACCTCCAAGAATATGTATACAAAGTTTCATGAAGATCGGTTCAGCAGTTTTCGTGTGAAAGCGTTACAAACAAACTTACATTCACATTTATAATATTAGTAGGGATTATTTTATAACAAATTACCGAATTAAATCTTTGAGATGTCCCTCAATACGTTCAAAGTTTATATAAAACGTAAGCTTACAGAAAAAATCCTATTATAACGTTAAGGATTACTTGAACGATAAAAAAGCTTGAGTGTGAATTGCTCTAACTTCATAGCTTAATATAAATTTACTGTGAGATGGTGATAACAAAAAAAAATACTGGGCTTAGTTAGGTTTAAGTTAGCGACCGAAGTTAGCACCATCCCCTTACAATTATGTAATCATATTATATGTATAAACGCTTCATAAGTGCCTGTGATAGGCCTACATGAATAAAGTTTATAAACAGAGACATGAGAAAATGGGTTAAAGTACCCGTAGAAACAAAAAAAAGAGATATACTGTATGTCGCTAGCGTGGGGATAAGTTAGCTGTTAACATGTTAGGGTGCCATGGGCCTTACAGTTACAGTGCCATACTTTCACTGCCCTCCTCTTTCCGATGGTTTCGTACGAGGCGACTAAGGTAACAGGGGACCAGCGGTATCGTCCTCGGTGCTTCTACTACCATCTGCTATCACCAACCTGTCTGCCTGCCTAGCGTGGTGACGATGGGCAAGCCCTCCCCTTGGGAGAGACCAATAGTCCAATGGACTTTTATAGGCTATTGATCATACCAAAGTAGGTAGTTGTTGTTACCTGACTAAAGTATCTTTCGATGAATCTATGATTTAGAGGTAACCAGTTATTACTTACGATTTTTTCTGCCTTTGTTTCAGTTTCTTACAAATCGCGGTTTTTTTTTTAAATATTAACAGCGGGCAAACGAACTAGTGGGTCACTTGATGTTAAATGATCACTGCCACTCATAAACATCTGCAGCACCAGAGGAGCCACCATGCATTGCCGGCTTTAAATAATCCGCCCCTTGAATAACCCTAGATTGTATTTTTGAGGAAACACATCAGATGGGAGATTGTTCCATAATTTGCAAGTGTTTGTTTTTCCGGGCTAGTTATTTAAGTATACACACGACATTCAAAAAAAATGTATATATATATTAGTCTACACAACAATTATAGGTACGGTGTGATCCCAAAATGGTGTTCCGTCTGCATGTATACTGTGTCTGTTAAGACCCAACGCACTGACAGAGCAACGCTTAATAACTATGGATATGCTGTAAAATAATATAATGTAAAAGTATTATATAATTAAAAAATAAATAAAACGTTGATTAATAAAAAAAAAGTAAAAAAATACATAAGGTTATTTTTTAAACTCGTGGTGTACCGTCTCCAGCACGGCTAACATGTTCGCCAAATAATCTCTACCCGTCACTCGTATTTTTACTATATAGATGGACGATATAATGGACAGACATATTTTTCTCGTGGCACGAATGCAAGCCCTACAGGATGCAGTTTATCTATATGCCAAATATTGTCACGATCGGTACACCGGTTGAGCCGAACATAGGTAACAAATAAACCGACACACATTCAAATTTACAATATAAGTATGGAAAACATCCTACTCCCACGAGTGCAGATAGATGAAATGCGCGAAAGCACACGATCAAATCAAAATTGATTACTTATTCGTTGTTGGCACAGTAATTGAAAACGTGGAAGGAAGTCAGAAAATTGCAGCCTTAACCAAATGATATCTTAAATTTTCTTTTGCATTGCATATGGAAATAGAATGTACCTAATAAGCTTTACATGACGTTCCCAGTAGAGAGTTAAATTTACTGTGTAAACTGTTTAGTATTTATCCTTACTAATATTAAAAAAAAAATCTTCAAACCTTTATATTTGAATAAAACCTGAATGCTGCCCTGGCTGTGTATGAAGTATTTATAATTTTATTTTGTACAGTTGGTAGGTCTTCGACTTCACTTTCGAAGGGTCGCGAGTTCGAATCCCAGCACGCACCTCTATCTTTTCTGAGTTATGTGCGTTTGACGGATATCACTTGCTTCAACAGTGAAGGAAAACATCGCGAGGAAACCTGCATACCTGAGAGTTCTCCATAATGTTCTCAAAGGTGTGTGGTGTGTTCACTAGGCCAGCGTGGTGGACTATGGCCTTAACCCCTTCTGATTGTGAGACGAGAACTATGTATTGGGTTTTTCTACAAAGTTTTCTTAGTAACAGCCCAGAGTATGCAAACTGGTGGTCATTAAACCCCGTGCCCTGGAGAACACGTTGAGCTATCGATCTTGCGCCTGATCTCTTTCCGGTTGTGGATCTGCCAGATCTGCCGTCCCATTAACTATTAGAGTGAAGAAATAAATAATAAATAAATAAATATACTACAACAATACACACATCGCCATCTATAATATACATATAAACACCCAGACACCGAAAAACATTCATGTTCATCACTCAAACATTTTCCAACTGTGAGAATCGAACCCGCGGCCTTAGACTCAGTAAGCGGGGTCGCTGCCCACTGCGCCAAAAGTGCACTTGTGTTATAGCGCACACTTTGGCACTATATTATCTCCCGCGTAGTGGATAAATCTCTCTGAAGATTGAGCACCGTGACCACAAAGGTCAGGGAAATCATTTTTATCTATCTCACAGAAAGAAGGTTTTTAGAGTAACGAAGCCCCCTTCACCCAACCTAACATTACCAAACCTATTTATTACTTATAGGTATAAGTTTATAAGAAATAGTCGGGTGAAAGGTCGACAAATATTTGATTGCTCAGCTGTATGTTGTTTATCAAATTTATTTTAGTCGTGTACTGAAACAACCAATATAAATAAGAAAAAACCTTAAACGTAAATGCAGGTTTTCCTTATCACGCGAGGTCACTCTATGCCATATATCATTACTTCCTCACTAATATTATGAATGCGAAAGTTTGATGTTGATGTTTACGCATTGTCTATAATTACGCACAAAAATTACGAATTGACGTGATTAGCATATATAAATTCTGTTTGTTTTTAACTTATTATGAAATGCAATCTTTTCATTTTTGCATTACTTCTGATTTTTCCTACTAAACTAATAGACAAATAAGAAAAATGTAGGTAGAGTACAACCATTAGTAACTGGCCACTTAAAAGATTTCTGTAGAATATATCAATATTTTGATCGTAATTTGTTTTAAGGAATGTATATTTAAAATATCAGTGGGTAGAAGATTTAATATTTTATTTATCATGAAGGTGCAAGCCAAAAAAAATGATAGTGTCCGACTTACATCTATTTTATTTATTTATTTTTATTTAATATACCCTTCAGTTTACACCAAAACATAATAAAAATAATGAAATTACAAATATTAGGCGGGTAAAACAGGCGGCCTTATTCCTAACAAACGATCTACCATACAAGTTACAACCTATCACAGAGTGTGCCGGAAATCGTACTCGGCCGAGTACGATTTCCGGGGTTGGGGTGGGGTTTAAAGCCTTAAACCCCAGCTTCATAAAAGAAGAGCAACGCAGGTTTTGTATATTACAGTATTTATCGTAGACTGAAAGGTAGAACTTTTTCCTTAAAACGTTAGGTCAAGTTGAAGGTGAACCATTAGTTTTAGTACCTTGGTAGATAAGGTTTTAGTACCTTGGTAGCTAAAGGAATATATAAGAAGTTTATAGTAAGATAAGGCTCGAACAACAACGCCATGGCTGTGGCTTTATACAAAGTGTAAATGAAAACCGAAATAAAACTTCACAGGCTTTAGCGGTACATTACGTACTGTATGTGAGACTTATCTGTGAAACCGAGAACCTAATAGTTTTGGAGTAAACCTCTGCCATAGTTTTTACTGAAAGTAATCAGATACAGTAATAACAGCACATGCAAAATTAAAATCTGTCAATTTATTAGGTACGCATCGCGGAGCGTAGGTACTATGGCGGTGTCGGTCTTTTATCATAAATAGGGTTGTCATAAATAAACACTTAGAATGTTTTGAATTAGTTTGTATGGAAAAATAAATATGCTACTTTTGATTTAATATTTTTACAGGACGATTTCTTATGAAAAATACTAATAAAAATGCAAAATGCACCCTTCGTTTTCTTTGTGCATGTGTGAATGTGCATTATAGCCTATAGGAATGGACTTTTTTAGTAGTTAACACGTATCACCCTATACCTTTCACCATCACAATATTATTATATAAAAAAAACACAAAACGTTACAAGTGTGTGATAGTCAGTCGGAAAAAATATTCTGTGTTCGTATTGTGATTAATATGATATGTGTGATATTTGGCTTCAAATCTAAACCGATTTTTAATTTTTTTTTATTAATTTGTCCTTTCTAGATAGTCCCATTTGATGACTGTTGATATTCTGATCTTTGGAGATAGAGTAAGGAGCTGCTCAATTGATAATAGAAAATTAATAGCGGATAGTAAACTTTAACAGTATATTTTCCACCGCTTGCCAGTGTCGTTTGTTATTGACAACAGGTGCTTAGGTTTCATACCTTAACTAAATCATAGTTTAATTACTTGAAGTAACGTTTTTTTACATTCTCGGAATCACGACAGTAGACTTATAACTTTATTATTATCTGTTTCGGTGGAAATAGGTATTTTTTTTTGCCATAATACCTACCATGTCTTAACTTTTTGTGATAATAAACTAAAAGATATCAATTTATAGGTCGTAAAAGTCTCAAAAACGAGCTCGGTCACAGTCGGTCAAATGCATAGAAGTTATGCCGACATCGTGGATGATGACTCCATAAACGGTTTCTGTTAAAAGTTACAGAAAAAATGCATGATGTAAAAAGTATCTTTATATACATTCATCTATACTAAACTCTTAACATAATACTGTATCTAAAGCACTTTTTGTAACATATAAAAATATCAGTTTAAATGTGTTAGATCTAGAGATTAGTTTTAATTCTTAACTTCCGGTTGCTTAACTGAGAGTCTCAAATGTCATGGAGATTTAAAAGAAAGTTAAAACCATGAAAAACATTCAATGAATTGAGACAGTCTGTGAAAATGTAATTGTAATTAAGTACAGGTACTTATCCGCCGTTTTTAGGCAATCTAAATTAATTGATAAAATCAAGACTGACACCTTCTACACCTAGCCGTGCAGGAGGGCAAGAGACCGTGCATAGGCGCAAATATTTAACTTAATAAAGAAAGGAAATAATTAATTTTTAGGGGTAAACCTCTTCCATTCCGTGTTCCAGTGCTTTGGCAAGTGGACAATATCATTTCATCCCCTGCCAGGGGATATAATCGGGGATATTATTTTTGTCTCCTGCCTATGCTAGCCGTGGTACTTTTGAGCTACTGTTTAGTCCATGAAAATAATATCTTGGTTCCACGGAACCAACTCAACATTATCCCAGCGAGGTACTCATTTAGTGGAAGATTTACAACGAATCGAATTAATGTAACTTTTGGTTTTTATATGATAACTGTCCAATTTAAATTAAGAGTGCGATTTGATTTAAAGGTCATCATAGCTAAAGAGAATCTCGTGTATACGGGACGTATGACATCTCTGCCTATAGACCACTTTGAAGTTCATGGTATAAAATTGGCATGCAGTGGTTTGTAACATTTTCGTTTTATTATTGATTAACACGATTTACTCAGAAATAAGATGCTTTCGCATGAAAATTTTCTACCGTATACCTAGTACTTACCTTCAACAAAAAAGAGGTATGTTCCGCGAATAATTCGTTTACTTCATAGATTTGATTTACTAAAAAAGGAGGTATAGTAAAGATGTTCTCGTACAATGAAATTAATAAGTAAAACGTGAAAACCTTTTAGCATGCAATATCAGGGTTGGGGTGGGATTGAGTGTTTTAAGTATTCAAATTGATATATGACGTCATTAAACTGGCGCCATGACGTGATCGCCCATTTCTTAATCAAAAGGATTTATTTCATGGAAGTTTCTATTCATGTTAGTATATATTATCGTGAAACGTGTCTACGAACGCCACTGGTCCATAGCTTTATAAAAATCTCATGTGGTCAAGACTAAACCAGTTGTTGATAAAAGAAATAGTGCAATGGTTCTTGTTTGACGATATTAACAGCATGTTATTTTTTTACGTGTCTCGGCAAAAGACCTTTCTGACATTCACTACAAACAATAAAATAATAAAACCTTTGTTACCCACTTTAAGTGGTTTATTTTGCTTGCGTGTCCATTGGCCATACCCAACAGGCTACACCCTAAATGTTTTATAAAGTTATAATGTTACAAAAGTAAACAGTCGCATTCGATGACCACCCACTTGGCGGGAAGTCAAAAAGCCCAGGTGTTGCCTGCCGCAGAACCAAACGGCAAACCTTCTTGGAACTCGGCAAAAGTTTAATCAAATGAAAAACGTAACAAATTCTTTATAATTAGAATTTTTATAACACAACACTTGATAAACTCGACCGTAAAAGTCTGTCAAGCGTGCTCTGCCATCGAAATAAATCGTTGATTTCTGCATTCATTGAAACACAGTTCTATATTTAAAACTAGGTATTAAGGTTAAAAATACGATGTAAACTGGTTCTTCCAAGCTACCTGTGCCATTAGAAAAACATTGTTAAAACAACCGCATAAAAATAGCATGGTTTCCAGAGCTTAACCCAGCCATATTTTACTTGTAATAATGGGCTAGATTCTCGTGCGTAGGTACATTGATTAAAAATTCCTTACAGAGGGGCAATAATCACAGATTAAATACAAGTTACTGTTCTGTGTAATGATGAAGGCACTGGAGGCAGCCTTTTTTTCAATTTTCATGTTTATATACGTTTGTTTCTGTTATTGCCTTCAAGCTTTTAGCTACACTTTAGGCTACACTATACAAATTTTTATTCTGTCTAACAAAATTGACACTTTTAAATTTGATGGGAGGTTAGTGTTTTGCAGCCATCAAGATGATATGAAATTGTAATTACTATCGTGTATATAATATCTGCTAATCATTCATTATAGAGACAGATGGCAATTCGTTTTAAATCTCTATTAAATATTCGAATTGTCAAATTATCGAAAGAAACCATTTCTTGTAATAATATAATCCCCTAAATATGTTACATAGAAGTTATAGTAAAAGTATTCAGCGACTGAAAAGAATTGATAGGTATATATATAAGAAAATGGTGATAAAATAAGCAAGGTTGACAAGCAGGTATCTAAATATATAATGCACGGGTTTTGGTTTGCCCACTAATTGATTGGTACTTACTCATCAAATATATTAAACCTTTACATTTAATAATATTATTAACATCGTGTCCCAAAAATTGGTCTGGACGGCTTATATTTATTGCAAATATTAATTTTAGTTTGTAATTATTATTTCCCTAGAAAAATATATGTTCCGTTGGTTTAAAAAAAAATACTTAAGTTACAATTTTTATTTTAGAATCCCATGGCATGCTTAAAAAAGTGTAGGCAGTACTTATGAGTGCGCGTAATACAATTTTAAACTATTCACGCAGACGAATAAAGATAAGATCACCAGTCGTTTCCTCTTGCCTATGGGGCCTTAAAAACCATTGCCTTGACGCGCAGACAAATTATTTTTATACAATCTATTGTGATGTTTCTAGACTTAATACATACGTACATTAGGAGATATAAATCATTATTGAATTCGTTATGAAAGAGGGTTGAAACGAGGGGTCGCTCCCTATGGCTGAAGGCGTTATATACTAGTAGGCTTAGGTTAGGTCGGGGTTTCCATATCCAAGAGATAAAAACAAGGATAAGTCAGCGATGAGACCAGCTCTAATGGCACAGAAAAACTAAAGCACTAGGTATAAGGCGTGTGAAGTCTACCGATCCGAATTTGGCTTGCGTGGTGGACTATGGCCTAAACCCTTCTCATTCTGAGTGGAGAGCCGTGCCGTGTAGTGGGTAATGGGCTGATGATGATGATGAGATGATGATGATGATGATGAGTTGTGTTATGATTACAGTGCGTACTAAAAAACCTTTGGGATCCTGGAAGGGATCCTTACCTTCAATTTCACAGCTCTATTGTTATTGCATTCTCAGTGATTTTTCTGTGTAGAGTATAAATAGAAAAAAAGTAAAGTCCGCTTCGGCTACGGCTTGTCACAAACTTACTTCTCCTCAGGCGGGGTCCTATGAGATACAAAAGTCTCTTAGAAGAGAGGGTTTTTGAGCTAATATAGATAAGGATCCACGCTGTTTAGTTGGCGGACTGTAATACAGTGTTAGCACATACATTTTGTGGTGCTCTCCTGTTTTTCTCATATAGAGGAAAAAGTTAGGGTATGCAGTGCTTTTGTGTATGTATAAAGTGCAGATCACTGCGGGCCACTACTGAGAATTCCATGGACGAAAAGAAGAATAAGAAACTAAATAGATTAGGTGATATGACTTTCGGACAATAGTGAGACTTCAATCAAGTAAAAAAATAAGCCTATTACCACTCGTACAACCGACTAGTTATATCTTTGAACTAGTGAATTTCCCAAAAGCTCAACTGAATGCAAATCCTCTCAAGAGTTTAACTGCTTATGCACACTAAACACGTATGTAAAAATTAAATAATATTATGAGAACTATGGTTCTTAAAGGCTTAAACTAAAGCTTGCTTGTAATTAAATCAAAACTGATAGCATTACCTCAAACTTGTGTTCTCACTACCCTCAAGTCTTAAAATAAAAACATTTCGAAAAATAAAACCCGCTCTGAGATTTTAGGATAAAGTATTTAAAAATTATAATGAAGAGTATTTCTTAACTTCGCCTGAAACGAAGATACTACTTACATTTTAAAACAGGACTTGTCCATTTAAAACGGGACGGCTACTGACTGTAGGGTGTGAAAAAATGCGGCGTTATCATCGTGATTTATTTTTATTGTGACGTTGCTGCGAAAATTATTAAACTCGAATGTATTGTTGCCAACTTTTCTTATATTGTTGGACGCTCTTGTAAGATTCTTCTGTTGTGTAACTACCGGTTTGAACTAGGGCCGGATATCGTTAGAGATGTTAGCCGTTTCTTTATATTTCTTTTTTTATTTTAATTGCGTCTATCATCTTCCTCGTAGTAGAGTTTTTTTGACAGAGCTTGTCCCGGGAAGCACTTCTACCATGCATTGCTTACCTTGCATTTGACGGCCGATTGGCGCAGTTTGCAGCGACCCTGCTTTCTGAGCCCAAGGCAGTGGGTTCGATTCCCACTACTGGAAAATGTTTGTGTTGATGAGCATAAATGTTTTTCAGTGTCTGGGTGTTTATATGTATATTCTAAGTATTGATGTATATTATTCATAATAATATTCATCAGTCACCTTAGTACCCATAACACAAGCTACGCTTACTTTGGGGCTAGATGGCGATGTGTGTATTGTCGTAGTATATTTATTATTTTTTTTATTTTTATTATTGCTGTGTAACAGTCTGAAGGGCGTGATATCCTGGTGATAAACCACGTGTGGCTTAACATCTACGCCTGAGGCTGATGAACATGGTACGAACTTTTGGAAGACTTGTCCTTGCATGCCCTGCGAAGTGTTGCTTGGTTTATATGCGATGGATTGCTATTGCTATTCGGTGAAAATAAATGGTTACTATCAAGTGGCTGTATCTGCTTGGTCAGTCTATCGTTACTATGAAAAAACATCAGCCACCTTATTCATTTATTATTAAATTTAACCTTTTTGGCTCTGGATTCTAGCCCTTTTAGTCTATTATTTGCGTTCCTGCCTAGGGTAAAAGAATTTAGACATTAACCCTCCACGCTGCTCCAATTCTTGTTTTAACGATTATAATTTTATACAAGTTATATAACGGGGACTGAAAGATTAACGTGCTCTTGGGTTCAGATCTATCAGTCACACTTTGGCTTTGTTCGATTGTCGATAGTAAGGTTAAGTATAAGGAAACACATTTATACCCAGACACTTAAAATTGTCTTGTTTTAATTGTTACTTAAGTCTGAGCAAACACAAAGTATCTAAACTCAGAGGAAAGGGCACGTGGCTGTCAAGAAATACCCAATGCAAAATATATTAAGGATTAACCTAAAATTATAAATCGAACCTAATACTTCGTGATTTGAAGTCGAACGATAAAGCCTAGATTTAGATCTTCGAAAAAAGGCTAACCTGCGAGTAAAACTAAAAAAAAACCGAAGTAAACTTGAAACTTGAACATAACGTTGCATTACAGTTAGTTCATAGAACAGTTACTTCTATTTGTGGAACCCTGAGCAAACAGGAATGTTGGAAACGGGATCGAAATGGGAACAATGGTCAATGAGGTAGGTGGATACTGGACACCTACTCTGTAGTCGTCATGAATGCTTCCGCGTATACTCTTAGCTCTTATGACGGTTATCTATTAGGTACTCGCTGTGTGACGTGTATCTTGAAAACTATATTTTCTTACACACTTAATACTTTTTTTTTTATTATGAGGATAATTTTATTTCTGATCCAACGAAAAATATTTTTTTAAAGGGAAATATTAATACTTAAATATTCACGCCATCTATATTTTCCCGTATGAACTTATCATTCAGTACGGCTTCATAGGGAGGGGACAAAAATTTTATCCAGCATTATCAGTGGATAACCAACCAAAGTACAGCAACGGGGAAAAAGACAAATAACTTGTGGCAACGTTAATATTAATACAATTAAGCATATTATAAAGCCTGATCGCTGAAACAAAGAAAAGTTTGATAAAAGAGTTCAAATAGCTACACCTATTTAAAAAAATGATCAACCCGACTGCCATGTGTTATTTCGAGTTTCGTCATCATAACCTTTCATCATAATCTCATTAGCCTACTGATCTGTAGCGGTACACTTTTACTAGCAGCAATCAGCTAGTCGCGAATCAAGTCTTCCCTCACATGTGACCTTAGAACCTGGTGTACCAATAAGGTCGTCAAAATACGCCTCACGTGGTCCACACAAAAACAGTTACTTGAGCTCCCAGTTATTTTGGGCGCGCTCGACAATCATACCAAATTCATTAAACCCACCTGTGTTTTGTTTGCATTTAACGTTTATCGACGCGCCGGTAACAGGTTAACTGGCTAAAACCATCCTATTAGTATGATAATGGATTGCCAAACCGGTCGTAAACCTTCGTGATACGAAATTTCGTGGCGGCTACGCATCTACGCGACGGTTCGCCTTGAACCTCCATCAAGGACATGCAAGGTTTGGTATTCACTCACTATACTTACTCGTAGTAGGTACGCTGAGACATCGAGCGTCTGACCTCGGACTTGATCACGAAAATATTTACTACAAAGTGCATTCAAATTATCAGCGTATCTCTCATTGAGCGTTACAAAGTTACATAAGTGAGTAATGATCGTTAAATTTTATCAGATTGTTTTTATGAATGCGAAACGCATCATTGTATAAATATATATGTTGGTGATACAATATAAACATTTAATTATTGCCTCAGACACTTATAACCAATACAAAAACTATACCCATTTTGTTCGTGTAAAAAACTATGCTAATTTCTCGTGTTACAAAATTGACTACCTACCTACGTGATTATCACCAATATACTATCCGGGGTAAATAATAATTAAGTTGCATACAAAATATAATCCCAAATTTTATTCTTTAAGGATTGATTTTCCAAAAATTCAATAATAGGACTTTTGTAATATTTATCAAAAGCTAAAATTGGTACGAGTTATCAAAACTCGAGTTTTAGTGCAAAGAATAACAGGATCTCTATCCAAAGTTGCATTCCCCTAATCAGCCCTTCCGAATTGATTTTTAGAAAAACCTACGTAATCGAAAAGATTATGTCCAAACGTATTATTGACATCACTGCCCATACATTGTATAATAGAGGTCAGTGATTGACATATACATAAATGTGGCATTTTTAAAGTTAGAAATGGCGCGTATACTCGGGATTAATATCGTCATCAACATCACGAGGTGTTCGACCGCTGGCCTCTCTCATAGTCTCTTTTATGTGCTATAGAACCGCTACAATGCGGTTTTGTGAGCATAGAAAAATAAGAACTCAAACTCCTTGGTAACAATTAAATTAAAGCCCCTGATAAAAGATTTGTACGATCACAATAGGCATGATGACAGTAACGCTAGGTATGTGATTTAAAAATATAATTTTATTTATATTCGAAGTGAGATTGGAATTTATTTTCAATAAATAAAACTGCAATAGCGATCCGCCATGACAGGTGAAAGGCCGTATTCCAAATTATGACGTCTAGTCTATATAAATTTAATTTTGTACCGCTTGAAGTTCGAAAATCTCTACGGATATCAAGTATTTTGTGATTTCAAACTATCAGTTGCTAAATTTTTCGTTATCAATATTTGGTATTCTCATTCTCTATTTAGTTTGGTCATTCTCTATTGGCATTTATCAATAATCTTTAGCTTTGGAACAAGGACTTACTGAAGCTCTAATTTGCGAATGACGTCACGAATGCGGCCATTACACCCGTTGAGCGTTTTCGTGGGAAATATTTATTTAAATTCATTTTGTGATTTATACCAACAAAATCTACAAAAATAAGATATATTTTGGCAAATATGACAGATATATCCGAACATCATAGAGCAGTTTTACAAAATTAGTCATCAAAACCTTAAAATTGTTTAAGTATCAAAATATGACGGTCAGAGTACAATGGGCGGAAATGAACTAATTTCAAAGCTTATGCCTTCAGCACACTTGTTTTGCCAGCGTTTCTAGCGGAACATTTATTAAAAAAAAAACATATGTATGACATTCTACTGGCCAGTGCGTAGTTTCTCGAAGAGTTTAAGACCTAAAAGAATACAGAATAAGGTACAGAGGTCCGATGAAGCCGTCTAAAGTGCAATTGTGCTTACATCTTAGTGCGTCCATACTGGATTTAGAAGTATTACAGGCCCACCACAGGGCACTTGACTCCCCTGAGAATGAGAAGGGCTTAGGCCGTAGTTCACCGCGCTGACCACGTGTGGAATGGCGGACTTCACACGCCTTTGAGAACATTAAGAACAACTCTCAGGCATGCAGGTTTCCTCACGAGATTTTGCTTCACCGTTAAAACGTTCATACCTTAGAATAATAGAGGAGCGTGCCGGAATTCTAACTCAGCTCCCCGAATGTGAAGTTGAAGTCTACTAGTCTAACATACTATTATATATAAGGCGTATTCTTAATATGTTATTCTTTTTTTTTTAATTTTTTTAATGTATGGAAGTAGAGTAGTTCAGCAGAAGAAGTTCCAATGGTGGTTTGTACAAGGTAAATGCTTTAAAGTCTCAGAGAGGCGACAGCCAACTTTAGTTCGGCCAAGTTAGATCGTGCACTGTGAATAATAACCAAAGCAGGATAATGAGTTAGTTTGCTCTCCATGGAAGGAAAATAAAAACGAAATTCAGACCTTAATTCCTTCTCCACCTCGACTTTGGTCAATAGACCTGGCATCTACCCATATATGCGTCGGCTCATGTCGAATTACATAAGCAATCAAGTTCAACAGGCATATTTACTTGGCGAATAAAATTACGGCGTTGTTTTATTTGAACGCTGCGCCGGCCGCGTCCCCGCCTCGTCTGAAGGTTATATGGTTATACGAAGGGAAGCAGACGTATGCGCGTAGTGTTATAGTGACACATATCCGATGTGGCGAGACGATCGAACTGGGCGGCCTTCGGGGAGCAAAACGAATAGCGCGGGCCGCCGTCGTCAGTCTGCAGGGAAGCTGCATATAGCTTCGGAGGGTTACCATACGTGAAATTCAACAGTCCTACCGAAAACCTTTTGTGTAACGCGAGTGTGAAAGCACTTTAAATAAATAATAAAAAAATACAGGGTTAAATAAAAATTACTAGAAAGCTCTCGGCCTGTAGTTTATTACATTAAAACTAACAACTTTTGTAATGCGACTTTTTTTTAAATCGATAGTTCGCGAAATATTAAAAATTTAATACTTCAGACAGATACTCTACTAGTTTCTACTCTGTAATGTAAAATCGGCAACAGCGCGGGAACTACGACTCTATCGTGCGGTCACAGACACGGCTTGCGCAATCTTGTCGATTCACTTATATTTGGTTACATAGTGTAATGTCACTTTACATAAATAAAATATTTATTATTTTTTTTGTATGAAATAAATTAATACTGAATTTTGAAAAGTCGTAAAAAAATGTTGTCAGTTTTTTATGATAGGAATTACAAGGATGACAGGCTTCTGTTGTTTTTATTTAAACCTGTAAATTGCGACAAAACACACGTCATCAACAAAACATCCATCTAGCTCCAAAGTAATCGTAGCTAGGGTACTCATATAACTGATAAATATTGTTATGAATAATGTACATAAATATAGATAAACACCCAGCACGGGCTTACAGCCTTGGAGAAAGCAGGGTCACTGCCGATTGCGCCTATCGGCAGTCAATGGTCGTCATTGGCGGCAGTATCCTTATTTCCTTACTTAATTTAAAAAATGTGTTTGTTTGTTTAGCCCGGTCCGCAAGCTGAAAAGTATCGCATGATACTACCTGCACGATAGCTTGTATCCTGGAGACGCGCTAAGACATAGGACTAAAAAAAACGTAATTATTTAAATAGATACAGTTTAACAACAAATCGATCATGATAACATTTTACATAGTATTCTTATTAATTGGGGAAATGTCGATTTCCTCGGGATTTAATTAAAATACCAAAATAAACGCAGAAAAGTCACGGGCAACAGGTAGTGAACCAATAGAGTGAAAACAGTAAGCTAGTGTATTATTAGTTATGTTACAAAAATGTAATACAATATTTTACCATTTTATTTAACACAACGGATATTTGGATATTCGGACCGGATTTTCCAATGATTCTGAAAATAACTCGTATGATTGCCATTACTCTTTCGCAAGGATACAAAGCATATTCGATTATCTCAAGCCCTATAGTAATTTTTATGAAAATTGTAACTCATGACTTTCGCCATAAAATGATATTACAGTCAGTTTGTTGTATATCGTTTTTTTAAGACTTTTTCTTTCTCATATTTTGTTTTATTCACTTTCTAAATCTTAACAATAGGAAAGTTCATGTATTGATTAAAACCTCGTGAATTTGTAATTGAATATCAGTAATACAATGAATAAAAGAAGCGTACTTAAGACTTGTTAAAGGGTACTTAAGCGAATCCTACGTTTTAATACCTATGCGTTAATGATCCTTCCATCCTGAGCCTCTATTATATGTTTTAAAAAGTTAACACCTGCCTTTTGAGTCTGTGACACACTGCATTATAAGAACTTGTTAATTTTGCATCAAGTTGTAAGATCATCTGGATTGGTTGTACATATTAAATTATAGAATAACGCGGAGTATGGTTTACATGAAAACATACATTACTTCGCATTTTTACTGTCAGATTTTTTAAAGCATGAATGACCGTTTTCACCATCGGGGAACAAGGCAATGCACCAACAAGTAACACCTAATCCAAGAAATTCTTATCACTTAAGAGTTGGTGGTACGCTTTTTTCTATACACAACGGCTTAATCATTAGGCACTTGATTTAGACGATGCCTAAGTTTAGTGAAAACGAGCATGATTGTTAACTTGCTAATTTTAAAAAAGCTTTTTAAAATATTAATTTACGCAGATTTCTCACCTTTAAATAAATAGTTTTTATATGCATTTTAAATTTAAAAAATGTTATATTTTTATCCGCATTATATCATATAGTTGGTGTCGCTACTGCGTACAGATTGCCGCAAAAATAATATAATTAGTGGACACGCATCGCAATAAACAAAAAGACACATACGAAGGATCAAAATATTTTTGGACGTCCTTGCGTCTTATAGAGACACGTTTATGATGTCCGTCATAATAAGTGTCGGGTCCGATATCATTGGCTTTAATCTTTCAATCTAAACGCAGCTTTTGTAATAAACTTTGTTTTGTTTAATTATGATTGATTGGCATTTGATATTTAGACCGTGAGACAGGGAATGGTTGGTTGTTTAGGTTAGGTTATTTGAGTACCTACCAACTCGAAAGCTTCATGATTTTAAACTTTGAGTCAAAATAAACCAGATCATGTTTTACCCCCAAAAATAACTACCATTTCAAATTTTTTAAAAATTTTGTTTTTAAGATTTATTAAGGCTAAAAGTTTTCGATTGGAACAAAATTATCCTAACTTAACTTCAAATCAAACTAGTGGTAGGTTTAATCATCATCATCTTCAGCCAAACCACTGCTGGGCCTTGGAGCCTTTTTAGATCATAAACATGCTTCAGTTTGGGTCGACGGGCTGAGTTTTTTATTTATATAAAACTAGCTGTTGCCCGCGACTTCGTCTGCGTTTGATTTTGTTTTTGATGTGGCATTCAAGTATTCAGTATCGCTAAGCCTTAAATGAGGGGATTGCTGCTGTCCGCTGAGGAGTTTTGTCCTCTATCTCCAACTACATTCATCAGATCTGCACGATGTTTTGGCAAAATTAAACACATATTATAACCTCTATAGTACAAAAATAATTATTTAAATCGGTTATAATTTGTCGGAGTTATGGTGTAAAATCGTCAAACACTTTCATCCCCTCTCCAAAAGGAACCGAGCTTAATTTCGGGGAAAAAGTATCCTATATTACTTCTAGCACTTCCAAGAATATGTGTACAAAGTTTCATAAGGATCGATTAAGTAGTTTTTGCGTGAAAGCGTAACAAACAAACTTACATTGGCATTTATAATATTAGTAGGGATAGGGATAAACCGACCTAATCAATATGGAGTTTCCGAACTCTACAAAAATATCTAATAATAACCATAATATGAAGAAAATATTATCCAAATACAGTAGTTCGCTATATTTATCTTCGTTAACTTTACAAATATTTACGTTATGATACGTGTTTGTATATTTCATAACGGTAAACATTATAAAGTAACTACTAGTAAAGGTACTCTTTCTGTCAACCGAGTTCATTTTACATGAAACCTACGAGGTGTAATGTGAAAAGAACACGGTTTACATGCGCAGTCGTTCCATAATTTATACAAAATGAGAATTACATTATACAATTATTTATTTATTTTTTATTTTTTATAATAAATTATTAATTAGTAGTTCAACCAAAAAAGCTAAAACCAACTAAATAAAATTATTTTTAAATGTCACAACAATTTTATAAACTTACATTGTAGTGTAATTAGAAAAAGCACTTTTCGTTTGCATAGTTTTGAGCTTAAATTGGATTATTCCTATTTGTCCCCCAGCTATTTCAAATTTTTCAGTGTTCAGTTCACATTTTTTATGTTTTTTTTTTGATAGTCTACTACAGCAATTTAACTGAAATTATTATTACAATAAAAGACAGACTTAAGTGTTATTTTTCAGAAAAAGCTTTTTTTTTTGCGAAACTACTCTGTTTCTCAACATCCCTATTAAGAAGTTGGGCATTAAAAATGTTAAAAGGATTATAAGAAAAGGCTTGCTCAATCCGTATGGGCCACACGACTTTATTTTTCAAAACATTACTTTAGGCTCGTCTGGAATGTTGGACTTATTCGTTCATTCGCCGGTAGGTAGGACCAGTTTTGGACCGAGTTTTATTATAATTTGTTATCTACACAGAATATAAACAAGCAGCGCCCAATTTTTACGAGGTTTTTGACCTAGGCATCCTCTTTGTTTCGAGCCAAGTTAGATAAAAATAATTGAAGAAACAGCTATTCGCCGCCGCCGTGGCGATAACCTCAACTTACGTAAGTTTTGAGGAAGAGTTGTTGCTACAGAAACGTCTAGAAACTAGGGAATACCTTTTATGTATGTATACAATAAATTAGTGCTGCAAAAGTTATAGCATTTATCGATAAGTTTTTATTCGTTTTTACGAATAATTTTTTTTTTTTTTTTTTTTTTTGATATCGTGAAGTTTTAACCTTTTGTATAGCTTGATTGCTATGGTTAACCTACCATTAATTTGAACTGTCCTAAAATAAAGAACCTGTTTTGAAGAATTTCATAAAGTGCAAAGTTTAAGTGACAATATCCTAAAAAAGATCATCGTTCGTTGAATTCTCATACTATGAGCCTCAAAAAGGTTGAAGAGTTTTGAGAGAATGCGGTGGCGTGAAAATTTATTACCAAATATAAGACACCTCAAACGCAAGTAGGACGCAAATTTACACCAAATGCGCACGCTTTAGTTTCTTCGTACCTTTAGAACAACTAACTCAAACTATTGACTAAGACAATATTATTAAGAAAATGTGACTGTAATAATTTGAACGTTAGAAGCAAAAATAAACTTGCACTAGACTACACAAAATAAGCAATTCATTTAAAGGAAATTGTATATAATTTTACAATAAATTACCGGTTGATATCTTGGGGATGTCACTAAAGAAGTTCAACGTTTGTATTAAGCGAAAGCTTATAGAAAAGTCATATTATAGTATAAAGGATTACGTAAACGATAAAAAAGCTTGGGTGTGAAAAATTGCTCTAACCAGGTTGCTTCTTAAATATTTTCTAATGACAATGTGAGATGGTGATAACAAAAAGAACACCCGGCTAAGTTTGTTGTGGGTTTCTTCTTAGACCAGAGCGCGATTGGAACCCTCGTAGCTTTAGTTTTAAGTTTACGATTGTAGTTATCGCCATCACTACTTACTGCTATGTACACATTTTGTATATAATAACGCATCAAAAGTGCCATCTATGTGCCTATTTGAATAAAGAAATATTTGACTTTGACTTTGACTTTGACTTTATAATTATTTTATCAAGAATACTAATTAATTTAAAGTAGCAACTAAAACAACATGATGACTCCAACACCATATCAATTGAAGGATGCCCACAGTTGGCCATCGGACTTTTTTAAAATAGGAATTATTAAATTTCACGTTCTTCCTGTTTCCATCGGCACATGCGGCTGATTGGTTAGCATTACGAAACTATGGATCAGTAACCTCCGAAATATTTATGGATACTGCGTATTGAATATCGATAGTTAGTCGATGATATATTTTCGTTTCCCTAGATGTCGCCAATTAAAAGCCTTTATTTGGCATTGTTTCGCAACTGTGTAGTCTAGTTATAACTATAAATAGGTAACAGCGGTTATTTGTCGTAGCTGATGTCTGTTCCACACCCTTCGGCATACACCTACGATGCTAATTGCAAATATTAGGTGTGTAGTATAACTTACTTATTTGCTTACCGATCATTACAAGTGTAAATATTTTGATGTAAGCTTCTAAAATGATTATTTTTTATCTTTATTAATACACGGAGTATTGCAATATTTTGCCATTTTACAATTTTATAGTTAAAATAGTGTTGCAATATTGAATCATAATGTGTAGGCATAGGCACTGAGTTTATTGGCCGGCGAGTTAATTCTTTAGCATAAAGTTTGTATAGGTTTTTTTTTTATCTGTCTTATAGCATAAACAATCTTTTCGTTACAATGAACATAAAGATAATCAGGCAAAGCTGCTGATTGCTAAGCTCAGTAATTTTTTGGATTAAAGTGAGCTCCTGAGGATGCTACGGAGTCAAACTTTCATGGTACATTTTGGAAGATAAGTTAAGTGTAGTTTAAATAAATTACAGGAATTATAAATGCACCGTGCATATTTGTCTGGTTTTCGCGTAGGAAAGCAAATTAAAATGCTAACACTGACCTAATACCAATTATGTCAGTGGGTGTTTAGCTACTTTATAAACATTTCAGAAAGTTTGCGTTACTATAGGTTTGGCACGCAGATTCATCCTTGAAGATGGAACCAAGAAACTGCCTCTCTTTTCTATCATCAACATTTTACTCATAATCATCTTCCAATTTTGTTAGAATTGAAAATAAAGAGATATGTTTCCTTTTCATTATGAAATTCACCATTTGTATCTTAACGTAATAAATGAGTCATACAATTTTATCACATGGTTTAAACCTATGCATTGGTAGGCCTAAAAAACCTAAGATTAATTATCTCCTATTCGAAAGCATCTCATATCAAACAAAGAAATTAGAAAATAAAGTTTGCAGTAATTTGTTTCTTGTTGAATTATTATACCTTGTATTTTAGAGTTAAATAAAATACTTTACTGAAACGTTACACTAACGAGAAATGTACTCTATCCAGAAGCATTCGCTGATTGATAAAAATAACTACACGAGTTGGCACGTTAACTTGGGGTATCATCAAGCGAATCGCTAGATACCTGCGAAACGTGGGGGTGTTAAAGTTCTTACAGAAAACCTATGCCCAACAGTGGGCGCTGTTGATATGATTATGTTGATGACCAGTCAAGAAATAGCGGGGAAATTTGAAGTCCGTGTGTTTACATAAATAAAAAAGTCATCACTGAATACCAAATTACCAGGCACCCAGATGTGCAGCAGAGGTAGTCTGAGTATGCCTACCATTGATTTTATGAAACAGCCTGTAAATTTTCTCCGTATTTAACTAGTGAATTGGCTATCGTTCAAGCGTCTATTGCCTCCTATTTCGAGGGCCTGTCCTCTGATCGCACCCAATCAGATGTAATTGTCGTAATCAGCGACACCATCCTGTGTTCAATCGACGCAGCACACAACTGCTCCTCATCATAAACTAGCCACTTGATGCAAACAGATTAACATAACTGCCGTTAGGTATGTAAAAGTTACTTGTTCTGATTTTTATTCTGGCGCCGTCTTTGTCATTTAGAAGTCTCGCAGATAGAAGAGTCTGAGCCGAGTGAGTAAGACTTATACTTCCCAGCAGCAAGTTCCATCCCCGGCACGCACCTTTAACTTTTCAGAGTTATGTGCGCTAAATATTATTATCGAATAAAATATTCACACACAACAAAAAACCGACTTTTTAGGTACTACACTACCACGCTTAAAACGGTTGTAGATTTTTTTTTCTTGCTTTTTGGTTGGTACATACTAAGAATTTCCTAAATCAAATTAGTAACCTAACAATTTTCTCTACTCGGTAATCGAACTTAAGACCTCGATATCTGTAGTTAAGCGTGCCTCTAGACCAACGAGGTGGATATCAGTAGGTAATCGTTCAATAATCCGGATACGGACAAGTGTGAGCGAGTTCAACAAATTGTATGCAAGATTTTTTTTCTCCGCCTCTGATTGTACAATGACCTTAGTGTTCTATCTATTTAAATACTAGTTGTGCCTTCGGCTTCGCCGGTGGGGAACTCTTGTGCAAAATACTACTAGCCTTATCCACCCACTAACTCACTGATTTATACGCTTACTGACTCACCCACTGATCATCTATCAACCAACCGTCACCCATTAGATGCAATGACAAGGGGATAAAGTTTACTCCATATATTAAAACACTGCAACAGTGAAGAGGAGAAGTTTATCCCTGTTTAACGTACGCATCGCACGTAAGTATATTATTTGGATATTATGTCCACCCGTGCGCCTATGTATTATATCAGAAGAAAGAAAACGTTTTGTCTTTTCACAGTGGAGCAAAATGTCTCCTGCCCTACATGCTAGCCGTGCAGATGAAGAAGTTCAATGCTTCGGTAAATCCCTTAGGAATCCTTAAATTACTTGGTATCATATGTCCGTCACTAGGAAACAAGCTATCAAAACTTCGTCAATTACTGCAACAGTTAAAAATTGAAAACTAACAAACAAACAGACGGACAATCTAGCATTTAAAACTTTAGTTTGGATAGTTATCAGGGATCACCCCTATTATATCTTAATAACCTATTTATTATGTTTATATAATGTGCGCAATGAGTTGTGAAAGATCAGTCTGCATTGTTTTAGTTCAATTACCTATTGGGGAAAAAAAATATCTGAAATCATTTATTACTTATGCATTGATTTATTATGTTACTAGTATTTATAAGCTCACTGAACTTATCGTATAAATTTAAGGTTTTCAAAGTTGTTACTATGTTGCATATTATATTTATCAGATATTAATTCATCATCATCATCGTAATACTAATCTGGAGTCTGCCTTATCTGCTATTGTATATATGTGAGCAAAAAAATTTTCATTTTATTTCATTTTACTATCCTAATTCCGGCTCACTACAGGGCACGGGTCTACCTTCCGATTGAGATGGGTGTAGGCCGTAGTCCAAGTGGCTGCGCAACTAGGGATTTTTTTTCTGACACGAACGTTATCGAGATCTCTCAGGCATGCAGGTTTCCTCAGGATGTCCTTAACCGTAAAAGCTAGTAGTAATAATTTGCTTAAATCGCACATAACGAAAAATGTAAGGTTATTGCCGGGATTTGAACCCGGTAAGTAATTTCTAAGGCTTACCCACTATGCTAAATTATTATCTACGATCGAAAAAGCAGTTCTACATTGCGTCAGATAATAAAATATAATCAATTCTTACGTCTACAAATGTCATGTAAATACGGTCTAACATTTTTTTTCGCCAAATGCGTACGTGATCGTAATAACGTATTGAGTTCAGCTTCACATTTAGGTAGGTACTTAGTGAGTGTATTTCCGGTCCGGAACCATTCATGTAGGGTCGCAAGAATTAATATGTTTTTGAACATCTCTCGAGATTCAAATTATTGTAACTTAAACCTCAAAATTTAAACCAAAGAAAAATGCAATCGCAACTTTTATAATGTAGTCATAACTTAATACTTGCAAAGACTCACATTTTAAATAAACTTTGAAATTCATTGTTTTTAAATATATTTTAAGAGTTTCCTTGATTTCTCCAGGATCCCTCCATTAGATCTTGAACTAAGAAAGAGACTTTTCAAATCGGTTAATAAATAGCAACGTTCTTAGGTAACAAACATATTATCTCCTCTTGTTTTCGAAGTCGCTTCAAAATAACTTTGCCAAAATGGTATTGAACTGACGTATTTAAGGATTCACACTTCAGTTCAGTATTATTATGTTTATGACTTAGCCCAGGAAACGCTTAAATCGGATGCCCAATGACTTGCCTAATGACTTGCCGATAATGGGTGATACGTAGAGATAAAAAACTTTTCACAAACTCTTAGATGATAACTAACAATAAAATTAAAAAACCTAGAACCTAACCCGAACCGAACCGAACCTTAACCTAGCGGTTATATGAGTTGCCTAGTGAAGATCGGTTGGTGAAAGGTGTGCCTATGAATCTTCTTGGACAAGGGAATGCCTAATTAAGTAACACATAACTTAGACATTGCCTTGTTCGTGGTTTCGTTAGTGAAAATGGATATTAATCTAATAAAGATGTGCGAAGAACACAACTTAATTTAAATGCTATATCACAACAACTATGGGACAAATCAATAAATTCTCCTTAGAGAACATTTATCTTGGTAACATTCTATAAAATCCTGGAAATCTCAGATACCTGGCAACCTTACTTCCAAGGTAGGGTTCGTTTGACCTTGAAAGGGTAACATTCTCGTTTCGCGATCGCTATCTGACCTTCACAACCCTATCAGTTGGGGAGGGGACGAAATAAAGGGACGGTGGATGTTATACTATGATAGGTGTTCGCAAATGATGGTAAAGGGGTTTGCATTTGTTTAAAGGGAGTTAGGATTGCTTTTATAGTTATAAAAGCAAACCTTATTTCGAAAAATTTATAAATAATCAATAGTACAGCGTTCTTATGTTTGCAAAAATTTTAAAACTAGTCGATGGACGACTATGGTATATATGAAGATGTAGGAAGATAGCATAAAATGGAAAATAAATTCTATTAAACAGGTTACATAATTTTCAAGGGTAGGTAGTGCTTATGTGTACCTACGCATGAAGAGCTCGCCACTGTAATCTGTAGCATTCTGCGATTTGCCTCGTAGCACGTTTAAATGGGGTTTGGAAATGTTTTTTGAATTATTAAATTGTAAGTGATTTAGATATATTCATCCTCGACTAATCACATTGGATCAGCTTGAGGGGTCTATACACTAAAGCCAGCACTCCTGTAGGAAAGGAGAACTATGCCCAGCCGTGGGGCACTAAGGTGATGGGATAACTGCGACATATTTGATAAAACTTTTGCCGTCTTCCTTAGCCTCTCTTACCCGTAGAGTGCGATAGGGACAGCTACAGCTCAGACCGATTTTACTGGTAAAAATTTGACTAGATTGACGTTTCATATCCCCCTGTTTTTTCATCCAAAACAGCACATTCAATTATTTTCAGCGTGGCAATATTAAAAAAGATTGCGCCCAGGTTCCTCTTACTTTTTTCATATTTATTTGTTTTATATATTATCACCAAGAAATTACAGCATACGTAAAATATTTGTAGTTGAAAAGTGGATCAAATCGTCCTTGGACTTCCACGCAATAAATGTAGAGCAAAGTGATAAAGAAGTATTTGTTCAGTTATCAGCTAGAGTGCAGTAAATAAGCTGCATCAAAATATATGAATTGCATTAGTAAGTGTTTTATCTATTCTAACTTTCATATACCTACCAGAGAAGCATTACATTGTTGTTTTTCAATGGTAGAGTCCTAACAAACTTTACAAATCAGTAAAAACCGACTAACTGAACTTTTTATTAGTGCTCAGAAATTAGGCATCTACTTGAATTAAATTAATTGTTTTTTGTTTAGATTATAAATTCAAATGTATGACATTTGCGAGATATGTCCCAGGAGGGCTAATTTTTAAGATCCCGTACCCAAAGTGTAAATCGGTGAACCGTGATAGTAAGACAGTTGAAATTGTCACACCTTACGTGTTTCTGTTGCCGCTATAACAACAAATACTAAAAAACAGAATTAAGTGAATATTTAGGAGGGGCTATACTATTTACTTATCAAATAAGTAAATATTCCATACAAAAGATTTTTAGGCCGGTTTTTCTTCTCCTAAACCTCTTCGATCACTTAGTCAGGCCCTTCGTTATGATACCAAACTCATCTATTTGTTACAAATATTTTATTTGTTCAACTATTTGTTACAAATATTGCATAGTACCTACAAGCCCTTGCTATGCGGACTATGATAGAGGTATGTACAATGAATTTTTATTCTGACTGACAGACCACCTACATTCAAATCGGCTGAACGAAGAAATCTAAAATTTCGACATAAAATTCTCTAAGCATCTAAAGGTGAATTTAAATAAATTACACCCTAAATTAACGGTGAATATATTTATGAAAGGATGTTATATCCATGAAACTTACTATTTAGGAAATTGGTTGAAAAATAAGAAATTCGCGTGTCAACCTTTTTAAAATACTACCCCTGAACTGGTGAAATACGAATCAAAGTTTGAATGAAAGTTTTTTATTTCTGATATCTTCTGGTATCTTTGAGTTATACGTGGGAAGAATGTTATTTTTACCTTTATTAGCTTTTATTGTAATTTGAAGTCAAACTTAGGAAAAATTGTATTTTTTTTTCTTTTCCTGTAGCTTGCATTCGCAATGTGTAAGACATTATAGACAAACGAAGTTTCTGGCATCCGCTAGTTTGCTGTGCCGCAAAATCAGGCAAATCTGTGTTAAATTAGTCATCGTGTTAATTGTATACATTTTTAAAGGTTTTACAATCAAGTATGATACCGAAATTGTAATTATTAGAGTACCTACTTCCCTAGTAGGTGTTTCGTCTTAATTCAATCGAAAGTTATTATCTTAATGATTAATAAATTGACTTCAATGTTTAAATTTTTATAAATTTAAATAAAGATAATTAAACAGTTAGTATTATTGACTTTATTGACAATCGCTTCGTTCGTATTATTTAACTGACCATTCATATTATTTGTACTTGTGATACATTTACTTTTATTTATCGTCATTGTTTATATGATGTACTTGAACTGAAGTATCGTAAATAATGGGTATCAGTAAATTTTAGCTTAAGTTATAGTTTTAAATACTTTAAAGTTCTCTTTCAATTACCACAGCATACTGTTAGCATAAAACACTGTCTATATAATAATAAATATATAGAGTTTTGTTTCTTTATGAGAACTCTAATTTCTGAAACTACCAGACGGATTTCAATAAACTTTTTATTATTTCATAGCTTAATTTTTGAGGAAGACAAGCAATGGTCGGATGTTGCGTTGCGGTGGGTCATAAAATGCGAGTTTCTATGGGAAATAATTTCTTATCGAACGCGGATGAATTACTTTATGTTTAGTTTACATGTAATGCAGCAATGCATTAAATGTAACCCTACCATTAGAACATAACTAAAGATTGTTTAGTATTTTGATATTTTTGTTAGAATGTTCAATACCCGGAGTTAGGAAATGGGCGGTCGGTCCTGGTAATTAACACTAACTTGTGATAAAAGTCTTGAATGCCCACCAACCCTAATTGAAGCAGCGTGGTGGGTCTATGATCTAACACCGTCTTTCCTATGAGAGGGGAGGCCAATGCCCAGCTGTGGGACGTTAATAGGTTGTGGATTATATTGATCAAATAGAACAACTGAATGACGGTGAATAAGCAGCCTAAAAAGCCTAAACAAAATATATATATATGTATTAATAGAAAATTGAAGTATCCTTTACTTCCTTTTTCTTTTAATACTGCCCAGACAAGTAATTCCTGATTAGGTATACAAAGAACGATGCCGAAACTATCAAACAGAGGAAATGTCTAGACTAAAGATGTCTGCAGAGAAAGTCTGTACTATTGATCCTGCTCGGAAATAGGGCTGTAGAAAGCCAGTTACGAAACGACTTTGTTGAAAGAGATGTCCAAACAATTCTCATTATTTAAAGAGCTTGAGAGATTTGTTCGGAAACGTAGCTATCCTATAAGCTGTTAGATTTCGGTGTCCAATTATAGACTTATATGTATCATAAATAAAAACCACGTTTGTCTAGTGGATAACATGTTCAACTAGGGATCTCGAGGTCCCGAGTTCGAATCCCGGATGGTGCTGAAATTGGGTTTTATGGAAACAAAAATTTCCGTAGCAATCCGCAGTTAGGAAATTGGCGGTGTACACTACAATTTAAAGGCCAAAAAAACTAAGGCGTGCCATGAATACACTTTCCTATGGTGTGAAAGACATGGGAGCTATGCTATGATAGGTTTTAATATCTGCCATGTCAGAAGAGGCTTGTGTCGAGCGACGTTGTGACGTCAACGTCAGCTTATGATGAGGTAACCAAACCACAGTTATAATTAAATGATGAAATTACCTTTTGTTAACGAACTAGACCTCCCTGTTGTATATATATAGTGGTGCTTTTTGCGAGTAGTAGTAGAGGCACACAGAGCTCGTCTGGGGCATTATTACCGCCATGATTATCTCGGCCACCAATCAGCATTGCTGTGTTCCGGTCTACAGGGCGTGGTTGCCGGTGTTGTTACAGACACATGAGGCTTAACACCTACGGCTCAGGTTGATGGGTACAGGCTGGCACTTTGTAAAACGAGTCAACTGTTGCTCTGTTTAAAGGCTATGTGAAAAACATAGCCTTTAAACGGGCCATAGCTCATCGGGTGAGCCATGCTTGGCTCATAGATAAAAAAAAATCATACATTTCATCTCTATGATTCCAAACAAGTACATTTAGTAAACATACTGTACCGCATCATTGTAGAGATAACGACTCAAAGAAATTATACGTCCTCAAACGATCGCTTTATCAAATGTAGAGCAGTAATGCACGTGCATACAAGGTACTAATAAATAGATCTTAAATCTCTTAAGATAGAGCTGAAAATTGCATTTTAATTAGTATCCCTATGTCGCCCTTCGTATGGCTGTGAGGGCCTATTTGCTCTTAGTATCTTATCTCTTTGATTAAACTCGCCTTGTGCCTTCTTTGTTAGCACTTACCATTGTCCTTCAACTTTATTTAATTTGGTCTGTATTCAAGGTTAGATTGCAATTATTTGTTAATTGCTATGTAGAGAGAGGAAGTTGTCAGTCCACCTATTATTTTGACTTTTAAACAGTCAAATTATGCTAAAGCATGATTATGTCTTCTTAAAAGATGGACGTCTACTGCTGGACATATTTCAATCTTTTAAAAGGTTTCTCCCATACTATGGGCATTGCAAATGCGTTGATAGACTAGTGGTTAAGGCCTTTCGGGGGGACGAGTTTGCTTCCCAGTAGACTTTTAGCTCAATTATGTTTAGATATGTACGTTTTCAAATTTATACAATTGAATATCACTTCTTTTGGTGTAGGAAAACATCGTGAAGAAACCTGCACGCTTTACCGATATTGATGTTTTCAGTGCGTGTGAAGTCTACAAATAGCTGCTGTATTCATATTAAAATGTTAAAGCTTCTTGGGTCAACCAAGTAGGTACAACCAACTAACCTCGTACGGCTCGATATGAAATCATTAAAATTTGAAGTCAGTAATTTTGCGACGTGAAAATATTTCATGATAATTATCATCACTTATCAACAAATATCAGTTCTACTGCTAGTCATAATATGCCTTAAGCTTAGCCCGCTCTCGGAGTCTGGTACCTACCTACTGCAATTTTTTACAGTAATACCACAAACCTCTAAAAATATTTAGTTTTACTATTTAGTTTAAATAGAACCCCATTTTTTCCCTTTTTAATGACTTAGGTCTTGGCACTGTGGGATTCTGCATAATAAAAATGTCACGAAGTTTTCTAACCTTTACCTATCCGACTTCATAACGAAATTAATTATTTAACTGTAAAAGAGCTTTCGAAATACGATTGTACTTATCTAATTTAATTTGGCTTGGCAATTTTGGAACAAGTTTCGATGATTTACATGATAATTTTAACTTTAATATAACAAAATGGAATTGGGTGTAAATAAGAAATGGTCCGTTGGGAAAACAGAAAGAGATCTTACTATTCGATGTTTCCCACCTTTGTTTCCATTTTTGTTAATATTCAGATGTGGTATTTCATCCACAGCCTTATAACATTTCACTGCTGCTGATTGCTGCACAATTGTAGTAGATTATAGTAGTACCACCGAGGATGCTGCCCGTTCTGCATTCTAATAAGATGGTTCAAGTAAGCTAAATTATCCTGTCTGTCTCCAGAACAAAAAACAAAACGAACTTTGCAAAAAGTACAGTTTTTTTTTAATCATGTGAGAGAGATTCCAGTTTGTTTTTCCTTTATAGAAATCTTAATAAGACAAGCTATATTATGGTACGAAATGTTATCAAGATTGAGGAATAGGATAAACAGAACACGGATAAAAAAAGGTTTGTTTAAAACACACTTTGAATTTATAATTTTAATAGATATAGATTATTTTAATAATTTAAGTTAAAAACATATTTTAGAGAGTGAACATAGATAATCAACTCTTTATAAGGGATTTTCCTTGTGAATGGTATAAGAAAGACGCCGTACTTTTGAGTCCAAACGTAGGTTCAACAGTTCAAGTATTTATTTTTATAAGAAGACAAGGTCGCTCTATAATAGCTATGCTGGTTTCAAGTTTGGTCGTAAAATTTGGAATGGATATAAAGAATTCCATTTTTTTTTTGGGATTAAATAGTAAACAAAAACCTGCTAGACCCACCTACCTACCTAATACAGGATGTAATTATGATTTTATTGTTATCTAGTTTTGATTGCATACCAGTCTGTGTTATATAAGTAGGATTTTTTTTTTTACTAAGTCCACTACAAGTCAGGCTACAATCTTTGATGGTAAGGGCTGAATTATTAGGGGTATGGCAGTTATATTAAACCTATACCGCTAATCGTACGATGGTATCTAGCCAGAGCCGAAGTCTCCAGAGAGACCTTTCCAGATATCACTAACCTAACACTTAAAATTGCCTAACATTAAAAAATCGAATTATTTTATTCATAGCTTTTATTTTTGGTTCATTTAGTTTTAGGAATCTAACAAACTAGGCTCCCATTACCCATCTTTACTATGATGTTTGATAAATTTCTCTGATTTTACCTACTTACCTATTTTATTTCGTTTACGTTACTTTTAACCTACGACCCGCGTAACGCAAGCAAATACTCATTTACGAGTATCAACATCGGGCATATCAAAAAATATTTATTTATTTATATTCCTACTTATCGTAGAAAAAAAACAAAAAAATACAAATATATACATTGTAGTATTTTTGGACAGTAAATACATATATGGACATATATTGTCCCATAATTCTACAATGATATGATACTTGTTGACGATTTTAAGCGTTGAACTTTATAGTTTTTTTTTCATTTAAGTTATAAAGGCAGCCAAATAAAATATTTCGAATTATTACGCGCCAATTTTATTATTAAAATCCATTTTTATTACAATCTCTGTATTCATTTGTATATACTTAATTTATTTACCAATATTTCATTTCTTTTGCTACAATGTAAGCTTTTACGATAAAATGCTAATTTTAGTAATTATGTGGAAATTTATGTTAGTAAATTAGCTCACGTTGTATAATGTTACATGACAGTCGGACCATTTCTTAGCAAATTAATTTTTATTCCAAGAGCTCGTGGGAAATTACGCGGGGGTGCTTGATTAAAACTGAGAGTACGATATCGACTGAACTTCGATTCGCATCCTTTATATCATTGAAATGTGAGCTGTGTAAAACAAAACCGTTATTTGTCGTGCATATATTTATTTAATATGACATGAATTATTTGTGTTTTGTAAAAGTAACAAGTATACATTTCATAAATTGTATGCAAAACAAATTCGGTTTTTTTTCACAACACATGTTATAAAGCTCATGAAGCACTGAGCTAATTTGAGTCGAGTCAATATGAAATGAAATGAAATAAAATGAAATTTATTGTTAAAATATGGTGTGTTAATGCTTCATTTCAGCTCTAAGTATTATAAATTAGATCTTCCGTGCATGGTCCCGAAACAGGTGGGGCCTGGCATCAGAAGTATCTTGTTTTATTTGTCCGCTATTGAAGCAAAACAATAACATTGTATTAAAACGTTGCTGTGGAGTTTGAGCTTTAAAAACCTTTTCAGATACATTTCAGAGATCTATTTAAATTCACAACTACATAATATAGAGCCCTGTCAAATTCACCTGCGTTTTTGATATTAAATTTAAGATAAATTATCTACTAAACATTTATTAAAAGTTGCAGATAAAATTTTAGAACTTAAAATCTTTTGGGCTTTTTTAAGCACCATCTTATAATTTGGCATGCTCTCGCGGGGCATTTCTGTTTTTAATATTTTGCGGGTACATAATACCTATGCAGTCGATGCAAGTCATTACTGCGCATTAAATTAATAAGAAGCTCGATAATTTAGGAGTAAACTATCTTCAGATTACACCCGAAGGAACAACTCGGGGAAATGTAATCGAAAAGCCAGCTCACATTGTCTTATATTAATGTAAAAAATAATGTTTTTATTTCAAGCGAGTAACGAAGTAAGTAATTCTAGTTTGTCATATTATTATTTCCAGTCTTAACTGATTCTGGTAATACTTAGATACTATTGTTCTCTTTATCGTTGCTTTTACTGTTGACGGATATTAATCGCTATTTATACTGTTGTTTAAAAATGTTCAGGTAAATGGATAATATGGTATACCCTGTCGATATAGAGTTCACAGCAAATAGGTTTACGAAAAATTACTATTTGAAATTTTGTCTATTGAGAATCTGAAAAATTGGATGACGTAGGTATTTAATTATGTTTTCTGTATCATGTATGCTTTATTAACATAACATTTGATTTCTAATAACATAATTAAAGTCGATTCTATGGCCCCTTAGTGTGTAATAGGTCACTTATCCGCCCACTTGAGTCTTCATTTAGAAGCTACGCAATCATAATATACATTTATAATATATACTATGTCGACCACTAGTGCAGTAGTGATCTTTGTGGAAGTTCCGAGTTCGATCCCCGGAGGAGCAATGCTCTAGTTTGGTCTGGTTGGAGGCGTTGGCCAGCGCTACCTACTACCTTAGCGATACAGAAGTGCCAGTTAGTGATTTAGCGTTCGATCGGTTGAATTGTCAGACAAATTCAACCGATCTAACGCTAACAGTTTTAGACTTAGCCTTAGGATTTGTTAATACCTACTTAATTTATTGGAATCCATTTAGCCATTTTAGTGTAAAGAGGCGTTGTGATTTATTATAAAAACTCCACGCACACGTAGTCGCGGGTATTAACAATCCAAAGATGGTTGGAGTTTGCCTTTAACAACTACGCTGGACAGACAGACGGCTTGGTGATCGGAGCAGATTATAATATTAACATAGAGGACACTACTGCCCGTTATTCATTATGTTCCCTAAATCCTCGTACGAGACCCGCGGGAAGAGAAGGGGTGGTGACAACTGTATTCTGATTTGCCATCACCACCCCGCAAGCTAGTGAAAAATAAATAGGTAATATTCCAAAGACATTTAAACGTTTTTTTCTTTATCTTTAACAAAAAAATATACGTGATTGATAGGTATCAAATTAATCAATTGCTTGGTAGATTGTTTACTTATGTTGTGAGCTTAAAATATGAGTAATATAGGTGGACAGGTGTCATATTTTGCTTAGCATTGCGCTCTTATTCAATTATAATGAATTTCATTAGTGCGATTAACCTTTTCAATCAAGTGGGTATCTAACGCCGCACGTGGTAAAAAAAAACACTCAACAAAAGCTCTCCGTATCACCTATTAAAAAATTCTATGCGAAGACAATTTGCTATAATCTGCCACAAGGCCGACGAACGGACAAATTTGTGTACGGTGAATTTTGTATTTATTTTAAGCAGTTGCCATAACACCACACCATTCTTCTACAATACGGTATCTACTAACATTTTGATCGTCCCTATTAATGTTCACATTACAAAGCACAGCTGCAAAGTCAACTTTGCAATTTTTTTCCCGGAATATAAAGAAGTCTTTGTGTTTGTCCTATGGTTTTGTGTTGCAATAAAGTTTTTCTATTCTATCTAAAAAAAGAATAGATTCTTTCTTCTTCTTTTGTTTTCGTCATCGGTAAGGAGTCTGCTTTTTAACTATTTCCACGTACTTTAAAATCTTAGCGCCGTTGCTGCGTGATTGCCTGCGCTTTTGACAGTATGAGTATACTTAGTAAGTTTAATGTAAATAATTAATTTACTACGATAATGCACACATCGCCAACTAGCCCCAAAGTAAGCGTAGCTCGTGTTATGGGTACTAAGATGACTGATGAATATTTTTATGAATAACGCATGGTACTATAGAATACATAAATACTTAAAATATACATAAACACCCGGACACTGAAAATCATTCATGTTCATCACACTAACATTTTCCAGTTGAATCTGAATGTGAATCGAACCCAGGGACTTGGATTCAGAAAGCAGGGTCGCTACCCACTGCGCCAATTGGCCGTCTATATTAAGCCGTCTATTGAGTATTGGCCGAATATTGACTAAAATGAGAACAAATTAAACGTTTTGTTATGCAACAAATGAGTTTTTATCAAAGGCATATAACCGTTCCTAACCGAGGTTCCGTTAAAAGACAATTTATCCCGAATTTACTGACTTGCTAAATTACTGGGTACCGTAATGGTGGTAAAAAATGCTAAAAAACGCTCCTGTACTGCGGTTGTCTGAATGAGGGGTCGGACCTTTTTTTATTCAATGCATTTAGGTAGGTCGTCCACGATGACTTTTTGCATCGATCCAAACGTTTGGTTGACGCGCGAAGAGTTAGAGTAGGTAGGTATGACTTAATTTGCTGACAAGCACTAAGGGAGGTCGACTCTTTGCAGTAATTCAGTACTAATACAATCGCAAATAGACCGCGATACAAATAAGTACCTCTACCCATGTGACCACGATTTTGCATCGTTACTTTTTGAAGTAAAACTTCTTAAGCGCGACTAGGGAGTAACTCAGATCTTTTTTCTGACGGAAGTAACGCTTACGTCAGACGTCTGTGTAATTTCCGCTATTTAAAAATGATAATTTATATTGGTGGTAAGCATAATATGTAATATACTCCACGCTTCTTGACCTATACGGCAGCTAGTGGCAAATCTCATAATCAATTAGGATTATTTATTTCCAATATTTTCAAACGGATCCATTGTGAATAGCAAAGTGAATAAAAATAAAAAATAAAAATATTTTAAATTGCAAAGTTTTTTTTTAAATCTCTGAATATACTTATCGATTCTCAGTACACGCACACACTTTTTTTCGTGATTTAGACTTGTACTAAAAACGATAATTCGATAACCCTCGCTCTACTTCCTTCCGATGTTGTCTAAAATAGTCGTTAGTACCTATAGATGCTCAATAAAGAAAGTTACGCGTTAGAATCAACTGTATCTATATTATACTTCGCTTTTGTCGCGCGTTGCACATGTGACAACCGATCGAAAAAGTCTCAGTTTATCATGCTACAGGGATCGAGATTTCGCACGGAACAGCTAGAGCTACCTAAGAAAAATGTGCATTTATGTTACATCACTAATTTCTATTTGGTGTATTCCGTAATAAGACAATGGTCTTATTATTCTATGAAACAAGAAATATACCTTAAAAGACTACAAAGACAAGAAACTTTTTCCCAAGCGTTTGAATAACTGACTGATGTTAGCTTCTCATTTAGCTGATTGCACATTACAGGTGAACTAACATACCCAAATTTTGTACGCAATATAGAACCGATTCACCTACAGTAGTTTACCAATCTGCACTTGGTCAGCATGGATGACTACGGCCTCAACACTTCTCATTCTGAGAAAAGACCCGTTCTCTGTAGTGAAACGGATAATTGGTTGATGATGAAGACGACAGAAACGAGGGACAGACGAGATAACCAAGAGATGCACTCGCTCAGGGTACTGAGAAAAACTTTGCAGTAAAGATAATATCCAAATTGTTTGGCTCTAAACGTAGTGTACAACCTGCATCCACGGTGGCATGTCAATTAGCGCTCTACACGCTGCCAACAAAAGAGTCGGGCAAGAGTCTTAATATTTATTGAATGCAGGACGCAAGCTTGGACCCACGTTGGACGTATTATTGTGGCATTCGCTTCAGACCCTTTGATCCATTTTCGAGAATGTTAAGATCCTCCTCCTCGAGATTAAAATGTCAGGCAAACTATCTTTGCCTGTATATTTCTAAAAAAAAGATCTAAGATCAGCCTGGCCAAAATTATGTATCGTCAGTGATCTATGTAAGTTTGTGGTGTGTGGAGTGGGAATTCAGATTTATAGGAACCCAGATCAAAGAGAGAGCTAATGATAACATAAATGGCGGGAATGTAATGGACAGAAGTGTGCGGAAGTTCAAAAATTGTAATGCTGTAATAAGAGACACTTAAATCGGTTAAACAGTGTACAGTAAGAGTAAGAGGTTTACATATTATGTCTTGAGAATTGTCTTATCCATTGTTGTATAAGTTAAAATACTAACAAGGCAGTCGTTTGCGATTAGCTTTACAAGTCAGCAATGATTGCCTAATGCAGTAAATGATCCAATGACTCGTAACTTTCGAGCCTCTTGCATTCCGCGCTGGAATGAAACGGGCCGTTGGTCATCTCAGAATTCGCGGCCTAAGGCGTTACGCCTTACCGCCAACCGTAACGTTGCGTAAGCAGTTACGCAAAGCCAATGTCAAGATCGCTGCGTCAACACCAACAGCAATGAGGTCAACGACCGCGCTAGCAAACAATGCTAACCCGATAGTTGAAACCTGAACGAGTTCACATCTGTTAGTGTAAAATAAAAAACGAAGCTCTTGAACTTGCTTCGTTCATTCATAAAGATAATGTGCGGCGATTTCACCTGTCGCGTGGAAACTCGCAACCTCAATTAATAATATTGATTAAATGATTCATTGGCTATGCATGATTTGTTTATTTTATCTGTCAATGGTCACTGGTGATGCATTTTTAAATACCTTTGGATTTATTATTTTTGTTTTATCTGGCTGAATAATCTTGGAGTGATTTCCACACGGGGACATTGTGTCGAGATGCTTCCCCCGATTCGTTTGATGTTCCTGAAGTTTAGAGGAAGTTTTACGGTGCACACTTCAGCTCGTTGGACTCCAACGTCTATCGATTCTCGGTTGCTACTACATCTTGGCGGTTTGGTTAGCTTTGTAAGTGAGTTAGGACCACAGATAGATATATAGATAGATCTTTTTTTGCATAATACACACATAATACACACATAATACATACGGATACTGAACCTCATTACTAAATAATCATGGAGAGATACTCTGAGCGTGGCTGTTTCTGTGTACCTGGGATTCGATTCGATTATACGAATGAGAAATAGGAAAATCGATCGAATAGATGGATATCCTAAGTAGAACTTTAGTAACACCCAGATGCACTGTTAAAGTGGAAACATAGCTCGAAGGATTGTAGACTCAATGCGTTAGAAGGGCGACCCCACACTGGTAAATGCAGCTTTTGAAAACCTCCCTACACCTAGAAGTTTATCTGCTAGAACTCTCTGGGTCAGGGTCTCTCTGGGTCAGGGTCTCTCTGGGTCAGGGTCTCTCTGGGTCAGGGTCTCTCTGGGTCAGCGTCTAGGGTCCCTGTCAATGGCGTCTTGCAACCGCAAGACGGTACTAACAGATTCTCAGGGAGTCGCTGGTAATAAGGACAAGATCGTTAAATTTGGGAATGCCATTAGAATTAATTTTATTTTTAAAAATTATTTCTGGCAGTTAGATACCTACCCTTAACCTCAGCTAGCTAGCTTTCTAGTTAGACGAAATGACTAACCACTAAACTTTGTCCCACAGAGCACGCCACCTCCCCTAGTGGATTGGTCTGGTGTGCCAACATTGGTGCTAGCACTGGTTGCATTGGTGATGGCAGCCACAGCTTTGCTAACAAGGCCAATGGATGGGAAGAGACCAGCTCGGCTGCCGGGACCTCCAGCTTTACCATTCCTCGGCACAAGATGGCTTTTTTGGAGTCGTTATCGAATGAACAAACTACATGAAGCTTATGAAGGTAAGGTGCTTTGCAATTATTCAATAACCGTATAAATAAAACTCTTCCCAAAGAAATTTAGACCGCTGGTTGGCGCAGTGGGCAGCGATCCAGTTTTCTGAGTCCAAGGCCGCGGGTTTGCTTTCCACAACTGGAAAAATGTTTGTGTGATGAGCATGAATGTTTTTCAGTGTCTGGGTGTTTATCTGTATATTATAAGTATTTATGTATGTTATATAATTACATATGAATATTCATAATACATGGGTATTATGAATATTCATATGTAATTATAACACAAGCTACGCTTACTTTAGGGCTAGATGGCGATGTGTTTATTGACGTAGTAAAAAAAATTCTGTAAGTTTGAGAATAATGTTTAACACTACAAGTTAGCCCTCGACTGCAATCTCATCTGGTGTCAAGTGATGATGAAGTCTGTTACTCTAATTGGTTCCTACCGGAACGCTAAATTGCTTGGCGGTACGTCTTTGTCAGAAGAGTGATAACTAGCTATGGCAGAACTCTGTCCAGACCAGAGCAAAGAAAATTCAGGAATTATGAATTCCCAGCCGCACCCGCTTAAAACGACAGCGCTCACCGAAGCGCTAGGGAGGCTCTCAAACCTGGGAGGACTGCATTGTTTTCAATAATTAGGGTTATTTATCACAAGCGCGGTTTCCTCATTGAGGTTTATGAACCATCGATGCTAATTTGGCAGAATTATCGTTGAGGGTTCTACTTTAATATGTATGCTTTCCACAGCTTCCCTTAGGTTAATGCGAATTTGATTAAGCGACTGTTTATTCTTCGATAATTTTTTTTACTTTTTTTATTATACTACAAGTTAGCCCTTGACTGCAATCTCACCTGGTGGTAAGTGATGATGCAATCTAAGATGGTAGCGGGCTAACCTGTTCAAATTCAAAATTCAAAATTCAAAATTCATTTATTTCAAGTAGGCCTAATATAAGCACTTTTGAAACGTCAAGTCTGTCTGTTTGTAGTGATTCGACCACCGGTTTGTTGGGGAGTATGGCAGTTATATTTAACCCATACAAGACCCTAATCGGTTTCTATGCGACATCATACCGGAAAACTTAATCCCTTTCCGGCTAGTCTTTGTCGGTAGGGCGGTAACTAGCCACGGCCGAAGCCTCCCACCAGACACAGTAGAATTTGTATCAATACGACTTTAAATCATTGAAAGTTCACCATAAAGTAACTAAATATTATATAATATGATGTAAAGTTATATAGTTTTCGCTAGAGTGCAGTAGTACCTACAATGATTTTCTAATCACTTTTGTTTTTTATTTTTTTGAAAACATTGTGCTATCATAATGTTTTTTTTTTTAACAATTATTACCAGTTGGCCCACACAGGGTTTTCGACAAGATTATACAACGTGTAACCAAATTACGAAATACTATTGAAGGCGGCATAAGTATAGTACCAAAGGAAAATAAAAAAAAAGTAAAAATATAAATATACAATATATATATATACCCTGTAAAAATATTATATAAAAAGAAGCATATTTATTTTTCCATAAAAACTAATTCGAATAACGGTTTACTTATAAGGAAGATAAAAGACCGACACGTACCTAATGTAGTGACGGGAGTCATTTGATTTTAATTTTGCATGTGATGTTAGGGCTGTATCTGATTTCTTTAAGTGAAATCTATAGCAGTGATTTACTCAAAAACTATTAGCGTTCCGGTTTCCCAAAGAAGTCACAAAAACAGTAGTCAGAGGTAGTTTGCACCTGAGACTGCGTGAGAAGTAATATTTCCGTTTCTTTACACGTTGCACGTTGCTCTCCAATCAGAATTTCAATAAAATTTTGACGATTAGACTACGCCACTGGTTGTGCAGCATTTGGTCGCTCTATACATTTTTGGACAGTGTCCTTGTAAAAAAATGTCTAGGTATATTCTTGCCAGCGGGGGTTGTTTTTAATTGTTCACACCCTCGCCGTCACAATGAGATATTTGCACGCAGACATGTTCAGGCGGTACGGGCCAGTGTTCGCCGAGATCACGCCCGGGGGCGCTCTAGTCGTCTCCATTGCTGAACGATCCGCCCTCGAAGCGGTCCTGCGCACCCCTGCCAAGAGGCCTTACAGACCGCCTACAGAAATCGTCCAAGTGTACAGAAGATCGAGACCTGATAGATACGCCTCTACTGGACTTGTTAATGAGTAAGTTAAGGGTTAACAAGTTTTATTTATTTACTAGCTGTTATGTATTAGTGTTTCCTAGGCCTTTGTTACCATACGGCATAGCTCAACGAGTCGCGAAGCTTAACTAGCATTGGACAGGGCACATAGCTCAGAGAACCGAAGGACGTTGTCCGATGGTGGTCCCATGGTCCCAAGGTGCTGAAATGGCGACTTCGCACCGGAACACGCGGCGTTGGTCGACCCCTGGGGAGATGAACAGATAACAAGGGCTTCCGAGTCCCTGGAAGCCCCTGAAAACTAAACCCCAGCCCAGGACCTTGGATTTTGGAACTCTTTACAGAAGAACTATGTCCAGCAGTGGACGTCCATCGGTTAAGGTGATGATGAAGGATTAATCCAAGATGCTTTCATAAACATGAATTAATAAAAGATTACATGACGCCCCTCCGGACAAATATTATTATTACTACTATTATTATTATGGTGAACTCGTCACCCACACCATAAACGTAAAGTGTATAAAAGCATGACTGATATAATAAAATAAGTGTAATATACACCTGTAACCTGCAAAAGGTTGCTGAGAATCTCAGGACGATGGTGATGGTAGTTCTATTTATAAGAAGCTACACACCAAGTTAGATAGTAGTCAGCCGACCAAATAATTTATCTTGTTAGAAACTTGGACATATGCAAAAAGGTAACCACTTGCATATACCAAGTAAAAGCTTTTTCTATGTAGCATAATGACGGTGACTTCACAACTCACCCACACGCTAATATATTTTTTACTATGGGTTTCAAGTTTTTAGATTGTTTCCTAGCCACCAGCTTTCACTTATCACGGAATTGTCCAGAAACCTGTAATGAGTATAATCAATATTATGAGTTTTATACGCACAATAATGTAACATAAACACGCTGTGTAACAATGTATATTGAATTAGGATTTTTCATAAGTGCCTGTGATAGGCCTACATGAATAAAGAAATTGAATTTGGATTTTAATTTGAATTTACAGCTTAATTCTTTTATTTCTAATTAAACAGATTAAAGTCTAGTTCACATTAAACGAGGTTCTAAACTGAGGTTATCGATATGTCATTTCCTCATTTCCTGAAAAAGATTTTATAACTCATTAATTGTATATTTATATTAATTGATCAATTATTATTTCTGAGGTGCGCCATTCGTTTTTATTATTTACTAATATTTGTCAAATTCAAATTAAGAAAAATGGAATGGTATAAGAATGTATACCTACCATTTCATTTTTCTAAAACGAAAATAAAGGTTTTTTTTATTTATTTTCTTATTTGGTTTATCAAAATATTTACAAACAAAATAACTTAAAATCACTAATGTAGCCCACCCACCCGCAATGACGCGGCGTGGTAGGTCTTAAACCGTCTCTCCTTAGAAAGAGAAGGCCTGTGCCCGGGAGTTAAATGTAAATAGGCTGGGGATGAACTGAAGCTTTCTGAACTCCTGCAATCTATATATACTAAATAATTTAAAAGTTTTCACTGCACGTTTTAATATATGTTATAGAGATTATTTTTGTGACAGCGGAACGAGAATAAAATACCTGTATTAATCAATCAAAATAAAACCATTTTAAAAATACGAATACTCAATACAACTGTACACCAGTGTGAATAGTGTAGGTACACACACTTAAACATACACTTGCCTTGAAGTACCTGCTTTGACCATCGAATGGCCTTTCATTCACTTGGGGACTCGAATGGATATGATAACTGATAATTCAGTCTAGCACTCAGTTTATGTGAACTAACCATTACGATATCAAAACAAATATTATAAAGCGTAAGTATAGATTTTATGTGTCATAATTTTTAACCGATGGACGTCTACTACTGGACATAGTTCTTTTGTAGAGAGTATAATAATAAAAAAGAAAGCCGTACAGCAGTGGAAACTTTTTTGTTTGCTTGTATCCAATAGGCTCCGAAACTACTGGACCAATTTTAACCATTTTTCTACCAATACAAAGCTTGATAGTCACCAAGTAACATGGACAATTTTTTTTTTAATTAGAGATCCTTAAGAAAATTACAATAATGTAACTTAAATTAGCAAAATTTGTCTATAAAAATTAATTATTTGGCGTGGGCTGCTAAAAATATTGATGATACATAAAAGTTATGTACAACATGATTAAAGTACTTCCTGATTAAATTCTCCGCGAAAACGGATGGTTCCTGCTGGATTTGTGAAAAACCGTAATTACGAGGTTGAAAGAGAAATATTTGAAAAAAACGTACGTACGAGGTCCCGAGCTAGTTGAAAATAAAAATATTTGTAAAAAGCTGTAATTACGAGGTCCAGAGCTAGTCGAAAATAAAAATATTTGTAAAAGGCCGTAATTACGAGGTCCAGAGCTAGTCGAAAATAAAAATATTATGCTAATGTCAACCAATTACAAACGAATTAAATCAAAGCTTATTAATCAATCTCGATTTAAATTGAAGTGACAAAAAATAATTGTGCTCAATTATAAATTTTACGTGTTGGACAATTATAAATATATGTACTACTCAACTAGGAAACCGCGAGCAAAAAATATCAAGCGACATGCAAAAAATACAAAATACTTACTATAAGCCCTTTGTATCGTAATTTGTATTAGTAAAGTTTTACCAACACATGAGATGATTATGAAAATGTTTTATTCTGAGTCATATCATCAGCATCTTCTCTCTCAAAGTAAGAGATATCTAAAGGTTATGCCCTATGTTCTTAGTAGATAAAGGACGAGTCCTATCAGTATCCGTAGCGTAAATAAAGATTTATTTATTTTAATTTTAATTAAAGAAGCAATCTTTAAAAAAACAATAAAAAATATTTAGTAGTTTGCATATTCTTTCCAGGTTATTTAATGATTCTCATTTATTCAAAGCAGGAAAATGATATAACTCATATTTTCGTTAACGCTTTAATTTGCTGATCACGTACGTTCAGCTCTACGCAGGTGGTGACTAGTTTTTGCTACAACCCACTTCCTGTTTTGTTCAGCGATTATTGGGTGCAAAAATAGGTATTTTATTATCTGGTTTTACTATTTTGCCGTAATTTGTCCTTGAGTAAGCTTTTATGGAAAGTGACACAGCTTTTAAATAATTAATTATTCGGACTTGGCTCTGTTATTGTTTTTGTGAGTATAAATCGTTCGCGCGTTTTAAATATGGTGTCGCACCCAGTTATCTTGATGATAAAATATACCTACAACACAAATTTTCATCATATCATTATTATCGGCCCAGTACAGGGCACGGGTCTCCTTCGACAATGAAAAGGGTTTAGGCCGTAGTCTACCCAAACGGCCGACTCAACTCCCCTTGGAGAACTCCATTATGAAGAACTCTTAGGCATGCAGGTTTCCTCTCGATGTTTTCCTTCACCGTTGAAGCAAGTGATGTTTTTTATTTCTAAAAACAGGCATAACTTCGAAAAGTTAGAGATGCGTGCTGGGATTCAAACTCGGCCCCCCGAGTGTAGCTGAAGGTATAACCACTAAACTATAACCAACCTCGGAACATAAAGCCTATACAGAACAAAATATCAAAGTGAGATAGAGTTTAAAGTGATCAGTTAAATAATGAACTACAAACCATCCATCCTCTTCAAAAACAAGATAAATTAAATACTAAACGTGCTCTCCTAGGCACGGGGGTGGACTACGCCTATTTTTTAACTTAAAGCTGGTACTTATAATTTCTTGAAATAAACCAAATTGTGTGCTGTCACGTATTTGATTCAAACCTGGATATCGATTCGAACAGAGGACCTAATCCGTAATCCTTGGTCACAGTACAGGTCACAGACCAACGAGCCAGTTGTTTCATAAATGGAATGATATAATAAATAAATAATAATAAATTTATTTAATACATAGTGGTGAAAACATTACCAATGCCAATTTTACATAATTTATCTAAGACATAGTTTTCTTTTTCAAATGATGCAAAATATAATAAATTAATTTAAAATGGTTGAACCAAAAACTAAGCTAAAATCTCTAAAATAATGAATAAGATCCGATAGTCATGTCAATCATATTGGATTCCAGACAAGGAGAGAAGTGGCATCACCTGCGAAGGCATCTCACTTGCGAGCTGACCAGCCCTCACACCATTCAAGGGTTTATTCCTGAGCTGAACAGCATCTGCGACGACTTCCTCAACCTGCTGAAGAACTGTCGAAGGCCGGATGGTATCGTGCACGGCTTCGATCAGCTTACTAACCGCATGGGTTTGGAATGTAAGTACATAGTAGTAGTTGAGTAAGAGTACAGCTATTTGTGATAGAGCTCGCCCAGGGAAATACTACCACAATGCTTATTTCTTCCGACAAGCTACATTGCTGTGTTCCGGTCAGAAGGTCGTGGTTGATATGGTATTTATAGGCACTTTAGGCTACGCGTCAGGTTGTCGGAGACAGAGTGGTGCTTTGAACGTGTTCCTTGCATGTCCTGTGAATGTTGCTCTGGAAATTTGTGATGGTTTCCCGCTTCAGGGCCATCTGTTAGGTCCGATAATTAACACTATAAAAAATGAATAATTGTTATTCAAAATATTAATAAACTTTAATTAACATCTTGAATTATTATTCACATAGATAAATTTTACTCTCGTAAAACTTAAAATTGACCTAACTTGAACTTTTTGAAATTAAATTTCTTTTTGTAAGTAGCCAAGTAATTGTTGGTGATATCCAACCTCATAAAAGTAAGTTGAAAGAGAAATGAGAAAAATTAAGTACAATTCTAGAATTCAGGTAATTTACATACAGAAATACCTAATGAAGAGCATAGCGACTTTAAAATACGAGACCAAACAAATGAACAAATTATTTATTAAAATAAGTCTATACATTTTTTTTAAATTTTGGTGAGATGCAGGTCATTTACATTAACTATAACATTGAGGGTTCCAAACACGCCCACAACAAAAGTCCGACAAGAATATATCCGTTAGAATTTGGATACAAAATACTTCATTCGCACATTCATCATACCTAAACATTTTATTCACATTTACAATGTTTACTCAGATTACGTTAACGGATGTGTCTAAAACGTGTAAAGTTTATATTTGAAAATGAACGATAACGCGGTTAAGTAAACAACCACTAAGCTTCATTTAAAAAAATGTTTGATATTTTCGGGTGTACATTGATAATAACCGTGATAATCATATTAATGTTCTAAATAGGCAATGGTATAATATTTTATCTAATATACCAGGAATAGAAAATTTTAATCTGTATGATTACAAAATCAAAGTCAAGAAAGAAAAGTGTAAAAACAACGAAATTGTTTTCTGTAAGTTTTTGCAGATATTGCATAATGAAAAGTTAAAGCATTACAAATTTGTTCCACAAATAAAAAAAAATACAACCAAATAGATAACCATTCCTTTTTGTAAGTCGGTTAATAATGACTGTTTTATTACAAAACGAATATTCATTTTTATTGTTACATACGAAATACAAAAAATCAATCATATAGAGTGGCGATGCGTCGCCACAGCCTGCGTCGTCACGCCAAAAATCAGGTTTACCCTCGCCTATAGATGTTTCACATCAAAAAAGTCTACTAATCCACACTTGGCCATTATAGCCTATAGCCGGAACCCCTCTCATTCTGAACTAATCTGCACTCTATAGGCCTGGCTAGTTGGCCAGGAATGGGTTGATGATAATAATGGTATTATAATTATATAATGTAGTCTTGACCATATTAATAACTCAATAGCTGGATACGATTAACTAAAATTTGGCCACTTCAGTTTTCAACGTTCTAAAATCGAATCTCCCATGCCTCCAATGGATGTGCAATTTCAGAGAAATGATTTCTCGGAAATATTATTTTAAACAAAGGGTAATAGACAGATTAATTACACCATATAAATATTCTAACAAGCTCACCAACCATAATATCTGTTTAGATTTATCTTACTTTCGACTGCTGACATTTTTGGCAAGAATTCCAACCTTTGACCTTTTTTGCTAACTTATTTATTTATCAGTTGCCAAAATTCTTGAACCTACTTACTTTTTATTACAATTGACTTGATAAGTAGTCAGATATATTCTCATTACCAAATTAAGTACTTAATGTTCCAGAAGTAGTAGTAATTAGGATTACCTACTATGATAAAGATATAGAAGAATATATTTAGTTTTTTTAAGTTATGAAGTTGTTTAACTAGTCTTCTCATAGATTTTATGCATTGAACATAAAGTAAAGTAAAACCTTGGTTTTACAATCTCCGTATTATTTCGTGTGTTTAGAGGTCAGGTTATTCAATTCGAAACAATATTTATAAAATCATAACCAAAATAATGTGAAATCATCATGGAACCATTTTCAAAGCAAGTGCTATTAACTATACCTTTTTGTACTGAATTTTACCTCAATTTTGTCATTCGTGGCCGGCTCATATCTTCAGTGGGGTACGCCAAAGACTCGGCACGTACTATGCACGCTCAATGTGTATTTGTTACTCGCGATTCGGAGGATTCAAAAGACTAATACTTAGTGCACTCAAGTTAAGTTTTTTTAATTTATCCGTGCTGCCATCTCTGGATAAATAACAAACTTTTAAAATCTTTATTTTGTTTTTGTTATATCTTTAAAATGATTGAGCAAATGTATAAGATGTACACCGGATATCCGTTTCGTCTTTTATTTTTGTCTAGTCGGGTCATAGTCTGGTATTATTTCCGCTATTGAATTTATCGCGTAAAATCTGATCACAATAGAATTCTGTCTTTTTTAAAGATAAAAACAACGTTTCTGACAAGAAATCTTCGAAGTGTTTAGCGTTAGTTTTATTATTTTATAAAGTCTCTGTAATGGTGAGGGTCGTTGACCTCCCGGGCGCACAAGAGAACGCCCGGATTAGGTCCCCGGCAGGGGAAATATTTGTTTTTTCTGGCCCGGTAATAGATTTAACCCGTGGTCATCATCATCATCATTGGCACTACAGCCTATTGTGGGGCCGGTACTGCTGGATTCGATTTCTCCACCTGTTTCCCTGTCCCATGTCCGCGAGTTCGGCCAGAGTGTTGCTTGTTGAGTGTTGTGTGAGCTAAAATACATAAGTTGAAACTATTTGTGTTAAAAGAATTTCATACCTAATGACAAGGTTGTTTGGAAGCAATTAGCTTCGTTCTCATCTTCCAGCAGATATAAGAATGATTGCGAAATTGTAATTTAATAATGTTTGTAAAGAGCAACTGCTGAATATCTTCTCTGCTTCTTCTCGGTAATCTGGCCGTTTGAACCGGTGGTAGGGTCAACAAACAGACAGACTTTTAGAGAGTGCTAATATTCAGCTTATTTAATACTTTTAATAAAAAGATTTTCAATACTTGAGCATGTAAAGTCTATTTTTTCTTACTTTTCTTATAACAATCACAACAATCTTTTTGATACTTTTTACTGTAAAAAGTTAAGAAAATAATGAAAACACACATTACATAAAGAAAATCTCTTTTTATTGGGTTTGTTTATTTTATATACTTTACTTTAATTTAATTAAAAGATTTTTTACAGTAAGATACGCTATGCCGTATCTGCGTGAAAACCCACCATATAATAAACTACTATTTTGTACTAATGACACGTTAATAGATTCTATTTAAAATTTATTATGCGTGTTATTTTAAGCCATAAATAATGATATTGTATGCATGAGAATGCTTACTTAATTGGAAAGAGAAAAAACGCTTAGAACTAAGTAGGTATGTTAATTAATTAATTTTAAATTTGCGGTCTTAATGGACCATTATTTAAATATAAAAATTAGCGGTTTCAGAAAAACACATCTGGCGCAGTAATTATTAGATACGTACTAGCTATATCTGTATGTTGTTTTAACTAAAATTATTCCCATGTAATTGATGTAAGGTATAATTTGTATTGTTTAGAATCAATTAAGTAATATATTTTTCTGGTGGGAGGCCTCGCCCAAAGGCCCGTGGCTCGTGGTTTCCTACCAACGACAAGTCTGTCTGTTTGTAGTATCTCTACCATTAAGCCGGTGCTAGAGTCACTATTTATTTATTTATACTCTTAATTTGCACACATAAAAAATGCAGAAGAAGAATAAAAAAAATATAAACATTAAGTATTGCTGTGCTTGTCTACAGGGAAGAAAGAGTAGGAAAGAGTTAGGTGTCATCTGAACATTTTAAACGGGTATTACTGTCGTGTATTGATACGAGAATTTTAACGGTGAATATTTTTAAGCAGTTCGATGAAATTTTGAGAATGCGTACCTACGAAAATCACTCAATTGTGGATATCAACGATATTTTATAGCTACAGGTTTGCTATACGTTGGATATTATTTCTAGCCCTAGCCTAACCTCTGAGCCAAATAATATGATATAGGTTAGCCTGGTTAGCTAGAGTTATACTTACGCGCCCTTGTGCTGTTACCTAAATCGAGGCTACATGTCGCAAACAGTGTGCAAAATTTATGTCGATTTGAATCTTTACTTAAAGTGGGTTTAGGTTGCATCATCAGACCTTAGGCCTCCATTGACGTAATAGGAACGGTCGTATTTAACATCTGAATGAAATATGGCATGCTGTTAAGAGATAAGTAATGCAATATAGGTCAGAATAGTAAGTGTACGTGATAGTGGAAGAGCAGGTGAACTATGCTTCTTTGATGAAAGAGACAATATCTGCTCCGCTAGCACTGACAGAGCATGCGTATCTCACGGCCGTAAATGAAGAGCTTTCTACTTAGTAAATTATGGACAGGGCTTTGTGAAAGGGTATTAATAAATAAATATAAATAAATATAATACGACACTACACACACCGCCATCTAGCCCCAAAGTAGGCGTAGCTTGTGTTATGGGTACTAAGTGACTGATGAATAATTTTATAAATAGTATACATAAATACTTATAAAATACAAATAAACACCCAGACACTGAAAAACATTCATGTTAATGACACAAACATTTGCCAGTTGTGGGAATCGAACCCACGGCCTTGGACTTAGAAAGCAGGATCGCTGGCCACTGCGCCAATCGGCCGTCTAGAAATTATAATATGAAAACTACTGGACTGGGGATGAACAACATTAAGTTAGTCATAGGGAGTCGTAAGACAAAGGTGGCACAGGAGCATGGATATCCCATCAAAAGGCCTCTCTATTCCCTATGGATACTAAACGCCTTAAAATTTCTTTTTTGATTACATAAGTCTTAGCCTCTTAGGATTCCATTTAATGTTTACACAAATAAATACTGTTTTAAGCTTGTCGGAGTCCTTAATCTAAATAAAAAAATCGCCAAATTATTAAAAAAATTATAATATCCAACTTAAATGGTTGGAATACTTTGATTAGCAAAATTAAAAAGAAAAAAATATTAGAAATTGTCTCGAGGTCTTTTTTCATTAAATTCCTCGGCCCGTGCCTCGAGCACGAGCCAAGTCTCTCTCGCTCATTATTGTTATTCTATTATAATCGTCAAAGCTCGCCAATCCATGTTTTCTATGTAGCTTTTAAGCTCGAACTGCACTCTTTAGAGAGCTGTACCTAGCAGTCGGATTTTAATAAACTGAACTCTTTTTAGTAATAATGTTTAGTTAGTTTAGTTTTTTTTCCGTTGAATGGAAAACTATCGTCTATAAACAGGGCAAAGTCAATACTAAGTAACGCCTGCTTCTATCCAATGATAGAAGCAGTGGATAGAAGCAGCAGGCGCGACTTTGCGGAAATCTATGATATGAAAATTAAGCTTAATTTGCTATACTCAATACTTTACAATGAATGATATTGACTTAACAATTATTCACTGTAAAGTCAACATCTCCTGAGGATGCTCCAGTTTCGGATCGGAACGTGCGTAGAGAGTACATTGCCTAAGATCTGTTTGGTGTGGAGTATAAGGATTGAAGAAATTCACTTTACTTACACTTACATTACACCATACAGATTCTCCTGCTTTTCGCGGAATATAGCAAATCAAGCTTAATTTTCATAGTTCAGCAAAGTTTCGTCCTGTGTCCATCAACCTGAGGTGTAGGCTTTAAGCGCATGCCCCCTTAGTTACACCGGCAACCACACTTTGCAGACTGGAACGCAGCATATACACAATGCTGTTTGGCGGAAGAAATAAGTAATCCTCTAGATGAGCCCTGTCACAAAAACTTCTTAGGGTGCCGTCTCCTTACGAAGGTTGGCAATCATTAGGGCTATAGCTGCTTTGGACACCGCTGGTCTAAATAATGATTTGGTGCTCTTTCCAAACCATTGTCGTAGGTTTTTGAGCCATGATATTCTTCTCCGGTCAGGCCTTCTTCTGCCTGCCACTTTACACCTGCCTGTCACTAAAACATCCAAGTATTTTTATAATTGTTATTAGTGTTTTTACCTACACTTGGAGGAATTATCAATTTTATAAATTTAAAATGCATATAAAAAATTTCGGATCCTGTCGGTTCCGAAAATTTTTATATGCATTTTAAATTTATAAAATTAACATCTAAGTACTACTAAAACGAAGATGATGATGATGGATCACAAAACATTGCAATCACCGTAGTAGCTGTCATTCAATAGCAATCGACATCAGCTCTTACACTACGCATGTGAGTGCGAGAATGCACCATTAGAAATGCATTATTAGTTACATTATGAGACGTATCACATAACTGGGACGCCTTATCGTCGCCCGGTAGTTATGACATGACACTTTTGACGCGTGTAACATTGCACAGTGCACATAAATTATTGTAACTTGTATGGGTAGGTAGATAGAGCGATAACAGAGTGATATTTCTACTAATATTATAAACGTTTCTTAAGTATAGTTCAACGGGTACATACCACGATAATATTTTGGATTTGTCGATATTTCGACCCAGTTGCATGGATCGTGGTCACGACGGGACTGCGTAGGCAAGAGATGTCAAGTTGGATGTCACGGGCAGAATCTGACTACCCGCTTTCGTGTTCTTTCGACAAATCCCAAAATATTATCGTGGTATGTACCCGTTGAACTATACTTAAGAAATGTTTATTAACCACGGAAATCTTAGTTTAAAATCTTTTATTATAAACGTGTATGAAATTGTGTATGTTTGTTTGTTACTTACTCGTATGTTCGCTTCAAGTACCGCATTTTCACACTGTTGTAGCTTGAAACGGACATAGGATTTTGTGTATACTATTAGTAGGTACAGTTAAATGATTATAATATAGTATGTATGTCATACAAATAGTAGTATTTAAATGGATCCAGCTGTTTGTGTGCTACGATGACATACTCGTAAATATACAAACAGACCGAAAACACGTTGAAATTTATAACACCCCTCATTACGTATCGGTGGCTAAAAAAGTTTTAAAACCTTCACGCCGCTAAATGCGTGTGCTTCTGCTAATTAAACACATAAATATGAAGTTTGTCAGCCATTTTGCTTTATTTATTGCCATTATTAACAAAATGGTCTATATTTACTCCGATATGCGATGATGACGAAGAATAAATCGCCATAAATTACTCCATAGAAGACATTATAAAATCTTCAGATGCAAATTTGAGTTTTTGCATCCGAGATAAAGAGCTTCTATTATAATGACCAATGGTAGGTATATTAAAACCAGCTTTCTTACGCCAATTAAATTTCGCAAGATTTATTGACGTGAATTATGTGAAGTGTTTTTTTTATTAAATTTATCTTTTTCATTCCGGTGGCACAGCACAGTTTTTAACAAAAAAATACCAAGTGCAAGTGAGTGGAGCGCACAGAAGGTTCCGTACCGTCTTCGTTAAATGCCATAACAATACGACAAAAAACGAGGTGACAAAATGGCTGTACCCATTGAATTCAGAACATACGGAATCCTCATTCAGCCATCATTGTGTCCAAAAACAGCCCTGCGCACGTCTCATTTTACACTCGCGGAATGTTGGTAGCTCAGAAACTTTTTATTGTTAATGCTTCTAACATAGCAGGTAAAATAATTACTGTCTACTGCTAAATAGTTTGAAGTGACTTACTGTTTGTTCGAGAAACTAAACAAATATTAGTCGTGTACACGGTTTCTGTATGTTATTAATTCAGTGGTTGTACCATACAAATTATTAGTATGGTACAACCACATGCACCCTTGAGTACGGAACCCAGATTTTTTGTATTTGTTGCTTTCTATTATAATATCTGATTACATTTTAAATTGAAACTTACCTATAAATTACCATAAGTAAAACAGAGCTGCAGTGACTAGCAAAGAAAGAAAAATAGAAGTCAGTGTTTTTTTTTTTTAATTTTCATAATTTATTTATATACTAGCTGTTGCACGCGACTTCGTCTGCGTTTGATTTTGTTTTTTGATGTGGCATTCAATTTAGTTTTAGTTCTAAAAAAAATTAAAATATTCAGCATCGCTAAGCCTTAAATGAGGGGTTGGCTGCTGCTCTATAGTACAAAAATAATTATTTAAATCGGTTATAATTTTTCGGATTTATGATGTAAAATCGTCAAACACTTTCATCCCCTCTCCCAAAGGAACCGAACTTAATGTCGGGATAAAAAGTATCCTGTATTACTTCTTACACTTCCAAGAATATGTGTACAAAGTTTCATGAGGATCGGTTAAGTAGTTTTTGCGTGAAAGCGTAACAAACAAACTTACATTGACATTTATAATATTAGTAGGGATAGGGATAGGGATAGGGATAAGGATAGGGATAGGGATAGGGATAGGGATAGGGATAGGGATAGGGATAGGGACAGGGATAGTGAAGTAGGGATTAACAATAACACGTATTCTGCAAATTACAGCTGAAGATGCATATCATTGTAGATAGCACTGTGACAGACCGATAGACGGAAGGACAAGCATGGACAGACATGGATTAGAAAAGTTGAACTAACATTAAAAAGAGATATTCTATAGCTATCTTTGTTAATAAATATAATTTTACCTTTAGTTGCTTCCTAACGTACCAGTCGAGTATCCGCGAATTATCGTAGTTATAACAAGAAAATCGGTAACAAAAACGTGATTGTATAATTGTTAGGTCATTACTGCATTTAAACTAACAATAAATTAAATGATAACACTACAATCTATACGTTATATTTCGGTCAATTATTAGCAACAGATGGTTAGATATCGTGTCGAGGTTATTGTTGCAGTTATTTGGGTTAACCAACTAGTGAATAGTAATAAGATGGAAAACCTAGATATTAATTATTTATGAATGTTTACATTTCATTGTATACTATAGAAAGTTATCGATGCTTACGACCTGCCCGGTAATATATTATTTAGGTGTAAAAAAGGCGTTTTTAATGCTAGAGAGTGATTAGTATCAAATGGCCTCTTTGCTGCTCTTTATAGTTATTACATTGATTTAATATATTACTAGTATTTATAAGCTCACTGAATTATCACATGGTGTCATCATCCATCATCATCAAATCAACCGACTGACGTTCACTGCTGGACATACAAACTCCACGATTCTCGGGGCTCCTCGCGACTCGCTTGATGTCATCTGTCCATCTGGTTGGGGATCGACCAAAGCTGCGCTTACCGGTGCGGGGCTGCCACTCAAACACCTTGGAACCCCAACGTCCATCGGTTCTCTAAACTATGTGTCCCGCCCATTGTCACTTCAGCTTCGCGACTCGTTGAGCTATGTAACTCTAGTTCTTCTACGGATCTCCTCATTTCTAATTTGATCACGTAGAAATACTCCTAACATGGCTCTTTCCATCGCCCGCTGAGTGATTCTAAGCCTTCTTATGAGGCGCATAGTTAGCGACCACGTCTGAGACCCGTAAGTGATCACTGGCAACACGCTAGATTTTAATAACACTTGTACCTGGGTTGAAAAATGTTGTACCACCTGCAGTCTGTTCTCTTTTTTTTCCTAATTATTCTAAGGTTGCCTGGCAGAGATTGATATTGAGCTATAAGGCCGCCTTTTGTACTCCACTTCTTTTTTCATGTTTCTTTGTATACATTCTTGATTTGGTGTACAAATAAAGTCATCGTCAGCATCATGAAATCAACCGACTGAGTGTACACAGGTATTTTGTAGACAAGTACTAGAAAATAGTTAATGCTTTTGTTCCAGCGGTATGTGGACTCATGCTGGGCACAAGGCTTGGTTTCCTTGAGAGGTGGATGTCAGGAAGAGCGGCGGCTTTAGCATCAGCAGTTAAAGCGCATTTTCGGGCGCAGAGGGATTCTTACTACGGTGCACCGCTTTGGAAGTTTGCGCCAACTTCGCTATACAAGACCTTCGTGAGAAGCGAGGAGACTATTCATATGTGAGTTTATTTCCTAAACGTGTTTTTCGTGACATTTTTGTTTTCAGATGGCAGTACTTACTAGTTGCTCTACAAAAACAAGTCTTATTGAGCGATAAGGTCGTCTTATGAATTTAACTTTCTTCTTTATATGGCTGTGTCTTCTTGTTTCTAATCTTGATCTGGTACCATTGTATTTCAGTATCTATCATAATGAGAATGTATTTCACGCGAATTTTACGAAGTAAAAAGGTCAAGTCTGTAGGTTTCTTGTGTTTCTACCAACGGTTCAACAGCCCTACTGTACCGAAAATAAGCCGAAAAGAAACTCAGCAATTGCACTTTTCCAGCATTAACTTTTAACAATCACAATTTTTGTGTAAGATGTGTGTTATCTAAGATGTGTTTATAATAATAATAATAATAATAATAAAGCTTTATTTACATTCCTTACAATTAAATACCTTACTGGCTAAATATAATAGAGTTAAGTAAATACAATTTTCCTTAATCCTAAATTCTTATTTTCTATTTTAATGTTTTCATAGCTAAGTAATATATTGCCCTTATTGTACTTATACTATCTAATTTACGTAAGGACCGCCAGCAGCGGTAAAAGCCTCCTCCATATTTTTCCATTTGCACCTGTCCCTTGCAAGAGTACTCCATGTCTTACCCGCAACTTTCGCGATGTCGTCCTCCCATCTTTTCAATGGCCTACCGGGTCTTCTCTTCCAATCCATGGGATGCCAGTTGGTAACAATTTTTGTCCATCTACTATCTTGACATCTTTGAATGTGACCCGCCCATCTCCATTTAAGTTGCATAATTAGCTTTATGGCGTCTCTTGCTTTGGTCTCTCGTCTTATATCAGAGCACCTAATGCGGTCTTTAAGTTTAAGGCCAACTATACTCCTCTCCAAACCTCTTTGACATGTCCTTATTTTTTCAATGTCCTGATTGAGAGGGGCCAGGACTGGCATGCATAGGTAAGACATGGTAATATACACGTCTCTAGCGCTTTTGTTTTTAATCTTATTGGTAAATTTCCTTTAAAAATTTCCTTCATGCTCCAATATTTTTTCCATGTATTGGTGATTCGTCTATCTATTTCTTTGTCAATAGAGTTTTGGAATGAGATCAGATGACCAAGATAGATATATTCTTCTACGTATTCTATGACTTTCGATTGTATTTGTATCTGACTGCATGTGGAGTTTGTGATAATTTTCGTTTTTTCTTGATTTATATGCAGACCTACTTTCATACTTTGTAAATTTAATGTTTCCAACATATACTGTAAACCATCTGAACTTTCAGAAAATAGTACTATGTCGTCCGCAAACCTCAGGTGTGACAAGAAGCTACCGTATATTTTTAGCCCGACGTTGTCCCAATTTAGTGTCCTGAATATATTTTCAAGGACAGCTAAAAAAAGCTTTGAAGAGAGCGGGTCGCCTTGCCTTAAACCTCTTTCTAATTTAAATGGGATTCCGACCGTGTCTATACGAACGCTAGATGTACTTTTGTGGTAGAGTTCTTTTATAATGTCTATGTATTCACTATTAATACCCTGTTCTGCTAGAGCATTCCACATAGCATTATGGGAAATGGAATCGAATGCTTTAGAATAATCGATAAATCCAATGTATAATGGTTTTCCATATTCCTTGTATTTTTCTATTATATTTTTTAGTGTGTGAATATGATCTATTGTGGAAAATCCTTGTATAAGTGTCTCCTAAGATGTGTTTACTGATTATAATATTTAACTACTGGTTTGGTTTATAGATAGATAGATAGATAGATAGATCTTTATTTGCATAATACACACGTTTACATAGATGTCATTTAAATATCAATACTACGTTGACTTCGTAGTCACAGTGTATTGCCATTGTTGTCAGTTTTAACATCACGCAGCGACCCCAGTACAAATAGGATATAACCTGATAATTATTTGAATGTTGCTAGGATAGTATCAGAACTAATGGAGGAAGCGAGATCGAGGACCCGTGGCGCCGCGCAGGACGACGGCATGCAGGAGATCTTTCTCAAGATACTCGCTAACCCTGAGTTGGATATGCGAGATAAGAAGGCAGCTGTTATAGACTTTATCACCGCGGGTATCGAAACGGTAAGATTTATATCTCCAGCCAAGTAAGAGTCAAATTTCCGCGTTTAGGATTCCGTGTCTCGGAAAGAAACGTATACTTAATTGTTCATTAAGCAAAAATCATGTCATGCTTTTTTTGCGAATGTAACCACTATCCAGTCAAATTGTTCACGCGTTCATATACTATTGTCCAAAAAAAGAGGTGTCATCGTTTTTTGGGTTCCACATATTATTCCACAATAACTTCTCAATGTCCAAAAAATTTAGGTTGTATAATCTAGCGTTAGAAGATTTACATCATCCCGATCACAAGGTATAGCTTTTTAGAAAAATTCAACACAGCAACATTTTCATCTGTCGAAATCTGTACCTTGATTGTCATTGGTGTTTTTTATTACTATGCGTTAGTAGGTTTAAAGTAGAGACTTACACAGGTTACATTTTTTTCTGTTATAGTTACATAACATATACCTACCTACCTTTACTCACCTTCCGTTGTTTTCTTTCTGTTATTCGTAAAAGCAATTCATAACCAAGCTCTTTATTGTTTATGTCATACTTTAAATAAAGAATACGCACACAAATTAGTTATAGGTTTCTTGGTGATATATTTAATCTGATTTATCTACTAAGTTCTACAAAATACAATGTCAAGGATACCAACTTTGTACCATTTGTAATATTGCATTGGTTTGAGTAGTAACAGTAATTTAATAGATGCAAATATAAAATATATATGCCTGCCTTACCCTATTTCCTAAAGGACACCAGTCTTTATTTAATCACGCGCTCTGAGAGGAAAACTTGCTCACCATGGAAAACCAATCGAGTATCAGTGGGTTAAGGTAAAAATTTGTTATTGAATAGTTAAGTTATGTTCAATAATGACCCATTGAATTGTTTTCCTGGTTCCTATAATTTTAAGAGGAAATTATATGACGAGAAATGAAAAACCTTGGTATTGAAGGTGTGAAGTGAAAAAAATTTAGATGCAAGCGATTTGTTGGAAATAAACACCAAAACAAATAATTAAACTGGTATGCGTATTATTTCTCAGGTTACACAAACAGTTCTATCGATAATACTCGTTCTGACCTCTAACTTTTCAGCGTTATGTGCGTTTTTTACTAAAGAAAAAAATATCGAATGCTCTAACGGTAAAGGAAAAGTTCATAGTGTTCTTAAAGGTGTGTGAAGTGGGCCGGTAATGTATGTAGTAGGTACATCCCTACTAATATAATGAATGTCAATGTAAGTTTGTTTGTTACGCTTTCACGCAAAAACTACTTAACCAATCCTCATGAAACTTTGTACACATTTTCTTGGAAGTGTTAGAAGTAATATAGGATACTTTTTATACCGACATTAAGCTCGGTTCCTTTGGGAGAGGGGATGAGTGTTTGACGATTTTACACCATAACTCCGAAAAATTATAACCGATTTAAACAATTATTTTTGTACTATAGATGTTATAATTTGTGTTTAATTTTGCCCAAACTGTGGTTGGAGATAGAGAAGGGTTTGGGCCGTAGTCCATTACACAGACCCAGTGCGAATTGGTAAACTTTACACGCCTTTGAGAATATTATGAAGAACTCTCAGGCATGCAGGTTTCCTCACGATGTTTTCCGTATCCATTAAAGCAAGTAATATTATAAATTTCTTTAAAAAATATATATATAATAGCCTGAGGTGCGTGCCGAGGACCGAAAGTGAGGCCGAAAGTCTAACTACTCGGCTATTACCGTTTAAAAATAAACAATAACAGACTATAAAGAAGAAAGATAAAGAAAGAAACAACCCTACCTCCTATGACAGAGGAGGCCTGTGCCCATCAGTGGAAGTCACTAGGCTAACGGATGATAGTATTATTGACAAACATTCCCTTTGTTTCAGCTGGCGAATAGCCTCGTCTTCCTTCTATACTTGTTAAGTAGTCGAGCAGATTGGCAGCAAAAGATACGATCAGAATTACCCTCCTGTGGAGAACTGCGTATAGAAGAATTGGCAGCGGCTCCGTCTGTCCGCGCTGCTGTTAATGAGGGCTTCAGACTGTTGCCAACTGCGCCATTTCTCGCGAGGTTGCTGGATACGCCTATGACAATCAGCGGAAATCGGCTGCCAGCTGGGGTAAGGTCTATATGGTTTGTTGTGATTTTGACTTGAGTGTTATTACTTACTATCTGTAAGTACCTCTTCCCGTGGATGTCGTACGAGGAGATTAAGGGCATATAACGGAGATCTGGCAGCATCTTCCTCTGTGCTACTACTACCATGTGATCACCAACCCGACTGCCCAGCGTTGTGATTATGGGCAAACAATACATTCACATAACGGGATAGATATACTCATATACGACATACGATGATTATTACTTTTGCCAACGAATGGCATTTTAAGCAATCAATGAAATCTTTTTATGTATAATTGCTAGTAACTATATAACGCCTAACTAACCACCTCAACATCTCAGACGGCAGCATAAAGAGTTAATCTGTCGGCTCTTGGTTTTTCTTCTTCTTGCGAATCTTGCGGTAGTCTATGATTACCTTCAGGATGCAGTTATGTGATAATTATCATCAAGGGAATAAGTTTATTGAAAGACAAACTTATTCCTTTGAGGATACCTACTACTTGGCACCTATTTTATGGATGAATCGCAAATCAAACCAATACAATAAACATATTGTAATCAATCGTTTTTACGCCCTTTTTAGGAATTTAATTTAGATCATCTTTCTACAGACGTTTGTGTTAGCCCACACTGGAGCTGCGTGCCGGCGTGAAGAGAATTTCTGGCGTGCCAATGAATACCTTCCCGAGCGTTGGATCAATATTCGCGAACCTCATGCTTCGGGGATCGTTGCACCGTTCGGTCGTGGTCGTCGGATGTGCCCGGGAAAAAGATTCATTGAACTCGAGCTACATTTAATATTGGCTAAGGTATGTGTTCATGGATTCAATGGAAATATAATGTCGCGTAAAAATGTCATCTTATAAAATATAACCAGTTGCTAGCAATTCGCCCACATTTATTTTGGGTTTCCCGCCAAAAAGTCCCGCAGGAAACCCATTATTTTTTCGGGGCAAAATGTTTCCTAAGGTCGTTTCCCGGAGGTAAACTATTTCTATGCAAACTTTTACTAAGTCACGTTTAGCAGTCGGCTTTTGTAGATAACAAATGCTATTTTTAGTAATACCGCTGATAACTTTTACCAGCAGCGGCAGTAATAATCCGGAAAGGTATAAATAGTATGTATGTCCCATGTCCATCTCCAGGATACAAGCTACATTTGTGCCAAATTTCATCAAGTTACCTTTATCTCATAACCCCTTCGGTAACCAACAATCAATTATCGAACAAATACTTTCGTAATTATTATATTAGTATGGATGTGTCAAAAATAATGGATCCATTCTTAAAATGGATATTATAAGTCTTGCGAACAAACATTGTACTCAAATTCTAATAAGAAATAAATCAGCGCCATCTGTAAGAATATTCATGAACGACGACTTTAAATGAACTAGAATGCGTAAGTAGATATTTTCATTTCATTAAGTCCCTTATCCTTATAGAACCTTGTAAGAAAGGAAATAAAGATTCCTTCACATGTGTTCCTTGTAGTTTTCAGTTAAATAGGTATACCAGGTTATAACGTCTTGGCATCAATGAGTTGAGTGCCATTTTGTTTATTTAGACAGTGAAGCAGTAAAAATAGTAAAACGAATTTATTGAAGCTTATCCCTCCGGTTCAGTCATAGTCATAAATTATTAGTAGTTTGCGATAATACCAAATAGTTTAAATATGGAACTATTCCAAAAAAATATTAAATCCAAAAGCGCTAGGGCGCTAGTTTTGTCTAATATGGTGAAGGCGTCAGTCAATCGGTCGAACGTTTGATGTGGCTATGGGCAGGGCACATAGCTCGAAGAACCGATGGACATAAAGATAAAACTAGTCATAGGAAGCCGCTGCAAATACTTGTAGCAAAACGACGTGGTTCGTGGAAATCCCTACAAAATACCTTCAGTGACCGTCCTTCGGTTGAGATGTAAATGTATGTATATATATAAATTATTTCTGTTTTGCAGATACTGCAGCACTGGCGTGTTGAATACGATGGCGAACTAGACGTTCAGTTCGACTTCCTGTTATCACCAAAGTCACCAGTGTCCCTGCGGCTAGTCGAGTGGTGAACCAAGCGGCGCGTTTGTTTATATTTGCGGCAAGATACTTGCTCTATACTTTTGTGGTGATTTTCTATTAAACGACACCGAGACGGTAGCGACTGAACCAACCCACTTTAGCTTTAAAAAACATTATTTAAAAATGTTTTCTACAAACAAGGATCCATTATTACCTAGATCACCCTGCAACCTAAATACAACATTACCAATGTAACGAGACAAACAAGTGAATTTATTACTTCTTATGCTCTAGTGCATATAAGTGTTCTATTTCCACCCGATTAAATTGAAAAGCAGATTGTATAATTCGTTAATAAATCTCTATTTATGGTCGTCTAATAAATTAAACTTCGTTGCATTAAACTTAAGTGGAACGTCTTGGATAAAATAGCTGGTTGTGTGCACTTAATGTGCATTTTTTTATTTTCGTGTGGCTTCTATTAATTCTATTATTTCAATGGGAAACTTAAAATATATCATGCCCAATTTTTTATCCGTCCCTCAGAGGACATAAAATTAGACAGATGAGTCGCATAGAGAATGAGAAGGGTAAAACCAAAATGATATTGATTCCTTTACTGTACATTTTTCATAAGAAACTTATACAAAAAGATTGGTTGTGATTGTCCGTAAAGTGTAATCTTTCCCGTGTCGAGTCGTTCTCGTTTAATAGAAAAAACAACCTTTGCTCCAAATCACGCTCACTGTACTGATTATTTTTTAGTGATAAAAGTCGCTCCTGTGTTGTATTGTTTTAAGTAGTTCTGTAAGACTCCGTAATATAATGCTATGGTAAAGGAAGATTATTTCGTAAGAATTTTAATCGGAAAAATGCTGATCTTTCAATGAAAAATTAAAGCTATTGTTACTTCGTTTTGATTACTATGCCTCAGCCATTAAAATGTGCCTTTAACACATGTAAACTTTTTTTTAGAAAAACTACTAAAATCTTTAACTTACTTTGTAATATTGGTACATGCGATAGAAGTAAAACATTAGGTTATTTTCGTACGTCCATTGTGATACGACGTCGAATAGATTTGATATTGCTATCCTTATCTAAGGAACTAAAAAAAGGCAGCACTGCTATATTCCATATGTCATCTGAAAATTTCGTATTAGATTGTTTATATTTAAAGTAATAGGCTTCCATTTTGAGACCAAGATTAGCTAAAGTCAGCTGAGGTCAGTTAATTTTCACGTTTCCGTTTAATTTTTTTTTCCCCACCGTTCTTCAGGAATTTTCCTCCTAATTATTTAACTATTTCTTTACGAGCCTTATGAAGTGTCACTTTAAGAATTAACATTTAGAATTAAAAACAAGGGTGGGCTGTGACGTGATAGACCTTTGCTAATAATACCTACTTTGTATAAATCCGCCCGCGGAAAGAATGCTTTCCTGAATGACGTCTGTCAGTGGGCCAAAGAAACATTAATTATGATTATTTATTTGATTGTCTGGTATACTATTCTATAAACATATTATACTTATACATACTATTCGTATTTTTAGAATGTCCTATTTTTTTTTTCTTTGTTGCAACTGCTCTTTTTACTCTCCATTTCTTCCACTACCTTAAGTCACTGGTAAAGATCTCTTATAGAGATAAGTATTTCCGTATCCACATCTTTAATTGTTTATGATTATGTCAGTTCTTTTGGCACGAAATAAATTAATAAATAATTAGACTTCTTCTAGCCGAATATTTGCCATTAAATTTTGGGCACCTTTATATTAAAAAATATATAAGTTTATATATCGATATAACTACTTTAAATCAAATAAATACAAATATTTTCAAAAATAAAACATTGTCTCTTCAAAGTTACATCGTCCATTCAATGAAGACCTGTCAGGAATGCATTATTTTCCAGGCCGTAATATATTATAACCTAGATAACTTTTTTTGCTGAAGTTTTAACTTCAAAGATTCTTTGATTCTTTATTAAGTACCCTTATATAAGTACTGGCATACAGTTTTTAATAAGTCGCTTGGGATACCTTCTCTAAATACCTTGGTACTTAGTACTAGGTACTTAGCACACAAAAGTTTTTACGTTTGCATAAACGTATAACTCTTTCATGTGGATTCAATATATTTAGGTTCATATCCGCGTCGTTGCAACGTTAAGAACTCTAAAACTTCTATTCGAATGTCGTAAAACATGAGAGTTATTGCATAGTTTTTTTTTTAATTTAAGTTTAATATTAATAACCTCTGATAAGGCTCAAAATTCATAAACAATCGATGGGTTCTTAAAGTCAGATCGAGTAAATTTAAAATTAAATTCTAATAATTTAGTTCTAAATTTAGTTTGTAGCTATGAGTGAAATTCCATAGTGGAAATTTTTAACAGGGTATTGGCACAGTCTGCTCAGATAAAAAACCTCTGTTCTAGCACGAAGAGTTACCAACGCAAATCTGTACACTAAGCTAAATTGAGCGGTCTCTTGTTTCACTTGGCATTGATTCAATTTTGGCCTTGGAAAAGGATAGCACTATTTTTGACTTGTCAATTTAGTTTACATTTAGCAGAAATAAAACTTTTTTTAGCCATATCATATGCTATACAAGACCCTAAATTATGGGTATGTATAAGCTGCATACAGAAGCGTTATAGCTATTATACAGCTATATTACAGTATAGGCTCGAACTAAAACTCTTCGTGATAGGGCTCTTTCTTGTATCGTGAGAATTTTCACAAAATAAATATTAAATAGTTAAGTGTTTTTTATATTTACCTATGCTAAGCTTAGTTCGTAACTGTAATACGTAGTAAAATATGGCTGTGTTAATATCAAAAAGCATATTTATATAATTATTATCAACCATAAATACCTCTTTTAGTGAACACTGCATGCCTACTGTAATCTGACAGTGAGATGCTTTTACCTTATAGGGGTGTAAGTCGCTCAATCATCCAGCATAAAAATTGGCCACCTAACAAATGATCACAACGACTCAACTTACATTTAAAAAGTTGAGAAAACATGATATGGCCTTCGTAGTCTATATCACAAACCAAAATGAACCGCTTTCTCTAGCAGCACTGCGACCTCTATAAGTAACATCATCTCATTGCGATCTGTGCCCCTAGTGTAAGTTTTCCTGTATCTGTCTTTGAATAAAACTGTCAAAATATGACGTTTGGTCTTTCTTATAAAATTTCAGGTTTGCGCAAGCGCCGATGTAGTGTCCAAATTCTCACACAATTAGTTATCAAGGTTCCTAGTGTGATTTTCTACCTACCTTATTCTATCCTGTGAAAATGAAAAAGATTAGTATGGAATCAAAATGGAATCATCTAGTGGCAAATATGTTTCCCAATTTTATAAATATCACACGATCGAATACACTAGGCACCCAGCACGGCAATAGGCAGGTTATAAAAATAATATTCCCCAAAAATTAAAATTAAAAAAAAGGTTTCATTCATGAATACGAAAGGTATTGGCAGTTATGAAGCGTACACTCGTTAATTTACAACTAAATCTAGGTGGCTTCCGAACGCCCACAACAAACTTAGCCGTGGGTTTTTTTTTGTTATGACTATCTCTCAGTCAAATTAAAATTTAGCTATGAAGTAAGAGCAATTCATACGCAGGGTTTTTATCATTCATGTATGAATAGGTTAATACCCGTTTATTATTACACGTACCTATATTATTTGAATAATATTTATACACGTGCGCCCCTTCTCGGAGAGTTACTATGTTGTCCTTTCTCCTTGTGAAGCTAGCGATAATTTGCCATTTTATATGGGGGCCCAAACGTCTCGTAACTAGAAAAAGGTTTTACTTTGACATCATATTTTATGGCATTTACAACGAAACAATTACCTTCCTCTTTGCTCGCATTTGTAAGAAATAATGAATGTGTTTAATATCAGGTTAGTTTTAATTAACGATAATTTTTATAATATGAAGTTAAATAGCTCTATAAGTTACACAAGGGCTCGGATCTGTCTGTCTAAGTTCTGTTCGTCAGTTTTGAAAAGATGCCTAAAATCTTCTTGTTTAATTAACTTCAGGGGGCAGGGAACCTACACTGTCCCTCTCTGGGTAGGCCTTGATTCATTTTTTAGCTACCCCCTATGTTCGGCTCAAACATTGCACCAATGATGATGAAAAATTTGATACATAAATATATTTTATCATGCTAATAGATATAATACTTTTATTCCCGAGAAAGCTCCTGGAAACCGGCCGGGCCTCTCGGTATTTAAAGAAACGCATTGGTTACCTATGCAAGACTTAGTAGCTATGCCAAACTTGAAGAAATTTCGCAGGCTTCAAAAATTTTTTATGTAGATTGACGTCAGAGTCTTGGTATGAATTTATCATTTTATATTGAGGACTGAACGGAGGACATCATGTAACTTTGGCAGATTTACTGAATGTCAAATTATGTAGTTACGTTATTTATTGGCTCAGGAGTACATAATGTATGACTATATATTATATAATGAGGAAGATTTTATTATTCATTTTACATTTAAGTAATAATGTTTCGATACGGTATACTTAAAAACGATTCTTCGATTGTGACAAAGGTATAGACTCACGAACATAGGTACCTAAACTATCCTAAGGTTGACGGGCGGTTCGACTACTAGATAAACCAAACACTTTGCTATTTATTAAAATTAGTTTAGGATCTCTTTTACATTATTAAATGTTCCTTATTTTTGTAGCCTTTGTCATGTAAAAGTATACGAATATCGTTAGGTACTGTTAAAATTTACCTTCGTTCGAACCTTATTATCTAAAGTTGACTCTTAGACTATATTTGAAATGAAGTTTAATGATGATTTTTTATATATCTTAAGAAGAGTAAGTGAGAAAGTGAGTAATAATTACTTAAGTAAACTTGTTTCACTGTTTTCTCCGAGAAGTTTAAGTTTAATTTACTCGCATCCGTTGAGCAATAAATAATACTTAGTAATTTTTTTCTTTCTTGTCTTATTCGTTTTAAGTATAAAGTATGTTTCAAGCACAAAATTAAGAACATACAGAAATCGTGTACACGACTAATATTGAAGCATCAAAAACCCACTTAGATTTATTAGTGTTTCTCGAACAGGCGGTTAGTCACTTATGTGAATAAATAATAATACACATAGGTATATATATATATATTTTAAAATTAAATGGTTCTAAAATTTAAATTAAGAACGACGATAATATATAGTTCGGCAAATGACAATTGTCTATTGTAGGTTATTCTTTTAGAGTAGCCATTTTAAATATATAAATTTTACCTACAAAAAATAGCATTGTTCAAAAACCCCTTTCTAATCTAATATTATACATATTCGTCATGATATATTTTTATAATATTAATTCTCACAAAGTTGGCTCACTTATAATTTTTATATTAATGGCATCTCGTATCTTTATATCACCTCCACAATCTAGTTATTTGAAAAAAGTATAAGGTAATACACAGGGAGTTCTGCTCGTTATGTTAAACAAACATAATATAAGGAAGTGGCCATTCCTATATTTATTAATCATTGTATTAAAAATACAATTAAGTTTATTTATGGAATAAACGGCCGAATACCGAAAATATTAAATGTTTTCCTAAAAAATACATAAAACAAAACGTTAACGCTTTTCCGTATTCGGTGGTTACCTCATCGTTGTTAAAAATAATAATAATTAAAATATCATAAGATTAAACATTTACTGACACTGTTTAAATATACATATTATAAGTAAATAATAGAATTAAGTAACAGCTACATTGTATTCTGATAATGCTGAAGTGTTTATAATAAAGGAAAATAAATAATTAAATTTGTGTTATACTGTTTTATCAACCTGCCTTAGGTTGATAAAATCTCTCTTTTTTATTTCGCTATCCTTAAGAGCCAATATTCATGTATATCTTCTGGTCAGTATCAATTTACATACGCGACTTTGCACGATCACATAATATGATAGTCTGAGTAATTTTTTTTCGAAATTTTTGCCAAGTTCCATTGGATGCAGCAGGTTTTTAAACACACAAGCGCAAAAGTCAAACTCCCAATTTTTTGCTTTGTATCCTATCAAAAATGCTGATAAGGCATACCTCATCCATTTTGCTGCGAGTATTTAGTTACAATATCAGCAGCATAGCAGATAACCTACTCATATTATTCAATCTGAGTCGCTTCTATAAACACCAGCTTAAGAATACGCCAATCTTTTACATGCGCAATCTCTTCCCATTCCTACACTCCTGGTATTGAGATTCGCGAAACCTTGCAAAAATGGCATTCCCGTGTCTCGTTCCAGGGGGGGCACTTGCTCAATTAAAGCGCTCTAGCCAACAAAGGATATGAATCAGGAAAGAGTGCTGTTTTCAGTTCGAGTGCATATAATAACGTCAGCATGCAAAGATTCTTAAACACAAGCTTAAAAGTCAAACTCCCAAATTTTTTGCCTAGTATCCTATCAAAAGTGCAGATAAGGCATGCCTCTTCCATTTTGCTGCGAGAATTTAGTTCCAATATCAGCAGCATAAAAGATAAACTACTCATATTATTCAATCTGAGTCGCTTCGATAAACACCAGCTTAAGAATACGCCAATCTTCTACATGCGCAATCTCTCTATTCCTATACTCCTGGTATTGAGATTCCGATTCTCCAAGTATAAACCACAGCCCTCACCGCTGCGCCAAGGGGTCGAAAAATGCTGCTTAGCGGAAAAAAATAATGTTGCTTAGCGGCAGAAAAAGCATGGCGATAGTACATGCCCGGACGAGGTCTGTCGCAAGAAAATCTAAAATTACTATAAAAATCGCACAATACATCTATTTTCGCATTGTCAGTGGTAAATATAACTATTAAAATGATTGTTTTTTTTAGTTCAAGGCACTCCATAGCGTCATATTATATCTTTCTGTTTTGGGTATGCCACCCTCAGGAGATGGCTGGGGATGGGATCCTTCATTCACACGAAGTATGAGGTTTTTGGATTTTCTTTATATTCAATATAAAGAAAATCCAAAAACCTACGATAAAATTTAAAAATTGGCTTAAAAAAGCTTATATAAAGTGACAAAATATATATTTTAAAGGCTCCCAAATGTTTGAACTGTAAAAAGTTTTTATATTCTAAATATATTCTGTCAATTCTCTCGGTCCGTCATGCAAAATTGAAATGTTTACTCGTAGTTCAAACCTTTTTAATGTTTTTTACTGTGTGTTTTTGTTTATAAAGAGTCATATTATTATTTATAATATATTGTATTTTATTTAGTACTAGGGAAGGATTTTTGGACATTATCTTATTTTTAAATTTCTTATTTATTATTTGCATTTTGTTAAATAATTTAACGTTCCTAACCAATATTTTAATGGTTAATAAAAATAATACGACTGTTTCCGATAGTCAATGGGTGTTTTCTAAATAATCAGAAGATAAATAAGTACCTACATAAAATAATAGTTATCTGGAATCAGAGTCAAAATGAGCAACATAAATATGTACACATATTATAAAATTCTTTGTAAGTCTCTACGTAAGTAATTGTCGTAGAGAAGTGTACTAAAGGTTTTATAAATTTGTATCTTTGACTCTAGGCTTGCCAAACCGCATACCTGCTATAAGATCACCTGCGCTTCAACACTCGATTTAATATTGTCTTCGCTCACAGGCCCGTAGTCGCAATAGTGTCCTAAACAATAGCCATTGATGTAATCGTAATTAAATCAAATTAAAAAAAGAGGTTGAAATACTAACTTCACAATTTTTCCCGATTGCGCGCCACAGTAGCTGGAGAAGAGTAGCGTTTTGGGTACACCAGTATACTCTAGAAATGTTATCAAATTCTCATTCACAGATGATGGAACATAAATGTGGATTGAAAAGAAAGGAAGAGCTTAAATCGTGAGAGAAAAAGCATAAGTGCGTGTCCACCTAGGCATGTGGATGCGGGCAGCACGAGTGCTGCGACGTTTAGTGCTGCTAGTATTGTTGTTGCTGACTGCACTGGTGTTGCTGCTGCTACCGCCACCACCGCAGTATAGCCATCAAGCTAGGGTGCCGCAGTTGAGAAAATATGTCCGTATTCAGAAATAGCATCTAACTATTATTTTTACAGGAGATAGCCGGCCTATTTTTAAGTAGGAAATAGAGCAACAATTTGCAGGGTATGCAAGGAGCGCGTCCTTAAAAAATGTCGGCCTGTCCTTCAACCAGAGGTGTAGGTGTTAAACCTGAATCGGGTAGCTATTGAATCGAATAAAAAACTGAAATTGAGAAAATTATTAAACACTTAAATATTAAGTTTTGTTTTAAAAAATCCTTTTCCAGCGCTATACTGGAGAGGATCCGGTTAAATTAAAAAACACTAACAAAGATATTAAGGAGAATCCCCAATTGCCTTGGTTTATGTCTGGCGGCAAGCAGCGTCCTTTGCATCACGACCCTTACACTAAGCTCTTTCCTGAAGATGCGCCTGGCCACGACAGGTTAGAAACTGTTATTATCTTTGGTTATTTCACGGTTTATTGAACACGATCACGATCATAAGTCATGACTCATAATTGCCATTTAACTATACCTACACCTATTTAACTGTTGATGTTTCTGGTGGCAAAAATATTTTTTGGGAGATAGTGACAGCTGCATTTCAATAGAACGTAGCCGGTCGACGAAATATTAAATAAACCTGACCCGCAAGCCGAAGAACCTTCCTTCTTCCGCGAAGCATTATATTGATTTAATATCACTTAAAGAAGAAAGTTATCGGGCTATTTTCCTGAAATCTATATCGAATTTGATGATTATTTTTTTAATGCACAAGGTAAGTACCGATAAATCAGCCAAAGCTTGCGATTTTTACGCCTTTATTAATTGCAGAATTGTCGAGCAGCTCACTTATATATTACCAAAAGATGAGGACGTATCTATTGTGAAGATATTACTAGCAAATGGCTTGGGGAATTGGGACCTGCCCGGTGGAAGGACAGAGTTCATCAGAAACAAGTGTCCTGTGGACGCATGCTCTATCACTATCGATATGAGAGAAGCCGCTACGGTTGATGTTGTATTGTACGAAGATTATCACAACTCTATTGATGTGAAAAGACCACCTAATCAGGTATTTGCTAAATCATTCTTTTTTTATTTATACACTAGCGATTGACGACAATCACACCTGATGTTAAGTGAAAAGACCATCTATCACCAGATATTTGCTCAATCATTGTTGCACAACTGATGCAAGGTAACGATGCAGCCTTAGATAGAGCACACATGCCTAGATTTAGTGTCAATCATTATTAATTTAAAGTCACTCATCACATTAAGTTGTGGGAAAAACGGAAGTTGGAAAGGGATTCAAATTATGGCGGTGCGCATTAGAAACGGGGAAATAGAGCGCTTCGTACCAACGTGTCAATATGATCTCGGCGACGCGGTAAGGGTGCAGAGTTGCAGATTCTTATGATTTAAATAATAATTTTAACATTATTAATATACTATTGTCAAAGAATTTACTACCGTAATCACTCATTTTGACAAGGTAAGTTTTTGCTTCACGTTCTGTGTTCAAGTATTAATAAATAGATAAATCATAAATGGTATCTGAATAAATACTAATCATAAAAACTTTTTTATGTTTGATATATAAGTATAAGATTATATGCTCGAAATACAGCTGCATTCTTAGACTCGCAAGCGTTGAGCTGTTGCCGAGCATCGAAACACTGCAATGATTGTATAAAATGGAATTTAACACCTTGTATCAAAGTTTAAATTCGTCTACACATCTTTGCATAGCTTTCTGGGTAGAGCTGACATGATTAGAGACTCGATGTACCCTACACGTAAAGTGAAGGCTACATCGAGTCTCCATGCTTGCAATCGTGGAGTATTAAAACTCGGTAAGGTCAAAGAGAAGTGGCCCTATAGTTTTAAACTCGCATATACTATTATGCAATTTTTATTTTGCTAAGAGAAGGTGAAATTGCGAGTGAATTTGCTCTAAAACAAGATGGTCAAGTTTTATTTTACTTTAACGTTACAGGGTATCGATACTCGAAACGACCTTTGATTAGGAGCGTGGAAATCTTAAGAGTTATCATGAAAGCTCGCATTATATAACCTCATACTGCATTTCCAGATTTGGATTCTATATTATTTGGAATGTCCGTACAACACAGCTACTCTCAGGTCCACCTTATTAAACGTTTTCAATTGGACGGCGACATATCGCCGCGATTCAGACATCGTGGCTCCTTACGAAAAATGGGTATACCATGATACTTTGGTCACGGAAAAGGTGCTAGAAAGGAATTACGCAGCAAATAAAACAAAAATGGTATTTTAGTAAATAAGTATCTACAGAATAAGCTATCCTTAACTAAGCTACGTAAATATTAAGCTAACAGTGTGGGAAGACAATATACTTTACTTTATTTTGCAAAATTTAAGAAAATGAATTGAGTTTTTGACTTTGCATTCATTCGACATGGCACGTGTTAACCAAGCAACTAATCGACGTGATGTCGGGCAATTCACACATTTTGCAGGTGACGTTGACAATGCAGGTTTCTCGCAATGTTTCCCTGCACCGTTAAAGAAAGAGCTGTTTTACTTTTTCAAATCAAAATCGTATGTAATTCCAAAAAGTTAGAAGTGCCCGCCGAGGATCGAACTCGGTTCCGTCGAATGGGAAGCCCAAGCTCTAACCAGTTTACACACACTTTTTATATGTGACGGCCGACTGGCGCAGTGGGCAGCGACCCTGCTTTCTGAGTCCAAGGCCGTGGGTTCGATTCCCACAACTGGAATATGTTTGTGTGATGAGCAATAAGTGTTTTTCAGTGTCTGGGTGTTTATATGTATTTTCTAATTATTTATGTATATATAATTTATAAAAAAAAAATATTCATCAGTCATCTTAGTATCCATAACAAAAGCTACGCTTACTTTGGGGCTAGGTGGCGATGTGTGTATTGTCGTAGTATATTTATTAATTTATTTATTTATATACAAATTTAATTCACTTAATTGGATTACCTACAGGTAGCATGGTTCGTTTCCAACTGTCACGCTCACAATCGTCGGTTGCAATACGCGAAACAGTTATCCAAATTCATTTCCGTGGACATCTACGGTGCTTGCGGGTCGCAAAATTGCCCACGCGTTGACCCCGATTGTTTCAAAATGCTCGATAAGGAATACAAGTTCTATCTGGCTTTTGAAAACTCCAACTGTCAGGATTATATTACAGAGAAGTTCTTCGTGAATAGTCTTCAGTAAGTTAATTTTCCTATAAGTAACTACTTATACTTCTTTATCGTTAATCTGGGGTACCGCTGCTATGAATAATGGAGCACCATTATTCCTAAATTGACGGCAGCGTCAGCTTTTCTGCTATGTACTTGTCTGGTGGCCATGTGGTTATTTCTACATGCCGCTTTTCCATGATAGCTATGATTTTTATATGTAGCCATGATGAGTTCATTACGACGGGAGGTACAAAAGTTCGTGAAATGAAAGTATTTTAAATAAAATGAAACAACAAATCTATTTTTTACTTTTCAATATTAAGCTGAATACATTTATTAGATCTATGAATTAAAGTACAAAAACTATGATAGTGTTAAAGAATACCTTAGTGAGAGTAATACCTATACCTAATTAGTTAACTTTTGTAACTGTATAACAACATTAATTGTAATTGTATTATTTGCCTAATTAATTTAAAATGACATTATTACCTATTTCTGATTATTGTATTTTTATTCTTTAAATTGTAAAGTAATATATATTTTATTTTTTAAATCATTTGCACACTGTCTGTGACAGTCGATTGTGAAGGGTCTGTTTAATTAAATGTTTATTTGTTATGTAGGTACCCACAATTTGGCAAATATATAAATATTATTATTATTATTATTATTAACTCACATGTAAAAGAAACCCCATATTTATATCTTATAACGTTTAATCGTTTTAGTATCTGTAATTACAACATAGCACATAATAAACTCAAACATCAATCTATCTGAACTTATAGCACACTTTTAATTAAATACAAAGAGATAACTCCTTTTCAATTCAATTCTTGTTTATGGCTTTTGTCTGTGCCAACTGGGCACAAGGTACTTCGCCAATGTCTTGTAGATGAAGAAGGCACGAAGGAGATTGATCGGTGAAACTAATGAAAAGTTAATTTTGAATATGTACCAAGAAATAGTTGTTATTAGTAAGGATATTTTTTGTACATTATACTTTAATTTTATTACTTACTATATATTTACATAAAAATCTACAATAAGGACTGAAAACAAACATTAAAAAACATTTAACACTCAAAGGACGGGGGACTTTGGGAGGAAGAACGTCATAGAGGGGATAGGTAAGTTTGGGACAGTTAAAAATAATATGAGTTATAGTGCCCTCATCCAAGCCACACTCACAGATGGGATAACTCCTTTAATCTTCCCTTGAACCTTCTGTCTGTACGCCGCTGTACCTCTATTTTACCCGCCATTTATATGGCCTTCCCTGTTGATCTGGGTTCCTGTAATTTTGAAATTCTACTCCAACTTATACCAACCACAGATTAAGCATAATTATGACCAGACTGAACGAAGATACCTTTTTATCTTTAACTAAATATACATAATACAAAGATAGATTTCCTAACTCATGTAAGACGTACGAAACTCGCACTAAATACCTTCAATTAGCATGCAAGTCTTACGAAACTCACGTAAAAGAAAGAAACACTATCGAATCACATGCAATATGTACAGAACTCGCATACAAGGCACTTGCATCCCAAAATCTTGCAAGGCATAAAAAAATTAAAACAGTTCTGGAGGAGTTCTTTATGTAATGAAACTCATCGTACCTACTTAATTAAAATGTCTATAATTAATTATTTTATTAATCGACTTTTACGATATACATTGTTGAAATGCATTAAGTATATTATTTTTGTGTATTTATATTTTTTTGTGTATTTGAATTTATTGCCTAGCAAATTATTTGCCTTGTCTCCTCAAGGAAAAATAAAATATTGTGGAAGCGATAGCGTCTGTTAGGTACGTAGTAAAATTTTCAGTGTACCTAATCTATCACGTTAAATATAAATTTGTTAAACATCATAATTATTATTCTAAATTCAAAAAAAATTCAAAATTCAAAATTCATTTATTTCAAGTAGGCCTAATACAAGCACTTTTGAAACGTCAAGTCTGTCCGTGTGTAGTGACTCTACCACCGGTTCGGAAGGCAGATTCTACCGAGAAGAAGCCGGCAAGAAACTCAGCAGTTGCTCTTTTCCAACATCAAAAATTTACATTTTATATTTTAACATTCATTTTTCTATCTTGTGAGAGATGAAAGCGGAGCCGGATGCTTCCAAGCAACCTTGTCATTAAGAAACTCATCAATTGTATAATAACCTCGCTGTAATAAATGTGTTTTAACACATTCTTTAAACTTATGGATTGGTAGGTCCAAAATTACCTTAGGAATCATATTATAAAAGCGTATACTCAATCCCACAAATGACTTCTGCACCTTTCGCAGACGATATGCAGATGTCACTAATTTATGACCATTTCTTGTAAGTCGACTGTTTATATCCACTTTTTGTTTATAAAGACTAATATGTTGTCTTACAAATACTATATTGTTATAAATGTATTGTGAGGCTACCGTAAGTATACCAATTTCTTTAAATTTTTCACGGAGGGATTCACGTGATTTAAGTTTATATATTGACCGTACAGCTCTTTTCTGCAATATGAATATAGTTTCAATATCAGCAGCTTTGCCCCATAATAAGATCCCGTAAGACATCACACTATGAAAGTACGCGAAGTAAACAAGTCTTGCTGTTTCTACGTCAGTAATCTGTCTAATTTTCCTGACGGCGTAGGCAGCCGAGCTTAGTTTACCTGCTAGTGTATCTATATGGGTACCCCACTGAAGCTTACAATCCAAGGTCATGCCCAGAAAAACTGTGGAATCTTCCATTTTTAGTGATTCTCCATTTATTATTATATTTTTATTAACTTTCTTTACATTTGGTAAAATAAATTCCACACACTTAGTTTTTTTTGCATTTAAAAGTAAATTATTGACAGTAAACCAGTGCGACACATGCGACATAGCACGGCTTACATCGTCAGAGTTGTCTCTACCTCTATCAGTTTTAAAAATTAGAGATGTATCATCAGCAAACAGTACAATGTCACAGGTTTCACTGACATGGTGTGGTAGATCATTTATATACACCAAAAATAGAAAGGGACCCAAGATTGAACCCTGTGGGACACCCATTGACGTAGCCGACCCCTGCGACTTAATGTCTTTTATGCAAACCCTTTGGGTTCTGTCACTGAGATAAGAGGCAACCAAATTTAGTGCAACGTTTTTGATACCATAATGGGCTAGTTTAAGAAGCAAGGTTTTATGATCGACACAATCGAATGCTTTGGATAGATCACAAAAAACACCAATGGCATTCTGCGAACGTTCCCAGGCATCGTACACATGTTTTAAAAGTTTAGCGCCTGCATCCGTGGTGCTACGACCTTTAGTAAAACCGTACTGCTCCGGATGTAGTAAGTTATTTACATTGAAGTGATTCAAAAGTTGATTTAATATAATTTTTTCAAAGACCTTACTAAGAGCTGGTAAGATTGAAATGGGTCTGTAATTGTTAATGTCGTTTTTATTGCCAGATTTAAATAGAGGTATAAGTTTACTATGTTTCATTAAATTTGGAAAAGTACCTCTATCAACACATTCATTAAAAAGTATGGCTAAGTAAGGGGCAATAACGTCTATAATGTTAGATATTACCATTACAGACATACCCCATAAATCACCGGTTTTTTTCTGTTTCAACAACTTAAAATTCTTTATTATATCATATGCAGATATATGTTTAAAATTAAATAAAACGTTGCACTCATTAACGTTGTTCCTCAATAAACTCTGAGCTGCAGTAGGTGAAGAATTAAGTGAATCAGTCAACAAAATAGGAACACTCTGAAAAAAGTTTTCAAAGGTACTTGCAACCTCACTGTCAGCGGTAACTTTATTATCATTAATAATTAATTCAAAGTTTACGTTGCGGGATTTAGCTTTCCCAGTTTCATTATTAACAATTTTCCAGGTTGTTTGTACTTTGTTATCCGATTTTATGATTTGATCCTTAAAGTATAGCGACTTAGCATGAAAGCAAACGTTCTTAAACGTTTTAGAGTACATTTTTACGTGTTGTAGGAAAGCTGGAGTATGGTTATATTGTTTTTCACCATAGAGCTCATACAAATTATCTCTACTTTTGTATATGCCAATAGTTGCCCAATCGCTAAACTTTATTTTTTTATTGAAATCTATATGTTTGAAATTGAATATTTTGTTAAATTCATTTTCTATAATATTAAAGAGCGTACCATAAATGCTGTCAGGATGACCGTTCTTAAAGACAAGGGCAGGAATTTTGGATGATATTTCACCTTTGAATCGCGTCAATTTGCTCTTAGTTATCGGCCTACACTTGACGATATGTTTATCTTTGTTTATATTATTCAAAACAGTAATTTGTTGGCCACAATGATCTGATCTTAAGTTGGTTATTATCGATTTACCTAAGATATCACAGTTGTGAAAAATATTATCTAAACACGATGCTGAGGTTGCTGTGATTCTAGTAGGTTCACTAAAAGCATAATTTAAATTAAAACATTTAAATAAGTTTAGCAACCTAGTCGTAGTTGCATTACTAAGTAAAATATCAACATTAAAATCCCCGCATACTATTGCTTTTTTTGTGGATACAGACAATCGCTTAAGCACATCTTCCATTACATCCTCAAAAAGGCTAAAATCACCTGAGGGGGGACGATATACACACACTATTATAAATCGCTCCAGCTCCACACAAGATAGTTCTACAGTGCGTTCAACAGAAAGACTAACTATGTCTTTTCGCTCCTTACAAGTTATATTATTGTGTACAAAAATTAAGGACCCACCATGAATTGCAGTCCTTCTGAAGAACACACTTGACATTTTGAAATTCCTTAAGATAACTGCTGGATGTGCACCAGTGAGCCAATGCTCAGTAATACACAGAATGTGTATATTGAGTTTTTCCACAAACAGTTCTATTTCAATTTCTTTGCCGGTTAAGCTCTGTATATTTTGATGTACAATGTTCATATTGGAGAGCTTCTCCGTTGTCTGGCTATCTAGTTTAAATAATTATAAGAAATTTTCTTAGTACTTGAACAAGTACTTGGGTCATTATCAGAAATATTGGTACCTAAAGTACAATTTGTAAAGTTGTCAATAGACTTAGTTACAACACTTGTAACTGTATCATTTAAATTGTAAGCTAATAATGAGGCTATATGTTGCTTACATTTTTTTGACAGATAAAAAGTATCCCTAGTCAATAACAGTGGTGAAATAAATTTATTCACATCAAAATAAAAAACTGCCTCACTATGACGGCATGTCAAGTTATAAATTAATAAATTTAAATTATAAATTTGCTTATTTCGCTTAGAACTAAGTGTGCCACAGTACGGAAAGGCACACATAACAAATCTACATTTAGATTTTTCATGCAAAGCCAGCAATTTTTCTACACATCTTATAATTTGTGTCTTTTTTACATTTAAGCTGTCTCCTAACAAAAATATAACATTTTTATTCACATCTAAACTGTCTATGTTCAAACTATCAATAAGATAGTCTAAATTAGCCCCCGGTGAACATCTATTAGTCACTGAGTGATCTAGGTAACAGTTCATAATAGGACCAAAACCTTTACCTAGCTTGTCTGAAATTACTAAAGTGTGTTTTTTATGCTTACTTGATAAATTATAATCTAAGGATGTAGTGACAGGAATAATACTTTCACACTGCTCTTGGCAGGTCTCTAGCTTATTAGAGGACAAAATACTACTACTTAAGTCTAGGTTAGCCGTAGGTATATCTTGAGAACATTGACATTTATTTGCCAATGACTCAAAACGAGCCATATTGTAGGTACCTAGAGCTAACAACTCATCAGCTGCCAGAATTTGTTCATCAATCTGCTTTTTTGACAGCTCATATTTAATAGTCATAGTTTTAAGTGAGTCTTCCAGCTGTTGAATAACATCATTTAAGGTTTGGATTTCACTCTCATATTTTTCCCTGCTACTTTGAAAAGAAAGAGAAAAGGTATTTAACTTATTTAACAAAACTGAACGTTCTTTTCTTAGTATCAGGTTTTCACTGCTTTTCTTCTGGTTTTTTACTAATTTTTGAGTTTTTTTTATTATTTTACTAATTCTAATGTATTTTTTTATTTTATTGTGGCTATTTAAAAAGGGGAGATCTATTTGAGGCTTGGTTTTTTTAACACAAGGGCTATCACAAGTCAGATCGATGCACATTGGCATTGTTGAGGATGAAGTAAGTAGTTCATCATACAAGTTATTTGTTGATTGCATTTCAACATTTTGTAATTGTGACTGAAGGTCATCAATAGTTTTATGTGCACTACATAATTCACCCTCCAACATAGTAATTCTTCCTAAAGCTTCATCATAAGTAGATATGCATTGGTTAAAAGAATGCACTGCCTCCTGGAGTTGGTTGCGCTCCTCTAAGACCAGAGTGTGAGCGCTATGTAGGTCAGCTAGTTCACCCTTTAGCTGGGAGTTCTTGGCAATAATTGATCTCAGTTCCATCATTCTGTTAAAGAATGTATGTCTTGGAAAGTGTTAAAATTAGGACTTTGAGATCTGAAACTTTATTAGGGATTTTAGACACGACGTGCTACCTATAGTAATGGGAGCACGTCCTTCGGAGTACGCAGCAGTAGCGCCACACAATTCTTACATACACGTTGATGAGTTCGCTGGGCCTGAAGAACTAGCAGCGTATTTACGTCGCCTAGATGAAGACGACACTCTCTTTAATTCGTACTTCAAGTGGAAGGTATGAAGCAGTGCAATACATTTACCTATTATATATCTAGTAGTAGTAATACATATTTTATCTTGCAATAATTATTTGAATTTGGATTAAAGTCTTCATGCACAAGTATCTTTATAGTGATAGCAAGAATCATGAAGATATTTATAACCAGCAATGTCGACGCGCCAACAGTCAATAAAATTAAAAAAGGATTACGAAAGCAATTTGTTTATAACATATTGATGTGTTTTACAGGGCACAGGAGAGTTTATTAACACATTCTTCTTTTGTCGCGTGTGCGCAATGGTTCATGCGAGCGCCCGCCGACAACGCAACGTTCACTACACGGACGTGCAAGCGTGGTGGCGCAACGCCACCTGCACGCAAACTGACTAAATTATATGTGTTTATGTAACAGCGGGTAATTATGAAATACTGTCCTGATTATGGGTCTTGATTTTTTTTTACATGAATCGAGATGAAAAAGAACCCATGTAGAGTTGAGTAACATAACCTATTGAATTATTTCTTCTTAAAACAAAACCATAAAGGTACGTTAAAGAAATTATTCAAAGACTGCGTTCATCGCGATCTCGATCCGTTCCCTCAAATTTATCGCCATTTAATGTGACAATCCTTCCTTTGTGGACTTTAGGAATAGCTAAATGTAGTAATGATGGATAACAAAGAGTATGAAAGCACTACGTAATAGCTTAACGTAGCAACTCATAGTAGCAACTATGTAGCAACAAAGGAAATCCATAAACTGTAGATTCCGTATTTTCGTCTATTTTCAATTTTGTCACTTGTCAGCGTCAGCTGTTTTTGACGTACCTAACAATTTGCAAAATCCAGAAGACATTAATTGTTTGAAAAGTTTGTTTAGGTACCTATTTGTTAGTGGTTTGTTATCATTTTATCAACAATTATTATCGCTTACTTGTAAAGCAAAATCCCACTGAACAACATATAAATAGTTTCGTTATCAAATGAACTTCATTTAGAAGGTATTGGTAACTGGTATATTTTTGATTAATTATTTAATGATGAAGTTTTGCGCAAACCTTGCTTTTATGTTTACGGAGAGTTCAAATATTCTTGAAAGATATGCATTGGCGAAAGATGCTGGGTTCAAGGCAGTGGAGTCTGGATTCCCACTGGGGTATAGTATAGAACAAGTGAAACAGGCGAAGGAAGCAGCAGGAGTTGATCAGGTTCTGATAAACCTAAAAACAGGTACTTCATTTTTTTTTTCGAATCTTATTTATGTAGGTACTTACGTTATTAGTTTTTACACTGATCGCCATAGTTGTAGTAGGTAGTAATTAGCTATTTTGACTTCATACTAGGCCTCTAATTAAAGAGAGTCAGAGAATGAACCCTTGATGCTGCTCCTGTGCAGATTTTAACATGTATTACTATATATTAGTACCTAATATAATTATAACTAAAGTTAACATTTCTAAGGCCTTTTCTAGATTGACAAAGCCAAAATCCAATTAACTAACAAGGCCTGACCTACAATAATTATGGGCCAAGACCTTCGGATCTGTCAAATATGCTAAACACTAGTCTAGTGAGTAGACCAATAATTAATTGTTGTTGATAGTATACCCAGCTAAGTTGTTGTGGGCTTCTTCTTAAGCCAGGGTGCGTTTGGAACCCCCATGGCATGGTTTAGTTAACAAATGTAGTTATTACCATCACAATCTATCTCATATAAAATGAGATAAAGATCAATTGCCTTCTACAGTAGCAGTGGCTACAGTTCATTAATACAGATTATTATGATTTATGAGATTATGACTGTCATTATATTTCACAAACTTTACATTACAGGAGATGTAACTAAAGGCGAATTAGGAGTTACAGCAGTGCCTGGCAAAGAAAATGAGTTTAAGGACAACTTGCAAATAACCATAAGCTATGCAAAGGCTGTTGGTGCTAAAAAAATACACATCATGGCTGGCAAATTAGAAAATGTGTCTCCTCAACATTGGGCTACATATGAGAACAACCTGAAATATGCAGCAGATGTCTTGAAGACTGAAGGGATATTGGGAGTTATAGAACCTATAAACCAACATTCTGTGCCTAAATATTTCTTAAGTGACTATGGAAAGGGTAAGAAACCACCCAGTTCAAGTGCAATTGATGGGTGCCAGATAGAAATTTCGGCAATGATCACCTAGTAACTTATTATGTTCTCACAGAAATGTCAAAGTTAGTCTCAACTCCCAATTCTTTAACTAATATGTTTCCATCCCAGTATATAGAAAAACTATGTTTGTTAGTCCATAAAAGAAAAAATACCAATGAGTTGCAATCACCATGACTTAAAAATCCTAACTTTTGTTTTACTTTTCAGCTGTTGATATCATCAAGCGGATAGATAGTGACCATTTAAAATTGCAACTGGATATTTTCCATTTGCAACATATTGTTGGTGATCTTTCCTACAACATCAAGAATCTCATGCCTTATGTTGGCCATGTTCAGGTAATTATCTTCATAATTTGACAGCTACTACACCTGGCAAATATACAGATAGCTTTCAATTGACTTTATAAAATTATTATAGATTTATTACGACATGCATTTTAAGACATTTATATCATTGATTAAAAATAATAGGAAAAATTATAAGGGACCAGATGAATATATTATCAAAATTATATTAAGAACTTAAGAAATATAAAGGCTGTGATGCATAAAATTAACTTTTGAATTTTTTTACACAAATAGCTTTCTGTTGAAAAAACCTGTTTTATCCTGGAAAAGCACCTGGGGACTTTTATCCTGTAGATATTGTAGGATCTCACTTTTAACCGAGGAAAATTTAAATAGAAGAACATACTTAAAATATATCTTGTGTGTATGTGTACGATACCCGCGACTTCGTTCACGTGTTTATTCCCGCGGAACTCTTTTTTCTCCCGGGATAAAAGTAGCCATGTGCTATTCCAGACTACAATCTATCTCTGTAACAAATTTCAGCTAAATCGGTTCAATCGTTGCGATGTGAGTGAGTAACAAACATATAAACTTTCGCCTGTATGATATGCTAGCTTCTGTCCACCAGTCTGCGTTTCAGGATGGGGTCTAAAGATTCGCTCCTTAACAATTTTTAATCTTACCACGGGAAGTATTTGGGCGATTGGTATAGAAAGTACATGTCCTTTTTCATAGCATGGGTGACATGCACACTAAATTTCAAAACTGTCTGCCCACAGCTTAGGTTGTAAAGAATCTAGTTTTCCCTCTGGAACTACTTAAAGAATCGGAAAGGTAGTCTCTGTTCTTTTCTATGTCAAAGGGTACATGGGTAGTATATATATATATATATATATATATGTATCCTACTTCCATATAATATGATATAATAGTGTAAAAGTGTGTTTGTATATATATATATATAAGATATCTTGTCTGCTGTCAGGCAGTACATGAATGAAGAGCACACTAGATAAAAAGTGATCATCATCATCATCATCATCATTATCATTCATCACTTCTTTACTAGCCCACTACTATTAGGCACAGGTTTTCTGCAGTTCAAAATATCATGTTTGTTTATAGATTGCACAAGTACCTAACCGCAATGAACCTGATACTCCAGGGGAGATAAACTACAAGTACATACTTGAACACCTTCAAAACAATGGTTACGATGACTGGATTGGTCTTGAGTACAAGCCTGCTGGAAATACTAAAACTGGCCTCAAGTGGATAAAAGACTATGGCTACAACTTGTAACAGTCCAACAAAACAAAGAACAAAAAGAAAATATTACATATGTATGGTGGTTCCTATGCAGCTGAAAAGCATCCTGTGCACACAAAGAAAGTGCCTTTATTTTTAAAACAATGTTAAGTTGTTAAGGTTGAATTGTGAATATTATGTTTAAGTTAAATAAAATACCTGTTTTTAATAATATTTTGTAGTATATTAAAATCTTAATTTTGTAATTAAGATTGATGTTAATGATTATTAACTTTATTGTTAAACTTTATTGTTAAAGTTAATAATCATAGGGCACAATTAAACGAGCATTATTTTACATTATGAAATTGTTGCACCCAATAATGTTTTTTTACACCATCAAGCGACAATCTATCTTTACTTGAGGTCTTTAGAAGCTGAAAGAGAAAAATAAAAATTAGTTGAGTTATTTATAATGCGGCATAAAGTGCATTATCTGAACAGATGCCATTTCTCAGCTTACATGGTACATTATACAACATTTACATTACGGAATAGACATTAAAATAGTAATTTGTACCATGTCATTCTCGTTTACAGCTACATGACTGATGCATGGGCACAAACATTAATACTTATCTAATAAATTGGTGAAGTATTTTAAATTTTCATAAATTGAATATAACATTAGTACAAAATATGTTTATTACCTTCGAAATAAGATCTTTGGCGCCTTCAGGTACAAATCTAGGGTAAGTCATGTCTAAAGCTAAGATTCTGGCGTATGTTTTGTCTTGGCCATCACTTTCAAAGGGTGGTTTACCCACAAGGAACTCATACAAGAGTACACCAATACACCAGTGGTCAACAGAAACATTGTACACTTCTCTTTTAATCATCTCTGGAGGGAGATAGTCCAGTGTGCCACACATTGTCTTACGTCTGTAAGGAATAAAATATTTTTTTATTGCTTTTACTTTAGTCTTCACTAGAGAACAATAATTGAAAGTGACTTATTTAGTAATGAATCAATAATTGGATTTATAAGCTTTTGGTAAAAAAGAAGATAAGAAAAATATTTGTCAACTAATGAACACCCCTAATAGGGCACTCTTTCAAAATTCAATTATAAGTGGGATGAATTTCTTCTAAAAAATTTACTAATTTGGTGGTAGTACTACAATTGTATATAATCTTAAATGAATATTTATTAATCTCATCTGTTCTAATTTGGTGGAAGTACTACAATTGTATATAAACTTAAAAAATATTTATAAATTCCATCTGTAAGTCCCCATATAAACACAACAGAAACTCTTAAGTTACTATACACGGGGGCAATTTGTTGATGAAATAATGAAACTGTTAAATTTATAAATTGAATGATTTATTCATTTTTACCTTTCTGATGGAGCATGCACAGACCAGCCAAAGTCTGCAAGTTTGAGGTCACCATTGTATGCCACTAAAATGTTCTCTGGCTTTATATCTCTATGAATCACATGGTGTTGATGACAGTAATCAACTGCATCTGCAACCTGAAATTAATACATTTCAGTTGAAATAATATAAAGCTAAATTAAACAATATTTTTAAATCCCTTATATATCTGCTTTATATTTTTAGACAGGAGTTGAGATAATCAAAAGTCTAAGAGATAAAGTAGTTTTTCAAGCTACTGCAAACTGGAAATCATACATCATACGTCCATGGTCAGCCAATTATTTGGTTGCTAAACAAAATAATTTCTAAAAAGGGTACTTTGAATACAGAGGAAGTAGTGCAGAGAGATATTTATGTCACAACTATTAAGGTAATTCGAACTTACAGAAGATTATGAGTTATTTCATTAACTGATTACGGTACAACTTCTATACTCATTATGTCTCCAACTGTTAGGGTACCCTGAACAATATTCAAATTCAATTGAAGTAAAAAAAAAAACACCTGATAAATATATTTTGCAGCTTTGTTTTCTGGAAATCTTCCTTTAGGCGAGCTAGTCAAGTGCTTATAAAGCTCTCCACCAGCAGCGAATTCCACTACAAGATATATTCGTTTTTCATCATGAAACCATGTTAATAGTCTTAGAACATTTGGATGCCTACAGGAAAAAACAGATTCAAATTAAAGGACATACATTAAACTGTCATAATTAGGAATGTAGTAAATATATTTTCCTTACTCACTTTAAGTGTGATTGTATTTCAATTTCTCTCATAACCTGACGCTCGCATCTGGATTTCAATATTTGTGATTTGAACAGTGCTTTAATAGCTACTAGATAGCCAGTCTTTTTCTCTCGTGCGACGTGAACGTGTCCAAACTTACCACGCCCCATACTGGAGCCAAGTTCAAAGTCTTTAGCTGACCATTTATATCTTAAAAAAAATTATAAACATAAGTAGACTACAGAGCTAACAGTTTTAGTAACGCGAGTGCACTAATTTACTGTCATACCGACAAAATAGAGAATTTAACTCCTTTCTTTTTATGGGAGAATAACTCAAGATTAAACTTACGGTTTGTTATAAGCTTCATGGTTGATAATTTTAGTTTCCAGATCCGCTACTTCCTTCAAATCAACCTCCATATTTTTGTTTGTATGGATTACGCAGGTAAATATTCTTGTTTATCTACAATTTCGGTTGTTTTATTCGCGTAGAACAATATATTTAACTTAACTACTTTTCAAGTTTCTACCGTTATAATTTTACGTTATGTCAAATATTTGAATATAACATAGACCAACTTGAATCAAATTGTTTTGTCTATGGTCAACTTTAATGTGGCACTTTATGGCACGTCCACACGTTCGCACTTCGCCACATGCGAGCGGTGCCGAGTGCAAGCAAGTAGCCCTCTACTTGTATGTACTCGCTCGCCTCCACTCGTGCACACTCGTTTCGCGGGGCTCGTCGATATTCGCTTAAGAGGGCGATTTTTTGAAAAATATTAAAGTGGCGAGTGTTCCACGCGTACGTTTCGCATTTTTGTGTTCAACAAGACTACGTAAAATAATAACAACTGTAAAACACTCAGTAATGTCTATATTTATTTAAATACTATTATTTATTTTTTCCACCAAGGCCTAAACCCTTCTTATTGTGGAAGGAGACCCGTGCCCTGTGGGTCCGTAATGGGTTAATGTAATGAAGATGATGATTTATTGTTTATAATATTAAAAGATAAGGGGAAAACATTTTTTTAATAAGGAACTTTGACATTTATTTCTATCGAGATAATTTAAGTGACTTTTGGAAAGCGGAAAGTCTTTAGGTCAAAAATAATAAAAAGTGTGGTGTTGGGACAATATATGGAAATAAAGTCCCTTATTACATAAATATTAATTTCAAGTTCTAGTCGAGGTAAAAAGGAAAATTATTAAGCGCATGTTTGCGCTGAAAGATTGTGTTGTTGACAGGTCAAATGCCCGACTTAAGTCAAGGAAACATACATATACTGAAGTTTTTCGATTTTTATACTAGTCTACATATTAGTCTACGGTATTTCAGTCATTTGATTAAGTACATAATTTGAAATTAACCTCTTGCAAAATATGCATAAATTAAAGAAATGTTATGGCAACACTGTATCTGAACTGTCAAATTGCGAATACGCCGAGGTGGCTGTCACTTTGAAGCTTGATAGACGCATAATATTAGGTCCTGTAGGTATGTATCTGAGCTCTGAACTTAATATAGTAGTAGGTACTTGTTATGTTCCGCGCAGGTAGGTACTATTAATTCAGAAAAAGCGAAAAGAATGCTTAGTTTTGCAGTTTCTCCAAGACGTGTAAAATTTTAGATCCTTACATTACGAAATTAGAAGATTCGAACATAAAGATTTCTTTAAAATATAATATAGGTATTTATTTAATCAAACTATTTACCACTGCTATCTATGCACTTTTGCCATCTCATAGGTAGCTCATTGATCCCTTTGCTAAGAAGACCCTTCGAACGGGAATCAATAAAACATTTGAAGGCGCTTTGGACTGCCGCATCGGTGTAGAATTTTTTCCCTTTCAAGAAATCCAAATATATTAATAAGGTCAGGGATTAGTCTTGTTGTGTGTTACCTATTTCATAGGAATTATTTATTAACTACGACAACGCACACATCGCCATCTAGCCCCAAAGTAAGCTTAGCTTGTGTTATGGGTACTGAGATGACTGATGAAGCAAGGTCCGGAAAGTACGGTGGATATATTAGACATTTCAATTGAAGCTCCTCAAATTTGGTAGCCGTCTGTTGTGCAATAGCATTGTCCTGAAGCAGCGGTGGCCTAGAGCGATTGACCAGACTCGTTTGTTTAGCATCTAGCTTTCCATCATGGTTTGCAGTTGGTGACAATAGACATTCGTTATAATCGTCTGGCCAGATATAAGAAATATGCACCAAACACTCACAAGTCTTTTTTTTGAGTAATTTTTCGCTTGGGGAAGATTTGGCTGGTTCGCCAGGGTACAGCCATTGCAGTGAGCGTTTCCGATTAACATACAGGTTCCACTTTTCATCACAGGTTAGTTGGAATTAAAATCCTTTAATTATTGTGCCGTTTGAGTTATGTAACATACCAGTTGACGCGCGTTTGTCGGTTTGCTGCACTCAATTCATGAGGTACCCACCTTTCAAGCTTATTCATCTTCCCAATTTGCTTATAATTAAAACAGTTATGTCGGTGGTAGGACGTGGTTTGAGATGGATCCGCTTGCACGATAGCCTTCAATTCTTCATTATCAACTTTGGTCTCCGGCCGTCCACGGGGCTGGTTCCGAAGGCCAAAATTTACAGAACGAAAACGTTGGAACCAAAAACGGACTGTGTTATCTTTTGCGACACCTCCACCATACACATCAATAATCATTCGAGTCGTTTCTCTAGGACTAGTGTCACGATGGAACTCGTACTAGTAAATAATGCGATATTGCAAGTTTTGTAAACTGAGTGACATAAATAGGTACCATAAGAGGAAAAAAAATGAATTAGATTTTTCAAAATACAAAATCATGAGTAAATAACTGTTTTAATTTGAAATTGTAATTTCTAACCAAAGGGGAGATATTTGAGATCAAAGTGGCCAGTAACTACGACAAAACGCCAATTTCATATGTAAAGACCTACATATATACCAAACCCCCAGACACTGAAAAACATTCATGCTCATCACACAAACATTTTCCAGTTGTAGGAATCGAACCCACGGCCTTGGACTCAGAAAGCAGGGTCGCTGCTAACTGCGCCAATCGGCCGTACTACATTTGGTATTGTTTTTTAATCCCTGGATGGAAAATGTAACCACATTATTGAGTTTTAATAATACTATCATATCGTTGGACTCGCATTTATTAGCAGCTTTCACGGGTCATTCTCTAAAGCGTCCTCCATCCCACTTTATTTACAAAACTTAATTTATCATTACTGGCTTAAACCTTTTGCTAAAGCTAATTAAGCTAATTCTATAAACGAAGGAAAATAGAACTCACAATGAGCATAACTCAATAAACACGTAGTCGCCCTAATGAACTGAATCGAGCCGGTGCATTGGCGAAGAAATTATTTATTCAGTTGGTACCTACAGCAACACGCCATAAAACCAAGAATTTAATTGAATAATACTGTCATATAAGTGTCATTATGACAAAAATAAATAATTTACAAAAGTTCATAACTAGGTATCTCGTAATCTCGGCCTCTTTTATACACAATTCTTGTTGCAGAAAACTTGTTCCTGTCATTATCGTGTTTTTAACTAAAGACGTGGCATTTAATTTGAAATAATTTTATGTATGGGAGTTCGCCAATTTTTTTTGTCTCCATTTGAAGCAACACTTGTCACATACGAGTGTCTCTCGAATTAATAATTTGTAACTAAAGACTGGTCAGTCTTGGTTCTTCTCTTGGTCTTTCAGTCTCAGTGGTAATATTTATAAATATATCACAAATAATAATTGAGATCAGAGATTAGCACATAATATACTTACTATCAGTTAATACGAACAATGGCCTTGAGTGAAGAAACAACGGTCAACCGATGCTTTTTCAGGTTTTCACATATTATAAAAACATCTTGGTATTCTGGATCTTCACTATAGGTACTTCAAATTTACTAAAAATAAACGTTAGAGAGGCACATCAAAGTACCTACAAAATCTGCTACAGTGCGGAACCCTGACAAAATTGGGGTTGATCCCCTAAGGTTTGGGGTTGCATGGCGCTCAGGTTGCCATGCTTCTTTGATTGTAGGACTTGTCCATTTCATAAAGTACCTACTGCCAGTTAATTGGTTCTTGCGTATGCTACTGTACCGATTTTATTGTGTGGTGAAGGCAGATCAGAATACAGTTATCACCGCCCCTCGTTTAACTTTTGTCGTACGAGGCGACTAAGGGAATACAACCAAGAACGGGCAACAGCGTTTTATTACTACCATCCACTGCGATCACCAAACAACCGAGAAGATAATGGGCAAACTCTTCCACAGGAAGAGGCTGTTAGTCCAGAGGACAGTAAATATTAATGTACTAAATATACTACGACATAACACACTTCACCAGCTAGCCCCATAGTAAGTGTAGCTTGTGTTAGGGTACTAAGATGACTGATAAATATTTTTATAAACAATATACATAAACACATAATATACAGATAAACACCCAGACTCTGAAAAACATTCATGTTCATCACACAAACATTTTCCAGTTGTAGGAATAGAATCCGCAGTCTTGGACTCAGAAAGCAGGGTCGCTTCCCACTGCGCGAATCGGCCAACACGGATTTTTTTCCTTTTTTTCCACATAGCGTTCTATTGTACTCACACAGGGATTAAGGATATGTGTATACTATAACTAAGCATAAGCCATATCTAATCAGGGTTGTGAAGATGATTAGATATGGCTTATGGATCCATCGAGGATCATAACATAATTTAATAAAAGGTTAGGTTAGGTTATAAACTAAGAATTCTATAAGGATCGCATGAAACATCTACAAGCCTGAATCGTCTTCCTATCCAATGTTAAATCATCTACGATTAAAAATCTAATTGCGATGTCCCAGAATAGCCAATTAAGAAATGGTAACCCTTGTTAGGACCACCCTAGGTACTGGAGTGTTATCAAAACACTACATTAAGTCTTTGTTCTAAGTAAGTATGCACTTTTTATTGTAGCGTTAAGTGATTCAGTGTCTTTAGGCTTTTATCCCAATGGCGATTTGCGAACGTGTTTATTAATCGCCTCTTTGTATTTAAATAGCTGAATAACAAAATTTTTTAGACATACAATAACAGACTTTATAAAACACCTAAAAAGCAAGAAATAAATATTTTTGCAAGATTTTTAAGTCGGTGCCAACTGCCAAGTAAAATTTAATGCCTTTTATACATGCCATTTTACTTGGCACTGACCTTTGATTTGTTTGGTATTACATACCAAACAAATAGAATCGCCAAAATCGGCGTATAAACAAATATATACAAAAAAACATACAGTCTAATTGAGAACCTCCTTTTTTAAGTCGGCTGAAAACAGCCTTTATTGGTGTAGAGTAGGAGGAGTAAGTGGTACATGTATGTTATCATTTTTATTTGCTAAAGCTTCATGGGTTAACTATGTTCAAAGATAACAGAACTTCTATTCAAATTTTTACCCCTTTTTCATCTACAGGGATGGATTTCGCGGAATCCCTATGTTCACGCCTATTCCTAGTTTCGGGGTTATGGATTGCGTTTGCGTTGCGTTGCTTTTCGATGTCGATCAGTCTGTAAATTCAGTCATCATCAACCCGTTGGTTGTAGGTGGTTCTGAGGCAGTAGTCCATTACGTTGGCCAAACAGATTGGTGTCTGTAATGGACTACTGCCTTCACACGTCTTTGAGAAAATTATAGAGAATCCTCGGGCATGCAGGTTTCCTAACGACGTTTACCTTCACCGTAAAAGTAAGTGATAAACAATTTATTAAAACGCACTTATCACGAAAGTTACGGGTTACACACCCGTATTGTATCAAGTACAAAAAGTAAGTAACAATATTGTCTACCGCTATAATCAACTCAGATTATAATATATTTATTCCAGATTTTATTTACCCGAGGAATAAATTTGTAAGATTTTTACGATACCTGTCGAAACGTAAAATTTAAACGTAGTAGTAGAATTGAGATTTAATCTATAATAATTATGCTCAACTCTATGAACTTAACATAACATACATTGGACATAACCAAATAGTTGCACAAACTGAGAGGCTATAAAGCGTAATATGTTGGAAACAATTTTCTAGCCCATGTACCCGGCTAACATAATGCAGTCATAACTTCAAGCGCTTCAAGCGCTTCCAAACCACCCCTCAGTGGCGGGAAAGCGCGGAAAACGCGCGCACCCCTACTGCCTTCATTCTGTGGGAGACCGCGCGGCCGCGCGCCGCTCAATCAATAACCACGCATTTCTACCGAATAAAAATAAATTATTCACCGAAACCATCTAAAATATTACCTAAACAATTAAATATAATGTTTTATGATATAAAAGTGTTCAAAATGTAAACCTATGAGCAGTGATTTACAAATTGTATTATCGCGAAATAAGTGCGACGCAGAATCGTTTAGGAGAGACTAGGTAAGTAATACATAGGTAATTATTGGCACGTTACGATGCCCTACATTTTAGTGCGATTTCTTGTTTAAGCTGACTCTACGTTTATTACGTGAATAAGTATTAACGAAAAAAAAAACCAGTTGTACCGGTAGTACCGCGTGATTGATTTTACGCACGTAGTAACTAGTAAGATAGTATAGTAATTTGTGGCCTGTTCCAAATTTAAATAATTTTAAATGGAAAATTCTATAAACTCAGCTTATTAAAAAAGCAGTTTGTTATCTGTGGATAATTCTTCTTCTTAGTACTTTAAGTTTGATTAGTGCTTAGTATGTTATACTAAAAATTAGGAAGTACGTAGTGTAGATATGTGGTCGTTGACCTTGCCCTCCCCTACATTCCGAATTCATCCCTCTTTAGGGGTTGCCGGCGAGCGGAGATGAGGCAAGACGTAACAATAATTCAACGAGATAAGATACCTACTGGAGGCGTTACGTGTCACTTGAGTTTTATGCTCTTCCTGAAATTATAGCGACAAGGGCAAACTTAATTGAGGGTTAAATTCAAATTACCCTTATTTTACAAATTCTAATTGTTTGTGCCTTCTAATGCTTAGTGGGTATTTTTAAATTATTCTTACCCATAATAAATTCTATTTTTATATAGTAAAATATATAGGTAGATGCTACTGTATTAATATACATAACCATGTCACATGTGAAATTCAGATTTCGTATGTTTGCTTAACTGGAAATATTTATAAATATTATTTATTTGAGGAATTCATGTGAAATTTTTACCCAACGTTGAATTTAAATATGTTTGTACATTAGTATCTTGTATTCACGGAATCAAGAATTAATATGAAACTGATATACAGCCCGGGTATTGCCAGTAGGTTATAGATTGTTATATTTTATACTAGCTGGTACCCGCGATATTGTCCGCGTTAAATATTTGATTTTTCCTGAAATTAAAAGATATATCGGGACCGCGTATCTCCAGCACTACCTGAAAATCAGTTCCATGATTTATACGTTATCAGGTCACAATCAGACAGGAATACATACATCATCTCTACATCTCAAGTTTATAATATTACATCTGATGTGCACCTCAGGTTGAGGATGGTTGAGGCTGAGGTTTAAGCAAATGCCCGCGTCTTCGTCGGCGTAGTATTCCTGGTTTCCCGTGCACTTGAGAAGTTTCCCTGTGGTGCATATGCCCTTCTCCAAAAATAAAGCTATCGGGAAATTTCAAATGTCCTTAAGATCAGTCCAAAACTTTATACAGTAGAGGGCTACAAACAGGCGGAAAGACACACGTTGGCATTTATAGTTAATTTATTTTAATATATTATTTATAGGATTATGCCATATGTGGCGGCCCTTATTTGACCCAATCGGTTTCTAAATAATATCTAAGAATGATTTAAATCGTTTTACATTTGACGGAGTAATGGTGTAAAATCGACAAACTATTTCAACCCCTCCCACAGAGGAATTAAGCTTGAATTTCGGGATAAAGAGTGTCTTGTGTACTTTTTTTTTTTTTTTTTTTTATTCTTTTTTTTTAATGGCTTTTACAGAACAGCTGCATGTCAGCCCTATTGTAACCTAATAAACATTAACTTTACATTTTATCAGCAAATAATCTAAACAAGTGGCACGCCTCGATGGAGTCTGGTCTTCCTAATAGGTTATGAAACACGCCAACGTGCAACTTGTTTAGATTTAAAGATGCAATTAACTGGTTCCTAACTACGTCATAACGAGCACATTCCATCAGCAAATGATGCACATCATCTGTTACACCACATGTGTCACAGTTGGGAGAGGGTGTCTTTCCCATAAGAAATCCAAATTTGCTAGATGGAATGTGTCCCGATCTTAGCCTATGTGCGAAAACAACATATTTTCTTTTCAGCCGTGTATAAGTACTCCAAGGTACATGAGGAGGCTCACATTGAAGTGTTCTATACCATATCCCTTTTTCTAAACATATTCTATCAAAGTATTCTTTCCATTCTATCTGACATAATTGCCTATATTTCGGTAGCAATTCAGAATAATTTACCATAACCTTAGTATATTTACCTTTCTTGGATGCATGTTTTTCCAACAAGTCAGCCTCCTCATTACCTGACAGGCCAATGTGCGATGGAACCCATTGCAATCTCAGAACGTCTTGTGTACTTATACTTATATATTTATCTTGTAATCCTCGTACTATAAACTCAAATCGTGCAAAGTTTCATTTGAATTCATTCAGTAGTTTCATCGTGATGCGCGGCCTAGATTAAGACAGACAGGCGGACACGAATGAAAAAAATTACAGTTTTGGGTTTACAGTTTTACAAAAATATGAGATAGAAGATATTTTTAAATTTTTTTTTTCGACTATTTAGAGTTTCAATTTACGTATGGATTATCACACTCATTATAGCCTCATACTATTGCTGAACATTGGAGTGCTAACAAGACTGTAGAATTTGGTTTTAAATACCTTAGTTACATAGGTCATTTAAATCAAACTCTGCGATCTTGTGCCAATTGCCTTCAGTGGCTCCTTAAGATTCCTTTGGTGTCGTCTGGCCGCCTAGTCCGGTCTCTACAAAAAATAATGCTAATTTGTTACTGTTCCCTAAATAAAAAGGGTGGATATTAGAATCAAAAGATAACACAACTCTGCCCTAATATCCCAAAATTATCTGAATCTAACTACAGTTGTAGTTGCAAGCCCACCAACTTGAATTGGAGCAGCGTGGTAATTCTATGGTTTAAGTTATCAGATAGTAGCACTTTGCCTTATGCTAGCGCAATGGCTCATTAGTGGTGATTATAATAATGATGATACTCAGAGCAAAGCTCTCTCCATTGCCCGCCGTGGTAGGTACGTGCCCACTTGAAATAGCTTGTAAAGAGAAATGCAGTGAGAAGTCAGTTCGCGCCTACTGCGCCCTTTAAGTCATGGAAAGCTGTTTACCGATAGCGATAGTACATCCAGTTGTATGACGACGTAAGAGAAAAGTATTGAGATGACCATACATTATGTCTTTATGAGACACTCCCTTTTAACGCCTCCCTATGAACCCTTCATGAGTGCCTACATGAATAAAGAAATTCTGAATTATGAATTTTAATGATTCAGCATACGCATAACATCATGTCTCGTCACTTACTCAAGTTGAACTTTGATGTGTTGAACATTGTAATTTGAACTTTTCAACATTTTTTCCTGTATAAGACAAGTAGACAGCAGCGTGTAAACAGTCGTCATACACTTCAATAAAACTTTGTGTTACATAAAGTTAAGCTCACATTTCAATGCTAAAATTCCATTCGATCGATCGATTCGATCAGGCTGTGCTAAGAACATTAGTAGGCTGGCCACACTTACCTACACGCTACCCGGCTCGTATAGGGTAATCAATCTTTTTCCTACCTTTTAGTTTTGTGTTTAAATATAAGGAAAAAACAATTAATTCAAAAAATAATGTTTGTCAAATCAGCATAGTTATCGGAGGTACAGTAAACAGCTCCCATATCATTGTAAATATAAATCGCACAATAAACCTGTATATAATGCTAAAAATAATTCAAACCCAACAAGGCTTTATAAGTGAGTGTTTTTTTTTGTGTTGCCTGAAATAACTTAGGCTATTTCACTTGCGCAGTATTGTTAGTGAAGCAACGATATATATATTTATAAAACAAAGTCGTGTTAGTTACACGTTTAGTTTTATGATATTTGATTTTTTCTCTTAGACTGGGATAGGATAATAAGATTCATAAAAAAAAATTATCCACGTTCGCTGGTACTTCTAGTTATGTATAAATGAGGTTGATATATAAATAAAATGGTACAGCTTGATGCCGGCAGGCGGCAGAATGCCGGCTGTAGATCAGAATCAGGCAGATCAGGTGCAGTTGTCCTCACTTTTTAGATGGTAATATTTCCGTATGATATTTCCTATTTCCTAACTGCAGGTACGCTGCAATGATTTTTGCTAACATTTCCCACTATCTATCTGCAGTTGGTGGTCAACCTATCGTGTACTTAAAAGCTATCCGATGGTAGGGACACTTTCACTGCCTCGCCCAGATTATCAGATGACTGTTACATTACACAACGCGTAATTACCTTCACTGTCCTATCAAGTTCAAGATTTTAGCCGCGTTGTGCTACCCGGTGTTGAGCATTTACGGTTCTGCTTCCCGGGTTTCTTTATGAAATGAACACTTTCACTACAGGATTTGTTATTATCTAAACTTGTCAATAATTAGTTTAGTATCAAAAATTAGGAAGAATAGACTGAACTTACCACTATGCAAAAAAAAACAAAATATTATATCTCTTGCTCTGTGAAAAATGAAAACTATTTCCAGTGGGGACCGTACATTTTTCCGAAATAAAAATAAGCTTATGTGCTACTCTATGGAGCATCAATTTCAATAAATAAATATTATAGAGCTACGTACATTAACATGCTCACTCACAACACCTAAACACGCGCATAAAAGCTGTGTGCTTGTACACACACACACCGACATACTTATATAAACAAAATTAATTAAATGTTGAATACGTAAAATTGTAAATATGTATTCCCTCTGTTTTTTCTTTAATTTCGATGTACCTACTTTCATATAAGAGGTCACTGACCCCACAGACACAGCATCCTAATTTAGGGTCCAGGGTAATTTAAAAGAAAATTGTACATTTAATCATATAAAAACTATTCATATTATTATTCTAGACATAAATCTATCTGTGTACAAAATTTCATCCAGATCCGTTCAGCCGTTCTGGCGTGATTGAGTACAAAACATCCATTAGAACTTTCGAATTATTAATAAAAGATTAGTATAAAAGATATAACATCACGCTTAATTGCTACATGTAGTCACAGTAAAACCAACTTATTTTTTGTGTAAAGGATTAACCCGGCTGTTCAGCGCTGAAATGCAGGCAGAATTCTTGGCACCATTCCACGCGGGATTTACTTGTATAATAAAATTAGTTTATGAAATTTTTCTTTAGTAACAAGTTTTATATATAAGTAGTTAATAGAAATAATATTATTTCTAATAACTATAACGCTGATTTATAGAAATCATACTAAGTAGTACTTGTATCGAGATAAATAACTAAGTAAAATATTATTTTACAATCACATTAAATTTTACCGCTTTTCTGCACTCTACCCGTTGTCGCATTAACTCACGTAGGTATCTGGAGCAATTTTCCGGTCTGAATAATCACAAATTATGTTCCTATTGGTTTTCCGAATGAACTGATTTCAAACAATAAAAGAAGAAGAACAATAATAAATAAATAAATTTACACAATTTTGTAATCACAATAAATAAAAATATACTTCAAAAAGTTACACATGAATATTGACACATTTTCAGTGTTAAAACGTTATCTTATACCTTATACTAACAATGAAGAGAAAGAATTAGCTTTTTTGTTAGTTAAAAAGACCTTATTTCGGGAACTGGCAGTAAGTACGATTTAATTTTTTTTTATTGCATCGATGAAATGTTATGGGCTATTTTATTAACATTATGCATTCCTAACTTTGTGAGCCGAGCAAAAAGATAAAACATTTGAAAATAGTGCCCAAAGAAAGCAAATAGAATGGGATGATGCGACGCGGTGGTTCGTTGAATAGCGGACGAAAGAGTCTTGGATTGTTTACATGCGTTTTAAGATTATAAGACACGTCAAGATTGTAAACATACGTTTTATAAATAACTAAACCAACTTATTTCATATTATGTATTTATACCTTTATAAGTGAGAGAGGGCACTCCGTACCGTTAAACTCCTATATATATTGCGCGTACATAAATGTTTGCGCAAGAAACCGCATAATTGAGAAACTTGTAAATTGACGATCCCATGAACTCTCGGTTATCAAAGTAATATTTCTTATAAACAATTCTATGTATAATATCAGTTATAAGAATGAATAAAAGATACTTCATCATCATCATCATCATCACATCAACCGATAGACGTCCACTGCTGGACATAGGTCTTTTGTAGGGAGTTCCAAGTTCCACGATTCTGAGCCGCTTGGATCCAACGGCTACCTGCGACGCGCTTAATGTCGTCTGTCCACCTCGTTGGGGGTCGACCAACGCTGCGCTTACCAGTACGGGGCTGCCATTCCAGCACCTTGGGACCCCAACGTCCATCCTTTCTCCGAACTATGTGCCCGGCCCATTGCCACTTAAGCTTCGCGACTCGTTGAGCTATGTCGGTAACTTTGGTTCTTCTACGAATCTCCACATTTCTGATTCGATCGCGTAGAGATAATCCGAGCATAGCTCTCTCCATCGCCCGCTGAGTGACTCTAAGCCTTCTTATGAGGCCCATAGTTAACGACCATGTTTCAGAGCCATAGGTCATCACTGGCAACACGCACTGTTCGAAGACTTTCGTCTTCAGGCACTGAGGGATTTCTGACGAAAAGATGGCACGGAGTTTCCCGAACGCTGCCCATCCGAGTTGGATTCGGCGGTTCACCTCCTTCTCGAAATTGGACCTACCTAACTGGATCGTGTGTCCTAGGTATACGTATTCGTCAACAATTTCGAGTGCAGTGTTCTCAACGATTACTGGTTGAAGCGGAACATGAGCATTAGACATAATCTTCGTCTTGCTCATGTTCATTCGTAGGCCAACCTGTTGAGAAGCTCTGCTGAGGCCATCGAGCATCGTATTTAGGTCTCCCAGAGTCTCTGCCATTATGACTACATCGTCGGCAAACCGAAGTTGAGTGATGTACTCGCCGTTAATGTTGATGCCAAGTCCGTTCCATTCCAGAAGCTTAAAGACGTCCTCCAACGCAGCGGTAAATAGTTTCGGGGAGATAACATCTCCCTGTCGCACGCCTCGCTGCAATTGGATTGGTCTCGTAGTCTGATCCTGTATACGAACTGACATAGTGGCGTTTTTGTACCAACACTGCAACACTTGGATATACCGGTAGTCAATTCGGCATCTCTGCAGTGACCTAAACACAGCCCAAGTTTCCACCGAATCAAAGGCTTTTTCATAGTCCACAAACGCTAAGCAAAGTGGCCGGTTATACTCTTCAGTCTTCTGTATAACCTGCCGCAGCGTATGAATGTGGTCTATGGTACTAAAGCCCTTACGGAAACCGGCTTGTTCGGGAGGCTGGAAGTCATCAAACCTACGAGCGAGACGATTCGTAATGACTCTCGAAAACAGCTTGTAGATATGACTCAGCAGCGAGATGGGTCTGTAATTCTTCAACAAGGTATTATCACCTTTTTTGAAGAACAGAACCACCACACTCCTGTGCCATGCCTCTGGCGTTGTGCCTTGGTGAATAACGGAATCAAACAATCGCTGAAGGACTTTCAGTATCGGTTTTCCACCTGCCTTCAGGAGTTCTGCCGTTATTCCGTCATCAAAAAGATACTTAAACACTTAATATTAAATATTCATTAATTATTTGCTTCATAATTTCTACCATTTCAAAAAACAAACAATAGAAGGAGGGACCTCCTGTTGAACGGAAAAAGGAATAACTATTTCGGAATATGCAAATAAAGCCCTTACATATGAGTCACTACTTGGCCCAGTAACCTAACTATTTAATTACGACCCCCCTTTACTGACAGTAATTCAACACGGAAATTAGTTTTCGCCTTTATTTCACACTTATCGTTTCCTGCGCTCTTCATCCGCGTTCTTTACGGTTTTTATAGAAATCCCGTTGGAACCATTCGCTATCCTGGGGTAATAAGTAGCCTAAGTTTCTCTCCATGCTTTCAACTGAATCTATGCTAAAAATGAAGTTGTTAACTTAGTTAGGGCGTGAAGGAAATACAAACAAGCAAACACACTTTCGCATTTATAATATTAGTGAGGATTTGTGCTAAAACCTTTCGCCTTTCTGAGTTTCAAGATTGTAGATCAAAAGAAAGTATCTTATTGATTTAATCGTAGTGAATGAGTGGGACTTTGGTATTGAAGCAGTCAACACGCTTTGTTAAGCTGCATCTATGTATTGCGAGTAACTAGAAGCTTTTCATCTTTTTTTATTCCACTACACACACTATAGGACTCTAATCGGTTACGATGCGGCATCGCTCCGGAACGCTAAATCGCATGGCGGCACGTTTTTGTCAGTAAGGTGGTAAAGAGCGATAACAAAAGCCTCCCACAAGCCCAGACCAGAGTAAATTCAAAAACCATAAATTTTAGATTGACCTGCCGGGATCGATCCCGAGACCTCGCAAAAGCAGCACCACGTGGAGGTCTTCAAAGTCTGCCTTATAAGTTTCAACTTGACGTCTGAAGCCATCTCTGAGAAAAATTATGATGAATTAGACGGGCAGACTAAAAGACAAACCGACTTAATCAATTTCTTTGGGTTCCTTAAATGTAAATCTGTACTTATATATAAAAGGAAAAGTACTGGATATTTGCCAAAAAGGTAGGTATTATATACTTAACTTAGCGAAGGATTTTTGTAAATTCTTCTCTTAAAAGGCAGTGAATTGCGGGCAAAAGCTAGAATGTTATAAATCTTACCTACGCGGCAAAGGGTTTGAAACTGCTTAGAGTTTAATTAAATCACAAAGAGCCAGACTTCCTCAAGAAGTGAAGGCAACATAGTAGCCGGGTAGGTATAACACGGCTACGTTGGAGGGCCTCTTGTAACGCTTTCCTTAATTGAAGATACTCGTCCTGCTAAAGTTGCTGGGAGCTTGCACTAAATTATAAATTGGCTTTCCTCTTCATGAAAATTTTATTCGTGATTTATTTTTCCGACAACGATGAACGAACCTTTAAGCTTTCGTTAAGTTTGTTTGTTTTCCTGGTGTTAAACATACATTTAACACAATTTGTTTACACTAGAACTACTTTGAAGGGTAAATGTGGTTTTGAAATGTAATTTAAAAACATTAATTTTATTTTTGTCACTAGAGAGAAATGAACATTCAAAATGCCATAACAAATATTCATTATGTGTCAGTATTATGAGGGTTATATTATTCTGACAAGAAAACCTTGGGTTAACGTCTCTTTTGAAAAACGAATTCGTTTTGCGTACAGTAAACATTTCAAAAAAGTACCAGGTTGCGGAAAAACATTTTCTAGAGCCAATAGGTATATATTTTAACAAAAAACTGCGCTTTGAATAGGTATTGTATTTTAATACAATATACATGTCATTAGGAGCGATTAGTATTAATGGGCGTAGTTTTCAATTTCTAAACCGTTGTTCGGTGTCGGTTATGATTATAATAGTAGCAGTAGTATTGCCATAATTTTTGCGATAGCTTGCGGGACCCAATAATCTGTCTACGAATATTTATCTATCTTTTTATGCATCCAATACAGATGATAAAGCTAGTGTAAGTAATTTGTCTAACTACGCTAATTTCTAGAAGCACCTATCTCTTACCCGACCGATTTGAAAATTTTTTCTTTCATTTGATAACCCGATTTGTGTGGGCTATCTGGCTATTTGCCAACATGCGACGATTAGGAGCAGAGCAAACGAAGTAATAACAGGCGAGCTATATGATGCGATGAGTCAAAGTATATTGTCTAGAATACCAGATGAAAATTCGCACGGTCAAGCCTTATTCTTCGGTTTCAGGATGGTCTGTCAGCAGTTGGACATTAATGATAGGCTAGAAATGATGGTGATGGTGAAAGGATTCGTCCATGAACGAATGAAAGTATCAAATTTTTTGTAATAGCTTGCGGGACCCAATAATCTGTCTACGAATATTTATCCATCCAATTCCGATAATAATGCTAGTGTTAGTTATTCGTCTGACTGCGCTAATTTCTAGAAGTACCTACCTCTTACCCGACGGATTTGGAAAATCTTTCTTTCATTTGGTAGCCCGATTTTTGTGAATGGTTATCTGGCTATTTGTCAACACGCTATGACTCTAGGAGCAGAGCAAACGAAGTAATAACAGGTGAGCTCTGTGTCGCGATGGGAGCGAAGTATATTGTCTAGAATACCAGATGAAAATTCGCATAATCAAGCCTTATGGTTCGGTTTCAGGATGGGCTGTCAGCAGTTGAACATTAATGATAGGCTAGAAATGATGTTAATGATGAAAGTATTCGTCCATGAACGAATTAAAGAATTAATAAATAAGAATACTGTAATAATAACGCCTAACAAGCTTAGGGAAAAATAAGAAAAACAATACAAAAGATATTAGCCAATTCCATAGGAATCCTGTTTATCGGGGACTTACTTTATTTCATCATTATCAACCCATTATCAGCTTACTATAGGCCACGGGTCTCCCGTCAGAATGAGAAGGGCTTAGGCCATATCCCCCACTCTAGCCATAAGCGGATTGGTAGACTTCACACGCCTTTGAGACCGTTATAGAGAACACTCAACCAAGAAGATTTCCTCGTGATGCGTTCCTTCACCGTTAAAACAAGTGATATTTTAATTGCTTACATTAAAAACGCACATAACTACGATCGAACTCGGTCCCCCCGAAAGGAAAGCCGAAGCCCTAATCTCTAGGTCACTCCGCTTGAACTTTTATTTACGTCGTAACAAAAAATATGCTATTACGTAATCGGATTCAAGAAGGGTTACCAGTAGCCTTAGTACAAGATTTTCTTACTCTCAGTCGAGAAGTCAATCAATTCGCATATCAAATTCTATACCGCCAAAGAAAAATTTATCTTATGCCGTCGCCTTAGAGTTGCAAAACCTGTACTTCTCATTTTCATTTTCTTTCTGCAAAAGCTAAACAGCTGTGGGTAAATTTGACGTTAAATAATATATAAATAGGATCCATATTCTCTGATGCTTTAATATTTCGATACTCGAAAACGACACCTCGATTGTGAAAGCAAATTTCGTTCTATGCCTTTACTAGGACTTTACTAGGTTAACAAGATAGCTGGCGACTGTAGCTTTGAGACGAATGACCAAGGCGCGACGCGTAACAATCGATACTCTCATGTAGGTCAGGCTTTGTAGCCCGGGAGATGATGACGTTTCTGTTTTTTCGTGTAACCGATAGAAGGAGGGGGTAATATTGTTAACGATACATTTCACTGTATTGGATAGAATGACGAATTTTGTGTAGTCTATGGTGTACAATGAATACCACCTAAAAGGCTTTGCCCTAAAGGTTAAACGGCTAAAAGTAGTTTGAAACTTAGGTTGATTAATCAGGGGAAAAGTCTGTAATTCTTATGATAAATCCTAACGCCTACACCTCAAGTTGATGGTCACGAAGTGGAACTATGTAGGAGGTGTTTCTTGAAGGCCCAGAGAAATGTCTGCTCTGCTCTGTTTATAGGCGACGGTTGTCCACTGATCAGGTTGGCAATCTGCTATAAAAAAAACGTAAGACTTGTTGCTTGGATGCCCAGCGAAGGCTGAAGGCTTAACGACAAGGCTGCTGCCTGCTTCTAGCAGGTTCCGCTCTCATCTCTCACAAAATAGAAAATTTATTATACATATATATATTTTTTCATTGTAAACTGTAAAATGATGTTCGAAAAGAGCAATCTGATGAGTTTCTTGCCGGCTCTTCTCGGCGGAACCTGCCTTTTGAACCGGCGGTAGTCACTACAAACAGACTGACTTGGCGTTTATAAACTGGGCCTACGTGAAATAAATAAATTCCTTATTTTTTGAATTTTGAAGTGTCGCTCTGTTTATAGGCGATGCCCACTTACCATTAGGTAGGCAATCTGCTTTTTTTACTATAAAAAAAAACAGACTTGAGCTTTAGTCAAAATAGAACCACGTGTTGCGCAGTTTTGGGAAATGTTACATAGTTTGTGTGTCTTTAATTATTTAAGATATTAAAACTGCTACTGCTCTGTTCAGTTTTTATACAGTTATTAGAACTGCACACAAACTGCAAGTGAACTGCGCATTCGGTTTGTTATTTTAATGCAGTTAAACCAACCGCAAACAAACTGACCCAGACCTGCAAATCTGCAGTTGGCATGCGTGATAATGCAGCTGTATGCATGTACCGTCATTTTCATAATCATCTCAACAATAGGACGTCTACAACTAACACGGATTTTTCGTAAATTCAGTTTAAAATTAAACGCGTTAACTTGAAAGGTGTTTTGTAATTTATTTCCCAGCTAGATAAAAGGTAAACAAATTGCAGGATTTTATCGCAGAAGTGCGACAATACGCTCAGCTGCGAGTATGTCCGTTTAGTAGTAGGTACTACACACACAAATATATGGCGGAAAATTTTGGTAATAAAGAACTATTTATAAGAGTAACTAAAGATTTTTGCTTTTAAGGATACATTAATATTTTAATTGATAAGTTATACACGTTTTAAGTGGTATGTTTATCAAACAGCCTCATTGGTCAAGACGTTTGTATGTTCAGCTACGGATCACGACGTCCTAAGTTGCATTCCAGTGTCGGGCCAAGAATTTGTACTTGGTTTTCTGTAAAAAAGTCCCAGTACCGACCGGCGTGAGTTATGAAAATTGCGGTGTCTTCTCCCGTGCTTCGAGAGCACGTTAAACCATCGGACCCGGTTACTTATAACTTTCTATATTAATCGCTTAAACCCGCCAACTCGTGTTGGAGAAGCGTGGTAGGCTTATGTTCTTAAATCTTCTCTCCTGCGAAATAAAAGGTCAAATACTCAGCAATCGTAGTGTGCTTAGTGAAAAGTTTGAAGTAGGTATTTACTTGATTATTTCTTTTATAGAAGAATAGTATTATATCAGCCAACTCTTTGACTATTATTGACAATGGATTGAATATTTGATACCCTGGAATCGTGTGTCGTGCTGCTTTATTAATAACTCAGACAATGTTAGTTCCAAGTTTGTACTTGGTAGGTGTAAGGATAAGTAACTAGTAGAAATGGTGACAAGGTGTCAAAAATTTTTTGTTTCACTTTCGCTACTAATCGAAGTGAGTTTAACTTTTTATGGTGTAGTGATAAATATATGTGTACTTTAGATATTGGCAGAGTAGCGCTAGTCTAATTCACCCCTGTCTCACATGAAAAAGTATGCCCATGTCCATCTGACCGCTGGGCTGTAGGACCACAATACTATAAGGATTATCTATCTACAAAATATTCCTGGTAAATCCTTTCCTATTGTGGTAGAGTTCATTAGCGTCATTTGTTTTTTTTTTTTATCTAGTTAGTTCTATTATATTCTATACCTACTCTTTGAATGTTATAGCGTTAGGTAAGGTATTTCTCTGATGCCGACGAACAACAAAAAAAAAACCTTTCTACTTTTTACTCGGCACGGTTAGGGTCCATGCACATGACGCGTCCTTAACGCGCAGATGTCGCATTAATGTTTGTAAAAACCGATTCAGTTACAGCTACTTAACTGTTTTTACTGATACAAAACGCAGAATGTCTATACAAATGTGCTGTGATCACGCATTTATAATCCGATAGAAACTTAAACCGCGCTCTATGCGCGACCTGTAAAAGGCAAAAATATGCTTTTTTGATTTCTTTGGCACCCTAAACACGGTAACCCGATTTTAAATGATAATACAGTCTCAAATTTTAGCTGCTGACCGGTAGGGATAAGACAGTTAAATTAAACGCATAGGTACTCCTTTCAAATCCTACACGGCATCGTAACGGAGCATTTCAGAATCGGAAATACCGTGCCGGAACGTTTCGCTTATATACTCTAATTGCCCCCGCCTACTACCAGTATAGTCGTAACTAGACAAGGCCGAGGTCTTCCACTAGTCAAACATTTTTACGCTTCTATGTTTTTAGTGGATGTATACAAAGGTACATCCAAAGTGTATGCAATACGCCGTGTGCATAGGCCCTAAATGTCAGAGAACTCGGCTACATTTTAGTGCAGCCACAAAGATAGGGAAAATAAAGTTACTGTCGACCCTTTTAGAAATTGCCTCGTTACCAACGGTCGTTCATTACAATATTTATGGATGAAAAAAATCTTTAATGACGAAGATTTCCTAAAATAAGTCATACAACAACAAAGCTGAAAACTAAACTACTAAACTTAAATTCTATCCTTTATTTTTGAGAGTTCCCTAAAAGCGAACCCTTATGGTGGAAGTTTTTCCGCTTGGCTCAACCTTTTACACAGCGATTGTTATCAAATCTACAGTAACTCTATGCAATATCAAAAAAATAATTGAAGTACATATATTCTAGCTCAAGTTAATCTTAAAAACTATTTTAGGAGTTCCATGTAGTAATAATAATAATAAATAAGAAATAAATATAGGTACTACGACAATGTACACATCGCCATCTAGCCCTAAAGTAAGCGTAGCTTGTGTTATGGGTACTAAGATGACTGTTGAATATTTTTATGAATAATATACAGATAAACACCCAGACACTGAAAAACATTCATCTACATCACACTAACATTTTCCAGTTGTGGGAATCGAACCCACGGCCTTGGACTCGGAAAGCAGGGTCGCTGCCCACTGCGCCACCCGGCCGTCATCTTTTTTTTATGTAGTAGTCGCTTTTTATGACTGAGGAAGGACTACCGCGATAATTAGTTCTGCCGCCAAGCCGCATTACTGTGTTCCGGTCTGAAAAGTGTTGTTGCCGGTGTTATTACAAGCACACGAGGCTTACCACCAACCCCTCAGGTGGACACAGGGCGGAACGTTATAGGGACGTGTTCTTTACATGCACTGAAAAGTGCCGCTGTTTTTAGACGATGGTTTTCTGCTTACCACAAGGTTACCCTCTGCGTAGTATACTTAAAAAAAAAAGTTTAGGATTTTTTTACAAGCGTAGTTTTTAGTGACACACGTGAACGGACACACACTGCAGCACTGTTAAAAATAACATAACTGTAAAAGTCAAGGAAATATGCCGCTTCTACCCTTTGCAAAGTTATGAAATGCCAGCATATTCTCATAATTTAAAAATCTCGCTTAAATATTTCATAACAACGTATTGTCAGAAATTCGCCCCGGGCCCATAACAGATGTGAAGAATGGCTAATAAATACAGCAATTTACTTGTAACATCGATAGCTCTTACAAAAGCAACTGTAGGTAGGAATACTTTCGTTTATAGGGTTTCGCGACGGAATGGTTAAACCAAATTTCATATAAACTGTCTAAAAAATCACAAGACAATTTTTTCATTTACTCGACTTTTAGAGGTCAAGTGCAAAACAATAATTTTATTAAGTAGGTACTAATAACTAGCAGATTTTCTATCTAATATTATGAGAAAACTGTGTAAATTTTCATTCTATCTTGTGAGCTTAAGAAATTTTTCCATTTTCCACAAAGGAAGCTTAAGACAAAGTTAAAAGTAATTTATGGATATAAAAAAAGATATTTAACAAACTTTTATTTCATTTATGATCCTTCGGAACTGATTTTTTTTAAACTGTGCAACAAGTAAGAACTCATATTATTGTCAGTTTCTTAAATGTTACAGCTGGGAAGTTGGTATATGCCTCTTACATAGAAAATAAGGTTGTAAACCTTAGAATTCAATGCTTCATTACGGGATGGCGGGCTTTTGCGATTATTATCACATCATAGTGACAATAAATGGGACCAATTTAAAATATTATTTTCCAATTATGTTAAGGAGTATTTTAACACCCCCTGGCACAGCGGTGCGCGCTATGGTTATAAGCGTGCGTTCCCGGGTTCGATTCCGCACAGGGGCAATTTGGGAATATTTTGTTTTCCGAATTTGTTCTGGTCTGGTCTGGTCTGACTCTGGTTTGGTTTGGCTTTTTAGGAGGCTTTGGTCGTGGCGTTTCGGAGCGTTCCGGTACGATGTTGCGTAGATTTTCATTAGATAGCAGCGTAGTAGAGATTCAGGGAGTTGTAGGGATGTGTTGCCCGCTATTTGTTAGCCCGCTAGCCCACATCTTAGACTGTCTCATCACTTCCCACTAGCTGAGATTGCAGTCAAGGGCTAACTTGTAGTGAAAAAAAAGTTACGTCTCCAAACACCATCGTAAAATATTAAATATCGAATTACTCTAAAAAAGTAAGACGTGATTGGACAATATTTATCTAGGTAGGTAGATACGAATCTTTATTCCTACAAAAGTTGCAAACAAACAGTACCTCCTCATTCCGCTGACCTGCTAAAGCTACGGAATCCTCTATAATTCCTGCGACTCTAACTTAAAACAATTTCCGCTATTTAACAATATTCGTTCAACCATAACCACCATCGTCCATAAAATGTCTTTAATACAAAAATTTCTCTTTACAGAGTTCTTCTCCAAATTGCCAACGGGTCAGCAAACCCGGTGGCATAACGTGTGAAGTGAACTGTCGTTAGATGAAGTGAAATCGTACCAAATGGACCTTGCGGTGAATCTGGATCGGGAAGATTACAAGATGGCGGCCGCTCCAGCGTCCTGCATGAGCACCGAACATGGCTGCGTCATGTTCGACTGCTTGGTGCATCTTTGGGAATGGTGAGTTCGTTATTTCTTTCCATATTAAGAAAACTGTCTCGTTCGTCTTATGTTTAACACGTTCAATTTCTGTTTGGATTCTCATCGTCCGATTATTGTCTCACTAGAAGTAGACACACCAGTTTTTTAGATTTCGGGCTGATTCTAAAAACAAAAATGTAAAAACTCATGAAATAAAACAACGCTCTATGTGATCCGTAGTCAAACACGTGGACCAATAGTAAAACGAAGGCAAGAGAAAAAAATTATGAAATTTTCGAATCATTACAATAAATAATTCCAGTGCTCGACCAGTGGTAATAAATACGTCTTGTTTACAAAAAATATATACTAATATAATTTGCATTGATAGACGAAAGTTTATGCAAGCAAAACATCATATTTTTTATATGTTAATGTTTTAGCATTTTGGAAGTACGTTTATGTTAAAATTACAAGTATTTGAACATTATTAATTATAAAACAATTATGGCTCCATTGGCAAGAAATTCCCGCACGGGTCACAGCAAAAGCGATTCTTGTCATTGCTAATCTCTCGAAATTAGAAAATCGTGAATGTGTGAAAGAGAACGCGCGTATGGTACGCTTAGTTCGTTCTCTTTCACACATTCACAATTATTTTATTATTTTAATTTAATCTAAGTACTATACATGTATTTTAATTTACTGTAGGACTGAGATGTTAAGTCATAAACAATAAAAAAAAAAAAACTGTACCTTAACAAACTGTAAGTGTAACCTTAAACATTATTTAATACTGGCTAAGTTTTAAAACTTCATTCGACGAATTTCATTTCTCCACAAATGCTTTTATACCAGGCAGTACTATAAATTTAGGTCTAAGTATAAAGCAGTAAACTCAGGTGCAGCTGTCAAGGAATTCTATAGATGTCGTTACCGAAGGCGTTACGAGAAAAAAATTATGAAATTTTCGAATCATTACAATAAATAATTCCAGTGCTCGACCAGTGGTAATAAATACGTCTTGTTTACAAAAAATATATACTAATATAATTTGCATTGATAGACGAAAGTTTATGCAAGCAAAACATCATATTTTTTATATGTTAATGTTTTAGCATTTTGGAAGTACGTTTATGTTAAAATTACAAGTATTTGAACATTATTAATTATAAAACAATTATGGCTCCATTGGCAAGAAATTCCCGCACGGGTCACAGCAAAAGCGATTCTTGTCATTGCTAATCTCTCGAAATTAGAAAATCGTGAATGTGTGAAAGAGAACGCGCGTATGGTACGCTTAGTTCGTTCTCTTTCACACATTCACAATTATTTTATTATTTTAATTTAATCTAAGTACTATACATGTATTTTAATTTACTGTAGGACTGAGATGTTAAGTCATAAACAATAAAAAAAAAAAAACTGTACCTTAACAAACTGTAAGTGTAACCTTAAACATTATTTAATACTGGCTAAGTTTTAAAACTTCATTCGACGAATTTCATTTCTCCACAAATGCTTTTATACCAGGCAGTACTATAAATTTAGGTCTAAGTATAAAGCAGTAAACTCAGGTGCAGCTGTCAAGGAATTCTATAGATGTCGTTACCGAAGGCGTTACTAACTTACTAGCGAAGCCTATTCTACTAGCTTGTGATTCTAGCACACTACGGTCTACGTAGTCCTCAATATTAAATGTGTTATTGCGTTAGATGATTTTCAACCTTATGCAAATACCATAAAGTTACAAATGCAGTAGCGTATGTAGAAGCTGTAACCTTTTATTCAGGCTTGAATGGATGAAAACTGTCGCCTGTCACAAAGTTGCATCCGAGCGGGGATGCAGACGGCTCCGGAACTTTTTAATTTGACACCTGTTTTCTTGATCTAAATATAAAATTTTACTTACAAATCTCTTGTTGCAGTGATGTCATGAAAATATAACACTTTTACTTTTTAGTGAATACATCTAAATGATATATGCAGCCACGCTATAGCTGTACGCAGCCACGCTTTGATATGGCCCAGTCTGATATCAATTTCCGTTTCTGTGGGAAATTAGGATATACAATTATTTTTATATAGAAATTCCATGTTATATATAAATTTAAAATCATCAAATTGTATAATTTTTGAGTATTTTTTTTTAATTTTTTACTTTTTCTGCTTTCCCAACGAAGTGTTGTAATCGAATAAATTAAAGAGGAATTTACATGTATGTAGGTAATTTATCATTTTGCGAATTCAAAATAATGAAAATATTAAGTTGGATCAATAAATAAATCATGATACAAACATCTTTCGTTAGTACGCGAGTGACTGCGGACTTTTCGGAAATAATGGGTATCGTCAGTAATAGACACAGCTTCCAGTTGGTGTGATTTTTCGGATATCTTAAACAATTATTGTCATATTTAAGCCCATCATCAGAAAACCGTAATAAATTAAACACTAAAATATTCTCATCTCGTGCTGAAAACTGCACAAAAATCTGATCCCGAAGGCCGAAAAGTAGCTTTTCGGGTTTATCGCGTTCGGACAGACCGACAGACATGAATGAATGAATGAATACACTTTTATTGTACACCACATAAACATAACAAATTATAAGTAAAAAATTAACAAAAAGTATACAATTTGGCGGCCTTATTGCTACATAGCGATCTCTTCCAGGCAACCAAAGGCGTTAAAAACAGCTGAAGAAGTGAGGTAGGTGGTGCATTTATTTATTAAATTTTTATTAAATAAACATGCATAAACCTATGTATACAAATATAATATATACATATAACAAACTTACAATAAAATATATAGATAGTGATAATAATTAATATATACCTATATAATTAATATCAATAATAAATAAATATATACAAGATTGTCAAACCACACATAAAACAGAAGGGAATAGGCAAGTTAAAGATCCGCAGATGCAGACAAAAAATGATCTTTGACAAGTTTTTTAAAAATGGTAATAGACTGTGCCTCTCGGATTTCAAGAGGCAAGGCATTCCAAAGCTTAACAGCCTGAACAGTGAAAGATCGGTGGAAGAAAGATGAATTATGTGAAGGCACCCTTAAGATCAGCTACCTTGCAGTACGGAGAACATCAACAGAAATCTTCACTTCGTGGGATCATTTCTATACTAGGCTATTCGAGGAACTTTGTTGAATATTATATCTTGTAAGGAAACTTACTTAAACTTACCGTAATATGTAGAAAGTTTTTTGTTACTTACCTAAGTATTTTAAAATGTAGCATTACGCAAGGCTTTGAGTAAACAAACTCATCACAGGAGTTGGCGCCTGGCGGTCGAGCTTTCTTCAAACTTAGGTAACTAGAAACTACATTGCAAGTTGCAACTAAAACGATTCCGATCTAGTTTGTAACAACTGAGTAGATAGTAGAATATAGTAGACTGCTAGCCGGAAATCTTTTGCAAGCTTTCATCGCTTTAAGCGGTATTATTTTAATACTAGCTGCGCCCTGCCGTGTTATCCAAGGTGAATACGTCGTTTGGTTTCTTTGCTAGGACGTGAAGGAAAGACGAAACTTTGTGTAAAAATACGCATGCTTGTGTAAACCATCCTTGAGAAAAAGATGTTTTACCAGGATTTCTCTGCATTTTTTCAACTAACTTTATGCTTTGAAATCAAGACGATATCAAGTAAAGACAAACAAGTAAACACACTATCGCGGTTTTATAGTATTATCGTATGGATTGTTGAAGTTTTTGTTTTAGAATAATTATTATAATCCTTTTTGTAGAGACATCAGATAAGTGAATTTAACTACTTACAGTTGGTCCTTGCGTGCAATAAGACCTGTAGTAAGAGGTGACGCAGTTATAATATTAACCTATACCTTTTATCACTTTTACGCGGCATTGCCGGTAGGTACACTAAGTTGTGGCAACTAGGCACGCCCGAAGTCTTCCACCAGACAGAGCTTTACCAGAAATGATAACTTCGAACCAGGAACGTCGATAAAATATTTCATAGAATCTATCTTCTAACGCGAGCGTTGCCTGGGATAGACCTATAGATGTCTTATTTGAAAGACCGTAGGCATATCCTATTTTTGGAGGATAAAAGCGGAATATTTAAAGTGGAAACATTCCACAGTAACTATACGTTACAGTACCTATTTATGACCTCTTGTATACTACCAGTTATTTATCGATTACAGTACCTTTTTATGACCTCTTGTGTACTTCCAGTTATTTAAACTTTACTGTTTCCAAAAACAATAGGTTTAATTCCTTCACGGTAACTACTAAACATTGCTTAAACCTATTAAGTTAAACCCCCATTAAGACAGAAAAGTATCGGCTACGTTTAACCTTCGTTTATCTATGATCCTATTATGAATTTAACACCATTATTGATACGAGTTTTATTGTTGGTAGATAACGATGGAATAAAGGAATATAGTTCTATTTATTTCACTACATACAGGGTCTTAAATTATTGTTTCCAAGTGCTAGCCCATCGGTACCTGATAAAAAAAAAAAAGAATAAAAAAAAATTACATACAAGGAATAAAACAAGTAAACTTTAGCCAGGGATTCTGTATCTCACATGAGTGTCCTTAAAGTCGCGCGTCGTCGATGCCTTCAAGCCAAAAAGTTCGAACGGAGCGGAATGTTATAAGTTGATTTTCGTGCCCATCCGCATTAATAAATTTAAGGCTCAAATGTTTGGTCTCCTATTTGGAAACTGCTGCCTAAGGTGATATTTTGCATAACTTATCGTTAGTCCCTACCAGCTACAACAATTTTTCCCCGAAGTATTGGATGAAAAAGAGCTTAAAGAATAGGGTCTTAGTTGTTTACATAAAAGAACACACAATGCAATTAAATGTCAAGTTTTTACATTGTGAGGAAACATACATGCCTTAGAGCAAAAAGGCGTGTAAACCACGAACTGATAATAAAAATGGAGAATAGGAAGCTGAGTATTGTGTGTATAACCAAGCTTAATGAAAAGTCTAGACGCATTGTTAGGATGCATCATGAAAAACTTACTGGCAGTGATGCTGGAAGTCAGCGCTGTGCCGAATACACAATGTTGGCTTCCAGTATCACTGCCTTTTGTGGTTGAGTATGTCTAATTATAAAGCATTGATACATATATCCCCTATTCTTCGAATTAGTTGTTTGAGCTAGCTGACATATTAATGCGATACTTGTCGATCGACGGGTGACCCCTCAGGTTATTGACAAAATCGTGACACGTTATCTTCCGTCTTGAAATATTCTTAGTATCGTTTGTAAAACAGGTGCTAAATTGAATATTTATTTTGGCAAAAGATTTTTTAAAGCAAAGGGACTCCACGCATGCACGCTTATTTTAACGATCAACTGCAATAGTAAATTAATAATGTGAATTCAGTCTAGTAAATTTCTATAATTAATACTATGATTGCCTGCATGAATCCCCTGCATGATATTCGACCAACGAAAAAAGGCCCCAACTTTTGTTTGGCCAAAATCGACCTAATTGTAATGGCAAACTTCCAAGAATTTCCTTAACGATCTCTTGGCTAACTACAAACTGTAACTATTTACTTTGTTTAACAACTTTTGTTGGATATCGGAAAACTCAAGGAAAACTATACCGCAAACTGATTCCGTGTTCATGCCCATAACGAAAACATTCTTTGAAAACAGTGCGATTATATTCAGCTCATGAAGTTTAAGACAAGAAAAAAATAAAGTATTTCTTGCCGTATTCTATCTACTTCAACTTTAATCATCAACCCATTACTGTCCCATTACAGGGTGTCCTCTCAGAATAAGGGTTTAGACCCTAGCCCATCACGCTGGCCCAGTGTAGACTTGACACATCCTTGAAAGTACCTAATATGGAAACTCTAAGGACTACAGGTTTCCTCACGATGGTATCCTTCACCGTTAAAGCAAGTGCCAAGCAATATATAATTACTTCAATTAAAGAGGCGAAGAGTATATATACTAGTAGGTATACTTTTTGTAATAAAAGAATAATTATTAAGAGAACATTTAAGATGAATGGCTGAAGGCTCACAATAATGATTTTAGTTCCTCAACATCACCATTATATCAACATATGGAGGTACACTGTGCAAAGGCTTTGTGACAGGTCTTATTTTTGCTACAGCTGGTCGGCGACTTGGGAAGCTGACTAACTAATTCGAGCCTTTTAAACCCCCTATAATTTTAGCTTCAAATTGCTTTCGAACTTATTCAGAAGTCTAAACATAATGCGAATTCTGATTTGGATGCTAAATCGATAATCGATTCAAATGAAAATAATATACTGAATGTTTAAAAAATTTTTCACAATACCTTTACACTATATACTTATTTGTATAGAAATATGACATAGAAAAAAGTCTAAAGTCTAAAGTTAGTCTGACTACTAAACTAAGGTAAATTTTGTTATTTTTATCCAACCTCGTAATCTAAGGAAATTATGCTGTGTATACAAAATATTGCAGTCAATGTTATTTCTCTAGTGACGTTTTCAAAATAGACATAATATTATAGTGTGACCTATATCTGTCTATGCGTACCCAATTCTAGTTACACCAAGATGAAAGCGAGCTTCAGACTTGGAATGGCGTCAAAACTCATTGGTATTTAGGTGACATCGTTGTGTGTGAGAACTTGACTTTCTGGGCTATCTATTGCGACAGCGTCCTTAAAAATAGACTGGGATGCCCTTGAATTCCCTAAAAATATATAGGTAAGTATAAAAACCTTGCGAAGAAGCAGGCTTTCCTTTGATATGCATGAGAAAAATATGTATAAGTATTTTATGCTTATTTTTTTCAAAGAAAGTAATTTGTCTGATATATAATAAATAGTTTTTATTTTAAAACATCTATTAGGCCAAAACATCATCCGAAAACAGTCATAAATTATAATACCCGCATTGCCTCACTCGGTAATGGAGCCCGCGACGTCCAAAATAAAATCGCGGCGCTGGCCGTTGCGCCAGAAAGCTCGTCAAAAATACTATTCAATAAGCCCCTGGCATCGTTCCTTTCCAATCATCTGATCGGAAGACTTTCGACACTACCTTTGGAAGAGCTGTGAGATGAGAGAGATTCATTTTAAAGTTCGTTGATGAGCTAGGGTCACTATCACCACTTAGTTAATTCTATAGGTGTTAAATTTCAAACATGAGTTTAGTGTTTCGAGTTTATTTACAACTAGTTTAAACCGAAATAAAAGTAAATCGACTGCTGACATAATTTGTCTTATAGAAGGTCACACTCTATATATTTACCACTGCGTTTTTGTCCATTTGCTATATGCCTGAGACCTAGTTTCTATATTTCGTTTATCTGCATAGCTTTAAATTGTGTTTGTATTATTGTTTCATCCTTGGCTTACTTTTGTTCTACTGCAGAGTTAGAGAGAAGAGAAGGAGATTTCATGCTTCCACCATCTACGTAGCTCTAATGTGGGTTGATGGACTTTTAAATATGATTATCTATATTATTGATAAAAACCGAGACTAATTTCAACTTTGAAGATTGTCTTAATAAAGTTACGCTACAAAACTTAGGGATGACTGGTGTAACAGGCCAAATGCCTAAGAACGGGTTGGCCCTATTCTAACGAGTTTTGGCCCGATCTGTTAAGTAATCTTGACCAGGAATTGCCGACAGCTAAACCAACAAAGCAGTTTTTATTGCGTTGACAGGTTAGTATTTGGTTTCTATCTAGTTTCCATATTTAATTTTGGATTTTGAATTCAGTATTAAAAGTTTATTTTGTCTATGGTTTGGCTCGGCTGAAATCCGTGATAAATTTGTTGGAATGCCTTGCTAGCAGTTAGCATCTTCGACTGCAGATTACGATGACTTAGGAGTCCTGAACTCATAACTAAGATCCTGCAATCAATGATGAACTTGATGTGTAGTCCATTACAAAGTTTAACAGTAAAAGAGTACAACTTTTTTTTATCTTATGGTTACATGTTATGTGTTTCAAAATATTGAAAACAACTTTTCTCATCTAGAAGTTTTAATTCAAAATAATATATTCCGGCACTTTTTTTTGCTTCTTTTGATGGTAAGCACATTGACATAGGTTGTCTTACTAGCTAACTATAGCAAATCGATTTCCAAATCATAGGTGAGAACTTATTGTTCACGGACACTTTTTGATGACTGACAGCATTTCTAGTCGATCGATTGGTCAATAAGTATATATTTTGACCAAAGATCAGACCAAACTCAGTATTGGGCGGGTTTGAAGGGATATCATTGCTTAAAACGCACATAACTTACAGGTGCCTGCGGGATTTGAACTCGGCCCCCAAAAGTGTAACCGTAGTCGTAACCACTAGACTATCACCACTTCGGGTCGTGTTTACTGTTTATCTATTAGATGAGAGTGACAGGAAATCGATTACGGGTACCCAATGCCTTTCAGTGATAAGTCCGATGACGAATTCGAAAGCACGTTGTAGCCTACAAAGCCGATCGACTCATGATATGTGTACAGTCCGCGTGAATAATTTGAAACGTGTGATCTGTGATAGCCTATTGGTTAGGGCTTCCCTTTTGGGGGGACCGAGTTCGAACCCCGGCACACATCTCTAATTTCCAAAGTATTTTAACGCGTATAAATTAAACTCCACATACTTTAACGTTAAATATCGTGAGGAAACTGGCACGCCTGAGAGTTTGTCATGATGTTCTCAAAGGCGTGGGAAGTCTTCCTATACGCACTTGGCCAGCGTGGGAGGTACAGGACTACACTGTTCTCATTCTGAGAGGACCTGGGACCTCTATAGCGGACCGGTGATGGGTTGAAAATGATGATGATAATGGTGTTTTAGTTATTAAACTTTAAAATATTTGACAGTGAAGATGGTGAAAACAATAAGAAGCTTAGTTTGCTATGGCTTCTTCTTAGACCGGTTTGAAACCCCCGTAGCTAATGTACTAACATGTACAATTTTAATATACGCATTAAAAGTGCAATCTATGGGCCTATTAGAAGAATAAGAAGAAGTAGAAAACTTTATTGCACGTATAACATACAGCAAAAGAAACAGTAAGGAGTATACAGTAAACAATGTAGACACCCAAAGGCGGCCTTATTGCTGCAAGCAATCTCTTTCAGGTAACCTTTGTAGACAGGACTTACGGCAAGAGAACGGGACATTATTTGACGTTGACTTTGACGTACCCATAATGTAGACCGCAATCAAGCGTCAATTATTACCCCCTACCGCAATAACTGTTTATCCATTAAAAATTACAAATAGCTGCTGAAGTAGGTTTTTTAATTTGCTTTTCTTTCATGTTTGGTACAACATTTCCATTTATAATATTAGTGGGCACATAGAGAAAAATACCAAAAAGCTCTCGGCCTTGTACTTCCTATCATTAGAACTAACAACATTTGTTATACGACTTTCCAAAATGCAGTATTAATTAATTCATACAAGAAAAAAAAAGTGACATTACGCTATGAAAATACATGTGATCAGCGAGATATTCACCATAGTCCACTGTCCCTGTTGCCAATCCGCTGCGAGCGTACGAGTCGTGCTTCGCTCGCTGTTGCCGATGTTACATTACAGAGTAGTAACAAGTACAGTGTATATGTAAAATAATTTATATTGAATATTTCATATACTATCGTGTTAAAAAAAAGTCGTAGAATATTTTATAGTTATTAGTTTTAATAAATTTACAACTTTAATTTAATTATACAACTTCAGCCCGAAAGCTATTAAGCTGTTTTTTATTTAACCCTGTATTACAAGTTGTGAAGAGAGTTATTGACTCCGACTATACTATTTGTCCGATGAGTCCAAGTAGGGTCATTACTATTCATCGCGTAAAGGGGTCAGCCGTCGATTCGATTTCCACCATCTTCAACCATTCGAAGCACGCGGTGACATCTGGCGTACATTGCTACTTTCGTTCCCTTCACTTATAACTAGTAGGTTTACGCGTAGTTATAACGTTATTGGATATTTTTCTTATTGGTAATCGGTAAATCATTTCTGTTTCTTACATTATTTCTGAGCTTCACAGTGTAAACATTTTCCAGTTGTATATATTGAATTCATTTATTAGTAGATTGAATTTTACATTATTGTCATTGAAAGTTTAGCGCTACAATCCGTGATCGAATGGCATGCAAATTTACTACCTTTAAATTAATTAATATAATATTAATAATTAAATTACAATAAATTTTCAATTAAAAAAATTTCACTGTTTAATAAACTCATTTCTTAAATAATGTGACTCTTTGAATCTTAATTAAATATGTCTAGTTTGTTAAAAAATGTCACACACATATTCTTGTATTGTGTAATATCTCTTTTTTAACAAGAATTCTATACTACATATCTAGACTAGCGATAGCTTGATTGCAATCACACATATAAATAACGTTGCGGCCTAAAATGGAACTCGCTACTTAGTAGATTTCTTTTCACCCCTGATTTGAAGAAATAAATAGGTATTAAAGGAAGATGGAAGTCATACTGGCATTTCAGATCTTTGCGGCGCGAATTAGAAACGAGGATGCCAAGTGAGCTACGTAATGGATCAGATCTTTACCATGCCTTGCAGTTCGATGGTGTAGAAAGGTGTAGATGAAAACAAATTGAATTGCTCCTGAGCATACTCTCCGAAATATGACTTGTAGAATACCGCAAGACAGGCAACATTGCGACAGTATTTAAAATTTTCGAGTCTACCGTCTATTGCCTTGTCTCCTATGTGTCTCTTAGCCAAAGTGTAATTCTTCCCTTGTTTTTTTACAAGAACCTATTTTCTTTTCAACTGATATATCAAATTGCACTCATTTGACAAATCTGTATTTCATTGGTACGAGTATCTCATAAACTTCTCTTCCATTCCATTCGTTATTCAATTACGTGAAATGTTTGCAGTTCGTTAATGCTGCTGCTATTTGCAGGATTTCTGTTTATAGTTTCAATTAAAAATGTCAAAGCTGCGACTGGCACGGCTTCATCGTAGTGGTTTTAAGCGAAATAAATCCGATGTACCTATTTAGTTTTTAGTTTTATTTAATGGTAATAGACGAGCTCTTGGCTGCAATCACACCTGATGGTAATTTATGATGCAGGCTAAGCTGGAGCGCGCTTGCCTAGAGGATGCCTAATCACTCTTGATTCGACAGCACCACATACTAACAAATTTGGTGCTTAGCAGAAATTAAAATAGTTAAAATCAAGCTTCACGTAATGATTTTTTTTATCGCCAAACATCACCAGAACTTTTTTTGTGTATCTGTTCGAAATTAAAGCAATATTCAAAATTATTGAAGATTCAAAATTATTCAAAATACTACAACAGTGGTAATCAATTAAAATATTAATTTCTGTTTTAGACATTTTGAAGCAGCTGATCCAATTAAGTACCTATTCGTACGTTTCGATTGAACTGACACCGCTCCGCGCCGCTTACATATATATAGGATGCTTCTTATAACCCTTGAACTATTAATTTAATTTAATTTTCTTAATATAGGCAAGTTGCATGACGTGTTTCTTGCATGCCCTGCGAAGTGTTGCTCTGTGTATAGGCGATGGTTTCATTAGAAGGGCCTACTGGCTTGGTCCGTTTATTATTACCTACTATAAAAAAAAAAAAACAGTTAAAAAAAAAAATAAAAAAAAAATCGGTAAGAAACAATTGGCAATGCCCTGAGATAAAGGTTGAGAAAAATGTTTAGATATTGATGTAAACAATATATCGCTGAAGTCTTCTTTAAAGAGTAGTATTACTACCCCTGTGTCAGAAGACTCCGCTCTTCCATTACAATTAAAATAAACTAAACAAATTAAATGTGAGGATAATGTAGCATCAAAATCATGGCACACTTTTAGTCAAGCGGTAAAACAAAAGCATTGTAAAGATTCCGGAACTATATCGATTTGCCACATTGCGTCTCACTTGTTTTTGAAACAAAGAACCACTTGTCGTCGCCCGAGCGTGCCTTGCCCAGCTAATTGGTAAAAGTGAAGCTTTGGCCCAATAAGAAAGCCAAACAAAACAATACAAACCTGAATCGACGGTGGTAATAACCGAATCTCGGACAGTTATTCAATGGCTGCCATTATTTAGCGTAGGCCTCGTTTTGTTAAGGAATTAGCGAATCCTACGTTTCTTTTGGTAAAGTGATGCTGCAATGGTGCGTGATATTAGAAAGTAGCAATTTCCTGTATAGCCGATTGAGGTTTCATCTTCCTCTTCTTCTCTTTCTGGGCCTGTCTCTTAGTTGGGTTCACCTGAATCGTCCGTTGTACGTGTAGCCGATAGTGCGGTTCTCCGCTGGATCGATCCAGCCAGCCAAGCTCTCTCCAGAATCTTAGCAGGCCGCCCAGGTCGCCGAGTACTTCATGAAGTGTTGCTGACGAGCCATGGTGTGCTGCGCGTTGTTTTAGTACTTCATTGCATTGGGGCATTACGTGTATCGGTGTTTCATTTGTCTACACGCAAGCTCTGCATAAAGGATTGTCAGTTATACCTAAAATGTAAAGATATTTGTTTAATGGGCAATGCCCTGAGATTAAGGTTTGTTTAGATGTAAACAATAAACACAATTATTGTTGTCTCTCTTTGTATAGAATGTTGTAGTAGATTTCCCTGTTTCGGTTGACCAGACAACTGAACTGGACTACGGGTAAAAGATGGGTAGAAGCGACGTTTATGTGTAAAATATTGCTTGCAAGAGTATGGCTAAAAGTACGTGCGTACTGAGTCATTGCATTTATTGTGATTTCCTGTTCCTCGTTTATGAATGATGAAAGATTCCGCCCTCTACAAATAGACTCTCATAAAGTTCTCCTTACAAAACGCACATTGACTACGCTCGATACTAATCATATACGAAAAAGAACCTAGAAAGGTCTACGGTTTCCTTGGACAAAAGTAAAGTTCAAAACATTTTTCATTCGAGAAGGCCTGTGACATATACTTGGAATACATCCATACATTACATATTTTTAAAGGAAAAGATCCTAAAAAGCTGAAGATTTTGTTAAATAACGTCTATCTAAGAATCTTTGCGATTGTTACAAGCAAGCTTTGTTCAAGAGAAGGGGTATATTTATAGATAGATTTGTCAACAGAAACAGCACTTCAGGGAGAAGAATGTCGTTGAAAAGCTTATGTAAAATTGATAGCTTGTATTGATCCAATAAGTTCATGCCGCTTGGAAATTTACTAGAAGCTGGTTTACACAAGAACACCGTAATATAACAGTCGCATCTATTGAGGACATAACGTCCAAAAAACCGTGTTGTCCTACAATAGTAATAAAAATAATATTAGTATTAAATTATTATTCCTATCCTTTTATCGATTCTTTTAATCATTAAGATTTATATATATACTTCTTTAACTGTTGAAAAATTACTGAAGGTAGTGCATCAAAGCTTCAAGTTTACGAGCAAGTTGCTAAATGACCATAAAAAAGTACTGAAATATCGAGAGGTACTCGTAGACAGTTAATTTAAACTTATATGCAGACTGTTATTCTTAACGGGTAGGCTGATCGGAATAATAATAATTAACAGCTAGTTTAATAGTGTTTTTTTTTTTAATAAAGCATTGTTAAGAATTAAGAAAAAGTACAAAAACAATAAATGATATAAAAGAATTAACATCTAGTTTAATACCAAGTAACTTTGATTATAAAGTTATATTTGTCAGGTCTATTATAAGAAAATAATGCGTATCTTATAACTTACTTCTTCTGACAGTAAAACACTAAACGACCTAGGTGATTATAACCGTTAATGCGCTTTTGGTATTCAAATTAAAATTAACGTTTTCTCCAAACGTGCGTCTATAGGTACATATTCTACATCGTATTCGTTAAAGCCTCCGTCAGAGCCTCTGTCTTTTTCACTCTGATGGAATTCAAATTACCTTATCGGCACGCGGTGGAGTACAGGTAAAACCGGTATTACATTGTAAAAATGTAGATACGCTAGGCTTTGTGGGTTTTTGTAGGTTTAGATGACAGTTTCCATTAGTTGCATTATAGACGTACC